>NC_053401.1:6020468-6731301 GCF_016859285.1 Xiphias gladius
TAAAAATGTCAAAGACGGCGTAAATAAGTATATAAATAATAAAGTCCTCCAGCGGGCTTGATTAAATTTAATGGCAAAAGGGTTGTTTACCCGCAGACTCATATCTGAGATTTTAATCTCTTCTGCTAAATCTTTTCCTTTTGTCTTACGGTTTGCTCCCCAGAGAGACGGTTCGCGCGGCTGCTGTGCGGTGTGGCGCTGAAAGGACAGGCCCTGCCGGCCGACCCCCAGGGCAAGTAAACCCGCGAGTCAGTGAAGAAGGATCATGCGTTTCATCGGTTTATACAACGACTTCTAAAAGCAGCCGGGAGCCATTGTATTTTTCCTAAAGTGCAAGAAGAGAATAAGAATGAGTCGCCGTATCCAAATGATAAAATAGGTTATTTGTCGAAAACACCAAAATGCACAGTCCGAATGAAATTATCAATGGTAAAAGCACTCAGTGTTGACTCCTGATGCCATGTTATATGATCGCTACCCATTATAATGAAAGCTGCTCACTGGGTGCACATGCTGAAAAGTTTTCATTGGACGCAGTTTCTAAAATAGCGTCACGTGAACTGCAATTTCAACCGTTGCCACTAAGACAAAATCTCTGCACAGCGCAGAGCTGTTGCCTGGGGCTTGACCTTTCGCTGATCTGGCACATTGGGATAGAGAGCATCGTAAATTATTGTTATGTTTACCCAAGTGAACCCAAAAGCCAGACTCAGACTCAGAGGTGGAATGAAGGTGAGAAGATTTATTGCTGGTTTTAAGAGAAAGGGAGGGTGGGGATGGTTCAGGCAGAAGGGGGCAGGTGGCTGGGAGAAGATGGTGGCTGAATGGCAGACCCTGTGACACAGGGAAACAAGAATTAAGTTGTAAAAAAAAAAAAAGCACACCAAACAAAGTTTAGAACTCGCAGTTCTGAGAGGCCTTGAACGTTTTCAACCAAACTGGCTGAGACAACGGTCTGGCGATAAGCGGATGGAGAACAGGGGTTTGTATACTGCCGGGCGATGGGTTGATGGATTGCAGGTGCAGGTGGCTGATCAGCAATCAGGGAACTGGGGAAGAGAGAGGAGCGCTACGCCCCCAAAACAAAGAGAGACTGTAACAACAAAAACTACTTTATTAGGTCAGGAAAACATCATCTGGATGCAAACCGAAGGGTGTTTAGTGTTAAAGTCAAGTGCTCAAGCGGGCAGCCATTATGTGCAGGACGGTGCTTGTCGAAAAGTATAAACACAGGTTGTTTGAAGCCATTAGAACACACCACCAGTACTCTTTGTTTCTGCAACTTTCAAGCAATTTGTTTCTTGAAAAAAATTTCCACCCTGAAAGAATTTCAGGCTGTACGACGTCCACTGCTGTCGGAGATCTTTACATTGCATTTGCAGTCCTGCAAAACAGCAACATGTGTACATACTAGAGGGAAATATTACTTTTCGATCAGTTACTAAAATGCATACACTTCACTTCAAATTCAATCTATTGAATTTGAGGCGATTAGATACTAAATCCTTACTGACTCAAATCATATTGAAACGGCTTTCACCTGTAGTATCATATCAGTTCAATTTGATCACTTTTGCATTCGATCATTAGCGATATATGTGAATCAAATCATCTGAAAGGGACATACACACACTCCAAGCTTTCACTTAGTATACTACAATCCATCATTTCAGAAAGTGGGAAAGAAAAGTAGAAGAAAATGTGTCATGATGAAAACAGGCGTGAGCGAAGCACAAAGAACTCCAGCCGTGCCAAGACTGAAATAATGTATAGCTGCACAAGAGAAGGGGGGGGGCAAGCTGAGTGAACAGCTGGATCCCAGGTGAGAATTTACGACATGCGTGCACTCTCATAAACAAAATATGAACTTCCTGCCCTGCTAGATGCCCCAGAGCTCATCAGCGATGCAAATGGATGCACAGCACCTTAAGTTTTCTCTTGACAGACGACTACTGATACCTCAAAGTGACGCCCCCGTCATTCATTTGTTATTGGATTATGCAAGATGGCGGGAGAAGATATGCAAATGGGGGCATATGATTGCAGGTGAGGCAGGCGTCGTGATGTCCCGCAGCAGAGTGTGGTGGTAGGTTGGAGAGCTCTGTGGGAAAGGTTAAAGGTTTAGGTGGTTGGCTGTCAGACTTCACCCACCAGACTTGTTCTTTTGATAAAAATTCCATACCCCCGTACCAAAAAAAAAGAAGAAAAGATGACCTAAAAATACATTATTACCAGACACATTGAATTAAGCGCTCAGTTCTTGAATCCTGGCAGGTGTTTTTTTTTTGGCGCTCTTTCCTCATCGCTCCCTCCTTCTTTTTTCCAAATCCTTCTCTGACCTAATGTGTCTCAAGCCCCAGTGAGTGGGCGTCAGCCGCTCTGATTCCTCCCAACACCCAACCACGCCTGACCCTGATGCATCACTCGCTCACAGGCATGGAGGAGAGAAACACGGAGAGGAAGAAAATAGAAGAGAGCGGTGCTATCCATCTCCCGCAGCAGTGTGCTGTACAGTAGATCAGTGGTCTTCTCCTGCTTTCAACTCCCAACTCCAGCAATCTGCCATCTGGCCTCCGCACAAAAAACCGTTCATCTGCACCTCGGAGCTTTCTTTCTCCCTCTAAGTTCTCTTTCTCCTTTGATGCGTCTGTCCAGTCGGACAGGAAAGCAAGGGAAGACACACATTCACCCATATGTGCACACCAAGAATCCTCGCAACACTCCCTTATGAAATAGACCCCTGTGATCCTTTGTGTTTTATTTCTGATGGGAGCTGGATTTCCGCCTCGGGCGAAATTCGCCTGTTCGAGGTCCTGTATAGCTTCTTCCACTTTCAGTGCAATTTCCCTTCATCCACGTCTTAGTTGTTACGGAGGGATATCGCTCATTTGTGCATGCTACAATGGAAATTTCCAGGCCGCTGTTGGTAGGTGAGTCAAATAGCTGGGGTATCCACTCGTGATTTCCCCGGACACCTGCAAAGCATTGCGCCAAAACATGCAAACCCAGTCCCTCGTGATAAGTGACGACCTCTCCTGGAGTCCCCAAAGCTCCTCGCCGGCGTCACGCAATGAATCTCAAGCCATCGGGACGCAATCACCTTTCCTCGACGCGTGGGGGTTTAAATTATTCCATCTTCTCCTCATTTAGCACTGGAAGTCCAACTCTGAACGTCTTGCCTTTAGCCACGTGAACCTGATCGGCACTTAGGGTTAACGACTTCAAGATATTCCACGCAGTCTTTAGCCAGTGAAGTACAGTATAGCCTTCTCAGACAATGATACAGGATAGTGTGCCTTACTCTGTACTGGCAGTGAAATAACTCTCTCTCTCTCTCTTTTTTTTTTAGTGGCTGACCCTCTAAGTTGGTTATGAAAACGTTTTAAGAGCAGGTCATGCTCTGAAGTTTAACTATTCTCCGGGGAGAGACAAAAGGAACAACGAGTTAAAGGACTGGTCGCTGTGAATGATTTAATGTTATCTGTCTTAAACCTCACCTCACTGCACTTCACTACCTCTATGAACTACCTTTTTCCTCCTTTTAACCTTGCTTACAACTCTATCACTGTCTGCTGCCTCCGCCACCGCCACCCAACCCCCCTACTCCCTCTCCCCACTCCCAGCAAGGGCTGCCGCCTCAGGTTGTCTATCACCATGTAACTTTGTTTTACAACTCACATTCACAAAAAAGTGCTTCGTACTGTGCTTTCTATACGACCCTCACCACATTTTCTCTTTAAGAGTAATCCATCCGTGCCTTTGAGAGGCAGCTCTCCTAGTACACCTTTCCATTAGCTTTGAAATACAGTGTTTGGTTTGGTCCGGGGCTGTAAATGTTGCAATTATAGTGTTATGATGCTGTTTTCAGTTTATTATGAACCAAGCCATCTCGAGCAATATCTAACAACACTGTTGGGATAAATAACAAAAAATGATTTCTTTTTTTTAGCAGAATCTAACAGTTTTCTTTTCACAATTGATGCTTACAAACCCAAGGCCAGGTTGCCACAATATTGGGCATGATTAAGCGTGATTTATGTTAAATACACTGAATAAATAGACTGAACTAAAAAGCTGTTTAACTCCTCACGCTTTTCCGCCGTGCTGCTTCAACACCTGAACTGTCTGTTAGCTCAATTTGTTTTTCCCGAAGTGGCAGAGCAAATTTATCTTGGGGACAGGCTGAAATCCAGTTTGTCAGCCTGCTCACACAGGGAGCTCCTCTCACTATGCTGCTGTTGTAAGTTTAAAATGAAAGGGGGCTGACAATGCGAACATGATCTGACAGGCACCGCTTCAGTGTTTGTGTCTTTCTGGACTCCAGAGTTTGTGTTTTGTGAATAAAGATAGACTTGGGTAGGAAGATGTTACAGTGAGGCAGATGGAAGGTGATGGATTGGGAACTTTTAAAGCATTTAACACAATTGTCTCTTGTGAGTCCCACAGTTTTCTTAACACTAAATTGATGGAACACCTTTTAGTGTCACTGGCTTTGTCATGAAGCTTAAGCTCAACCAGGAAGACTATCTTCATGGTTCGTGCAACCCACCTCCACACCATTAACCTCAAGTTTTCTTCAGAACCCGCCCTTCCAGAGAACTCATCAGGAATCTCGCTTCAGATCCCAGCCATCCAGATCTTCAGCTAGACTACTTGTCACCCCTCCGCTACCACTAGTGTCTGAACTCCATTGACTGATATTCCCATGTGGCTCAGGTGTGACGACCCCCCATAGACTGATAACATCACAATGGTGGATTTATTTCTTAATAACACTTTTAAACCCTTCTTCCAATTAGTCTGTCACGACTTAAATAGCTTTAGTGTATGTTTCTTTATGTTTGCCAATGTTGTTTGCCCAGAAATAGTGTCATGTATAGGAGCAAAAAGACGTCTATAGGTCTATAGCCTCATCACTAAACATAGCTCACTGCCATTATGATTCAGAAAATACTGAACAGATGCTATGTTTCAAGACATTAGGGCCCTGGTGAAAGCACCACACAAACACAGCAAACACACACACACACACACACACACAAACACGCACACACAAACCCTCTGTAGCTGGAAGCAGTTGTGGCAGAGTTTCTCTCTTATTCGGGTTTTTGTGTCATGTGTGACTTTGGGCTATTATGTCAACTTCCTCTGCAGACTTGCAGGGCTGAGGTGGCTCCTGCAGGACGGAGCTGAGCTGGCTGAGCATATGGTGAGAGGAAGCTGCCTACGGAACCCCCTTCTTCTTCTTCAAACTAAGGAAGAACAGCCGCTAACAATTTGCATTTCTCCCCCATTGCGCTGAGGAGTGGTGATATCACTTTACAATTTAAAGCTCTGGATGGGACATTATTAGGCTTTAGAGGCACCAGGAGGATCACAGTGATTGATTTATTTTTATGGGCCATTCATCATGTTAAAATTTAGATAATTAACAGTTTAATAGATTGATAGATTAATAATCAGGTAGTTTGTTAGCTTCAGTTACCTCCACTTCAGGGAAAGAGCCTTTACTCCTCATTTTCTTTGTTTTATCAAGCTCTCTTCTTTGTGATCTCAAAATTGCCGTTGACGTCATTTTGCTGTTAATGCAAACGTGACATTTCCTACACGTTTCCTTGTTGTCTTGGTAAATTCAGGATGATTCGCATTCCATATAGTCAGACCATACGAGCCATATAAGCAAAGGAAATTCCACCCCCCTCAGTGTTTTTACCAAGCCTTTATTAGATTTCAGTACTACAGTCTTTAAAAAGTTTTGTCCAAAGCCACTATATGTGTCCTTTAAAAATTCTTGACTTTCAGTGACGTGCGTTTACCACCTGGGGACACTGAGATGTATGGGCTAAAAGTAACACATGGACAAAAAAACTTAATTTGAAAGATTATACAGTGTAAAGACATGGAAAACCTACACACACTAGTGGCTTTAACATTATTGGTATAATTTACTGGCTAAGCTAAAGTTTGTAGGTTGAGTGTAGGTTGGGTGTAAGCAGGCAGAAGAGTTGGTAGAGGCCCAACTCCTTTTGAAAATAACTCCGTTACAAGTGAAAATATTCATAACAAAGGAGATGGCTTGACTTTTCAAAACATGAGATGTCAGGTTCACTGATTCATGCTCATGGGGAATTTGCAATGTTAGGGCAACTGTAAATGATTTAATACACAACCACTCACTGCGGGAGGGAGGATAAAAAAGGAGGAAATGTGAACGGCAAAGCAGCGATTGTAGAGTAAAGTGGGTCTGAATACAGCATTATAAGGTTTGTTAGAACGAGTTGAGAGGCTCCCTGCGGTGATTCCAGCAGGGGAGCCAGAATGTGGGTAAGTCATAGTCCTTATCCGCGTTTGTGATCAGTGTCTTGGGTACAAGTCTGTCTTTATCACTTGACTATGAGCTATAGAAAGTGGAATCAGCCAACAGACGGAGGGGAAAACTGTCTGAACAGACTCGGGAGCAGGAAGACTGCTTTAGCAGCCCATCTGGGGGCACTCTGTAGGGGTATGTGAGCGGCAGTCCTGCCAAGAATTTGACATCTGCCCGGTCGGAAAGGTAGAGATCTTCCACTGTAGAGGAGCTGGGCATCCGACCAGCCACCTGTCCAACCAGGTATGTAGACGCTGCTAAATTAGTGAGACTGTCGTCAGCCAGTCAGAGCGGAGTTAGTATTAGCCAGGGTAAATACACAGAAATAGAACTTCTTGGCAGTGAACGGACAATGTGCCAGTGAGGAGTCAAGTTCTCCTCTGGAAGTGACTTCAAAACCTGTATACGATTTTAGGTCAGCATTAGAGGATGAGCTTACAAAATTAATGCACACATATGCACACACACCCCAGAGTGTCAGGTGTTGCCACGAGACCTTGCCAATGTAGCGCGTAACACATTGGAAAGGTTCTGGTGTGAAATATGAAGTATGAAATTTGCCTCACAGCAAGTCCATCTGGTTACTGTAGCGTCCTGGCTACAGCTCCATGGCTTCCGAGGAAATAACTTGACAAGCGTCTCCCTTCCCGCTTTCCTCTTCTCCAGCCTCCCCGCTGTCTTTTCCCTCCAGCTGGCTCGTCTCTTGGTGCATCTGTGATCCTCGGCACTTGCACTGGGTAGTGTCAGTATTTGCTTTCGAGGCGTTTAGCTAATGCTATCGTCCCCCAGGGTGATGAAGGTGAAAAAACAAGCAGCAAATGCCTCTCCATATGGGTGCATTACTAAGTGCTTGCCGTGGCTGAAGCATACTGCCCTCAGCTTGCTCAGCTACGGCCGGTGGTTCTATTGTTCGTATAGTGAGTGGGGCTTATCTGCTAATGAATCAGAGGAAGGACAAAATGGAAGCTGTTTCAGTGCCTCGGTATCACTCCCGGAGCCACGGGAAGCTGAATGATGAAAGAGTTTAAAGTGACATATCTGACAAACTCTGTGATTGAATTCCCATGCCCATGCGAGTGATCATATCAAACAGGACAAACCTTTTGGAAACAATTTATAGTTCTTTGCAGGTAGGTGCGGCCCCTGAGGGATTAGCTGGAGATTTTACAGATACTGCTTCCTCTGCACCGAAGTTCAACATATATGTAACCAAACAGACTTTATCCAGCTTTTATCCAATCAACTGCTTGCATAGCTAACATCCTCCTGATTGTATTTTTCTTTTTCATTCCACCCTCCAGCAGTGAACCAAATAAATTGTGGTTTCATTGAATATAGCTGTGTTGTGAGTGCCAATGCATACTCTGGCACCAAATTGGATTTTTTTTAAATTGAAAAACACGGTTAGACTCCCCCTTTTATTTTATCCCATTATACAATGTGCCACCAACTCATGAGAAACTGTGGTCACTTATCGCTCAGCGGGAGCTACACCACTTCACTGCAATGTCATCAAACTAATGGACCATTTATATTAGTTGAAATCTGGCCCTGCTTATGAGTTGAAAATTAATCCAACCTCAAGAAAACCCAGGTAAACAACCAGGTCTCCTAGAAATTACGTATATACAACTAAACTGCGACATTCCACTCTGTTTGAGAGAACTATGCCGAGGGTACATAGCCAAATATTGCTCTGAAACTAGTTTTTACAATGAAGCAAGACTATAGACAAATGTGAGAATTAAATCATAATATTTCATATGACACATTTCCCAAACTTGTGATTTTTGGATCACCTTGGCGACAAACAGAAACAAGAGCCAGTCTGGGAGTTTACAGTTTCTAACAGGTTCCAGATACGGTGAGCCCCGGTTTAACATTTGCACCGAGACAGATCTGCTAACAGGCTATGCATGTTTGATAAGAAACCTGGCACATCACACAGGAAAAACAACTTCCTCAAACCAGAAATCCCTGCAGCCTTTTACTTTATATGTCATTCGTATGCTCAGGGGATTTGTCAGCGGAAAACATCTGGCCGACCATAATTCGGCACGTTTCTTACTGAACCTTCTCTTTGTCCCATCAGCCATCTGAACTGTTGGTAAACACACTTTTTTTTTTCTTCCAGTCAGCTCCAACCTCATCTGAACGCTCTATTTTTATGAATGAAGTGTGAAAGCCGATTTATCCACCCACATACACCTAAACCGACACACACCCAACCTGTAATACTGTATAGCGTGCCTTGAGCTGAGGCACGGGACTGAGTGACACCTTTACCATCCTTTATGCACGCATTGACTCCTGAGTCATATATGGAATGCATTAACGTCACATGATTTCACACCATCCGCCTATAGAAGACAGAGGAGTGCTGCTATATCGGCAACCACTGGAGTCCCTGCTCCCATGGCTTTATTGCCACATTAGTGATTTCATACATTTTCCCAGCTCTGCTTGTGGCTGTCCTTCCCTCTGCAGCAGATGCCCAAGAGAGTGAAGTCAACAATTAGATGCTTTTTGAAAGACATTTTCAATCACAGAGCGTCCACTAGGAAAATGTTTTTGTTTAGTTTTTTTTTTTTTTTTTGTCACTTTTATTCGTTGGAATTGAAAAAGCATCCTAAAAAAAGCATGACTGTGTGGACCCATACGTAGACATACTGTAGGCGTATTTATTTGTTTGATGCTGTCTGTGAATCCATCACCAGATGCTTTGATGCTCTCTTGCTCGCAGTAGATAATTCGCTGCACCTGGAGGGGACTGACGCAAAAGGCACGATCGGGGTCGACTTCCTGCCACAGTGTTTAAACCTACATGTCTTAACGGCTCTGGCCACGCCGTCAGTCTGCCTGTTGATCAATAGCTGTGCTCAAGTGTCCTCAGAGGGGAAGACAGAAAGGGAAAGAAAAACACATCAACACATAATATACAGTATTTATTTCTATCCCCAGCATGCGTGCCCTCTCCTTTATTCACACTGTAAACACTGTGTTGCTGATGGCACCAGCGATAAAACAAGATGTCAACACATATTGTTTGCCTTTGCTCATCACCCAGGATCTTTTTTTCTTTTTTTTTTCTGTCTCGCACTGTACGGCCACCGCCAGCAGGCAGCGAGGGCCACTTGAGAGTCGAGCTTCTTCGCTGTGGCCTGATAAATCCTGAATAGAAAAGAGTGTCAAGAGAGCTGCAGAGATGGCGTCAGCATCGGACGAGAGGGCAAGAATGGCGAATGGAAATTGAGCACATGCACTTCAAAAGAGGGAGGCGAGGATTCAATCAAAGCTGTGTTCGCTGGTGAATTGGAATCAAATGAAAGGATGGTGAAAGGCATAAGGTAAAAAGAAAAAAAAAGTTAAATGATTTGTGATTTCTGCACAGTCCTGCATTAAGTAAGGTACTTATTGAAGAGGTGGGACTATAAGTGTGGTGGAAAAGAGTTTGGTCCAAACAGGAACCTAACTAGAAAGACAGTAATGTGTTTCTGATTCTTGATTTATTTTTAATGTGTTCTGTGCAGAGTGTGAAAGCCTCTCCCCAACATTATGCCCGTTACTGTAATGACTTGTTAGCTCTGAGCCATGGCTGCTCCGGCCAGAGGGTATTCTCATAATTCACTCCTCACCACTTAGTATCTCTGTTTTTTTTCACTGTCCTTGATTCAAGGAAAAGCTATCTGTAATATCACGGCTTACGCCCGCTAATGCAGTTCAGTTTGACCTTGCTCCTGTGAGTCTGTGCAGGTTCTGACTGGTAATGGTTATTGTTTTGAAGTCATGACCCCCGATTTATCTCAGCCGTTTTCACCCAGGCATGAGAGCAAAGCTGACAAACAGCCACGCCTGCAAGTGGTTTTCTATTCCGACCTTTGACCTTACTGTATGTCCTGCATTTAATGTAGAGTTAGGGCTCAGTGTTTTTCGACTCGATATTTTTTGCCAGGTTGGCAGCTTAGCTCTAGGGATGGCAGTGAAGGTCTTTCGGGCGGTCTGTCCACCACTTTGGTCCGGACAGAACTATCACAAGAACTATTAAATGGATTGCCGTGAAATTTGGTTGTACTCGTGGTGCCCAGAGGATAAACCTTACAGACTTCGGCGATTCCCTGACTTTTCCTCAAGGTTACCTAAAAGGAAGAGCCGAAAGAACACAATGTAGAACATGAATGGTGACCGTCTCTATGGATTTTTCACGAGTATATTAAATATATATAACATGAGGTTTTATAGCAAATAACCTTATTGTTGAGTGATTGCCTCATTATGTCTACAATAAAGCATAATTTGAGTTATGATTTAATTTTTTAGGCATTTGAATAGAGACAAGCTATAGCTGATGAGAGAATTGTTGAAGCCACCATTCTGTCATACTGTGACCCATAATGGGGTCTTTAGAACTCCTTTTTAGGCTTTGTTTATGAATTATTTAAGGCAGCAGTGTGTGATACAGTGACCTACTATAGAACGGACTATTTTTAACACTAATTACCGTACCCCCCCCCCCCCACGCACACACACTTCCCAGGAGAGAGACAGAGAATGGGAGAGAGAGATATTTCATTCGGCATTGACAGTGGTTTTTATTGTACACTGCTGCAAACCTGCTATCTCTCCGCCCCCAACCCCGTCAACCCAGCCGCCCCCTTCTGATGATCAGCAGACAAAATCTCCACTGTATTCGAGTGTTGGGGGGGGGGTGTCATCGCTCTTCCCTTTCTCCTCCTCCTCCTCGGTTCAATTAGAGAAGTCTGTCAGGCAAGACTGTGTCACGTGACCACACGGACACATTCACGGACCTCCGCAAGCACGCCCACACACACAAACCAGATAACACAGCAATCTAAGTCCCAATATAGCCGCTCTCCACTCGCAGGTTCCTGGCCAACCACGTTAAGAGCTTCACACACCTCAAGTCTTGAATTAGCAACAAGTGCACCCAAGTGGCCATCATTACTCCTTCCTAATATGGCGAGGAAGGCGCAGGTCGTGGGACCAGCCTGCGCGCAAGAAACCGAGTAGCTGCACTTCTATTTAAAGCGCCTTCACTCATCTTCGTCCCTCTTTCTCCTCCTCCTCCTTCTCCTCCTCCTCCTCCTCCCTTCGATCACAAACGCAACCAGCCACTGCGAAACAATCAGGCGGGCACGGGGCGATAAGGATTAAGAGACGAAAATGACCCTATGCGAGCACTTATCAGTCAAATTAGTGCATTAATGGCTTCAAGGTCAGGTCCTGATGCTTTTAAAAGACAACTAACGCTTTTAGCACTCTGACAAGCTCTCTGTCTAAATAAGGGGAGCTTAGGCTTAAAGGTGTCACCCCATCGGCAGGCAGATTGTTCCGTGGTTTATGTGGGTAAAAGAAGATCTGCTGGAGCTACAGCAAGAGGATGAAGGGCCAGCTGGGGCTGTAGTGCCTTACTGAATGATAGGATTGAGTAACAATGTTAGTTATTGATCAGAAAGTTAAGTTGTTCCCGATGAAAATGACTTACTGAAATCCTACTGCAAGTCCCCTTTTCCGTCATCCAGATCCAAAAAGTGTTACATTTGGGCCAAGGTTTAACTGTCATAACCTTGCTCATCTTGATTGCGTAAAGCAAACGTATAAAAGGAGTTCAATTCAAACAGAAGTCGTCCGCAAATAGGCATAAGATGAGGCAACGGAAGCAGTCAAAATGTATTTAACTGGTGTAAGGAAGGACACATTTCACAATAAGGAAAGATAAAATACAATAATAATAAAATACATTTTAATTTAAGTAAGCATTGCATTACTTCTTTCAGTAGCGAGTCTCACTGTAGCGCAGTCACACTAGACTAATTCACCTGAAGCTGTGCGACTGAGACATTTAATGTCTTAAAGAGTTAATGACTGTCTTTTTTTTTGCCAGGATGGTTTTTCTTTTGCTGGATGAAGCATCATGAGAGACCGTTAAAATGAAACTCCACATTCCTCTGGGATCGGAAACCACTGACAATCTACTACTAATGAATTAGACTCATTTTCTCATGGCCAGATTAAGCTGTCGGGGGGCCTCAAGGCAAGGTGGGTACCTTGTTGGCCTCCCTTACCTCCAATTAATTAATTATAAATGGCAACCAAGGAACCAAGCAATATTCCTATGCTGGAATAACACTATTTGGCCCCAGGTTTTCTGTGCGTTGAGGAGTTTGCGGCAATTTGATTTAACACAACTTTATTTATGAATATTTACCATTTGAGTACAGTAAAATGTCAATGCTACAGGAAATATCTTCACACATTAACATTATAGCATCTACAGAAATTAAAACCTCAAATAACTGGCTTTTTTGGCTTCATGGAGACAATAGACACAAACTTCAAACACAAAAGTGACATATTAGTGCCCTTTAAGTTGATATGGCGAACTTGTTACTATTTACACATCAAGCAGATACAGAGCAATAATCGCATTCATTTGGGGTTGTGTTTCTAACCACTTAATGAATGTAAGTTTAATATTCACTCTCCTTTATGCTTTGCTTTTGGGCTCCACCGACTCCCAAGGGAAATATCTGGCTCTTTAGCTGCTAAACACATTCCACTATGTTCCCCTAGTTAGTCGCTAGCCTTGTCTGTCTTGTTGGTAGGGTACAGTGGGTTTATCAGAACCTTTTCATAAAAAAAAACAGCTGCCTTCTGCCTCTGAAAACAGAAAGCAGACCAAAGCAAAAAAAAAAAAAGCTACGTAAAGCTCAGGGAAACTGCAGTCAAGTGACAATTCTCTGTGGGCTCGTCACTACAAGCAACCTCTTTCACATTACATGTAGTCATTTAATCCATTGATAATATAAAATTATTTATTACTGCATCACATATTAATGCCTGTTTTCTTTTAACAGCTCCTGTTGGTTCCAGTCTGCCCTATCAGGAACTCCAGATCTGTAGATAGTATAATATTGTGTCTGACCTTCCTCACAGACGCACATTTCCTCCATTTTCTACTTCCCCTTTGCTGTGAAAATACATAAATATTTTTCAGCTGGACTGAATATATCCTGCAGTGACACCTTGAGAATATTTCAGCACTTTTCTTCAGTCTCACCTCTCCCTGTCTCATCCCTTATTCTCCTCTCTCCTCATTACTAACCAGGTCACCAGTATGACCCACAGTGGTGACGCATGTATTTGTCAGCAGTTGGCTTATTAGGACAGAGTGCCTGTATTTAGGCGCAGAGTGGGAATGGATCCATCACACATACAGACACGCACCAGTATATGCATTCAGAGTCACATGTGCACTGCAATATTCCACATCCATTACACATGCGCATAAGCTCCCGCATGTTGTGCAGAACTTGAATCATGCCCCCTTACCTGCCCGTCTGGCCCAAGTTAGGGATGAAAAGCCAGGCGGTATGACAGATGGATATTATGCTTGTGGAGCAAGTGTGGCAACCAAGGCCTGCGGGAGAGAAAGACAGAGAAGGAGGTAGGGAAATATTAACAGGGGAATAAAATGATGGTGACAGCAGAAAATGGCAGCGCGCTCCAACATGGTGCTTATGGATTTATTTGCCGTGTGTGCAGGGGAGAGAGCAGATAGAGAGGTGCCGTATCACTGCAAGTCTCTGTATGACATTTTTTGCCACCACTTCATCATCATTCTCTCTGGCTGGGTCTCGCTCTCATGAGATCTACTTTATGCAATAACCTAATGATCCCTACTTTATGGATCAGGGATGGTACCTGTCATGATGGTTCACTGACACATGATTTTTCAGGGATTACACTTCCACATTTTAATCACGGAATTTCCTGCAGTTTCCAAAAAGGAATCATTTTTCTTCTAAAACATAAAACAGCTTGGATATTAACTTGTTTTTTCTTCCCTAAAAACTTCTGTGAGTAAATTTCCCCTCTTCTCTTAAACAACAAAAGGCTTATTTTTCCCCATCAGTTCTAACTTTTTACTTATCAGTTCCATTGTGGTGACCTTGGTTGCAGTGTGGTAAACAAAAGCCAACTTTAAATTGACTTCTAAACCGAGTTATTTGGAACTGAAAAAAAAAAAAAAAAAAAACCCCGTCCACTGCTTTGCAAAACCGCAAGCAAAATGAGGCCATTAGTGGAAATTAATCATGCCATGCCCCAGCAGTTTATTCCTAATTGTTCCTATGGTTTAAGAATGCAAATTTTTAAGCACTTTCCTTATTCAATTGCCAGCAAAGTTAATGGTCAACAACAAATTAATCCTTAATAGATTATAAAATACAAAATGGTTTTTCCTTGATGAAAGCTTTATATAAACTTTTTACAAGGTCTGTTTTGCAAAACAACCTAAGCAGATGTATTTGAATTGTAGATTAAAGCCACTACACTACAATTTTTTATTCATAGGAAAATCAGAAAATCCTGGTGAAGGCTGGTACAAGTGTGTGTGTATGTGTGTGTGTGTGTGTGTGTGTGTGTGTGTGTGTGTGTGTGTGTGTGTGTGTGTGTGTGTGTGTGTGCGTGCGTGCGTGCGTGCATGTGGGTGCGTCCACCTCAATGTATTTTATCGGTTTCGCACTACAAAACAAGTAAAACGGGTGAAACATAGTGGTCACAAGGTAAATATCCTCCACCTATAATGTCGCAGGACAAGAACCCGTTAATTTGTCATGTTTTCTACCTGTTCGTCATTATGATGCATCAGGTGAGGTTTCAGTCTGGGCCGGCACTGCTCATGATGAGATATTTCTAAGCTTCTGCTGACACCGTTTGACTTCATGTGTACTCCCACTGTCCCTGTGGCTTCTTCTACCATGGTGAGTAAAATCCTACCACTGGAACGATTGCCAAAAACTATAGACCACAGCAACCCAAAAAAAAAAAAACTTTTTCTCTAAATTCTGCAAGTTCAAAAAAGGTTGCCAATTGATTTTTTTCCGGTACTGCATCTCATGTGCTCCTCTGATGATTCGAAAACACCTACCAAGATGTGTTTCTTCTCTGTCACCTCCAGCTCTCCTTGACAGTGCTTGCACAAAACAGTGTCTGCGACGGGGACTATCTGATAATAGAATTAGATGCTGAGCTCTTTCCCTTCAATTATTTGGTAGCTCTTCCATGTTAACACTCCTGCTGCTTCTCAGTCATCCTTTCTTCCCAACACCCTTGAGGGGGGGGATAAGTTGAAATGCTGTATCGATTTCTGCCATTTCTCACATTGTTGCTTTCAGTGGTTGGCTGGTTTTGGTTGTGTTACTTTGACTTCTTTTCCAGGCTCTCTCTCTCTCTCTCTCTCTCTCTCTAATGCAAAGTTGCAGTGTACCTTATCAGATAAAACTGGCAGAGTCTGTAAAAGATCTAAGTGTGGAAGGTAACTATACCAACAGTCTAAAAAAAACATGAAGTCTGGTTGGTGAGCAAAGATGAAGAGTGTGAATAAGGTAAAAACATAAATTCTGAGACTTCAAAGACCCCTGTAAATGCAACTCCTGATCCCAAAGGGAATTTTTTTTTTTTTGCTCCTTTTGCTTTTCTTTTTTTCCCCTCTCTTTTGTTGGCTCACATATTCCACTTTTCGTTTCCATTCTCATGGACAATAAGAAGGCGTCAACTGATTTTGACGTCAGTGTGAGAAATTGTTGGGAAAGATTTTTCCATCACACTCGGAGACGCAAACAGGTAAAATGCCACGGCTTGGCGTCTAAATCAGTGAGTCCCAGCAAGGAGTACTTGTACCCCACGGGGTACCTCTGCAGATGCCAGGTGGTTCATGGAAAGATTGTGGAGTTGCTCAACTAATTTGACAAAAATATAAAATATGGTTTGATTGAAAAATATATCCAATTATTTCTGTCTGGGAGGAATATAGCATCAAAATGGGATAATAAATTGGTGTGATGCAGAACTTTATTGTGAATTTATTGTCAAAATAAACTAAGCTACCTGCGACAAGTTCCCACCGACCTGAGTCGTCTAACACCTTAAAGCCAAGTGTCGCCTTTGGGAATGTGAAAAGAAGATAGCAGGCTAGCAGAAAAGCCAACATACAGTTTACATTGTTAGATGGAAGGATAGAGTAAACAGTCGAAATAGTAATTCATGGATAACCAAACATAGACACTGAGAAATCAATTGTGTGAAAAAAAAAATACTGCAACGACATCTGCTCTCATGGAGCGTTGCTTAACGTCCACTTTATCACCCATTGAAATGAGCCCATTTGGGTGGGGTGGATGAAAGGGTATTCGCACTCACCTGATAGAGATGTAGGGGTACGTCAGACTAAAAAGGCTGGGAACCACTGATCTAAATCCTTTCAAACCGCTCCAGGTCAAAATACATGATAGGGGGAGAGATAATGGGGGAGAGCTGAAGATCTCATTTGATCTTATTCCTGTATCATTCTCACTGTCCCGTGTTTAAATTGAAAAAAAATGTCTTCCTCATTCTGCTGGTTCCCCCTTGAATCTCTTTCAAGCACCCTCAGGGGATCCTCAGACCTCACACTTTACAACTACAGACACTGAGAACGAAATGGGGAACAGCAGGAGGGTCTGCTTCGCTGCGATGACCCTTTGCCTTCGTACATCACAACTGATTCCGCGCTCCAGGTGCACAAGTGAAGAACAGACTCACGCACATCGCTCACCGGCTTTGTTTTAAGTGCAGAACTTGAAAGGCTTCGGACTCTGCCCCTGTTAATTGGGCAATTGAGAGATCTAAGGAGCGGAAGTAATTTGGGTTAAAACAGCAACGTGTGTCAAGCATTTATCCGAATGGCGTTTGCCATCCACAACAAAGGTAGGGGGCAGCTGTGATCTGAATGCGAGCTCTTTCAATATTTCCTCCGCTTACACATGCACCAGTCTTTATTAGCCGGTGATGAGTGGATCGGCTGACTTGCAGGGTACGTACTGTTCCCTCTGCTCAATATGCACAAGTAATGAATTGGATCTGAATGAAGGCTACGGTTAGATTAGTTGATTTACTTTCTCTCAGCCTCTGAGATTTTTCTCTCATCTCCTGCACCAAACTTTGGTTTACAGGAGAAAAAAAAGGAAAAAAAAAAAAAGCAAGAGGAAAAAAAAGAGGCAAAAATGATTGATTTTAATGGATTTTCCTGGAGGACAAATGAACCGAGTTCATTAAATAACAATGAGAGAGCGTCACAATGTAACTTCAAACGATCCCTTTATGAGTAGGCTGTTTTTCTGTGGCACAGGCACAGCAGCCATTTAATAACTTGTCTGTTATTCATGAAAGAAGCAACCATAACCTTGAACAAACCTTGTTTTCAAAGAAATTAATTTATAGCTCAAAAAGAAAGAGGAAGAAACTCGTATAGAATTTTGCCCTCAGCGCCGGTATATCTCATATACTTATGCGGTGCACGGCCGTGCGCAGGGTTTTAGAAATACCGAGGTCCAAACACTGAGATTGGTAGGGGGGGGCTCGAGGGCAAGCAATGTTCACTCTGACTCTTTTATTCAGGAGCGCGGGTTCTCTCTGAGGCCTTTGGAGAACATTGGGTGCCCTGGGCAGTGACCTACCGCAGCTCTGCTTCTCCACGTAGCCCCTCAGCCTGTAGCTCCCCGCCTCAGTATCACTGTTCTCCATATCTGTCTTATCTGCAGGTTACTACTGCATTTTTTATCCCCTGATAAACATGATGGCAATACAAACATTAGAGTTTATTAACTGTTATAACAAATGGAGGATTGTGTGATTTTTTTTTTTTTTACATTCCATATTTTAGTTTGGGAACAATAAAACGGGATGATCTGCACGTGGACGACGCGACACGCAACCACAGTTGCCACCGTATGACTCCAGACTCTGCACCCCAGGGTTTTCTTCATGATCTCTGGGGATTTCAACTGGGCACAAATCTCCCTGCTTTAACTCTATTTGTGGACCGCACTACCAGAGGAGACAGGGCCCCGGACCTGCTGTATGCTAATGTTAAAGAAGCCTGGAGCTTCTACCTCGCACATTACATTTGGCACAATTGCATTTGTACATTTTTTCTGTTCACTTACCGCGTATTTATTATTATTACTGTTTTGTAGTAGTTTTTACTTTTTTATTTACTTGTTCTTTCCTAACTGCATTTTGTACAGTTGTAACATAGAAATTTCCCTGCGGGGATCGATAAAGTTTTTCTGATTCTGATGCTGAATTATATCAGTGGATTTTAATGCACTAGCAGCCTGAACAGCACTCTGGAGCCCTGAGGGCTTCTTTACCATTAGCTGCCTGTCAGCAGCAAGGCTATTGTATATCAACTAGTTTGCAATGTGCAGATGGTGCTTAGCCTCTATAATATTGATTTAGATCCACTATCAACAACCATAAGACATTTCCCACTTGGATGATACCCACAAGCGTATCATATATCCAGCCTTTTATCTGAAGCAGCCTGCGGCTAAAGGAAAACATGTTGTGATATATTTATGCAGAGCTAAACCAGTAAACTGCTAAAGCTGACTTTTCCCCTCAAAAACACCCAGAAATCCCAGAGGAGTCCCCACTCTGGCTTCGAATTGTGCTTGGGTATATGATGCTTCATTACGCCAATCTTGAGGCGTGACCATGGGCTAGAGGTTAATGTGTTAATGTGCTGACCCTGAGATTTTTCACAGTCGGTCAGCAGACCTGTTCCGAGAGCGGCTTCCGTGCACGCTGATATTCCGGCGGTTTCGCAACGCATCTAGTCTTTCATCTCATGCAGTCAGAGGGGAGGTGTTCGGGCGCACAGACAAATTACCCCGATCACAGGAGACGGAGGCCCGAGCACTCCAGCTTAGAGTCAACATGAATAGGATGTCCTTTCTCTAATTAGGCAGGCCCCATCGCGTGTCCTTCAGCACATTCAGACGCCTTGGCTCAAAGGGCAAAGCCACCCCGAGAGCCCCAGTTAAAGAGTCTAATCTACAAAAACCCAGTCATGTGAGAAGTTTGGGTTGAAAATTACTCCTAAAGAGAGCCCCGAAAAGCATACATCATGAAGGTCTGGCCTATTTTCCAGCTTTTTGCGAATTCTTATCTATATAGACCCCTTCTCTCTGTGAAAGCCACCCATTAATTTTCACACCATTTGCCCATGATGTGCAAAGTCACTCCTCCTCAGGCACCTCCCCTCCAGACTAGCGGTTGCCATTAACGATTACCTGCCGTGCCTGGGCGGAGGGATGAGCCTAATTAATTATGCATGTAAACCAGGCCTCATTTCTAACGTTTTCCTCCGCTGAATGATACAGGTGTCACTCAAAGCCAGCGAGCCGCAGCGAAGTCACTGAGCATCGCCCGCTGTCATGCCTTAGGCTGTGAAAAGGCAAGTGCGTGAGAAGTATAGCGCACGTTTGCCATCTCTGAAATTACGATTGGATGAGGGACGAATCATATCAGTCATCATTAGACAAGAGCGGAGGAAGGGGTCTCGAAAAAAATGGGGATTCCCATCTTATTATACAGTCAAACAGACTTCCACTAAAATTGCATTTCTCTTCTTGACAGTTCCAAGAGTTTTGAAAAGAGAATCTGGCATGGAAATTCTCATTTTTCTTATCAAATCAAATCTCCTTCTGTTTGAAGAAGACTAAAAAGAAATCACTTTTCACCTCAACATGACTTTACCACTTAAACTTTGCCTCTGTAAGACTTTGTGTTTTACCACTTCCATCAGAATGAGATGCATTTAAAGGCAGTTCTGAAAGGATTCATCAATTAATTGATCGACCAAAGGAGAGGTCCCCCCTCCACTCAAACGTATGTTTTTCATTTTCTTACTTCACTTGGTTTGAACTTCACCGCTCAAAACTGTTCACTTTTCACAACTAGTTTAGAGGCCAGTCGGGATCCAATTTGCAACTTCCAGATGTGCAATGTGGAAAGTTTAAACCCGCAGCACATATACACTGAGAATGGACGGTGAAGTGGACGTCTGCCGCCCAGTAGTTATTTATCAATTTTTTTCTGGATGAGGGAGAAGGCGTCGATGCAATTTTAACGTCTCTTTTTACTGAGGTGATTTAACGTCTTTGGGGCAAAACATTATCAGACACAAGCAGGGAATCTTGTACGTCTTAAAACATAGCTCGAGGGGATCTTTAATAAACAGCTATCTAGTTAATAAATTCATCCTTTAAGTCTCTGTTTGACCAGCCAAACATCACATGTACTGATTCCAGCTTTTGAAATGTGAGGATTTTGCTGCGTTTCTCTCTTTCTCCACCTAATTTAAAGATGTTACCTCGGGCTCTGGGAGGATTTGATGGATATTTCTTCACTATTTTTTTTTTTTTTTGACACTGAACAATAATGCGATTGATCAAACGGTAATTGGCAGATTTCATCATTCTTTGCCGTTGTATATACTGAGATGAATCCGGCCATTTTTCAGCTAGTATTGCAGCTAGTTACCGCATGATGACATCTCTCGCACCCTCCCACACTTACTATAAGCCGTGGAAGTTGCATGGCTTACAGTGACTACAGACGTAATCTTTCAACTCTGACAGACTGGTTGCTTGATCTTAAGCTGGTGGCAGACTGCAGCTCCACTGCCCATCTGCCTCCCATGTTCACAAACCACTGTCTCATTCTCACCCTGTGTCACCCCCGCCATCCCTCACATCTATCTGTCTAATGGTACGGCAGCCCTTCTCTTGATACATTTATTATGTTGACAGTCACCAGGCCGAGATCTCTCGGCAACCCACTTTCCAATTTTACTCATTTCACTCAATGGTCCCCCTTTCACCGGGCATTAAAATGCATGATTGTAATCAGAGGGGGCAAAAAAGAGAGCAAAGTCTTGGTGCGGATGCGCCGGAGGGGCACCAAAGATCTGATGATCCAAACCTCACTGGAAGTGTACTCCCCAACATATTTGGTCATATTAACAACAAAGTGTAAATGTACTCTGTCAGGGGAGACCGACAAAGTAGAGCACAAAATCAGATGCTTATTAAAATATATAAGGCAAGAGCTTCGGTGTTGATCCCATTGCAGGAATAATTTATAGGGGGTAAAACCCTATAAAATAATTAAAATAGGATGATTCCCCCCTGGGGAGTTATAGAGAGGGTCTTAACGCAGGTGATGAAGTGGTGGAGGGTTGAAGCAGCACGCTCGCTAGAATGACAGGGGGGACGTGTATCAGTTAGACGCATTTAAATACAATCTGACGGGCAAAATTGTTGGCTGGAAGCCTGAGTTGATGAGAAAGTGTGTTGTCTGGTTGAGAATCCGGAGCGCGTGAGAGTGTGACAAGCATGATCATCTTGATTGAACTTAAACTAAAAGCTACACTTCTTTTTTCTTTTATTATTACTATTTTTTTTTTAGATTCAATCAGGAAGGACAGCAAATAAAGCTCACAGCAGTCAGACAGTAAAACATGTCAAAAATAATTGTCAGTGAGACGAGGCGCTTAACGTCAATTCTGATATAGATACGAAAAGAAGTGATATGAGGTAGTAATTAGACGAGGTATGAAGAAATCTAGCGGGGGAAAAAAATCTTGTGTTTAAAGCACAGATTGACATGTTAGTGGGGTCAAATGGAGGAAAGAAGAAACTTTTTTAACTGTGGGAAACTTTTATACTCAGAAACAGCTTGGTCATGTTTACCATCCTGGCTGGTGTACCACTTTCTCTGGATGGAGCTTTCTCGCTGCTGTTCAGGAGGCCATTTTTGTTTTTAATCCTTAAGTTTTGGGTCATTTTATGGTATGTTGGTACAGTGATTTCCACTGCTGCCTCACAGCAGGACAGAGCTGAGTTCAAACCCCACTGGGGCCTTTCTCTGTAGGTTTTGCGTGTTATTCCCATACTGATGAGGGGTTTCCTCTGGGTGCTCCAGATTCCTCCTACATCAAAAGACTTAAGGATTGTTAAGGATGTGCTTCCGACACTACACTAAGGTGCTGCAGCTTGTCTCAGTTCACATTCTACCGTACTTACTCTTGCTACTTTGGGTGCGTAAGTGCATTCACACGGACAATTATGGCAACATGGAGTGCACTATGAGTACACGGATGGTGTAAAAAGTCGAGTGTGAGACACTGGTCACCTCTCGCCCTCAACGGTCGCCATTTTGGCTGGAAGTGGAAGGGGGGGGGACCACCAACCTATTATCAATGTCGTGAAAATAGCGGACGAGGAAGCTGCAGTTGTTACGATGGTTGCAACAGTGAACAAGACACCACACAAATTTAAGTTATGCATGTCTATACCACGTGTGTTGTAGTACCACTATACTGTCGTCGGATAGAATCCATCAGTATATTTTACTGGGTTAGAGTCTGTAATGATTTGGTACCGTGAACGATAACGCAAATGCTAGCTAGCCAGCTAACATTACACAGTACACTACATGGAAGTGTATTAACGTAGCCAAAATGAGACAGAGTGCTGGTCTTACATCAGGACCTGTTCGTTGAGCATCAGGATGTAGATTAACCTAAATGCAGAGGACAAACTCCAGATATGACGCTATGAGTGAAATGTACAAAGATATGATTGGAGTAGAGTTGAAAAGCTCCATGAAAATCTTGCCTACTGTCATTTTACAACCTGGCGTAAATTCAACATACAACATGTGTTTAACAACAACATATGTAAATGTATTTTCAACTTCAACTAATGTTGTCAACATTTATCCCCCTGTACTGACGTTCTATGCCAAAACGTACCCTAATTGTCTATTGAAAAATAGATTTTAAATAATAAAGCAAAAGCTCTTGTGTGAACAGCAGTGGCATTGTCACAGCTTTTGAGGCAGAGACAGAATCCTCCAGAGAAGGTCAGCGGCTGCACTTACCACCATCAGGGGGTCTTTTTGTTCTCTGGTAGCCCCCATGTTCTCAGCGTTAATCGCTTAATTAACTGCAATTTCTGCAATTCAATTAAAGGGAGCATAATGGTACACAAAGTGTGGGACAGCGTTGACCCTGGAGGCGATCCACATTCCCCTCGACAATTATCTGGTCTCCTACTACATCAGTCTGAGGGGGCAAAGGATTATTATGTGAGCTCTTTATGGTGCTGTTCACTGCGGAGGGAATATAACTGCACGGAAGCAACATCCATGTCAACTGAGATACTTCTGAGTCAAGTTACTGTGATTGAATCGATTGGAATTGTTTCACAGCTGCATGAATAATTCCCTTTTGACCGGCTGAGTTGAATAAATTATGTGCCAGACATGTCTGTAGCATCCATTTTTATTGTTAGTCCTTGTACTCTTTGGAATCTGCAGTAAGTTATACAAAAATTTTTGGAGAGTGCTCAGCAGTTTTCACTTTGACCAAAAATGTTTGGATCAGAGTCCATTCAAGGTCAATCCTTTTTTGGGGGCCACCTTTCCCCTATCCTATATATTTGTTATTTAAATGCAAGCCAACTAATCATAAATGCTACTGAACACGGTGTAAAAATGGGAATTTAAATGGCAATGTTGAAAAATCTTTTTTTGCACATTGTGTGCATGCAACCTAATCTAAAAGACAATTTACTGTATAATCGGATGTACTGTACTTCTGGGGCAGTGCCTTGACAAATAAGGTGCAAAAACATGAGAGCAGGTTGTGAGAAAGGGTCTAAAGCCTTGACTGGACCATCTGATGATGAATAGGTCAAGACAAGAAGATATATTTTTGTGCTCCCGTCTTAATGTGTCCCTCCGTGTCTGTCGAACCCTTTTTTGCCTCTCATCATTAAACTGCCTATGCAGCAAAGTTCCCCTCCCATAAAGTACCTCTTCTGGAGTTAATTAATGGCCTAATTAGATGAACTCATTAGCGATGAACTGTAATTCTCTTATTTCATCTACTCATTAGCCGACAATATTCGTAATTAGTGGCATTAGGACGATTATTGCATGGCAGGTTAGCCATCATCAGTTCTTATTCAGGGCTGTAAGCATTCTGCTTTGCAGGCAGTGAGGTCTGATATTGACTTCGTAAATCAGACTGATGGGTGTTGAAGCTTTTGAAAAAATGGGAATGGGAATGTGGGAAGCAAAGGTGTGTTGTTTCCACCACCGAGGTTCAGTGGAGGTCAAATTACTGACCATGAAAAAAGATCACTCCATCAATAAAAATGCAGCGCGCGGGAGGGCCCGCCGCTCAGTGGTTCAGGGTGTCTCAGCATACAGTGAACAACATTAAGTTCTCCAGGGGGGGACTGGAATCACAATCATTAGCAAGTGAGCGATTGCTCAGAAGTCAAGACGGCTCGCCTCCGCTTTGCTGTGCCATGCCTTTCCCAAACAGGTTTCAATCCCTCATAAAAAAAAAAACACGATGTCCACATTCATTGTCAGAGAGGCTTTTTAATTTGAGACATTTTCCATTCTGCTTATTATCTTGTATTACAAACCTATTTCGGGCACAGACAAATAGAGAAGACTGCAACCGCACAACAATGAGGACAATTTTATATATTTAAATCACCATTAATCATGCAGAGCTAAATAATACGGCTGTGTGGTAATTCATTACAAATCCGAGCCACTGCTGAAACATCCTTTCAAAAGTTTATTGTGCTCAATGTTGTTTCAGAAACTGTAATTAGACCCTGTTCCAGTCAAAAAAAAACTGTGTCTACTCGAGAGGAATGGTGTGCATGAAAACAGCGATGAGTGTGTTAATTACCACACTGGACCAGCCTGACAGCCTGCTCGCCCTGGCACACGTTTTGATTTATGACAGCAGCTAAGAGACGACACAAAACTGTTTTCCTTCTGTTTTCCATCATCTTGAAAGGAATAGGAGGTGAGTGAATGGTTCATCACTTGATTAATTTCTCCTGCATCCGTTACATGCAGGGGTGTAAAACTGCAATAGGATATGCTCCAGCAAGTGTGTTTGCTAGTGAAGAAACTGCTCAACAAAGTCTCAGTGTGCAGTTGGAAGAAAGAGAGAACATTTTGGACTGTTAATAGCTATCCTTTTGGACACCTTCTGCATTTAAAATGTAACTTTTTTAATTTTTCATTTTTCATTTAGCATCTGCTGATTGTCTCTCCTCATTTTGCTGCCTTTGAATTGGAATAAATTTACTCTTTCTCCTCTTTGTTCCAATTTTTATCGAGTTACCCTACTTATGACAAAAATGAATGACACCTGCACTGCCTGTGCTTATAGAATATAGAAAAGTCTAAGAAAGAGCTATTGGCTACCTTTTAATGCTGCATTTAACATGCCTTTTAAAAAGTATTTCAACTAAGGCCCTGAATGATCTACAACTCTCACTTTTGCGTGACACAATACTGGCCTGCTTAATCGAGAAAGGCCAGCAACAGTAACAAGAATAGCAAATATCAAGTTAACTTGCTCCTCCTCTCCCATCCACATTTGTCTTTGAGCAGACAGCCTTACTTTGCACAAGAAGATTTTTTTTTTTTTTTTAGTTTAGAGTGACTGAAAGGTCCAGCAGTCCATTCGCATCAATGCCCGGGTCTTAATCAATGGGCCTCTGGTGGCTTTACTGAGAAAATCGGGCTGCCGAGGTGAGCAATGATTGGATGTTGCCATTTTGGGGGTCCTGCAGTGTTCTCTGAGAGACCTTGAAAGACCTCAGGCGCAGAGGGCTTCTCACAAAATGGGAAGCGATGCAAGGAAAGCAAGAAATACACCGGTGTTGACAGGCAGCTCAATCTTAACCAAGTTCAGTTGTTTTAAAAAACTCCTATTTGCAAAACAGCGTTCTTGGCAGCAGTGAAATAGAAACAGAAAAGGAAATGTACATCCATGTGAATAATAGAGGGCTCTTTGAGATGCCGGTGAAGTCCCAATAAGAAATCAGTCTCTACATTGTCGCCCGAGCAGATTTTAGACGTCCGCAGCTGCCCCCACAGGCCATGAAATGAAAATGTGGACTCCACCAGTCAAAGCCTTTCCTCTGTATTCCTAGTTATTTCTCTCTTCATTGACTCTATAAAGCTTTCATAGCCAGAAGTGCTTCCTCTTTTTGGACAGCACCCCCTTCGATTATTCCCCAAGAAAATGCAAGCATGGCTGCTAATTTGGCCCCAGAACAAGATTAACTCTACTGCTGCCTCAAACTCTCCCCTTTTGTTTGTTTGTTTATTTCACACATGCCCCCTTTGCTTATCTCCCGGAATTGTAAATGCCATTTGTTTTCTTCAACGTAATTCAGGGTGTATTGGAGTGTGATTGTTTTTCTGAGGAGGGCTGCTAGGGCGTAGATAACCATGTCAGTAGTACATCCTCTCAGCTAAGATTGGAGTCCAAGACCCTCATAGATCCCTACATTATGTATACATTGAAGGATACACAGGTCATATAAATACAATAGCCATATTTTAAAGGTGAAGGTTATGACTGGTTATTTGGATATTGGACATCTGTGTCTTTTCCCCGAGGGGTGTTTTCTGTCTACATACAAAGTTTCCTAAGCTCAAAGCAGGAGAATGAACTTTGTTCTGAAGGAAGACAGTGCTGTTCCATCATACATCAGTTGGACTTCTTCCGTAAGTTTGTTAAAGGATGTAAATGTTGCTTGACTGAAACAATATAGGAAAAGTCTTACAGTATGTAAGTACTGTTTAATTTTTCAACTGTTATTCAGTTCTTTTTAAAAATTAATTTCAGTGGACCTTAGTATAGGATCTGAGATCAAATCAGATTAATATTTAATGTGAAATTTTGCCATGATACTGGATTATAAAATGAATGTGAATTCAGTGACAGTGAATGAAAGCAAGGCACTGAATAATAATCCTACTCTATTATAAATCTGGTTAATTTCCAACAACTAAAAACAGTTGCTACCCATCACTTCAAGTGCACAATGATAATATCATCAGAACCTAGGTGTGGTGCGATGGGGGGTGTAATTAAGAGAAATTATTGGACATACTGATACTGAATAACACATAATATGTCAGGATTTGCTGATAACGGCACAGTAAGGGGACCCAAACGCACAAAAGCTGGCTGATGCAGTGAAGGGGGGGGGGGCTCAGGTGATTGCAGTGGGACCAGGGTTGCGGAAGGCCGGGGCAGTCAGGTGCATGAGGACCGGAAGGAAAGTCCATAGGACATCTGATGGGGAACTAGAGGAAGGCAGGTCTGATGGGATGAGGGGAGACGCATGACCTGGGAGCAGTGAGAAGAGGCTGCAGAGAGGGGGCCAAGGGGAACAGGCGCAGATCATGACATACTAAGCATATTGATTTGTAAACTGTACAAAGAGTCAGCAATGAGTCGCTGGTCATTGTTCCCATGAGTGAGTCATACACATCCACATAATTTAACAAATATGACACTTAAATGTGCCGAAAATTGCCATGTTTCCTCTCCAATATGGAGCATGCGGTGATAACGAGCCCACATCCGGCACCAATCATGTAGCGCATCCCCCACGCAGACCAGAGGTTTGCTCCCATTCAGGTGAAAAATGGCCTCATCTGTGAGCGGCCTTATCCTCTTCACTTGTGACCTGCACTCACTCCCCAAACTCATTTACAGAAACATCCCATCATCTGCCCTCCCCACCAGAGAGACAGAGAGAGTGAAGAACAGGCACTTGTTATAAAGGGCATAGTTATAGTCCAGTGGACATTTATTGGCCCATTGAAGGTTTGCAGTTCATTTTCAGCACAGAGTGACTTGTCTGAGTAGATGCGCTGTACTACCAATTGCTGCCTTTCATTGTGGCGATACCCACAAAATGAAGCTTGGCTAATGGTGCACAGCCAGTACGATTAAGAGAGAATAAATGAACAACCCCACTCCATATGCTTTTCATTGTCCAGTCCAAAGACTTGGTTTCATCCCCAGTGTATAGAGCCGTTTCTTCTAGTAGTATGTTTTCCACTGCTGATCAATGGAACAACTGATAAGGGGTGTTTCCAGGTTTCCAAGGAACTCCTTCGAGCCCAAGGGTCGACCTTTTGAGGTGAACTTGTGATTTTTCAAGTCCTCAGTTGGTTGACCTGCAAAGGCAGACCTGAGGACTTTGTTCTTTCAATCAATATGTCAATTTTATACAATTCCAAGCAAAAAAACTGTTCAATATACTCTCCAGTAACATAAAATGTTATGTTAAAAAAAAAATCATTCAACATATTTCTTTCTTAGCTACATGTTTTATGTATGTTTGTACATAGTTTTGGGGGTAACCAGGAACTGGTTGGGCATTGGCATTAAGATCTGACATTTTGTTATTATGTATGTTTTAAAGGTTTTTTTTTTTTTTTTTTATGTTTTAAAGGATTTTTTTTTAATTATTTTGCTTTTTACTCTTGTCAGTTGTTTTCCTTCATTTGTCATTTGTGTTTGCAGGAAAGCACTTTTTTTTTTTCACCCACAGTACCTGGTTTTTAACCCACCCAAAGCACTTACATGTTATTTGTTAAAAGTCCTTTGTCCATGCTGGGCTTCATGTTATGTTTCTGGGCCCATGTCTGGGCCCATGTTTCCATGTTTAATGAGCATGTGCAACCACAGAGAGAAAGAAGTTAAAAAATGGGCGGACTATACAGAAATTCCATCAAAGTTTTAATACGATGGCAAAGAGTAAAGTTAAAAATGGTGGTGTGCAAACTGAAGTAACATAGATAATGTGAAGTGTTAACAGACTTTGTTTAATATCATGATTCTGATTAATTTCCTGTTCCAGCCAATGTCACATATTCACAATATTCACAATATATTCACAATATACTGCCCAGGTCAGAATGTCATGTTAATCACCAGAGACTTACATGTTACACATCTGAATAGTTTCCGTCTAATTTGGGAAGATAAATTGTAATGGGACGAGCAGTTCCCAGCAGAAATCTTCCCCAGAGCTGAAATGAAAAGGAGGTTATTGTTTCGTAATAAACTACTTTAACAGTATCTTATGAGGGGAACTGAAAATGTCAATACGATGCAGATTTTTGTTCAGCAGACACAGGTTATTAAAAAGTTATAGCAATTGAACCAACGTGTCTCAATATTAAGAAAATTATTCCAGTCTTGGATTTTCAGAAAACAATCAGATCATTTTGATTAATCCAATGCCTTTTTGACGCCTCTGATACAAGGAGATACCTGATTTACATATCATTTGCATTAAACTGTATTACCAAAGCTATCACCTTGTCTAAGAACGTATTCATTCTGATGATGGGAGACAAGCTTCTGATTTCCCCGTCCAGTTGGCATTGTTTGTTTTTTTTGTTTTTTTTTCAGAAGCTTCATCCAGTATTGGAACATACTGCGGGAATCAAAGTAAAAGAGACTGATGTGTTTCGGGGGGGTTGCGGGTCAACCTGAGCTCCAGAGACAAGGCTCATATGAGAGCTAAAGACCATTTTCAAGTCGACTGGATTTTTTTTTTTTTTTTTTTCCTCTTTCTGAGGATTGAGTTGAACTCTTGCCATTCTTCGGCGCCACAAGCAGTTCCAGACAACAGTATTTTGAATGAAGAGACGTGCCAGGTTACGTCGGATGCAACAGACCAGCTGGACAACGACCTCAACAGGACACCAAGAGGGTACGCCAACGCCTTGGGATGTGCATCTTGGCATTGACTGAGCCTGAGGGGACTTAAGCACTGAATTCCTTGACTGTCAGGGCGGTGGTTGTACTGACACTGAACCCCCCACTTTTTCTCTCTGTTTGCCGCTTCAAATACTGTCCCTTCAGGCTTTTTAGCAATATTTTGATCAAACTAAATCGCAAAGAACCTCAAAAGCGCTGGACCATGTTTGGTTGGAGAACCAAACACAGCACAGAGGACACAGTATGTGCTTTACCTCACATATACTGAGTCAGGTGTCAAAAGTTAATCTTTGACTGTGCCCTAATGACATTAGTCTTTAATTTCACTGGTGGATACTGAATCTGTGTTGCACCGGGTTGCATAAATGTCTCTATAGGTAGAACCACAGAGCTGCAAACCCAGCCCACTGCAACAGCACAGACCAAATTAGTCAGAGATTGCAGCAGTGGAGCGGATTGGGTTTTTTTTTTTTTTTGGGGGGGGGCTTTTTTGAGTTTAATCAATTATCCCATACTGAAATCAGAGTTTGGAGGAGGGGGAAGGTGAGCACTAGTTGGTGGGGATGAGGGCTGCTTTGCAAGGGAAAGGACTCCCATTTTTTTCTCTTAAGGGGCTGCTTGAGCCAGCTCATTTTTCACCTGGGTGCGGCTCGTTCGTTCATTAGGCAGAGAGATAGGGGTGTATGTGGCGGATCTGTGGAGCTGCTTCATTACTCTCTGAAGCCTGGCAGGATCAGACCACGCTGTAGAATATTTAACCCTCTCCCCCTCTTCCCGCCTCCCTCCTCTTCCCCTTCCCCACCACTGCCGGGGGAATCATGTGTGTTCAACAGGATTTGAGTTCCTGCTCATTATAGGGGCATGATCATAACTCAACAAAGGGTGATAGCTACACGCTGAGAGAGCAGCACTTGCAAAGGCAAAGAGGTGCTGATCCGGTGAAGGCACTGCTTCGCTGAGGAAGAAAATCAGAGCTGTAGCTCTGACTGAAATGCGGATCGCTTAGGAAGATAGAACACCTTTCAATAACAGCACGTACCAACTTAAATGTTCTTTTTCACTCTTTATAGGACAGATCTGTTCAAGTTGGCTCAGTTCCTGGGATATTATAAGAAAGGGGACAATTCTTTCCAATGTAGTCAGTCGGTATTGATCAGTGCGCCAAGTCAGCTTTATTACTTATGCATTTGGTGGTCAAAGGTCTCTTGATTAACCTCCACTGCATTAGACCCATGAATATGGCTGCGACTTGGCCACTAGACATACCTCACCATCCAATAACAGAGGATAATATGGTTGCAATTATTGCCTTTTGACTTGTGGTCAACTTTAATACTGCAGTGCAGTCATTTCCAAATGTTTCCAGAAAATTCTTTACATCACTTTTCTATAAAAGGGGGAGAGAAACATTATGACTCATATTTTTGTGATGAATAATTCATAATCTGAGTCTACAAAACAGCTGTGTATCTGTTAAACGTCCAGCTTGAAATTAATAGGCCTATTGGAAAAAGCACAGGTTTTTACACAGGGAAAACAGAAGTAAGATGTGCATTCGACCGTGTTGCAGGGTTTTTCTTTAAAAATTGGAGGTTGTGTGTGTGAAAAAAAAAAATGAGAAAGCTATTGACAAATGTTTGAAACACTTTCTCGGTCATATTATATGCACTTTTGAGACAATCTCTGACTTCAGCTCATCTTCTGTCAGATGCTGTCTGTATCTGCTGACAGCACATTATCGGTTCGTTTTTTTTTACTTTTAATGTAATACTTTTAATGTTTGCCTTTGTTTACTGCTCCAAATGAGTTTGGCTAACCCGGAGGTTTGTTTAAAACTCGTCTGATCTTATGAGCCTTACTGTTCTTTTCCCTACGGGATCGCGAAGAATAAAATGTTCTTACAGGAACGATGGCCCAAACTAAAAAAATAAGACTCCAGTTGTAATTAACAGAATTTTTTTTTTTTTTTCTATTTTCCAGCACTGGTAGGTTTGTTTCTGCGCACTCTATCTGCTCTCCACTGTCTGTGAGGGCTTATTCTTCATGTAGATGACTGTGCTGAGGAGCTCTGCTCCGCAATGCCTGCGTATGAGCAAGGTGTTGCGGAGAGGCAGACACACGGCAGGGCTGGTTGGTAATGTGCTGACATCTGTCATATGTGTTTGTTTATCAGGAACAAGGCAGCACCACAGGAGAGCGACAGATACTCTCCAGAGTGTGACTGAGCTGAAGCCTACTCTCTATCTCAAGATGGGGAAGCAGGTGTGCTGCTGTTTTATACAGACCTCATGCCATATATAGGCTGCATTGTAGAACCAATAAATATACACACACACACACACTGAGAGATACACACATACTTCAAATCCACCACAGTGAAGCCAGGTTCAGTTAGTTCTCAATGGGCTCTTTATTTCCCATTATCAAGTGATTTCTGGGAATTTTATCTCAAACCAAGGCGCTGCAATGATTTATCTCTATTCAGTGCCATGATAAACGATCCTGCGGTGTAAAAATACTATTTGTGTAATTGGATCATTCTTTGGCCCGCACTCCATAACTCCTCCATCTGCTGCTGGTAGAGTTATGTGCCCTGGTGGCAGGTAATGTTTTTCATTATATGCCATGCCAGTTTTATATATAGAAAATGGGTGGGAAGGGACTGGGTCCAGCGTGGAGCCATTTGCTTGCTTACTCCCTGTAGGTGCATCCAATATTGATTGCTTGGGAGTAGAGTGCCTTATCCCCACAGAAAAGCAGCATATGTACTGTTTGTGGGGAGTGGAGATACTGGGTGTTCTCATCCGGCCAAATTTAGTAGACAAAGCAACACCCATGATGACAACCTCCTTGCGGAGGTGCCGTGAAACAAAGCTGCACTTCATAGCCCATGGAGCTATGGAGACATATCAACATAGACAACGTCAACAAAGGCATCCGAGAGCAAAGTAAAAAGCGAAGACTCTGGGATTGCTTTCATCACATATTTTAAGTCTAATTGGTTTCAGTTGCTGCAACGGCATTGCCCTCTCAAGAAACTTCAGAGTGTTTAGTGACAGGGTCGGTGTGGTGCATAAATTGAAGCATGGAGACACGCCATGCAGGAAACATTTGAGGGTTCTGAGGCTGTTATGTAAAACCTTCTGATTGAATTCAGGCGTTTGATAGCAGCGCACTTTTCCAGATAAGACTTCCCCGAGCCTCAAGAGAAAAATGTACCTGCCTATTTATCTGTCCATTAGTCTCTGTCTCTCCCTCTCATCATCTCATCCTCTCCCATCTCCAGGTGTCTGGTTCACTGCAGAGCACAGTAAATATTTGAGATCTCGCTCTGCCAATGAATCAGGTCTCATTTTCAGAGTGGGTGGGCATATTCCGGAGAAAAGATGACAGTGTTTATCTCCATTTTCAGAGCTGCGCTGAGTGATGAGCACCCTCGCTCTGTAGTGCTCCAACAGATTAATTCACGTCAAAAGTTCCTGATTTGCATTCCAGAGGTTAATGCTGGTCTCATCCCATTTTCACTTTGAGCTGTGATGGATCTGCCTCTAAATAGTTTTTTTTTTTCTGCCTGTAAAGGTTGGATTAACTGAAAGAGTGGTGATTTTCGAAGCGCTGGTAGTTTTCGGCATTCAATGTATGCTGCATGGTTATTTCCACATCCAGTGAGTGTATTTCTAATAAACACATTTCACGTGAAAATTATGTAAGTCATATGTGTTGATCACAATTAGAAAAGGCATAAATGAGACAAGCTTTTTAAGTCTGGTTGGCTCATCCATGTTACAGAGCTTGAATCAATCAATTTGGAAAGTCCAGCAAGGGCCTCAACACACAATAAACTATCGTGTTTTTGTCCTATAATTCAAGAAAGTTATTGGAACTTGAAGCCACGTTTGTGACTAAGATTTCTCTCGTGGGAAAATATTTTGCTCATTAGCCACCATGGCTGGAACTAGACTGGCCCTGGCATGAGATCAGCTCAGTACATGCCAGTAATAAGAATGTTGAGTGGAAACCAGCAATGGAGCAGACTGGAGGAAAACCAGGAGTAATGCATCAAGTCATAGAAAAAGTGTTTGGTCAGCAGGACTAAAATGTCATTGATTTTCTCTCCTCATTTTGTCCTTGTCCTCAAAAACCAGTCCAGGTAGAATTCAGCTAAACGTGTCATTAAGGAAAGCAGGGCCCCAAAAGTTGTTACTCGCCCAGGTTGTGCAAGGTGTTTGGGCTGGGCAATTTAAGTGATTCACAGCAGAACAAGGAAGTCGGCAGGAAAACGGGCTCATCTGATAGTTACCTGGGGCAGCAGCTGGTCCTCTGCTCACACAGGTAATTACAATTATGCAAATGTAACTCACAGGCAGGCCCTGGAACAAAAGCAATGCCACATATACAAACTGAAAGCCTCAAGCTGGTTCACCTGTACATTAAAATACATGCAGAGGCAGGTACACAGACATTATCATGCTAATGCACCCAATAAGTTGGGTTAATCGTCATTTCATCGGAATAAACAATATGGACAGGCAGTACAAATGGATGTATGGGGGGAAATCATGAGTCTTTCCTAGGAATCACTCTCTGAATGGCCTGCAATCTTCTCGCTCTTGTTCCAGCATCAGTCGACTAGATTGCTTTTGCAGGAGATTGAGGGGTGGGAGTGGAGATTAGGAGGAAAAAGAGAAAGCTCGGAGGAGGGGATGAGTTTTGGACTGGAACCTTGCGAGGCTGCTGAAAGGATCGTGTTCTTTGTAATTCATTAGTGGGCAAAGCAAGTTGCAATGAGGTGTGCTGCGATGGCACCACTGAGCACAATGGCTCGTGGAGTTTGAAGTGTGAACGTGCTGAACGCAACGTTCATTCACATTGCCACTGTTCAGCGCTACAGCTCAAGTCCTTTTTGTGAAGTACAATCATTGTGGAATACAGTGCTAAAGCAGGCCAATCACAGCCCAGCAGCTGAGCGCTCTCCTTCAAGTACTAATGTCCAATGTTCCTGGTACCAAAGGAGGAATACAAAAACCTGTCAAATACAGGTCAATATGAAAATACTAATGAGTGGGACTAAACCAAGCGCACTGAAAATATTGAATCTATTTAATAATTCAATGTGTTTTGAATCTGCACAGAATTTTGCCAGTTGTCCTGCTATCTGATACTGTGTAGTTGTTCCCTTGTGACAATATATTGTAATGACGCTGCCAGAACATCTTTCCCTTCATTTGAATTATTGCCCGGAAGGCTGTCAACGTTTTTGAAAAATCCAGTTCAAATCAGTTTAAACTTTCAAATAGTTCTTTCGAATGACTTCACATGCAGCCCAAATACGTTTATCCTAAACCGGACTGACTTTGTTCCGTTCATTACCTGCCTCACCTCAGTGACAATCTAACGTTACTGTCGGCGGAAGTTGTATTATACAAAGTTAGCAAACAGCATTACCTCGATCCGAAAAGAACTACCGTGGGCATTTTTAAGACAAAGCATTTTGACATGTCACAAGTAGGAAAAGCACAGCTGTAAATGATGAAAATAATGATGGTTGAAATCCATTAAGTTTCCCTTTCAGGCTCCTCGGATTGTGCATGCTGGTCCAGTGTCACACTCTCATGGTTTACCGGGACAGAGCTGTTGTTGATGTTATTAGTAACACCTGCACCTTTCTTAAATTAGATTAAAACCACTTACCTCTTCTAAGTTTTCCGCTGATCGGTGTAAGAGGCAAGCCTCACTTGAATTTATTAATCAGTGGAGCAATACCAAATGAATTCTTAATCCAAATATCTTCCAAATATATTTCAAAAATATGATCCAATTTTTTTTACAATTCATAATAACTATAAAACTACATCACTGTATTCCCAAGAGGTTTGGATTGGACAGGTTTTACTGTAAAACCTTGAGCGTACAGTCCAATCTACATGATCTACATTGGTTGTTGACAATCCCGCTTTCCGATTGCCATTATTGCCTATAGCATATACATGTACATGCCAGAAGGCTCCCCATATAACCAGCCGAGTGCTAGCGATCCCATCTCCTGTTAATGCAATTCAGACCGGGGGCTCTTCCGTGGAGCTACATGCACACTCCACACGGATCCCCTCTCTCCATTCTCACACTTTACACCCTTGTGTTTCCCTGTAAATTGAGGAACATTGATTTGCACACTAAGCTACTCAGCCACAAGCCCCTCCCCCAACAAACACAACACTCAGATGTTAATATCTACAGTACAAGAGCAGACATCATCTGAGAATGCCGCACTCGCATTTCATTAATGAATACTGTTTAATCTGGATATGTTCAGTTATCTCAGCGGAGACACAAGAGGGGGAAGATGTTGAGAAAGGTGTTTTATTTTTAATTAGACAGACTCTCATAATCTTTCTGTATTCATGCTCCTCAAAAGGAATGGTCCTCATCTACTGATCATTTCCCTTATCGCATTCATTGTGCCTCCACTATCTGCCTGTGGACTGATGAATCATTGCCAAATCGGCAGAGGGGAATTGAACATGGGTCACCTTTTTAAATGACAACTGAGCTGAATGACAAAGTTAAGGTCACTGGCAAAAAAATCTACAATACCCTCATCCTCAGCATTTCTGATTTCCCAACCGGATTAGATATAATGATAAAATAGTGCAGTTTGGTTACTATTTTCGATCATAAATAAGTCTCAAAAAGAAAAAAGCAAATCATCTGTCAAAATGGAGCGGCCTGTTGGAAAACGAAAGGAAGAATGAAACAGAAAAATCCAACTGGATGCTCAGTCTTTTCATCCTTTCGAAGTCACTCCCAAAAGAAAAGTAATTCTAAACTATTTGTTTTCATTTCTGGCTCCAGGAGTCTGCTGTTTACTCATACATATGCAGGCTGTTGTAGAAGGCAAGAAAAGAGGAAAAGAGGAAAAACTTGAAATTGCTGGTATTTCCTCTTCCTGCTGATCAACAACTGATAAATGGAATTCCCTCTGGGAATCTGCCACTGCTTACAAACTCGAAATTCCTTCTGAGGTGGCAGAATATGTGATATGTGGTTGTTTTCTCGATGACACTGCATTGATCACTTATATATTTGTGTTTTTAGGGAAAACAAAGTTCATCCACTGTGACGGAGGTGAGATCCATCACTTTAATCGGGCAGTGGAGAGGAAATTTGCTTTGAGCTCCAATGCAGCATTACAAATCCTGGAGCTATGCAGTAAATGTCTCTACCAAGATTCCCTCGAGACTTGATGTTTACTGGCTATAAATTTACGTCTTGGAAGAGCATAATTGTTGTTGTTTTTTTTCTACTCGAAATCAACATCGAGCTAAAATCAACAAGCCAAGCTAACGTCTATTTATCAAGATCTGAAAATAGAACATTCCAGCACTGTGACTGTAAAAAGGACTTGTCGCTTGCCTGTTTTCAGACAATACACTTTCAATTGGATATACATGCAAAGAGAAGAAGGGACTTATGGAAACTGTCCACGCCTTCTGTCCTCACATCTTTCTTTTCTGATCTCCCCCTGGGGGATGAACTGTTAACAAAGCCAGAGTGAATGCTGCTGAAGTGCAGAGAAAATGTTTATGCGCCAAATCCTTTTTCGTCTTCCCTCTCCGTCCATAACCCTGTTCAATTTGCCCAACTTTTTCTCAGAGAAATTGGATGATTTCCATTTTTGCTCTCAAGTGAGGAGCTTTGGGAACATGCCTGTGTTAATCTCCTCAGGATTCCGTCTGTTTAACCCGGCGCTTTGACATACTGAGGAAGGGATTTCTCCTCTCTGTGTTAGGTTGAAATAAATCATCTCACCTACCATAAATGGAATATACTCAGAGATATGGAAAATCATTATTTATCCTTGTACTCATTTATTACCATTAAAGCCAATCATGTTTTCACTGCCTTTGGATTTATTCCCTCTGATCCTTGACAGTCAAAATAATTCATTTGGAGTAAAAAGTGTATTACGATGATCCTGTACAGCTGGCTTTATAGGTGCAGTATGGTTTGGACGGGTTGATGAGCTATGTCATGAGACTGGATGTGAGTTAGAGCTGACGACAGTCAGAACTGACATGTGTGGTCGTTTTCATGATGGGCTTGACACTATTCACTGATGACAGGATCAACAGTCTGGGCTACAGTATGTCCCCTGAAGGCTCCTGTAGTAGATGGTCAAGGGGGAGGGACTGACAATGTCTGAGAAAGGCCCGGAGGCTTTGATTAAAAAGAGATAGATAAAAGAGAAAGAGAGAGAGAGAATCCCACCCATGACGAAAACAACAGCTCAGGGCGCACAACGCTCACACATCGGGCAGAGAATGGAAACCGCAGCCGCCTGATTTGTGCCTAATAAAGTTGTCACATCCTATCAGGGCTCACATCTGCTACAGAAAGCACAGGCCCCCAGTCAGGGCTAGTCAGGGGTGATCAGGGGAAGCCGGTAGTGGACATCACCTCTGAGTGATGGGTGATGGGAGAGAGCACTGCCTGATGGAAGTGGGGCCCAGGTGATGGAGGGTGATACGCATGAACAATGGACATCCACGATTACGTCTCTGCTCGATTTATTAGGGGCTGTAAACATCCACGAATTACAGTGATAACCCTGGTCCCTTGGTAGCAACTTCATCACAGGCTCCATGAAAACACAAGTGAATTTTCTAGGGATCTGTCCACTTTCTTGGAGTGTCAGAGTACATTTCTTGGACTGCGATGTCTTCGCACCTCGGTATCTCAAAAAACCCGGGCTCATGTTGACTGTTAGGACGACATGAACGTGGCTCATGTCAAAGTGCCTCTGCTTGAAGACATGTTCTCTCCCGTGCCTAGCTTATTTCCTCTTGCCCACACTCCCATTATGGAAGGCAGCATCGATGGCCTGACTTCTAGAGGGAGGCAGCATGGGGAGTCACAGGAAGCAGCATGTCTGCCCACAGAGGTCACATTCTGTTCCCCTTAAGAAAGACAAGTCAGCCTCAGGTAGATCCGTACGAATGCCTGCCAAACAGGATATTTAGAGAATTATCTGCCACTGGTGTCCATTTGTTGGAAATAAGAACCGAGGGATCTTTAAGAGGTCCTCATAAGCCTCAGGTCCTCTTAAAGATCATCTTATCCACAGCTTGTGTGTTTATTCTCTAAGGCAGACTTTTTCAGAAAAACAGTAACAGCAGTGTCTGTGAGTGTTGCTTTTCAACTTTAACTTTAATTTGCAGATGTTTCCACAGGTGCTCTGTTTAACAAATATAACCTACGGTAGTTATGTTAGCAACTATCTACGATTGATTGTCCATTTACCTCATGAAGTAATATTTCCTTTATCTCTGCTTTGCAGGCATTGAAAGACATTTAATTTCTCTTGAGATTGAGCTCCATAGCTTATGGGTCTATTGGATGGAAAATTCTATCCGACTAATGTTTCCTCTGCCCTCAAAATATAATGCGCTCTCCAGCAGTTACCAGTTTTTATTACTCCTCCAAACTGAATTTTTTATTCCCACTCTATAAATTCATCAGAAAGAGTTGATGTTGTACTCTTTTTATCAAAAGTTTTCAGATTGTGAAGCTGAAAAACCAGATGATGCTCAGCCTCTCTATAATAATGCATTCCTGGTTTAGAAACCAAATTTGCTCCATCTGAATATCTGAGTACAACAGGCCAGCTGTGATTGAGAGGTTGGAGGACTAAATCAATCATGGGTGGCGTGTTACTAGGAGATGCAGAAATTGCTTTCAGCCCCGACTTGGTGATGGTGCTTGTGCGATGCAACACAGATCTTAGCGACAAGTTCACTGTGAGTAAATAAAAAAGAAAATTGTGCTTGAGTTGTTTTAAATTGAAAACACTTAAGCTGTAGTGTCTTAAAAATTGTACTGAAGAAATTATCAAACATATTTAAATAATGTTTTTTTATTGGATATTTGGGTACAATTACTAACAATAATCTATTTGTAGTATACTTTGAAGCTGCAGTAATCAATATTTTTATACCAACATTGGATCAAATGAATATGTGTAATGGGAAAGCTGTTCATAGTGATTGATTATCACTGGTCTCTGTGGTTCCTCTCAGCTCTGCAGTGTTTTAGTGTCTTTCAGCTCATTGTTTTGGTTTTATGGCCCACAACTTTTTTAGTTCACTTTTGCCGCTGTCGTCAGAATTGTTTCCAGTTGTTTTCAACAAAAAAAATGTTTAAACCTACTGTACATTAACTGCCTAGTACCACATAACAGACGGACAAAGTTACCGACCAGCTGGTGATAATATGTCAATGTTGTTTTTAGAGCTTTTTCCACTGCCCCCACAGGGCCAAAAAATCAATGAATGCAGATTTTAAGTACACGGATATACTTCATACTAGTGTATTCAAAGAATATATGAATGTATGTACATACACAAAATATACTGATATTGCATTGCATTGTTGTTGATGGGTTTTTTGTGTGTCAGAGTTCTGTGTGTTAAGGAAGTTTTATTCTGAACATCTTGTTGTTAATGTTTGACAGCTTTTTATGTACTGATTGAGTCCTGTGGGTTTTTTTGTTCAGATTTGATTTGGTTTCAAGCAACTTTTTAATTTTTTATATTTCACAAACCTTCAGTAGCTGGCATGAAATCAGATGCTGTTTTAAACATTTAGCTTTTTGTTTTTGTTTGTTTAATTGTTTTATCCTTCAATGCTTTTGTCTGTTTGCTTTCCTTGTGTGTGATAGACAGCTCTTGACTCTGGCGTTATTCAGTCCCACATCAGCACATTCCCACGTGACCCCACAGGTGGCCTGCTTCACCATTCAACTATCTTCAGTGCTGCTTGACACACACAGCCAATTTTAAGAATATGCTTTTTCAAAACTTTTCCAAACTTCAAAATAAAATATGGTTGCCCAATCAACTACCTCAACTTGCTTGAAAAGAAGAGCAAATATTTAAAAAACTGCAGCAGTGAGCATTATTTTAATTTCAGCCTCATCGCTCCAACAAAATACGTTAACACTGACAAATAATTGCAAAAGAAACTATTCTTTTTATTTTCTGAAGAAAAAATAGTGCAATAGTTCCACACATTCACTTAGTGCCAGCGCACTGTGTAGAATCTGAATTATTAAAACTGTAACAAAAATCGAGTGTTTTAATATCGGAAAGTGAACACCCGCAGATCATTGGCAATCGGGAACTGACTTTATCAGCTGGCTTTGGCACTTCACACAGGACACCAGTGGTGGAAGTAGTAGTACTCAAAATCTACGTATCTTATAAGAGGTCTTGCGTATTTTCTGATCATTCAATACTGCATCTTTCTCATTCATGCACGGTTAGTACAATCCAAGTCCAAAATGTACCATTTCATCTTTAAAGCATAATTTATCTCTTATTGAGGTGAATAGACTGCCCCGATCCTCTTAAAAAGATTTTATTTGTTCCGATGCAAAAAATATCTGATAGACTTACTGCAGAGGTTGATTATATCAGCTCTTTTATTTTAATAAAATCATCTGCGAGGGGCTGAAAGTTCTGTTAGTTATGGGAGAGTATATGTGTAGCGTCAATTGAGTGTTATCCTCAGGGATGTTTTAGATACCTGGGGAAGAAAGCGTGTGTTTTAGTTGAATCCCCTCTGGACTTTTTAATGGACACAGTAGCGTAGTGTAGTTCTGCTGCCTGAGCACTGCTAATAGACTGAAAAATGGAAATGCTATGCTTTCATGCCTATGGATAGAATTGCTTTAACATCTCTGTCAGGCAGAAATTCTTTCACTGTGGCGAACCGTATATTATTAAAAATCCTATTGTGCTGTTCACTCACATAACAGGTGCTTACTTTCGCCACGTTACCAGCTATAATATGTTCTATTTGGATTGCAAAATTGTATTTCAAACCTTCCCAAAGTACATTAGTATGCAGACATCACTATTACAGGCACGACTAGTTGGGCTGCAGTTGGATTTAAGCCACATATGAACTTGCGATTACCCATTCTGGGAGTCACTTCAGTCACATATGTCACATTAGCATAACAAGTAGAAGAAACCCTGGCAGTAATCATTCGTGTTTTTATTACTGTTTGGGTGTAAAATCTTCAATAAACACCAGCAGGACAGTTCATTACTATCACATAAAAGAGTTTTAATACCTGTGCTTCAAATGCTCAGTCTGTAATATGTGTGAGTGTGTGTGAGAGAGAGGTGAGAGGTGTCTGGAGGAGGGATGTTGTAATATCAGGAGGAGGATGGGAGAGCGATTGAATCTCATTAGTAGCATTTTTATTCACATCATGCTGCCGTATTGAATTTTCTTGAAATTGTGTATTTTATTGTCCTCTTCATCCTCTGGACAGATTGGTTTTTCCAAGGGGCCGCTGATTTCATGTAATGATAGTGTGACAATACTTTGTCGTCACCTATATTTCACATAGAGCGGCTGAAGAGAGGATGTATACAGTTGGCCCCACTGGGAGAATGAGGTTAGCGGAAAGGAAGATAAGGGAAAGGAGCGGATATGGGAGGCTCTAGTGGCAACGCTGGTGAGGCAAAAAGGCAGCTAAATGGCTTTGAACTTGTTCGTTCTGCTCTTGATCCTTTACAGATCAAAGAAAAGTAATGACTGTTTCTTCCTCCCGCTCTTGCAGCGTTGTCTTTCTGCAGCTGGTCCAATATTTATCAGGGAAGGATTGAGGAGGGAAGATTGATTCCAACAGGTTATGCATGAAATGCTTTGGTTTCCGAGGTGCCACGCTCAGCCAAAACATCATCAGTCAGACGATCCACTAGCTCTCTGAGGTCAGCTCCCACTCAGTCATATGTATGCATGTACATAGGTGCTTCATTGATCTTTGCTGGGAGGTCAAAGTGCAGGTTCAGCTTCGGGAGCTGAAGACACTTAGTGTCTTTTTCAAGAATGTTACAGTGGGATGGCCTATCACAGGGCTTACACCAGGGTCAACTGTTAAAAACAAAAAAACAAAAAAAGATTTATCCAAAAGGCTAACATACATGTCAAATGATTATTAATCTGACTCAACTATTCTTTCAGTTTATGTGCTCATTAGCATCCAAACTGCATGGTTTTAGATGGACATGACAGCAATAAAATTTCAAAATAAGATATTTTTCAAGTGTCAAATCAAGACTTTAATGGGGCAATGTGTTGGAACTGGCCAACTGTCAAATTCATACTCTGAACAAGCAGCATTTTACCAGAAAAGGTTCAGGGGTCCAACCCTATCCGAAGAAACAAGGAAATGAGCTCTTTGGGACTAGGTTCATTGGCCAATCACAACCAAGTTTCATCCCCCACCCTCACGATGAGCTAAACCTGCATGGACTGCAGCAGCATCGAGAGCTGAGCTTGAGGAATGAGTGGATGAATGTCGCTGAGAGAGGAAGGATGGCTGCAACACAGGTTTATAGCCTACCCGCAGTTACTGCTTCTTCACCCCCCCCTCATGTTGGACTGAGGGCAGACTGGACGGTACAGTGACTCACTGTTGCCTCCTGAGGTGCAAAGTGGTATTACGAAACGGACCGGGGCTAGCTGGCTAGCATGCTAACTTCGGTAGCTAGCTCGTCAAGACGTTTTGACATAACGTCACAACTGCTATTTCTTCTCATTCTGTTGATAATCTTATTCATTTTTGAATGTTTTAAACTAAAATACTTACATATTGCCCCTTTAAGTTTTGACGGAATCAAATTTGAATAAATTCTAAAATGTGTTATGTAATTGTTGATGCATGGACTTTTACATTAACACTCATCACAAAACAAAAAAGCTGTTTAGACAAATAAACTGTGTTGGCAATATAGCATCATTATATAATGTAACAAATTTTATCTAATAATTTTAAGGAATTTATTTCATTTTTTTTTTTTTTTCATAATCTGTGTTTGCCCGTGGTTGTTTTGAATTTTACGTCCAGTGTTTACTGTGCGTTGTCATGCTCCTGAAACTAAACAGTAAAAAACAGGAAAAGAATTTTTAAAAATTGTGTACTATCGCTCCGTATTTGCCTTCAAATACAACAATGAGGTCATGACCCATGAAAGGGTAGAAATTTCCGAAGCTGCTAGCACTTAGTCACAAATCGTTGACTGCACATGTTTTCAGGGGTGGAAATAATAAGAAACAGTTATCATTAACTGCACGTTTATTTATTTATTTGATCCTGTAGCGTGTGTGTTGCGATAAAAATATATGAAAACGTGAATATCATTTCCCTTCAATATTGGCACCTAAGTGCAACATAAAACTTTTCCTCTTAAACGTTCATTTCCGGGTAACGGCATCGGCTTCCGGCTTGCAAAAGGCGGATCCCTCGCTGCTACTTTGCCTCTCAGAACTTCTTTCGAACCTATTTTTTTTTTCCTGGGCGGGTACCAGTTAAACCACCACATCCAACTAGAATTGCTTTCTTTAGTATTAAAACGACATTGTATTCAGTCGCGTCCTACGAACGTTCCCGCCCCGACGACAGGAAGAGATTTCCAGCTCTAGCTAGCTAACTTTTAACGCCCTAGCATTTAACTTGACAACTGCCCTGCAGCACAACAGGGAAGAAGCAACACCGGAGCAAACACAGGAAGATGGGAGATAAAGAACTGATGTGGGCATTGAAGACCGGGGACCTGGACGAGGTCAAAACCAAACTGGTAACGGTAAGACAGCTATGATTTGAATGGTTATTTAGGGAGGTGTGCGCAACAATTTTCTGTCAGGTGGCTCTTCGGCTAAGGTAACTAACGCCAGGTGGTAGGCTGGGTAGCTAGCTAGCTAGCTAGCTATGGGTAGCTGGAGTTGGGTAATGTTAAGTTAGACAATGTAGCTTGGGCGAGCTATCGGGTCTTCTGGATCAGTAACGTTAATTTGACTTATGTAGCTCTGACTGAGCATAAATTCGTTTCGAAACATTTAAAGGTTGGCTTGACAGGTTTTATTTCGGACCTCACAATAAAGTCACAACGCCAAGTTAGCATAGTGACATGCAGCGCTGCTCTCACAAGCGGTGTGTTTTGCTAATTGTCACGGATCAGGCCGTATAGTGGTTAGTCATTAGCGTTGTACTTAAAACGTGATGGCTTTGACTATGAAACATGTTTAGTACGGCTGCAATCACTTCCTACCGCAGAAAGCAACCTGTTGGTAAGCTAACCAACAATAGCATCAGCTGGTGCGTGGTACACACTGTGGACCGCTGGGTCCATTGTTATGTCACAACAGCAGCGACAATAGGTGTTTACAACACTTGTATTATTGAACAGTGTTTATCGTTATCAGTAGAGTGGATTTCTGCTAACGCACTGTCAGAAAAGTCTAGCTAGTTGCTAGCGAGCACCACAAAGGCCCAGGGTCTAGCTAACGTTGGTGGGCGGGGGTCTCAGCTGTAGCCCGGGAGATGGAGGCTAGGCTACAGCAAATCCAGCGGCACCTTCCATGCCAGCCAACATAATCTGTTTGGAAAGATTGATAGAAAACTCATTGCCTAAACTTATAAGTGGCTGCTAGGCCACACTGATTTCACTACAGAGCTTAAAGTGTCCATTGCTTCTGTTGAAAAGATTTGAACATTTGTGCACTTGCCTCTGCTGGAGGAGGCCATTTTTGCTTTTACAAACGTTTCACATTAAATTATTGTAAACATTGACTGGATATTGGCTTATAGTTAAAACTCTGTGTGTGTGTGTACTATAGTTGTAATATCTTAGGTCACTAAGGCAGCCAGTTATCTGTCTAAATTAATCAAAATTAAATTTATTTGCACCCATCTGTAAAGTGTACTTTCCAATTTAAGTTAAAAATTACATGAAGACCCCAACGTTGAGGTTGGTTGAAGAACCAAACAAAGACTAGGTCAGTTTGTAATCAGACTCTTCAATCAATAGTCTGATACCCCAAATCTGTTTCTTGAATGTCAAACACTTCCACCACTGTAGGCTTTAGTCAGATTGAATTTATGTTAGTTACAGTGGTTTCCAGCAATGACCCATTTTCACAGTGGGTATAACGTGTAAAAACTACTCTGGCAGTGTACTCCACTTCTCCTCTCTTCACCCACATACTCAATTTGTTCCAGAAACTCATATTTTCCCCATAGTAAAGTCATAGATAGATTTTGAATCGAGAGTCACTGTAATTTCAGATGTTGGTTTTTATAGGTTCAAAATCCCCCCATTATGCGTCTATGTTTTGACACCTTGTAAAAGACCAGAAATATCTCATTGTAACCTGTGAGTGACATGAAAACGAGATATTATAAAGACAGGTGTATATGTTGTTTATAAGCCACACTACAGGATGCCCAGGTACAAGATACACCTGCAAACTTTGAATTTGTACATTATTTAAATATTATATTTTTAAATATTTGAAATAATTATATTTTGATAATTATAGTGGGCCGTTTTCGCAGCAGAAATTTGGACATGTCAACATAGGAATAACACAATTGTAATTAATTACATTAACCATGGCCCAGTTCCATGTAGATGTATGTAGCCAACTACATGAGCCAGCATTCACAAAACCAGGGCCATAGGATTTGCACATGCAACTGGAACACAGCCATAATTCATGATATTAGCTATACCTGTGCTTTTCCTGCCATCACAAGTCTAAATTTTCTGAGGGATTCAGTGTTCATTTCACTCTGTCAGAGTAGATAAGTTCAGACATTTGACATTTAACTGTTATGTAGGAACAAGGACCAGAAAAGGACAATATTTCAGCCATATTATATCATTATAGCTAGAATTCTAGATCATATGTAATGGCATATCAATATTATATTAACAATACACATTATCTCCCAAATCTACCATTTGCCCATTCCTTCCTTTGATCGGCATCTCAACTTTATAAGATTTGCTCTTAGGTTCTCCAGTGAACCAGATAGCCAAGGTAGCTTAGGTGTTTTAATCAGGGTCTTGTGTAACGAGATATACTTGTACCTTCCAAGGCCTTTCACCAAATTCTACTCCTATATTCTCTTACGGAGGCCCATTTCCTAAACTAATGTTTTTGTCTCACATTCCTCCATCCTTATTCAGACAATTATTTAATAATATACAGTTTTGGGAAAAGTTGGAACTGACAGCCACAGCTGTGATTGATATGTTTTCCATTAGGTGGTGTCACTGGAGGGCCACCTGGTACACACTCTGCTATGTGTATGGTTAGTGTGGTAAGGGAATTACAAAGGGTGGTGGTGAATGTATCTGTCTTTTCTCCTGTCAGCAAGGTTGAAAGTCTGAGGTCTAACAGCACCACAGCAAGGAAGTGAAGGGGAGGGGATGGTGTGCATGTAATTGTTTGACACTAAATTTCAGGGGAGCTTGTATCAACAGTGAATGTTACCGTTTTAAGTAAAAAGGAGTTCTCCCATCTCCCTTTATTGCATAGTGTTGGCTTGTTACAGTATTGAGCTTATTTATTTCAGCCCTGTCAATGTGTTATTTTTCTATTTTACAGGCTGAGGATGTAAACCGGACCCTGGATGGTGGGAGGAAGCCTCTGCACTACGCTGCAGACTTTGGTCAGACAGATATGGTGGAATTTCTCATTTCGAAGGGAGCAGATATCAATGTAAGAGCCACAATAACAAGCTCACATCACATTCTTTTTGCATTAATTTGCCTGCTGTCCAGGGCTGCAGTGACTACAAAAATGAACAGTATCTCTGTCTGCTTCCCCACATTGTCGAAACCCACTGTCACACTTTTTGATGTTATGAGTGTAATCAGTTTGTTTAAACAGAAGCAGACTGGCTGTTAAAACCAGTTGACAGATGCTATTTCAGACATTGTCCATTCTCTCATTCAACAGTTGTCTAGGCTTGCCAGACCTCACATTTAGCCTGATTGGCCCCCTGAGCCTCAATAGTCTGTTCTGGTGTTGGGGTACTGGATTGATCTGTATCACTCAATGGGGACCTTAGCCATCCAACGCTATTAACATCTGTAATTTGGATGGAGCTCTTTTGTAATTTCCGGCTTTTTCTCAACGTCTCATATGCCTGTTAAGTAAATCATAGAATTGTATCTGCAAAGCATCATGAATCTTTGAACTCCAGTTCACGTTTGGCCAAGGCCAATAAATCGAGCTTTGTGATAAGGGTGAAACCGATTATAACTACTTGGTTGTTATTTGTAGAATAACAGTATTTTATAGAAAGTTCCCATGGTGACTCCTGATGGTCAAGGCACCCACTTTAGCGAGGTGCATCTCATCCCTTGCCTTAGATTGGCTAAACACAACAACTCATCCTCATAGCATCCACTTTTCCCCGGTTCACAAACAAAAGGAGTAAAACCTGTACCGAAATACAGTCTTCGTCTGTACTTCCAAGCCCAATAATGTTTGCCCAATTCTCCATTTCTTTTGATAACAAGCTCAGCTAGTGAAACATGCAAGATATAGTTTTGAAAAGCAGTGTGCTTTCTTATAATTTCTGGACATAAGAGAGTAACTAAAACCTCTCTCGCAGGAGTTTTTTCTTATTTATTTTTGATAAAAAGACGAATGTTCTCTTGTGTAGGATTTGGTCTCTGCCTGTGTTCTGCTGATATATGAAAGTTTTATCTCTCTCTTTCGGTCTCCCACTCATGCCTTTCCCACCCGTTCCCTCTACAGGCTCCTGACAAACACGGGCTCACTCCACTGATCTCTGCCTGTTTCGAGGGTCACCTCTCCTGTGTCAAGGTCCTGCTAGAAAAGGTTGGTACTCTGATTTGAGCATGCATTCATGCATGTATATACGTGCATCTGCACGCAGAAGTGCCCTGGTGTCCTGGTATCTGTACATGTTGATGTGTCAGAGGCTCCATGTGAGCCATGACTGCTGATGAGGTAAGTCAATGGACAAAAGGCCCTTTAACACAGTCCTGTGGAGGCTGTGCTGGAATGTTCATAGAGCATCACACAGTATTGCTGCTGTTCACTTGTTTTGTGTCTGTGTTTTTAAGCAGTTCCATTCATGGCTGCTCCATCTAGATCTCTGCCCCATCCTTCCATCTCAGCCTCCCTCAGTTGTTTAGCTCTGGAAGTATCTTAAAAGCTACCTCTGTCAGATAGATGCACATGGGCATGTGCACACGCAGTCACTGCTGTGACCGAAGAAACAATACTGTGTCTGGCACAGCTGGTTTTGCCTGTTGTAATGCAACTGAATAACAAGCATACAATAATAAATGTCCAATCCAACCAACCTTATCAATTAGTAGAAAACAGATTTATGGAGTTCCATCACAATCAAATAAAAAGACTAATTTGTAGAAGGAGGAATTTTCTTTTGGAAGGTCAGTGCCACTTGTTTGTTTTTACCTGAATGTTTGACTCAGAAGTACATGCACACCAGTCAAATGCATATAAATGACAGATCTCCTATTCATCTAGGCTGGTGGAGTTCAGTTTCTGCGTAGCCCAAATGAGCCAGACTGCAATAGAACTGATACCCCCGTGGACGATGAAATGCACAAAAAAGGGGGCCACGATAGCTACTTGTCTTCCAGTACCTCCTTCAGTTGTCTTTGCACTCAATTGTCATTTAACACTCAAGGTGTTTGAATAGAATAAAACAGGTGTGTATAGCTGATAATTTCCTGATTTGATATCATTGTTCTTTTTATATCTGTAGCTCAGCCCATGTAACCCATAAATTTAAAGTGGAAGACAAGCCCATTGGTAACGTCTGGTAACTGCCACCATTCCACTGCAACAGCACAATGATGCAAAGACCATGAGCTTAGCAATGGGTATAGTATAGCTTTATAAGTAATCAAAGATTTCAGGTTTCAGATCATACACAAAAACTACTGGTTAGTTTACTATTCTGTATGAAACATAGTTGATGGCACATGATCAACAGCACAGAGAGAGAAACGCCAACAAATTCGAGAGCAGCATGTTGTCATGTAGATGGCTCGCATGCTTTGCAGTCAAAGTCTGCTGCAAACAGAGATGTTTATATGAGAAGGAGAGATGGGGAGAGAGATTTTTGGGGGCTGAGAGTGAGTTAGCAGCTGTGTGTTCCCAGCCAGGCTAAATTAGGGTATATGGAAGCTCCTCTACAGAGTTGTTTCACGGTAGCATCATCATGGCGCAACAAAAGTAATGGGAACTAGCTAGCTAAGTCACACTACCAGTTAGGGAAGTATTTTTTTTAATACAATGTACAGTTACATATGTGCCATTCAGGCAGACTGTACAGCCAGTTCACAGTTTCAAATGCACTTTGAGACAGACGTTTAAAAAGAGGAAATTAGTAATCTATGTCTTGGAAAAACTGGTGTTAGGTTAGAGAGGCACTTAGGTGGTACTCCACTGTTTACTTATTCCTGTTGGCATAGGCTGTATTAATCCTCCATTTTCAAAAAAAGACAGCCAAACGTCAAAGCCCTTGTATCAATCAGCCAGCAACTCACAAATGGCCAGTAGCTGACCGGTAGCGGGCTTCTGCAGTCAGCTGACCATCACTGCCAATGCCAACAGGAAGAAAATTGCTATAAGGATAGACGGGTACATTGTTCTGACTGAACCTTCTTCTACTTGACATAGAACTGTTGCTTGTTTGTAAGTGGGTTTTTGTTGTTGTTGTTTTTTTTGGTCTATCACTATCAGGTATTGTCTATAAACTGTATTTACCTCCATTATTATTGTGATTACAAGTTGTAGAACTGTTTAGAATGATTCCTTGGTTGTCTGATTTGTGATGATGCCTCACCCTCGTCTTGGAACCAGATCTGCCAAAAATGAGAAATTGCAGACTGTAGCTCAAGTTCAGATCTGAGCTGCCAGATGATGCATTTTATGTCCATGAGTTTTTAATATCACATTGTCACATGTCACTCCCACATTAAAAATGATAGGATTGAGGTTTAAAACCAGCATACTCTCCTTTTATGAAAAAATAAAAAACACTTGTTAATTGTTGACTGAAGTCATTTTCTTCTATTTCCCCTGCTACAAGTCACACGTACATCCTCCTGAAAGCCAGAAGCTTTTCTACACCTGAAATAGGCAGCTATGTGTGCAAGTATAGTCTCTGCATTGGAAATGAAAGGCCCTTGGGTGGACCATTTTTAAAAAAAATATCCTTTGTCTGTGGTATCATAAGAAATGAGCCAGGCTGCCATAGCTCATCTGAATAGGAATTATAGTGTGAGGTGAAGATATGAACAAACCCACGGGTTTGCTCCCCTCATGGCTCCGTAATCATCTCCGTACTCAAAGCACCAACAAGGATTAACACCCAGATGCAGCCAAAAGGTCATCGCTCTGCTGTCATCCTGACAGCTCTGAAAACTTGCCATGTGTCTTAATGTGAGATGAATAGATTGTCCCAGAGCCACACCATTTATTGTGCTGCTGCACATCCACTCTGTCTGGCAGCACCTGTAGCACCACAGCCACCACATTGCAGTGGATAAAAGGAGTCCACTGAGATAACTGAACTGTGACTATTGGACTGTCAGACATTCTTGTGTCGGCAGACAAAATGGCTCGGTTCCCTGTGTCTTCATGGGAGCTGCCCCCTGCCCAAAGACTGCGTGCTATGCTGTTGTGGGCAATTAATTATGAAAGGCCATCTTAACCCCAATAGGTGACCCAGCCACAAGATCCTGGCCGAGAGAGCTGACTACAGCCTGCAGCATTATTTTGCAAAGACCGTTCTTATTTGTGGCGTTTTCTTTAAAACTTGACCCTGTAGGGTCTCCTCTTTATTATTGTGTGTGTTCTTGATACAGTCTAGGAATTGGCCTTTTTTTCTCACAGTATTCCACAAGTAAGAATTTTAAAGTAAAACAGGCTAGTTAGATATCCTCCTCCCATGCACTTTGCCAACGAGATTTACTTAACTTGAGTAAATTCCTTGATATGTTTTGCTTGCATTTTGCTGTCTGGATAATGCTACTCAAATATCTTCAGATTAGGGGAGTGTACCCCCTTAGAAAGGTTTCTGAAAGGGATACTAATGGTGAGTAAAATTAGATTTCATCCCTGCTCTATAAAAGACATTGTAACTTCCCACAGCTCATGGCAGTGTATTCAGATTGCTTGTTTAATTCAACCATCAGTCCGAAACCCAAATGTATATGGTTTTTACTATCAGATATAACAAATAAAAGTATCAAATCCTCTCATTTGAGAAGCTGGAACCAGTGAATATTCAGCATTTTTGCTCAAGAAATTACTAAAATGATTATTCAGTTATTAAAATAGTTGCTAATGAATTCTGTCGATCAATTAACTGATTAAGCATTGCAACTTTAAACTCCAGTTAGCCTAAAAATTAGTTTTATGTGTTGCTGCTTAACCCCCCTTGGTTTCTTCATTTCAACGAGAACGCTAGCTGACACAGCCTGTTCAAATACAGATATTGCTAGGTGTAATTAAATTTTCCCTCTTGCAGGTCGGTAATGTTTGACTGCTGCCAGCAGGTCAATATTATGATCTAAGCATTGCATTTCAGATTTTCAGGTTTTCAGCGATGCTCTGGCCCAATATTTGAAGACTTGCACATTGGAGACCTTTCAGTTCCGTTCACCAGTGGCATATTGAAAACTTAGCGGACGCTTGGCAGGTCAGTGGCATTATGTTACTGACCCAGTGTTGCTTTGTATGGCTCCATAATCCAGGATGATGATGCATTTTAGTTTGACTGGCGATAACCTGGGAATCTATTCTTATACATTAGGTGGTGTCTTACTGCGCCGCTAGCTTCTCTGTGACTGGATGTGATAATGTTTGGACAGTGAGGTGTTCATGAGGGGTCATTATTCAAGTTGGAGAAAGCTCATTACTGTAAGTAGTGTCAGGAGGATGCCACTGAGCTGGATAGCCATTTGGGATATCATGGTGTATCCTGAGAGGCAGTAACAGGGAGGAGTAAGAGCTAGAGCTATTTCTTTAACTCTACCATAAGTAACCATAAGGAGAATCAATCTGTGGCAGACCCCCTACAATACTTGAGGGAAACATACGTGTGTGGTGACCAGAAGGGAATGATCATTATGGGACTGTTTTACCTCCAGAAGTGGTAGTATATTCAAGGTATATAATTGTATTTGTCAGACAGATGGCTTGTTTGCTCCCAGGCAGCCATTGTATTGATGGTGAAAGGGCTAGGGTCAAGGTGTAATGCTGTTTTGCTGCCATCTAAATGAGGCCTGTAGAGTGGGCTCCTAGGTATGGTCTTGAACCAGCTTCTAATGACTTCCCCAGAGCTGGAAGAAGAGAGAGGGGAGAGGGGGGGGCTTACTCCTGTCTTCCCTCCCCTCCCCTCCTGAACCTAGTAGAGTGGAGAGCACAATGATTGGTTATCAGATATCTGATATGAATGAGTCAGCAGATATTGGAAAAGTTAAACTGACACTACGTATACTTTTATATTTATTTTTTCTTTGGTTCAGCAATTTTTATACAGAAGGATTAAACAGTTCATATCAGAGAAACATTAAAACATTACCAGAGAAGGAGGATTCAGGTTTTCCTCCAGGAATCTGTCCTGTATCGGACAAGATAAATTACAATGAAGGAACCCTCTGTGTATTTGCATATAAAATAACGGAGAGGAATAATTTATTTTTCTCTTGAAATTTGAAGACCTGAACACCAAAACTTTCATGAGTGAACCTTACATTTCACACTTTGCTCATGTTTTCTGGATTTGAATCTATGCTACTCCACAGTATCTGCTGAAATATATGAATGCTCTTAACAGACAAGGACTAAGACTTCTTACTGTACACCTCCTTGGAAAACTTGATGTTGGATTGTTATTTTGTGCAAGATTTATAGATCTTACGAAGGAGACTCCAGAATGTTACTGGTCTTGACTTCGTATTTTTATACAAGTTAAACAGCTTCAGAGGTACTGGTAGTCAGATTTTGTTACCTTCGTACAGAGCTAAGCTACCTGTTTCCCGTTTTCAGTCTTTGTGCTAACCTAAGTTAGTTTGCGGCTGGTGGTAGCTTCATATTTAGCATGACATGAAAGTGATATCAATCTTCTTATCTAGCTATCAGCAAAAAGGCCAATAACGCTATTTCCAAAGCTTTTGAAATTTTCTTTTAAAGTATCACACATGCATGTATGATCCTATAAAATATCTTTTTCTGTTTAAACCACTGTTTTCTGTTGTTTTTAAAAAAAGAAGGGGAAAAAAAAACTGAGTAAGGGACTTGAGGTCACCAGAGGCATCAAAGTTCAAATGTTGCACAACAAGGCTCCAATATAACATAACTAGAGTGTTTGTAGATGCACATTTCTTAGAGCTGTGAAGCATGTTATGACTTGAAAAAATCCTCTCTTACTTTGTCTTTCGTCTCCTTACCAATTAGAGATGTAGATCTGACAGGTTACCCGCTCAGCCCTGGTAAATCTATCTTGCTTTGGATGCGCTCTGTTGCTCCTGTGGCATGGAATTTGCACCCAGACAACCATCCTCACACTGCGGGGTACTTGAACCGGGTCACATTGTTTTTGATGCCCTGCTTCTCCACGGAACAATAGACTCTCTCTGCTTCGGCTCTGTAAGCCCTTTGCTAAGAGGCTAAAGTTGGCAGGCCAAACAAAGGGACGTTTCTCCACAACATGCCCTCCACTCCTCCGTTGCCCATTAAATCTGTTGTCACTTCATGTGCATTCACCACATTGCCAGTCTTATCCCTCTTTTTTTTTTTTTACACATGTGTTTTTTGTCCTTAGTAATCCAAATGATGATGCATCCACTCCCATCTCTTTCATAATGGAGTTGTGCCTCAGCTTGTTTATTTTTAGGAACTATTATAGGCAAGGGATGACCAAGCCATGTGTCCCCTGAAACCCAATAGTTGGCAGGTTTACATCCAAGCAGTCTCCCCCACCATCCACTAATTAGCATTGTTGGCTCTCCATGGCACATGGTTGATCACTACGATGTAACCCAGGAACCACTTCAGGAAATCAGGAACCTGCATTTCAACAAGAGGGACCAGGGTCTAAATTTAAGCCCCAAGCCATAGAGAGCACTGACCGTCAACGCCCGGTTAGCCTCTCCTCCAGTAATGTTTTTAACAAAGCTCGGTCTCTCTTTGAGTTTCTTTCATTGATATTTCTTTAAAAGTGAAGCATGTTCCCAGAGTCTACTTTCCATATTCTAGGATAAATGATGATCTACTGCAGCACTTTCTGTTAGCAGTGGAGACCTTTAATGATTTATTAGCAGACAACATGAGCATGAGCTTTATTAGCATACAAAAAACTACAGCTCCCCTGACAGTTTACCAGTGCAGGAACATAGATACTTGCATCATCATAACAGGTTTTTTTTTTTTTTTTTTTCCAGATCCATTTCAACCAATGCTTCTGTCTAATTCCATTCTTCAAACTTTTTCACTGTACTGTCTAAAACATCTGTACTATTCAACCCTCCACTCCCTACTGTTATGAGTCATATTTAGATATATGGAGCAAGCCGCACAACATTCTGTTAAGTAAGGTTAACACAAATTTCAGGAATTTCTATTAGGAATGTAAATAATGAAGTTTTAGTTCCCGAGTTTTCTTGCTCCTTAATTACTGGAACTATTTGGTTGCAAATGGGGCATGGAAACCTTGTTCAAAAAGGGTTCTGCTCCACACCTTAACCCCTGACCAGATGTGAGTAAGTCTTGATGCACTACTAAGCATATTTAATATTCATGTCCTCTCTCCTCCACAGGGAGCTGACAAGGACCGGAAAGGACCGAACGGCATCAGTGCCTTTGAAGCTGCCGACAATGATGCCATAAAGGCTCTGCTCAAGTGAGACACCACGGTGTGGGAGGTGGCTGGACAGGTGGGTGAACGGATAGACAGATGGATGAAGTGGTCCCCTGACAGAAGACAGACTCACCCCTTTTACCCATATCAACCTCTGTCTTCACACTGCTTTTGTCTGTTTGTTGGAGGGACATTTTGTCCGTCTGGTTATTTTTCCTTACCTTGCTTTTTTTTTTCCTTTTCCCCAAGTTTTTGGGGATAGGATTTTCTCTTTTGGCCTCTGTTTGTAGCCATTTAACAGAAGGACTTGTCAGTTATGTCTCCCTTAGGGACCAATCACTGGGGGAGCACACTCATACTCGGATCCTAAAACACTGCAGACTAGAAATCAAACTCTATAATGTAAACGCAAAGCTTGGCACTTAAATTCACATTTTTCTTTTGCAGTTGTCTCTTAAAACTGTAATCAAATGGTAAAAAGATCAATAGCGTGTTAATATTTTTTTACAACTTCAGTATAAGTATTGTATGGCCAGGGCTTAATCTCATGAACAGGAATTGCACTGTACTGTACTAGATAGATTGAAAAGAAGGTTTGTAAAGTTTCATTATATTAACCTTTCATTATGTATGGCCTCTCCCTCTGCTGTGATTTCTTTTTTAATAAAATAAAATGTCCCTCCAGTTCAATTCTGAAATTTTGGAAACATTAGGTGGGAAGGATCCAGAGGTCAGATTTTCCTTTTTCTACTTGACCCTGTATCACATACATATCAAATGGTGTTTTAGACAAATTTTACGTTGGTAATGCATTAAAGATAGCCTGTATTCTTTGACCAATCACCATGCTGGGTAACTAGAAAGACTTGAATGTTGCAATTTAAAAATTTATTTCTCAATCCCTTTTGAAGCAATGTTAACATCACATAATATGATGAGGAAGTTTAGAAAGTGGTTCCTTTTGTCACCCCTGGAGTGAGATTTCAGAGCAAAAACTCCTTTTTTGTTGCAGCTTCTCTGTGTATTTTGTAACTGATGGGCTCTAGGGGCTCTGAATAAGGGGTAAGGTGGGGTTAAAGTTGAAACTGGATGGTGAAGGCAATCCCCTTGCCTTGGATTTGGTTAGAAGCCCTGCCTGTTTCGCTGCATGTCAAAACTGCCTCTGCTTTTACGCTATGAAATGGTCGCTGTCCTCTCTTGGTTGCTTTCAAATGAATTACTACAATGTAATGGACAAAAAAAAGATGCTCTTGCTGACTTTGTTGTGACAAAAAGTCTGTAAAAACAAATAAAAATATCTATAAAATGTTTTCGCTCTGAACAGTTTTCTTTGAAAACTGACTCTTACATTTGCATATAAATTTCAGCCCTCATAATGAAGGCGTCAATGTTCACCAATATATCACCACTGTCTACAGAAGTGTTTTTAAACTATGTGCTATCATTTTCACTGGTGGTAAGCTGAGAACGACACTGCAGTTTCTGAAATAATACACCATGTACGATAGTATCAGATGAATAACTGAAGTAATTTTCCATTACAAGGGACATCACGCTGTTTGACAAATTTTACTTTTGGTATTCTTTTAGCCTCAAGTGATCTAATCAGCATTTTGTGAACTTAAGCAACTCCATCCCAAACAAAAAACTGCAGACTCTAATCTTTGTTGTCATACCAATCTACTGCCTTGAGCTGTTCCATTATGAATCGCAGACTGACTTTGACTCCCACTAGATTTGTCTGAATATCTGGGTTCAAATAAGCTCCATATTCTAATAGAACAGTCAGTTCTAATACAGAAAATTCCCCACTATCCACAGGAAATTATAGTAATCATACCAAGTATTGTCAGTTTCATCGGTTCCTTTTGTGTGGCCACTGCATCACATGTCTCATGAGGTGGAACCATTATGTACATTGTGAAAAAATTATACAGAAGTCATTAAAATTACCCCTTAATAATCCTAAATGACTTGCAAAACTTGTATTTATCTACCTGTTGTCTGCTGTATTTGTCAGCCCACAGTGTACTGAAAAACGACATTGTTGGGGGCCATGCCAGGTCAAAATCCTTTTTCTAACCTGACATAAACCAAGAGGAACAAAAGTGTTATTGTGAAGAGTACTATACTGGTGGTTCTACCCTGTAGATTGAGGACAAGCTCAGTTTGATGTGGCCTTGACCAGTTGAACCACCCAGAACCCAGGTTGAGGTTGACAACAGAAAACGAATCTCGCAATGAAATTCTCCTCCGAGTGGATTCTCATCAAGGAGACTACTGACGAAAATATAGTTTCGGCCAGTCAGCTCTAAAAAGTACCTTTTAAGTTAAACATCATCTTCTCTGTATGACATTATCACACCCATATATTCAGCACTTACTTTTTCCAGCACTTCAATGAAGCTATATCACACTTATGTTGAGTCAAAAGGTTTAATCCAAAATAAAAAAAATGTATGCATCAAAATAGAAAATTCTATTTGTCTTGTGATTCACTTCATACGCATTTCCCTGTAATTCAGCCCAACGCATTTGGAATCTCTTGGAAATCTTTGGATCTTGACTAGAATTTAAAATACATTTGAGGTTTTGAACATTGTGGGTTTAAACACTGCTTTTCCACATGACTCGAGTTAGTAATGACAGCCCTGCCAAAAGTCTGTGCGGGTAGAAGAGAGTGGGAGAAATCAATAGAAGCATGTAACTGAGCTGCAGCATGTGGTGAAGAGTTGCATCAGGTCCTGTCAAATGGGCACATCCAGAGGGGAAACTGCAGACTGAGACACGGCGAGAGAGGTCTGCAAAGTGCTCGGTGAAAGCTGTAGTGCTTTGATAATCAGACGGACACATGTCTCTTTAGGCTACTTGCCATGTTTGTATACCCACACCTGAGAACAAAGACAAATCAATTATTGCAGCGTGGGCAAACATCTAGATAAAATGACTCGGCCATGTTTTGACAGCCTCGTCTCGCTGCTCCCAACCATCAGCCGTACCACCTTATTTCTGCTCATTTGAACGACTTTCAAAGCGAGCAACCGAGGAAAAACTGAGGTCCCCCATTGGTTGACAGTGACATTCTTTGAATTTAAAAGACCCCATTTTCCCCCTTTTTTCTTTGTCAAGCCAGCAAATAATCTTGATGTCTGCAGAAAGCCTGTGATTCAGGCTTTTGATAAATGCGAAATGATTCACTGCAATACATTTTCATTTAGTCAGTGAATTGCTTTTCCACAGGCTCTACAGGCTCCCTGGATAATTCCTGGGCTTTCAAGAAGGCACTAATCCTACTTAGGATAATTTGTTTAGTATCATGTTTTCCATTCTGTATGTGGCTCAGCGGTCATGTACTGCGCAGATCAGTGTATTTCTTTGCTCCACAAAAATGCCAAATAATACTCCAAAAGTCGCAAGAATCAGAACTTCATTTGGGTGTCAGCAGAGTTTTGACAAGAAATACTGAGTGTATAATGAGAAGTCATGCATAACTTCAGCTGAACTCTGCTCCCACCTGCTGTCCTCCAAAGAAAACTGCGGGAAATGTTCTCCTGAATCTGAGGGAATTTTTCCACACATAATAATGGCACCGCTGTTTTAATTGAAATAGAAAATAACACTTATATAAAATAATCCTACGCATTATAAATGGATGATTTGTCAGTCAGTTGACATACTATCAGCACTATTCCCTCACATTGATTTAGGATTAGAAACCTAATTGATTGCAGGGTGTCTCTACAGTAATTACCAGATGCAGTAATTAGCACATGCGTGCCCGCATATATGCATGCCCAGAGATGTACGCACATACACACACACACACACCCACACAAACTTTGTCTCTCGTCTGTTTTTTTGTTTTCCAGACAGTTGCTAAGGAGACTTTATGTGGAGCTACCCTTGTGATCAACCAGCTCAAAATGGTGGTTAATGAAGTATCAAATCCAAATCATTAGCATAATTAATATGGACTCCTGATTGCCTTTTGGGTATCTCTCTCTCTCTCTCTCTCTCTCTCTCTCGCCCCCTAATCTATTATTGACTCCTCGTCTCGTGCATTAGTTGACTTCTGACTGATTTTTAACAAATCTATAACTTATTTCCCTAGATGTAGTTCAGCAGTCATGTGACCTGAAGGTAAACCGACCGTGAAATCAACCATTAAATCAAAAGGAGACCAACAAACTGAAAATTACTGGGCAAATGTGTATTTTGATTGAATGTTTGAAAGTAAACCGGTTTGCGTATGTTATTTTGAAAAGATTAGTATAGCTTTGGGGGCAGCTTTTAATGGGCATTTAAGGCTCACCAGGTTAGCAGTCCTCCTAAGTTTGAACAGTGAATTAACCCCTGGCTAAGTGCGAATTTACATTGTCCAGCGTAAAGAGCGCTGGATCCAAGAGCCTTAATACAGAAGAGCTGTAATGCCATAATCACAGTCCTGGTTCGTTGTCCTTTGGCCGCTATTTCACGGCAATCCATTCAATAGTTGTCAAGACATGTCACTTCACAAAACACAAAAATGTCAACCTGCAGGTGTGCCGGTACCTCTGCACCTCTTCTGCAAAACTCTCCCTCGAAGTTATGCATTGCGTGACCAAGGTACCATGAGTTGTGTATGATGAACCCCACAGCAACCATCAGCACATCGTAACACCACAGACCAGTACAAAACATGCTGCACGGATACATTTTATAGTGGCGCTCTGTATGGAACCTCTGCAAGCAACCTCCAGTCCACAGAATTGCTATATATATTCTCTGCATGGCACCCATTCTAGCTGGGCACAAATTGGATAAAAACCTCCATGGCCAAAGGAGCCAACTCTTTGTTTTTATATTTAATAGTGTAGCTAAAGTACACGGGGCAGTAATGAGGGGTTCTTTAAATGATAGATTAACAGAGGGGGGAGCCAAGCACATACACTGCGTTCAGAGTATCGTAGTGTACGGTGGGACTTTACTGTATTGTGAATTGAACACATTTATGTAACAGCCTGTTCATTAAAATTGTTTATGTCCCCAATGTCGTACAGCTGAACCAGTCATTTTATGAGTCATGTTTGGGGGACAGGTTGAGTATACATTTTTTACAACCAAGCTAAGTAAAGTTCAGCATGTGGTTATGTGTACTATATATACAAGTAGATTTAAGTACTGTATCAGCAACGGCCCGATGGTCTAAAGCATCTTGTTCACTAAGGAAGTTTAAGAATTTTTGTCGACTAACTGTCATGCCGGTCAAAAACACCAGCAAACTTGTATGCTCAGACGATAAGTTGTAGGTGTGAGCAGGTGTCATACAGGTGTATGCACCGTGCTCCTGTGTCTGTATATGTACAAGTGCGCGTATACTGTGTGCATTACCTGTCTGAATAAAATGAGACTGGTGGGTGATAGGATCGGATAGGATGGCGGCTGTCTCCAGATCAAGAATCGCTTTCACCGCCAGCCCTAACGGCTGTCAAGGAAAAGAAGTGATATGGGTCTCTCCCTCGTTCCTCTCCACACCCCCCTACCTCAGGAAAACATGCCTTAGAGAGAGGAAGATGGAGAGCGCACTGAGCTGGAGATTTACGTCAGTATCGGTGGCTGCAAAGTGCACTGAGCAGCTATAGAAGCAGCTGCAGACATTTAAAAGTAGGCAGTTGTTTTTCCTACACATGCATAAGCATAAATCTGTTACAGGCTATTTACTTATCAGTCCCTCTTTGTACGTGAAGCCAATGTGCCATGAGCCCAATCCAAATCCCTCCAGATGCCTCAGTGCAAATGTTCTCAGCTGAGCGGCCATTTGCAGAGAAGTCAATGCAACCACAACGCTATTAGACATTTTAATTGGAAATAAAAGCAGATTCATTTTTTACTGTAATGACGGCTGAGCACGTTGAATACAGCGCGGCCGCCATCCACCACCGAAGACACCGCTTCTGTGCTGCATTTTGACGTTTTTCGTTTCAGTGACTTTGAAAAAGTTCCCGGTGTCCCAACTAAATCTATTTCTAAACTTTTTCTGCAGAGCCAGATGGGGATTTAACACACAGACAGGTGCCCATGTTGGCACCCAGTGGGTCCCGTGTGATGTTGATGTTGTATGATTCCTCGTATGCCCACACAACACATAGTAATATAAACAAAAATGGATACAAATATTGTAAAATACACCATAAATGATAATACAAAATAATATTAATATATAAAAATACATACATAATGAAATACATAATTGATTAATAATAAATCTTCCAGGTGCCTTTTTCCTAAATGTAACTAATCCATACTCATTTGCTCTGATTCCAAATTCACCTCATACCCTCCAGTCATAAAGAATGCATTACAACTAATCATTCCACTGAACCTCTGAAACATTTGTGCCACCTGATCAGATTTTGTGATCAATTCAGAAGTACCAGTCAGTCCGTTACCCTTAGCAGGCTAATATTCCAATCAATAGGTTTGGTTCACTTGTTTGATTTTGTAGCGGTGAACGTTTCAGTCTTTGTTCTTTTTTTCAAACAAGTTCTGTGTAGACCAAACCGCAAGGTATGGGGTGCAAGAAGGTTCTGAACGAGTTTGGTTTTCTCCTGTTATTTTCACTTATCTCCATTACCATACTTGGTTTACAGCCGACTGTTGGAATGGCAGCACGTAAGATTTAGGGACCACGGTACGATCGCTGGACTGGACAAGAGAGCTAAAGCTAAAGTGGCTGAGATCAAAATGAGATCCTCTTGTACCCGTAGAGCACGGTCACCACAGGAACCTAAACATTGTCGCTGACCGTGTAAACTTCATGGCCACAGTCTTTTCTATCAGGGAGACACACCAGGTGATTAATATGGTTCACAGAACATGACAGTGGAAAAGTGATGGGATGTTTTACTTTCACACCACAAAAAACAGTAGAATTTATCAAACGTTTTTATGCTGAGAGTAGAACCAAAACATTAACATACATTAACATTAGATTAATTAACTATGTGGCCTTAACTCCTAGAGGATTACCAAACAGATTTATTGCCCAACTCTGTTGCTATCCAGAGCTCTTTTAGCCGATTGTTTTGGTTTGAAAACGGTAGACAGCTAGTTAGCCACTTATAACCGCTGTGAGCGTTCCCCACCAAACTTGCTGTACCATATCCTCTCAAAAACGCTTAACATGGACCTCTATTAGCTATTTCTCTCAGTCACCATGAATGAGGACACCGTCCCCTTGGAGGGCTGAGATGGAAAGCGAGTAGCTCTGTAGCTCGTGGTGCTGTGAAATCCGTGAAAGATCTTTGTTTTTCCTATTGATTCATTTATTCTCTCAAGGCGCGGCTTGTCTGTCTCTGGCAGAGTGATGGAGGGAACTGTGTGACAAATAGTACAGGTAGCACTTGAGGCTGAGACCAAGTCTATTAGGACAGGGCTGGTGTCTCCACTTATGTTGTCCCCTTTGACTAATGTCAGCATCTGCCATGCTGCCATGCATTATGATCTTCTCTCTTCCTGCCATTCGATGACAGTATGTCTCCATCCTCTCCTCTGTCTTAGTAGGAGCCAGTGAGGACTGAATAAAAAGCACACGCGCTGTAGGTTGCTCTAGTCCCTAATATACACTGTTTAATAGACACACACAGCCCTCCCTGCTATTTTAATAGGGGCTTCTGATGCGTGTGGTCTTCGCCGTGTGAGTAAAACAAAAAGCAATAGCCATAGAAAGAAGGGGATACCCATAGCAACTGAGAGAGAGCACTCTTAAGGACACGCAATAACATGACAGAGAGAACTTTGAGGAGCTTAATCATCAAGGACCATTGTGGCCTCAGTGGCAGAGTGCCGACTGAGGAAGAGCAACGCAGTCAGCACATTAACGTCCTTCAGACACTGATACACTCCTTCATTCAGCAGCTCGGTAGCAGGCTCTTTTAATGGGACGCTAACAAACACAACAAAAGAACTCTGGATTTTTTATATATATATATATATATATATATATATATATATATATATATTACAGAACAGAGAGGAGAGTTACCTTATCAAAATTTGTAAAGCTGTATCCCCTGCCCTAGGGGGTGGGGAAAAAAACAGCCTAATCAGTGCTCACATACAGTGTGTGTGTGTGTGTGTGTGTGTTGTGGAGAGTTCTTGTATTTGTTTTATGTAGACGATCAAAGATAGCAGTGAATCCTCCTGGCAGTCTCAGGCAGGCTGTATGTCACAGCATTGATCGAGCCATTATACAGTCAGTGGAGCGTTGTTTGTCATGGTTATTCTGTTAATAAAGTGTACCGTTTTCATTGTGCGGTGAGGCCAAGGTATTAATTGCGCAGGTCGCTGTTACGCTGGCCAGGAGCTGTCGGAAGAGGGGGCCGAGTAAAGCATGGTGGAGGAGGAGTGCTTAGTCATCTGGTGAGTGGTCGACACTCCCGTGTTAAGGGACACCCATTTACTCCTTTATCTGATCATGGTCTGCTCCAGCAACACCACATCATTAAAGATACTAACTCTGTGGAACACTGTGGCAACTTTCAGAGTAATCCACAAGCTAGGAAAGGTGATGTTGCTGTTGGACTTGGCGTCTCAGTTGCGGGGAGGATTATATTCTCCCTTGCCAAAGTCTGGGTCTTGCGGTTTTGTAGCTGTCTCCACATTTATGTGGACATCTGCACTCCATAAAGTAGCCTACTTCAAAGAGTGACCTAGAATGTTAGTGTGGATGATATTATCCACACTGACAGCTGGAAGTACATAAAACATTTGGGGGAAATGTTTGACTTCCCCAAAGACTGGCAGCACCCATGGTGACACCGGAGTGTTTAAAAAAAATTTTTTTTTTTTTTCATACCTCTTTCCACAGTGTCTGCACGTTGCAACTATATGGTTACAGTCTGGTTGTGGTTAAAGCTTTACTATGCATCAAATGAGGTACTTGTTGTATTTTCAAACGAGACCTGAAGCTTCCTCCCCCTAGAAGCACGCACATTTTACTCGGCAATTGGCCATGTGTTCGGAGGTGAGAAAGTATTCATTCTTCACACAGCTGCTTTCATTCTTTTTGTGCCTGCTGCCTGAAAGTGTGACTTTACGGCAAGCTTTCCGTCCTGCTTTCGAACGGGGCTGTTTGACGACACTTCCCATTGTCTAGTGTGTTTGAAGCATACCAAACCCTTTAGGCAACTGAAACACTTGGTTATGGTCCCATGTTTGGAAAGTTACGCACACTTTCCGCTTCACTACGTTAAGCGCAGTTCACGTCCTACAGTGACACTGAATGATGGCATTGGGTGTAAAAATCCTGCACTGCGGACTTAATATGAACGCAATTCCAAGGGACATTGCTGGTTTGATAAAAGGGAGGTGCAGGACCTTGAGAGAAACTTGACCGGCGACCAGAGACCCGTTGTGGTAGACAGAAAGGTAGATTATTACAGAACCTGGTGGATAAGGGTTCCTTCGCAACTGAGAAGGGGGAATTGGGGGTGTAGGAAAATTCAGGAAAGAAAAAAATGGTCAATTATTAATTATTTCATGTAGCTGTATCTATTGAAAAGGAAGAGCCACAACTGAATTGGTGGCAACCACCCCCACCACACCCCCTTGCTCCGAAACTTTTTCAGATCACCTCACCAGATACACCGTGCCTCTTAAGTTTAAAGTGAATTGAGGATCAAGCAACTTCAGCGATGACCATTAGATTTCTGAAATAGGCCCCATACTGCCAGCATAGGGTAAAATTCATCGATACAGAGGGCCCGGGGACTTCCTCTCAAAGCTGTCAGACAGATCGCAGCCAATTATAGGGCCTTTTTCAAATTATCTCTGAGTCCCTAAACATCCCCATGCTCTGTCAGAGCTGGCACTAGCGGCTGTGGCTAATGGCTACCGGCAGCCAGGGCGCTTGTTTAACCCATCAGCAAAAGCTTCTCAGGGGGACTGATTATGCTTGTTTGCATCTGTCTTCTTTCTCTTTTACTTGCCGGTGGAATTAGGGGGAACTACAATACAAACGTATCATGGGTGCTGTAGCAGACTACCAAACAGTGGGCTGAAATTACAGTGTCAAGCCCAATTGATGGCAGAGGCTCGGGGTGTAGAAATTAAAAGGGGGAAGTAAAGTATTTGCTCGCTCCAATTGTCATTGTGCAAAGTGACAGCGGTGCAAATACCTGTTCACCTTAGTTTTCCCTTTTATTCTTTTACTGAGAGTTGAGCTTTTGCTCAAGGCTTGGAGGGTAATTTAATTGCAGTCTTTTGAGAGGAATAGATTATGTGCACTCTATTAACCTTTTCTATACCTTAGTCTTTTACTGTACACTTTATGAATACCAATTCTGCATCCAAGCTCAGTGTTTGCCTTTATCTCAATTTTGCACTATAATGGATGTTGAGGAACAAGAGAAAAATGCCTACAGTTGGATACGCAAAAGGTTCGTTTGTTGTAAGTTACTGATGGAGGAGGTTGTCTGTAGGATAGAATTTAAATATTTTGCTTGGCAATTAAAGTCAATTCAGCTGTTTCATAGCACATCTGCTTCACATGGAGCCTCAGGTTTGGTGTGATGCAAGTAAAATAGATGTGCTGGTTATGGCTGTTGGACGTGAATATTTCACTTTGGTGTTTAGCTCAGCTGCCAATATGCAGTTGTTTAATTTTAAAAGAATTACCATTTATAATCACATTGTTTTGAAGTGTTTTGCTCTCGTTATCATCACTGAGGCATAAGGAGTTATTATTAGTGATGGACTCGTGGCTTACAAAACTGCTAATCACTTTTTAATGGATCGTATGCAAAGTACAAATGTATTTCTGTGAATGTGTCTGTTAGCTTCTCATTAAATATTGTTCAGACAAGATTGGAAGGATTAAGTTTGTCACGTGACTTTCTCTTCCAAAAAAAAAAATTCGAAACTACTTTGTTTAACGACGCAATCAAACACTGTGCTCAGGGTAAGAAAGTGTGTCAGTCAAAAGAACTCCTGGAGTGTTTCATCTTCCCTCCTATATGTATTACAGTGTGCAGGAAAAACATCAAGGAGAAGTTTGTCTGAAAGAACACAGAAGCAGCATAAAGAGATGTGATGTTAGTTCACTTATTGCAGAACACTTCGTGGAGCAGAACCACGCTGAAAGGGACTTGAAATGCAAAGGCGTTGACAAGATCGTGCAGAAAAATGTAGAGCTGGTGCTTTTGAAAAGGAAACTTGAGGCTAGAGGGACTTATATGTTTAAAATTTAAGATTGAATCCCTACAACTTTTCTGCAATGAGTTCAGGACTGAGTGTGAGAACCCTAATTTTACGGTTCAGATGTGACTGGTTAAATTTTATTGTATGTATTATATATTGGGGATATTGATATTTTCTGTGTTATTGCATTAGGTTGTTTTGGGAAATTTGCTGTGTCCCACTGTATATACTAATTTTTAGAAGGAATCAATGGCCATTTTTTGTTTTTTTTTGTTTTTGTTTTTGATTTTGATTTTTTTTTTTTTTAAAGGGCTTAATACATATGCTTGACCTCTAAGATGTTCCTCGCTCCCAACCACCATCCTCAATTTGCAGCTGTGAGGGGCTCCTGCTATTTCTTTGGTGCACTGCATTGTGGGAGATCATTCAACACCGCCATCAAACATCAAGCATTTTAGAATGCAGACTTTGATATGATATGTAATTTTTTCAGTCTTCAAGTGTAATCACATGACAAACTCAAAAGCTACTTAGAATTAGTATGTAGCGTGGAATCGGGGCACGGCTATTAACTCTACTGATTGCCCAGACTGAGGACACCTGACTCAGTGGTCACATGGGTTGATGAAGGTATATATATATGTCACCTGGGAAATTGTGCCACTCGGAATGATGTTGACTTGATGTCAAAAAGGTTTTCTAATTTGCTGCAATCAAGTACGTGGTTGAAGAAGCATTTATTGTGTTTGACGTTTCAACTAATTCAGTTTCGCAGGATATCCGCGGCCGGGGAACATCAGAGCAGAGTAATAAAATAAAAAGACAGAACAACCAGAAATGATAAGTCAGTTTGCCGGCTCATTCAATCAAAGTGTTTGAGATTGATGGCCACAGGACAGTGTTTACGCCTGATGAGGGATTTGAGAAACTTTAAACAGATTGAACTCCGGAAGGAATAGTGACATAAGATCCTCAGTCACATTTCCTGTATTGATATTTGCAGATGCACTTCATAAAATAACTGGGTGCGACAGAAGCTGTGGTATACCTCAACTCCAATTGCCCAAGCAGCGGTGCAGATGAACTTTTTTGAAAAGGACTCCCCCTCAACGTGCCATCCTTTTTGGGGTTTTGTTAATATTCACTCACTTCGGTGCAGCGCTTCCACCGAGAGTCACACCAACAGAAGGGATGAGACAATATTTTCCCAACCATCCTTCTCCTGTAAGATTACTCATTTCTAAATTAACCTCACATTAATTCCTCATGGTCCCACCATCTCGCTATTATCTATACAAGTGGTAGGCAAAAACTTAACAGCAGGAATATTATTTAGATTATTTTTAGGCAATCTTTAATGCCCAGTATTTATCCTGGGGATCTTTGGGAAGCTAATGCTCACTTGAATTAGTGTGCCAAGGTGAATTTAATGGCGAATGCACCCTAATTTATACTGCTGACCTCCATTAGGAAGCGTGATGTGGACATATGACATTGATGGCAGCATGTCAGTGTCATGCAGATTTCTGACCCCTGAGAACATGGTATATTACTAGGTATTATTATGGTAAATAGGCTATTGAAGCCTTTAAATGATCAGCCTTCCGTCCTATCTGCACGACTTATGATGTGCCAATTAGACCCCATAGCCGCCACGTAACCCTCACTGCCCACACTCTAACTTAAACCTGTCACACTTATCAACCAGGCCATTGAGCTCCACTATCACCTCTCCTACCACCATTTCCCAGTATCGTGTACAAACAAATTGAACTGAAACCTCCATGTAGCTCGGGACAAATGGGATGGCACAGGCGCCTATAGAGGCAGAGGAAGCCAACTTCTTACTTTTAATTTGAGGAGTGGGTGGCAGAAAGATAAATTTCACTTCCCCTCTCCTCACATCAGAGGCCAGTGGCTCCTTCGGCGATAATGGAAACCGGCTTCAATCTCTTGGTGTTCTTTAAGATGAGATAACACAAAGAAGTGAAGAAAAGATAGCAGCAGGTCTGTTTAAAAATAGAAGTTAAGATTACGGAGAGATGGCATCTCCAGAGAGGACTGAAAATTATGGCAGCAATTGTAAATTGTAAATATATGTTATTTAAGAAAATTAACTCTTACATGATTTCATATGACTTAATTGTAAAGTATAAAGCGTTATCATTACACCTGAAAAAGTAATGAGAAAATTGCACAAATACATATAACTATCTGCCCCACCAGGACACAGATGTTTGCAATCTAAAAAAAAGAATCTGGTGCTTTGACTGAGACTTTCAAAGGTCACTGTAAGTTTGGATAAAATGCTGACAGAAGAGCACCTGGAGAGGGAACAGTTGGCCTTCAGATGATGAGTCAGATGGAAAAAGTGAAAGGCGGGGTGTAAAAACTTGGAGCTGCACTCCTGGAGCTGAAGCATTGTGTTGGCTAAAGTGCCGGAGAAGGTTCACAACCTGTTCGAGAGAAATCCACCATCTTGGGGGCTAAGGTGCTGGCTGTTCTGTTAGGGGTTTTCCTTTTAGCCTTGCTGGCAGTGTCAGTCAGTCCACCCCTTTGGTCCAGACTGAAATATCTCAACGTCTACTGGATGGATTCCAATGAAATTCTGTACAGACATTCTTGGTCCCCGAAGGATAAATCCTACTCTACTTCTAGCACTGCCATGTCTTTGACATTTGTGTTTTTAAGTGAAATCTCAACAACAATTGGATTGATTGCTGTAACATTTGATACAGACATCCATGTCCCCTTCAGGATTAAATATAAACACTTGCTTATCCCACTTTTTTTTTCTTGTTTTACATCAGGTCAATGTGAAATCAAATGTTTTTTGCTAATCTAATAGTTGGACACATGCTAATACCAAAATATACATCTATTTGGGAGCCTATATGATGACAGTCAAACTGAGAGCCATCAGGAGAGCAATAGCTCATTAAATGTGCTGTTGTAATGTCACCTACAGCTAAGTACTGGTATTCTCATTTGAGCCACATTTTTCTTTTAGCCAATATTGGTTTACATTTTTCTAATTTGTCCCCATATAAAAGTACTGTATGCCGAATTTCCTATTAGCAGTTCATGTTTGTCATGCACTGTTGGGTGCACAGACATATATCACTGGGTTATTTTGATGCTGAAGAAAACTTAAAAAGCCAATGATTCTCAGGCAAGTTCTGAGCGGTCTTTCTTCTACATTTTCTAAGCACATTTAAGGACGTTTATGCGTGATGGACGTCTGCGATAGTGATATGATGATATCAGTATGTTTCATGATTGTGTGTTGAGGTTTGACCGAGTTATGAATCAATTTCACACCACACCACACAGTATCTGTGTCACGTCTGTCCCTCCGCGCCTCCCCTTCAAGCCCCGACGCATAACTTTGGGGAGGCTTTTGGCGTTGTCATTCAGCTTTGTCACACACCGTATCCTGTATTTTTCCGAAGGTTTAAAATACTGCCCAGATCAATGAGCTAAATTACCGGGGAATAGAGTGAATGTTTTATTCCCCACCTCCACCTGTAAACCTAATCCTGTCCGGATGGGGATTAATTCAACGCATAAGTTATTACTCGTATTTTCCTTTTCAAATGGTACAAGTTTTGGTTTATGCAAAATTGGCAAATGCAATTGAACAACCTCTTACTATTCTATTTAAAAGGCGGGGAAAAAAAAAAGTGTCACTGGAAGTTTGCCGGTTCAACCCCTGCAAAAGCAGTGCTTGCCCCTCCCTCATTACCTCAACAGAGGTGCCCCTTGAGCAAGGCTCTGAACCCCCAAACGCTCCAGTGGATCTGCTCAGTGTGGCCAGCTACTCAGACTGGTAGCACTGGGCAGCTGCCAGGTGTGTGCAGTATGTGTGTGTGACTGTATGAGTGTGATCAGGGCGTTCCCGCTGTAGAACTACACGGAATGAACAAAGGTTAAAGCAAAGGACAAATGGATGATTGTCGGCACAAATCAGCTGTGGACTGAGGTGGGGGTAATTGAGTGTCGGTCAAATTTAACACAGGCAACGTGCCCTTGTATCTCATTACGAACATGCCCCTGTTCCTATTTGACTTTTCATTATTCTCAATTATTCCTTTGTATACTGCTCGTCTGACATTCCCGCCTCAGACAATTTCTATTGACTCCACAGAGCAGGTCATTGGTTCTTGTGTTTATCGCTACTTCTGGAGTGAACACTGCCAAACTTTTCTACTTCGTTGCAGCAGCGAGCATCATACTCTACAGGCTGAACTGCTGCTCAGCCTGACTGCTGAGGTCTTCCCTGTTGATTTGGGGTTAATGGTTTTTGTGGAGTTTTAGCTAGAGCCACCCACTTCCTCATTTGTAGATTGAATTTGGAATTTTAGTTTGGACAGTCAGGTTTTAAGATAAGCACTTGATCTGGGGTTTTGTTCGCACGATTCTGGCCTAAGTGTTGAGGAGAACAAATACTTTAAAGGTTTTTATTTTGTGCAAGTTTGGAATGTCATGACAGCTTTAGGAGAAAAAAAAGCACACGTCAAGAATAAAAGGCAAAGACAACAGTTAACAGGCTCAAAGAAAGCTGCTCAACTGACACGGGGATGATTAAGCACTGTGGCAGACTTGATATACAGAACATTTAGTTTTTAATGCCTCGCTGCCCTCCTTTTTTATTTCTTGAGCTGTTTTACAGCCCAAACTGACATCCTCTGCTTTTTCCTAATTAAACAAATATCGCGTCTCTTCAAGAAAATGCCAATAAACAAATAAACTCCCTAATGAAAAATGCTATCACATTCGCTCTCGTCGCACCATGAGCCAGCGCTCAAGGGGGTGAAATATTATAGTTTATGTTATTTCAGGGTGGACTGTTTTGTGTGGGATTGTCAACACTTTGTAAAAGTGTGGATCTGGATTGAAGTAAATAAATACTGCATTAAGTTTCCAAACTATATGAAAACAGCACAGTTAATGTTCCAACGCAGGGTTTTAGCATCTCATGCATCTGTTGTCTTGTAATGAGAGCCGGGCAGCATCAGCTTGGATCTTTCTGGGTGTGATATGGAGCTGATTGTTCACAGGTGTTTGTTCACGAATGCTCCCGGTGTGTCCTCTGTTTTTTTCATTCCCTCTCCACCTGGAAAACAGACCAAAGAGTTTGCAGCTACGTAATTTGCAAAGAGCAACACTGTTGGAACACAGCACCTGATTAATCTGCAGCCCTGGCACTGGTGGGCTTGGCAGAGCAGTGCAAAGTTTGAACAAGTCGAAAGCCGCTGCACTCTTAACAGTGGAACGAGGGCTGGAAATTATCGATTAAGTTACAAATGATTGCGACGGAGAGCTCATTTGGAAAGGTTGGAGCCATGTTGCCCAATGGGAACTCCGCTTATTTTGCTTGACTAAGAAGCCGTGCAGCCACGAATTGGTATTTTTTCTTCATTAAAAAGGGAAAAAATTTTGATTTATGTTGAATGTACAGATGGGTGGCCCATATTATCATTAAAATAGATGCAGGGAGACAATTTATTCAGGTATAACCCACATCGCAGGTGACGGTTATTTCCCTCGGGCGATGCACTCATGCACCCGGGCCCACAGGCAGATCTGTGTGAGCGTGTGCCTCAGTGTATGGCGCATGTGTGTGTATGTGTGTCTTTATCTAAGTAGCTTCCCACCCAAGGGACATTTCTTTCAGATGGAAACTGAGTCATCTGAACTGTCAAATGAATCCGACTGTCCGGCTGTTGTTTTTATCCAGGGCTGTTACACAATATTACAGTTACTCTTTAGCTGCAGCCCAGTTCAGCGTCTGGATGCTCGAATGTCTGCATTTTCTAGACTGAATACATCACGACAGGTCAACAAGGTCTGTCCCATTTACAGCGCTTCGCCTAATGCAGTTTTTTTTGTTTTTTTTTTGGTTGTTTTTTTGTTTCTGAATGTTGAAGAGCAGTGGATGAAAAGTGGAGTAAACAGTTACCTATAGTAGTACCCTAACTGTGTGTACACTCTTCCATTCGTTTTGTGGGCTACAAATCTTATACAACCGACTTCTTTTTCTGCAGTTTCAAGATGACTTTGCAGTAATTACAACTAAAGTTGCTTGATGCAGCTTTCAGACGGCCCTTATGAACTCACAAAGTCAGTGTCTGAGGGCAGTTTCCAAATGAAAAACCTGGAAATGTTGTACAAGGTAATAAGAGGCCCCTGAAAGCATCATTTGTCAAAAGTCTCTAAGAGGTTTGAGCATCAGGCTCAAGTCCTTCAGTTTGGCCCTGTGAAGGGCCAACATTTGCAGGGTTGTGAGAACCAGAACTGAAACACAGCTAGTGTCCCTGACACGTAAACTTCAAAACCATAATTCTGAGTACTTTCATCTACACATACAATAAGAAAACCTCTCCAAAATTCCCCACAATCCACACCTCACCTCTTTCCTCGTTCCAGCCTGGTGGCTGCACAGCTTGTTCTTCTCAACACCTGCTAATGAAAAGAGATTTGCGGTAGAAGGGATCATTTCATGGGCATATCAGGGTCATGGTGTCATTTCTGTAAGTCCTGCTGAGATGGCAAAACTTTACCTCGTGTTCGCGATCCGCCCCTGAATCGCTGTCAATGCCGTCGAAACACCAGGACAGTTCCTCCGTACGAGCACCTTTGTTGAGATCCTATCGCATCCCTGCTGTGTTCCCGCTCACACAAGCCCTCGCTGTCGGCAGTCACTGGCTTTTAATTGGACAGGGCCCCGGCTTTGGTAATTATGTTGTCAAACGCAAAAGAGTAGCGAGGGCAAATAATGTGAATGGTACAGCGGCTGGTCTCTCTCCGCCCGGCTGATTCGTCTTGATCGCGGGGAGACATCACTGTGAGAGGAGAAAATAAGCAACCCAGGAAGCAATTGAGCATACAAAGAACATTGTCACTTCATTTACAATCAGGAAACTGTGGAAAATAAAATAAAAAAACAATGTATTTTCCTCCAAGCTAGAAATAGAGCTCCACAAAGAGAACATAGCTCCTTTATTTTTTGATTTCCAAATAAAAGGTTTGTATCATGTTTTCAAGGAAAACTGATTGTATAGGTCTTAATTACAGTGTAGCTACTTCGAGTTTAATTATATAGAGTGTTTTGTTTGTCAGTAGTTCTTCTCCAATCTTTGAGAAACTTTCAAAAAACTTTAATGCCAATTCATCCTCATGGTTAGAAGTGTTCTGAATACAGAGCTGGTGTCGGAGTTTCTACTTTTGTGCTCAACACAATTAAATATTTATGTGTTGGATGGAGTGGGGTGTCTTCAGGGAGGAGTTTGCCTACCTTTAGGTGGGAGGCTTGAATCAATGGCTGAAGGTTTTTCCAAAAAAAAAATAAAAAGGGAGCTGGAAGGTCAGCCGCACATCACGAAGAAATGGCTCAAATCTTGAGATGTCATCAGGCGGCGTCTCTCCTCACGCATTCCACTGCAATGTCTTAAAATTCAAAGGCTTTCCTCGGAGCTGACGCGGGGGATGAAACTCTTTCTGAAGTCGTTCTGAAATAGTGGATGGAACGGACGAATTCAAAGTTCAAAGCGTGAAATCCTACCTTGTCTGTAGAGCGGACCACGATCCGCAACCCGTGGAAAGTAAACAGAACTCTCAACTTCATTGACCAGAGAAATATATAAATAAATAGGGTTCCTTATTCTACCTCCAACCTAATATTTTTTCTCAGCTATTGCAAAGAAATTCTGATGGGATTCTTAAGCTGTGTGTGCTGTATTCAGTGCTGATAATGCCTTCGGATTTCATAAATATTCCTTATATGATTTATTTTATATATTGTAGTAAAGTGTTCAAAGCAAACCCTAAGCCAGGTGATATGGCCCAGCGTTGCCAGCCTCTGCCCTGGAGTTTGTCAATGGCTCGGAGAATTTGTTTGTTTACAGCATGAAAAGTGATCAATGGCAGCCCTAGCTTACCAGCGAACTGCCAGGGTCAGTGTTCCCCTGAGCACTGGGCGAGTATCTGCGAAGAAAGAAAAGAATCTATACAACCCCATTGGTGGCCTCGTTCTCTCTATTCACAAACCTATAACCAAGCATGAAGTCAGAGAAAATTCTTCGCGAGCTCGAAAAATCCCTCGCCTGTGGCGCGAACACACAAATGCAGATGAGAAATGAGTGTGTGCAGCCGCGGTGCAATGTCTGTGCCTGGTTGCCGGGGTCAGAACAGTCATTGCCAGAGGGGCCCTGAACGCAACCTCAGAGGTCGATGAGGAGGCGTGACAGTAGAGGACAAACGATAAACAAACAAACGGACTGACACGTCCAGGCAGCATGGCCAAAACACAGTAGTGACCCCACATAGCTCGGCAGAATCCCGACCCGCCTGTGCATCGGCAGCGTAGTCCTGACTGCGACCACACTGCGGCTCTCAAGGATTGGTCACTGCCAGAGTCGCAAGCCATCGTCAGTGATTGTAACTGAGAACTGCCCTTGAAGCAAGAAACCTCGCATCCTAACACCAAGAGGAAGGATTAAAGGGAGGGGGGAAATGACAGAAAATGAAAAAAAGACAAAGACAGCAAAAAGGGAGTTAGAGTGCGAGAGAGAGAGACATAATGGAATAAGTTTTGAGTAGGCAAGATGGACAGATAGAGAGCAGGAGGAGATAAATAACAGAAAGGACTGCTGGGGAGAAAAGACACATCTAGGGCAGTGCTTTTTCACATTCTCGGTTAGTAGGCAAAGTTGGGGTGCAGAAAGATTAAAATGAATCCAAAAGATTATCCTGAAAGAAAAATATATGGCTGCAACAGTTTGAGGATATTGATTGAATAATTCCAAATTTTGGTGCAGAGTCCCTTCCTTTGTTCTCCTGCCACTTCTTCCCCAAGCCCCCGTATTGTAAGGGAAGCTAAGTGAAATGCTGAAGGCGAAACTCAGAAGGCGAGTTTATGCCTCGCAATCGCACTTAAAATCAATTTGGATCATCAGAGGAAAGAAATCCAGCAGGTAGTGTCTTGAAAAAAATGGGGGGGGAGGATGTGGAGGCAGCAAAGCGTCCAACTGGCAAGTTTTTGAGAGGCAGAGAGTGCACTTGAGGACACCGTAATCTCCAGCATTTTCCCTTTCTGTCTTGTCACTCTGCTGAAATGGCAGCGCAGCCGCGAAAAAGCCAAAAAAATACTTAAAAATACGGTAGCAGTCGCACGCTGCTTCGTGTCTTCTATGCTAAGCTAAGCTAACTATTTTGTGGCTGTATATAATGATCGTACAGACAAAAGAAATGTCCCGAAATGTCAAAGTACCTTTTTTTTCCTTTTTTTTTTAAAGTAGTCGTAACAATTGCGAACTAAGTACAGTTAGGACAAAAACGGCAACTTCAACAAAACCTGTGGATTTAGAAGCCGTTGTGGTCGTAAAGGAGCAAATATCTTCAAATAAGTTTCCAGTTCAATCATTTTGATGCTTTTCTACAGGGCAACACAACAAATCTTGATATTTAAGGTGAGAATAATGCAGTAGTTCCTACAAAGTGGTGTTGGAACATGCTAAAGGCAAAAGTGCTCATACGATATCTGTTCTGAATGGCCACACTCAAAAGGCGGTACGAAAACCCAGAGTCTTAAAAAAGGGGCAAGACGAGATTAACTGTACTAACGGGGATAGCAGATCACACTTTCGGACTGTCCCTCCTCATTCATGGTGTTGCACTCGCAACAAGATACAAGTAGTTGAATAGCGAACGAAAAGAGCGCATGAAGGAGAAGTTGTGGTCCTGCATATTTTCTCACCTCCACGCGCCTGGCCGGTCAATGTGTCAAGTGGGCGTGCTCGCCCAATTTTTCGGTTTCCCGTAAGTCGCAGAAGTTGCTGGACAACTGACTCATCGACAAAATCTGGGTCTACGGTAAGAAGTGCAATCGTTAGTTCGTGACTTTTGGCTATGTTACTGCTCCGCTGGGTGGACCCAGTTTTCCCCTAACAAGCCAGCAAAAAGAGTCAAATATTCAGCGCAAAGGGAATCGAGACTTAACTTTCGGACATAACAACTGAGCTATTGCCTTTTAATGGCGGAGCGGTAGCTGAGTAGCGAGGCAGAGCCCAGGCTATTTGCTGTCACTGACTGGTCCTGAGGATGTGAGGAAAACGAGCAAAGCAGCCAGAGCGAGTCTGCTCCAGAGGACGAGCCTTGATGGAGGAAGCTTTGAGAGCAGACTTTACAGTGTTACGCCTAATGAGACGAATGAATGAGACAGCAGAGGAGAGGGAAGAAGCACATTCACAGTAAACAAGCTGGAGAGGAAAAGAGAAGAGAAAGGGAGGAATGGCATATGGACACAAAACTGTGAAGAGCTAATGACCTGTTGTTTGCATCTCTGATTAAGATGCATGCTCCTTCATATGTGCATGTCTTGTGTATTGTGTAGGCATGTTTTAAGTTCTTTCACTCAGTTCCATAAAACCGAGTGTGTGTGTGTGTTGTTTGTGCTTTGATGAGCACTTTAAGCTTTGAAATACAAAAATGTAGAGTTTAATTGTATAATCCAGACTTTGAGAGCCGGGGATATTGCATGAGAACCGGTAACAGATCTGATCTAACAAGGCACTTTGCTCCGCGGAAGACAGCTTTGAGAGGATTGAGGGAGAAAGACGTGTGAGATTTTAACAAGGGAGAGATTTGGATTCGGTCGGGCTTTGTGACTGCTTGACAGTCCCAAAGACGCACACACAGTGAAGAGAGGAGAGGCAGGTTCGGGCTGAGCTCCATCTCTCCCTCCCTCCCTCCCTCCAGATGTTGTTTTGAAATCGGATACAGAAAGTCAAAGCCTGAGCACTGAACAGTGGCTGGAAAGACAAAGCCAACATCCAGTCACAGGCTGAGAGATGAAATGCGCTTGAAAAATGGTGTCCTTGTTCCCAGCTGTTCAGGTCATCATGAACCCACACCCCTCTTGTTGTTTATATTATACTGACAAAGTTAACACTGATAGGTCGCCACAAATCCACCGCGTTTGATATGTTTTTTAATGAAACGGGCCTTTTATCAATAATATTGACATAGTGATATGTCTTTACATATCACATGAACACCCTCATTCCTCATTATTCTCAGTCCTAATTTATGACCACAAGTTAACAAAGTTTCATTCAGAAAAAGTAGGATTACCTTAAGTATTAGTATTACCACTGTACAAGGCCACAGAAAATGTATTCAATTCATAACAACACACGCAAAACAGGTCCAGTCAAGAGTTTAACCGTAAACATTAAAGCTGCTCCAGCTGCTACTGGCTAACGGTTAAGCTAACAGATGTAACAATGGGTTATGTTACATTTATGCTACGGTGTGTCGGCACAATGGGAAATGGGGGGGGTCACATTATTCCGGGAGCATTCACACATTCCAGGATGTTTAGCCCCTTAGCTAACTTTGCATTCAAATTGGATAAATGGGTATTTAGCTTAAATCAGCTATTTACAAATTGTTAGACGTTTGGGGCGATTTGCTAACAAGTGAAATGTTCAAACGGTGTAACTGCCATTTTGCTGACATTTTGTCGTGACATACGTAGGTTATTTAGCCAAGGTGGAAATCTCATAGCTGATATCAAAATTCCAGATATCTCCCAATGCTAGGTGGTTGCCGGAACTGTTTTTTTTTTGTTTTTTTTTTCCACTCAGCTGTCTGATATGACACGAACACAGCAATAAGCTGTCACCGAACACTTAAGGACAGTTTGAACACAGATTCTCATTACCCCCACTACTGAGGTTATGTGATCACCCGTGTTTGTTTGTTTGGTGTTTTTTTTTTTTTTTTGTTTGTCAGCAGCATTAAACAAGTACAGAACCGATCTGCACCGAACTTGGTGGAGGAACCAAGTAACCATGGGCCAGGGAAGAACCCATTAAATTTACGTTAAAGGGGCTGATCCGAGATTTTTTTTTATCACTTTCCTTAACATTTTTCGCCTTGGCAGAGGGCCAGTCTAGTTTTGTCTGTCATAACTCGCAATGGCAGAAGCACTATAACACATTGTAAGGCAGTGCAACCTTTCTGTGAGTTGGATCTTTTTTTTGAGGAAAAAAATATCTTGAGCCACAAATCCCCAACTCGGGTGGTAGAAATTGCTACATGTCTCTGCGGTCCAACTACGCTGTGTCAGTATGTTTCTATCAAGTAGTCTATGGGAACTATTTTATGCACACTTATTTTAGCGCTCCATCCCGTGGTGGGTCCGAACCCTCAAGTTTAGAACCCCTAAGAAAGTTACGAAATGACAACTCATATGTCGTCATAGTGTTCATCTTTTTGTGCTTTCACATCTTCTTTCATCTGACAAATCACCACAAATGATACGTTTTTCTTCTTCTTCCTCTCCTTTGTCATGCCTTTTAAGTTTCTTCCAAGTACAAGTCGGATAAAGCCACCCCTCTACCTGTTCCCACTGAAGCACTGCGTCATCAGCAGACAGCCACAGTCTGATCCTGCTATTAGCCGTCTGCAGCCTGAGCTGCTGATGCTTTGATGTGCTGTGCAGCTCATCATTTTGGGGCCAGGAGCAAACACCTCAACCCACCTCCCCAAACTCACCTCCCCTCCTCCGTCTACAACCTCAGACACAAATAATAATACACAGAACCAGCCCCCCAACGAACCTGGAGCTGATCTCATTTGCCAGGGTTCAGCCGGGGTCCTCTGCTCTCCATCTTTTATTCATCCACATCATGTCTCAAACGCAGAGGCTTTGTTCTGTGAACCAGGTGCAGGCAGGTTTTTGTCCAGTGAGGGTGAAGAAGCTGCCACAAGAGACACAGGTGTCAGAACGCGGATGATGCAGATGCAGAGTCTCAAGTCTTAAATTACAAAAATGAGGTGCAGGTTTTATTTTCAGTGTCACGCATGCAGAGCTGTGGGGCCCCAGACAGGACATAAAGGAAAATAAAATACTTTATGCTTTTTCATAAAGTTTGCCATGATCTAAAGCGTTACACTGAGAAATATTTTCCACTTGTGTTTCATCAGCAGAACAACAGAGCAACATTTTGGCTTTATACTGTCACCCACAAAATGTGTAGCTTTAGTATGCCATACACTCTATGATTAACTTGTCTGATATGTATGATATCAGACAATTTAAAGTGAAAAAACTCTGCCTTTATTTGAAAAGTCTAAGCCACACACCGGACGTCATCGCTGGTGGAAATGTTTTTTACATATTGTATAAAACAATTCCAAGGTGTTTTCCAAGGTTGCCAAGTGCCATGTATGTATATTGACCAATAATATTTTTCCTCCATGTCCCTCTGAGGATATGGAGGACCAGTCTGAATAAATCATCAAAACTGAGGCGAGGCATTTTTCCATCAAAACTTTCAAACTCTCTGACTGACAGGACGTCAAGTTTTAAACAGTCTGAAGTATTTTTTTATACGTCATTAAACTGAACCAGGATAAAGTGAGAGTTGGTCTTGAATGACTGCTATCTACAGTATGGCTCCCAATATATTTCTGATACCTAAAGTGCAAAATCAAAATTTTACTCACTTATACCCAAGTGAAAAGGCACAGCTACTACCAAAGAAATAGTCCCCAACCAGTATTATATTGAAGTCTACTCCAGATTTCATGCAAGAAGATTTCTTTGGCCAATTTCTTGGAATTTCCTGGTATAAATCAACACAAACATTTCCAGGAAAAAAGACGAAACATAACTCAAGCTTTAAAAAGAGCTTTTTCATTTCTCTGCTCCATGCGCACAACTCCTGGCCCAGTCTGTTTTAGTGCCTCTGGCTTGACTTGTGACAACTCCCTCTCTGGGGTGTGTTAATATGGAGGCGCTGATGATCAGGGCCTAGCAAACACGCCCTCATTACTCATGACCAGCTGATGACAGTGACTGGAAATCGTGAGTCCAATTCACGCATCGGTCAGCATCACAGTGACAGACGTTATCACTCTGCCCATGCGTAAGCCTCTCACCACGACTCCATAAGCACATGCAACGTGCAGAATCCCGCCAACGCGTGCTCAGGCTTGAGCAGTGCAGTGATTACACAGGAAATGAAGCATACATATCCATCATTATTCTAGTTATTAGGCAGCATTTACTGGCAGCTGAGTGACACTGGGAGCAGGGCAACTTTCCTTCAGATTTCAAACCCAGAGGCCGGCAAGGATCCACCTTGCTGAAGTACCCTTGAGCAAAACACAGCAAATCATTACCAGCTCTCGCTGACGCTGATCGTCACCAAACCATCAACATGAATGTTGTGTAATTTTCACTGCAGTTGCTGGTTTGGCTCCAAACACTGGGGAACGGCAACCCTGTAAGGCCTGTAAGCTTTTGGCATTAACATCAATTGGCATTTATTAAGTCATTTTAAGTGGTAAATTTTGATTCAGGTGAAAGTCAAGCAATTATTGATGCTGATCCTCCTACGATTTAAGAGTTTAACCACATAAGGTATAATTTCTTTTTAAGGTATATTTAAATGAACCGTCCCCTATGCTTAAAGATTAAGAGATAAAAGATACAGTAGGGGTATGATTAAGGCATTTTTTTCAGTTTAGCATGAACAAACTAGTCTACTTGTGTTCTGTATTGAGGCTTTTGACACGCCATTTTTACAAAAAGTATTACTGTCACTGTTTTGTCATTTTTTTCCCCAGAAAATTCAACTTTAACTCTGCTTTATCGTTTTCTGTTTAAGATATCCAGCCAATCTTAGTCAAACAACAAATCTTCCGTTCTCCTCTTGTTTTTTTCTAGTTTTCTCCCTTTTTTCCAACAATAACCAAAACATATTTGCTCATAATGAAAATGCAACAAAATTATTGCTACATGGGGGGCCCCCTGTGACCTTTGGGGCCCTGAGAGTTCAGGTCCAGTAGCCTGCTTTGCTCAGATGGTAACCCATAGCCTTGTTTAGGAGAGACTGTTTTGTCAGCAACTGCCTCCAAGGTCAAGAGTGAACTGTCAAGCTCCACTTTTAAGCCAGCATATATAAGAAGTCCTAGAGGTGCTCACAATAATGGAAAGTTTGAATATCTACATCTCCATAACTAATGGGCAAACTTCATCTCCTTATGAAGACCGTGTGATTGAGTTGAAAGTACCAGAAGCAAGTAAGGAGACATTGAGTAGAGAGTGATTTGTCAAGAGATACCTATTTATTCAATATAATGTACTTAAAACAGGGTAATTTCTACGACAGGTTCTGTGACCATAATTTTATACTGTGAAGAAAGTTATTTTTCTTTTTTTGCAGCACACACTTCCACATTGTATCAGTAGCGAACACGTGGACCATTAATCAGGTCTTTATAAATTAATTGGTCAAAAAGCGCGAGCAGGAGAACAAGCAAGGAAATTAGCGACATGCACTTTACAAAGACACCCTATTAATTTCACAACAGTTACAAAGCTTTATTTACTCTAATGACTGATTACAACATTGTATGGTAATAAATACTGGATGCCACAGTAATGAGACAGGTGGTGTGTTTAGACCCGGCTGCTGCTGTAGCTGTCTCCTCTCCAGTCTGCAGTGTATATATATATATCAGGCAGACAAGTAGCTACTTTTTTGGGGGGTTTGGAGACACCCGGCATCCACCAGGGCTCGGTAATGCAGGCTGTCCAAGACGTGCCAGCTCCGTTTAAAGACCCGACCCGGAGCTGTGGCTGTGCTTTTATTCAGATGAGTCTTGATGAAATTGTTTGCAGAGGTTTGATGGACAGTTGAGGTAATTATTCCGCTTGAGATCTGATGATGAGGGATTGTGGCTGAGCGCTCGCACACTCAGTATTTTGTTGAGTTGTTTGGATGCGTCGGGTGCCTCCTGCCAGCTACGTAGGGATGTGCTAGCAAAGCCTGTTCTCCTACCGGCCTCTCTTGTTGTGATGGCTGCCGTGCTGCCACTAACTATGGTCAATCAATCCTGTAGTTGTCGGTTTTACACTTTCAAAGAGTTCGCTTCAAACTTTTGGCAATCTTTCCCTCAGTTTTCTCTCTCGGCCCAGCTTCCTGAAAGACAAAGTAAGATACTTTACACGTTTCTCTTTTACCCTCTCCCTGCTTTTTCTCAATTTTCCGCCCTTACTCATTCATTTACATAAAGTTTTTTTTTTTGCCTTGGCCTTTTTGATTTATTTTGACCTCTTTGCAACCATGTGGACCAAGCAAGAACAAACTCTCATTTACAATGAAAAACCCGATGAAGGCAGAAAGCTTTTCGGCAGAGCTTTGGTTGGGGATTAGAAATAATTAAAAACACTTAACCTCTTAAGTGCCTTGGCTTGGTTTAACACAGCCAGCGGAGGTGAACCACAGTATGGAAACAGTATTGTACATACTGCACATACTTCGTAGCTGGAGGCTTTCCTCCAGGAAGGGAATGTTTTACATCCAGTAAATGCAGTCCCTGCTGCAGTCCGCATGCTTCAGTTCCTGCCATGTGACCGAAACAATAATCAGTATGTTGTAAAATGGTGTTTAACTTTGAGCTATTACTCAAAACACTCCCCATAAGTCGTAGTGCCTCGGCTAGACAGAAGTACAAAACCGAAGCAGCACAAATCTCAGCATTTTCGACATCTGCACAATCGGGTCAGGTGTTCACTAATTACCCCGACTCGCAGCATTGTAAGATAAACTGCAGCTGCAGACTTTTTGTGCGATAGCAATTTGACTGTTGAGAAAAGCCTCATGCATGTACAGTGGCCTCACATCAATTTGCATATTTGAGGCATTCCAGTGATTTACAGCACTGAAGCAATTAAACTAAAGGATGTCTCGAGGGTCCCCACCTGGGTTGAACCCAAACGACCCTTTGATCTTTGTTAAGTGGCTGCATTCATGTTGCCGGACCTTATCTGAAGAGACTTCAATTATCACCGAATTCATGCAACATCGCCAAAAGAGCAGTTGAGCAGGAGCAATCACTGCAGGATCTTGGATAAGTTGGGCAGTTGTGGATCACTCAGCATGTCTGTCGTAACACTGCCCCCTCATGGTCATAGAGGAAAAGTTTGGGGGTTTTTTTTGTTTGTTTTTTTTCCTTTTACAGTGCATGTGCGCAGACTGTGTGTTTTATAACCTCACACACTCAGGGGTCGGTCCCATTCTTCCTGCTTTACAGTAGCTGGATCCTTTGCACCTGCGGGCGGACACGGAAGAGCCGCAGAAAGGAACGTTTTTGGTTTTTTTTGGCTTTCGTTTTGCCCCTTCAGATGCCACCTGCCTTCGCCTCATGTGTCACTCGTGTGCATCACATGCAGGCAAGAATTACAGCTTGTCCACCGAGGGAGGCCCGCGGCTTCCTCATCCACGTCAATGTTTTATGTTCCACAGGCTACAAAAAAAGGGAATGGCGTCATACCTAGGGTTCCCATCTGCTGTAGGCAAATATTTAATTAAACATATGGCAGCAGTATGAGAAAATTAAATAAATCAAAGTCATCCAGCGCTGTGTAGATTAATCAAACTTTTGAATGTCACTAGATCAACATCATCTTTTATGACTCCTAATCAAGCAAGCAGAGCCGTGTTTTGCTGTGTTACCTCGTAAAAATTACTCCACTCCTGCTCCGAACCTTATTTACTACCCTCATATTTTTTGGAGCATTAAAGTGGAGCACGTGAATATAGGACTAATGACAACTTCTTCGCACTGGGACGTGAAACCGCTCCAAGAGATGCACAGATAAGCAGAGTTATGGCTCCCACATGTCCACTCGATATTTTTATCGCTGCCGAAATGGCATGGGAGCACCACTCGCTTCCTACTCCTGTTTACGATTGTATTTTGTGACTTGAACTGCTGCTGCTGATGCCTTCGTCAACAGGGAATATTTGGCTGATAAAACTTACTGGCTTTCCATTCAAAAAGTGGATGACTACCGCTCACAGATACCGGACTTCATTGTTTATTCCAACTGCATAGCGTTGATAAGAAAAAGTGGAAAAACTTATCAGCGTTACACCTTGAGATTCAACATTTAAGTTTGATATCTGCAGCCTCTGTTTGAATAATTAACTGTTGCTCTCTAATCTACTGATTGGGCATGAGTGCCTCTCTTTTTATTTAACACAAGACCATCACTGGAATATTATCAGCGTTTTATTTTAGCATAAGCAACCTTAGAGGCTGAGCCAAGAAAGCAAATCATCCGAAATCCAGTGCACCTACACATTCTATTATATGCCTTGGCACCAGAAGAGGGACTATGTGTTTATTGCACATATTCTGTGAGAAAAAAAGAGACTGAAAGAGGCTCTGGAGGAAAGTGTCAGACAGCCTTGAATCAGGATGCTGTGAGTGGCCCTCACGTCGTCGTTGATGTTCATTTTCGACACGTAGCTGTTTGTCTCCGTCCCGTCTCCGTCTGGGTCTCATCGTCGTCTGGTTGCTGCACGCTACCTGCAGTCAAACAAGCCTTTCATGTCAGGACTCTGTTCCTTGCATTGGGGGATTTTGGCTGATTAACCCAGAATTTAAGTGCATAGCTGCGAGGACAGTGTCAAAACACATAAAGAGCGAGGTCCGCGTAGGAGGGAGGAAGATGTCATTTCCATTTTTAGTGATTTAACTGAGCACATTAAAGGGATGATATGTTTTATTACAATTTGGATCTTATTTTTGTGGGTTTGGCCACAGCTTCAGCTCAGTTACTATAACATTGTACTCAAGTTAATCGCTGAGATCTAAAAACACGTTTGCATCGTTGAAAAGAAGCCCAATGGGTTGAGAGAGGAACAGTCAGACAGTCGTAACTTACAAGTTCTAAACAAACTTCAGATAAGCCAAAGTTGGACAAATGGTGTAATTATCACCCAGTCTGTCTATTGTAAACAAATATCGTGCACTATAGCCAGGATTTTACAAATACTGAGTTCATGAGTCCGGTTAGCCTCACCAGCCCTGCTTCAGCAGAAATACCCAACCTCTTGACAAAAAAGCCGATGTTGGATGATTCAGCGAAGCCCCGGGCATGATATTGCAACATTTTTCAAATCATTTGTCTCGAGTGTCGCCACATGGCAACCATGGAATGGTTAAGATGGAGGAGAGATGATGATTGTGGCAAATAAATAAGCTTAAAAAAAAATGCTTAATGTTCGGACACAGTGGGAATTCAATGAAAAGGAGGTTGGAATAATTTGAACAGAAGGCGTTAAGGTGTTAAAATTAGTGAAAGGTTCGGGCTTATGTTCTTAAAAAAAAAACATTCGCTGTGGGTCCAAGATGAATGCAATCCCTTGCAATATTCGGCTTCTGTTTTCATTTAATGTAGTTGTGAGTGCACATAGTTTTCCAGCGCAGTCAGGGATTATTAAATTTACTTCTGGCTACTCGGTTTTGCTTTTCCCTCTGACTGAGCTGCAAGATAATCTGGCTAAACTGTTGGTTTGTTTACAACCTGTCCGATCATCTGACTGCTTGCTTCTTGGCCGGTGTCGGATTTTGTTGTACCAGTGTTGCTGTATTCCCAAACCTTGGCAACTGACTGGCAGACCACAGTGTCGTGCGATCGAAATGATGGTAGAGGCAGGCACAAAAAAAAAGGGAGAAAAATAAAACCCAAGGACACGCAAATCGGAATTATCCTTTAAACTGGTCAGGATGCTTATTCAAGGCATTTGTTTTGCCACCGCTGGTTTGGTTTGGGCTCATGAGATGCCCATTATGCCTGGTCAATCAGTCAGCAAGTTGTTTTAAAACCTAGTTAACCGCTCAGTTGTAGAGTCACTCAGTAACTGAAACAATCAGCCAGTCAGGCAGTCAGCTAGTAGCTGTGAGAAAAGTGCATTGAAGAGGGCAAGCACTCCCCAAATCCTGATGATTTCCAGATGAAAGCCCAGACGGCTTGGCCTGAGAGGAGAGAACACAAAAACACACACACACACACACACACAGAAAAAGAATAATAATGGGGAGAGTGCGAGAGGATGGAGGGAGGAGGGAATAGAAAAATGAATACAGTGAATAAAGGAATGATCCTCCACGTGAAAGTATTGCATGCGAGATGCTGAAACTCAGCAGTCAGACCATTTTCATCCCCCTTTGTGATGTGTACTCATGACTGTGACTGCATCCCTTGAGAAAGACGGAGCTTAACAAGACGGCGAGCGTGTGTTGAGTTGTGTGTTGAGTAGACCTGTGTGTGAGGATGATCAACATGATGCGGTGGTGGGCCCTTCTCACCGCTGCTTACCTGTCCATCTACCTGGCGGCCACTCAGCACCACAGGAAAGGTAGGGGGACTTGAACCCGTCTGCTCCATGATTATATTATGTCTCTATTTTCCTTTCACAGGCCAAAATCTCGACATCGTGTAAAAAGCTGGTTTGCATACTTAAATGATCTCTTACACACAGAGTACAATATTTCAGAATATCTCACTTAAAAAATACAAGCCTATTAGAAAATCGAAAATAAACAATCACGATGGTTTAATCTTGATGCATGTCTGTGCTTCTGTGAAAGAATGTGTTTATCTTCTGGAGATATCTGGAACATTGGGGCATGAAGGACATCAACGTTTTCCAGTGAAAAGTGACTGCCCTGTTGTTACTGGATCGAGTCACTGAGGAAATTCCTTTCCCAACACTCACATAGCTTCAGATTTTTTGGAAAAGTCACATGAAACTAAAACCTACTACAGGAGCAGGGCCACTGACAGGATTTCAGAAACACTGAGGTGACTGATCATTTTAATTGATTAATTAAACATGGAAACAATATTCAAATTAATCTAATATTGTTTACATATTTAATTAATTCGAGTCTTCTATTGTTATTTTCTGTATGTTCTTTAAACATTATTCATTTAAAAATATTTGTGTTCTACTCCAAAGCTGTTGTATAAGAGCTGTGTCAGGACCTTTGTTGTTGCATTTATTTTTGTGTTTTGTTTTTTGTATTTTTGTATTTTTTTGTTTTAGGGTTTTTTGTTTGTTTGTCCGTTTGTTTTTCTCGGCCACTTTGGAGCAGCGGAACGAGCTGTAAATACAACGTTGACATATTATAACCGTAAAAACATACACGTTAGGGAACGCATTTGCAAACAGCTGCCTAATTATACATCCAGCGGACACAAAGTAACATTAGCATTTTTATGGAGTCCAGTATTCACTTTACTAGTACCTCTGCTGTGGTCTCAAACAACTCCTGAGGGAAATGTCTCTTTAGCTGCTAAATGCTCCCGTGTTCAGCAGCTAGTTGCCGACTTTGTCTATCTGCTGTTTGGTGCTGAATATGTAGTAGATGGTGGTCCTTTAGATCTTTTTTTTTTTTTTTGCTGAAAACTCCTGCCTGCTGCAGCTAGACATGGGATTGTTGAGAGTGGTGAGTTACAAAACAGTTATAGCTGGAGGTCACAAAACCAAAACAACTAGCTGAAAGATGCTAGAAAGTTTTATAGAGCTGAGGGGAACAGCAGAGTTGGGCAATGATTCTCTGTGGGTTCCTCACTACAATTGATCCCTCTAATATTACATATAGTCATTTGACCCAATGTTAATTAAAAAATTATTAATAAGTGCAGCTTTAATTTATTTTTTTTTTGGCCCACAGTAAAAAGGCCTTTTTATTTATCGGACTGTGAAAAGTCACATTATACGTAACTTTAAAGGAGCTATTTTTAAGTTTTGCTATCGCTTCATAGTCAACGTTAGCATCAACAGCCGTGTATTTACCAGTTTTGAAGAACCATTCAAATTCAGAATTAAACGTCATATCTTTACTTGCCAAGAGCTGTCCCCAGCGGTGGAAAGCAATGCCAATGTTTACTATTGTTTTGCTTCCGTTTCTATCACTTCTTTTCTTCTACTGAAGTTAGCATGCTAGAGTATTACAAGAGGTATTCCAACCTCTTGTAAATGTAATGATGGCCGAAGCTCTTGGCAAGTGACCATCACCACCACCACCCGCTCCCAGCAAGAAACCACGTTGGGTGGTTAAAAAAATAGCACCTTTAAATCAAAAAACACCTCCACAGGTCCCCAGAATTATAAAAGTTTGTTTGAGGAGATGGGCTTTGACAGAGATTTTTTTCTTCACTTAACCTTTACCACCAACTTGTCCTACTTCTGGGATGCTTGCACAATGTAGAGCTTCCCCAGACTCCCAGTACAATGGAAAGTTATGAATATCTAATATATATATCAATAGGCCTATGTGTTTCTGTAATCCTGGCCATTTTCAAAAAAACTAATCTAGGTACATGCATGGCAGAGTATACAAGTGAAAAAATATGGTGTCTCCACACCTTCAAAGGAGTCTGGCTGTCCAACATAAACCATTTAATACTTTATGTCAAGCTAATTGCAAGGGTCTAACAAAATCAAAAATAGCCCAGTATTGGTAAAGGGTAATGCTTATGCAAAGCTCAACAATCCTCCTTTACACACTGTGAAAAATAGTTCTTCCCTGGAGGGCAGCCGAGGACCTTTAGAAAACTGCATACACTCCAAGTGACCTTTCTCCAATTTCCCCAGTTATCACCAGTGTCCCCAGTATTCCAATATCCACAGTGTCAATCTCATCTTCCCCTGGCAGTACTAAGTATCTTTATTACAGTTTAGCCTCTCACAGATTGGGCTCACAGTGGGAGTACTGATGGTGAAGTTTGTGTTTACATTGGAAATAGTAGATTTTGTATCTGAGTTGCTAGAATATTGTCGTTTGTTTGGATTTTAAGAATCATTTGGAGGTAAATTGAACCGCTAAGCAGAAGATGGGCCATTGTGGCGAAGACTTTATTCTCTCCTGTGTCCTTTTCACCCCCCTTTTTCTCTTATGCCGGAGGGATCCAGACGTCCATTTTGTTTTTGTTTGTTTTTGCCTCTCTGTTTCTCTCACTTACTCTCTCTCTCTCTCTGTCTCTGTCTCTCTCATCAAGACATCCCTCCAGCCAGGAGTACCATTTACCCCGCCTAATTAATGGATCTTTGTTGTTCCCTCATCTCCGTGCAAGCAGTTAGCGGGAGATTACAAGTTCCCTGCCTGTGCATAATGACATTGGGGGAAGCCGGCACTGATTGTCTGGAGCATGGGAGGAGGGAGGGGAAGCAAGACGGATGAGCAGGCTTTGAGCAAGCAGCGGGGAAAGCTGAGATGTTGTAAAGACGGATATCTATATTAAATATTCAACCTGAAAATGAGAAAAAGACTAATCAGCTAAAAAATATAAATGGCCTCATTTCTGTTTGTCTCCCTGCATTAACATGTTAAAACTTTAATATGAAATACTCACAAATCTCTTTTACTCTGCAAATGGGAACACGTTGCATCGACATTTGATGAAGATTGAATTTCACGCTACGAAACCAGTGAATATACTTCTTAATAAGGTTGCATAAAGTTTGAATGTTCCTCATATTTCAGGATCTAATCCTTCTAACCAGAAAAACATGGTAAAAGATAAAAGACATACACTGACGACTGAATATATGTCAGCATCCAAGTGGTAAAGAAGTGTTGGAAACGCTGATTTATCGGATTTGGCTAAAGAAATGCAGAAATGCCTGAAAACCCAACAAACATGAATGCCTCACATAAGCCAAAGTGTTATTTCAAGTTTATTAAACCAACATGTAATGGCTATAGTGTTATATTGTCAATGCACAGTATTTTTCACCCTCACAGGACCAGTTAGAAAAGGGTGTTGAATTGTCGCCTCTTGCAGACATAAACATTGATACCATCAGTCCAACACGAACATGAACAATCTTTGACCTCTGTTATTTCCACGCTGGCTGTGTCAGTTTACCATGAAAAGCACGATATTTCAGATCTATTTGTCATTCTAGCCACATGCATAATATACACATGGCCAGATGAAAAGGCATTTCTCATGGGACAGCCACTAACTTCCATGTCCTTCCAGAGCCTGCTTTTGTCCCCCTGCCCAGCACTGGCTCCCAGCTTTTCCAGCCCTTCTCCAAATCATCACCTGACCGCCACGCCCACCTGTGCACCTGATCCCAATCCCTTCGTCAGCTCCTCATTATATATATATACCTGCCCCTTTGTCTTAGCTCCCTGCCTGAATGTCTGTTGCGTAACTAGCCTTAGTGCGCCAATCACTTTGTTCCTGCCTGCCTGTTTCCAAACTCTTTTTGCCCATGGAGAACTTGGCTTTTAGCTAACTTGTTTGCCTCTAAGCCATGCAGTTGAGCCTTCCAGGACCTGTTTTACTTAGCTATTACGAATGTGCGAGGTTCAATTGATTCTTTTTTCCAAGCGCGGATTCTTCTATTTTCAGCTTTATAAATGTTGTAAGACACATGACCTGCCTCTGTGTCTACAGCAATCCTGCTCCAACCATGTGAGCATTAACCAGCAAAAACATTTTCTTTCCAAACCGCTGTTGCTGCTGTTAGAAACATAAAACGGGTCCTTTCCTGCATGCCAAAGGACTATTGTATTACAGCAAATACTGACAGAGAAAACCTTTTATGTAAATTACAGATTATTAATTTTAAATGTAAATCAGCACCGTGTTGGCCTCCAAGCTGTCATTTCCTCCCCGCTTTAACAACATAATCCTTGTTCTAATGAGCACGCTTTCCTCGGGTGTGATTTTGTTTACATTGCCGGTGCCCCACTGAAGCTACGGTGTCTCCTCGGTATTTAATGTGCGCGCATAGGCATTGCATTTGGGAGCCACCCGCTCAGTGAGGAGTTCAAATTTTCACCAAGGAGCTGCGATGCGCTCATCGCTACACGTCAGCGTTGGCTCTAGCGAAATGTTTTCGGTCCTGTTCGTTGGTGTCTGGGGTCGGATGGAGCTGATTCGGATATTTTTAGAGTCAGTTATCTTAAATTTGGGTTGAAAACATGAAGAGATTTTGTGTGTCTCCACCAGGATTATATTCCTGGCATAGCGGAGAAGATTAGCCTACGTTAGTCATGTATGGAGATACTATTTACAGAAAACATTTTAAAACTTAAAAGAATAGTAATGCGCTTATTTGCTTTCTTGCAGAGAGTTAGCTAGCAGATGGATTTGGTTACTTTAGACAAAGCCAGGCTAGCTGTTTCTCCCAGTTTCCATACGCTGTGCTAAGATACGCTAAGTGGCGGCTGCAGTGCCTTCATATTTAGCAGACAGACATGAGCGTGGTATCGATCTTTTCGTCTAACTCTCGGCAAAAAAAAGGGGAATAAGGGTATTTCCCACAACGTCAAAGTGCACTGGGGGGCTCCCGACCTCCAGTATTTAAAAAATCCCAGCTGTGGCCCTGCCCTGGACGGGGGCCGGTATAAGAGGTGAAAGGTTTGAGACAAAATGCTGTGGATTACTCAGATGTACCAACTTGGCTGGCTTTATTATTCTAACGGTGCCGGAGCGCCGAGTTACAGATTTTCTTTACAAATGGTGGCTGGATTATGAAAGCAAAGCCAGAGCTGAGGCTGGCGGTCACCCCTGCAGGAAGCAGGTACATGGGGAGACAAGCTAGTGCATGTGGCTTTGGCTGGCCTCACAAACGCTGTAAAGTTAAATGTATCTGGCCAGTGAGGCTGAGCATTACAGCCGAACTGGCGAGGCAGCACACCAATTTCAGATGAAGCCCCGTGTTTTTACTATATACCTCCATAAAGATCTGTGTGTGTGTGTGTGATCTGTGTGTTCGCTTACGCGCCGAGCCAGGCACCGGATGGCAACAGAATATGTGAAGCAGGGGGGAAAAAAGGGAGCAGGATGTCTGGAGAAGCTTAGAGGAAGTTTTTCTTACTTCATTATTCTGTGAATCCCCTTTTCAGTTCTAAACAAATGTGCTTTTCACTTCACTCTCCTGAAGCAATGTTACCAAATGGCTCTTGGAGTCTTGGAGACAATAGAGGGAATCATAATATGAACATATTTAAAGAGTCTGGGCTGCAATAGTAGACATATTATAAACAATATTGAAGGGGGAAATGTGGCTGTGGTTACTCTGCATCCTTATGTAACCCCTCTCCTCCTTTTTTTTTTTTTTTTCTTTGTTTAGACTTGACCTCCCAAAGCCTTTCCATTACCAGTGGGATCAGCTGGCCACTATCACACAGGGCTGCTAATCAAAAATGAGAATGCAAATATGGGGCTCTTAGATCCAGGCTGTGGTCGTAAACCATTCCTTTTGACACAGCTCTGTCTCTTCTGATTTCCTTATGAGATCAGAAGAGACAGTGAAGAAAAGTGAACCAAAAGATACTGTATGTTGAAGTTGTATTGTTTTTACAGCGTTTTCAGAAGATTCTCACACAATGAACGTACAGAATTTCAATGTATTAAAGGGACCACGCCCCTAGATTACAGGCATATGATGGATGGTGGGAAATTTTTAACGTGCTTATCGTGAAGAGATGTGGTGAGACATGGTGAAACTATACTATCTTAAATTAAAGCAGCACTAAACTTTCTTAATTAACAATGGCTCATTTGACTACATGTAACTTGAAAGAGCTCACTTATAGTAATGAACCCACAGAAAATTATCAACCAAGTCTGCAGTTCCCCTCAAATCTACAGTGTTTTAGTGTTTATAAGCTAATTGTTTCGGTTTTATGGCCCCCAAATCTGTTTACGCTCACTGCTTTAATTAGCCTAATTTCCAGACGCAGCAGGCAGCAGAAAAAAATCAGGAGTTGGCGGAGAGCAGAACAGAGCTAAAGGGAGAGTGAATATTGGACTTACGTTCATCAGGTGGCTGGAAAAACATGACTCCAAACAAATGCTAATGTTGCTCCATGTCTGCTGGTTGCGTAAATAGGTAACTGCTCGCTAACTCATTCACCACAAGCAACTTTATAGGTAATAATTTGTCAGTGTTGTGTTTTTACAGCTTGTTGCGCTGCCCCCAAAAGAACAATTAATGCAGCTTTTAAGGTAAACTCTCCGTATGTGTCATATTCTTACATTTTTACTTTTATTAATTCATTGTTTGGCAAATCAACAGGAACTCCAGCTATTTGATGAATATACTCCATTTGTGAAGTCACCATACTTTCCTCTGAAATGCTAAAGAATTAGATTAGATATCAAAAAAATAACACCGTAGCGAAGTGCCGCGACCTCAGAATTTGACCTAAGCGCAGCATTTGAGTAAATGTACTTAGTTACTTTCCACCTCGGGATAATGGGGTGTGTGACCATGTGGAATTGCCTCTGCTTATCACCTCCAGTAAAATATGGATTTCATGGTATTTTATCATAGAGATGAGACTGCGGCGACTGTTTCCGCTAGTTTAGAGCGAGGGGGGCCTCATTCCAGCCCTATCTGGAGACCTCGGATTACGGGCCACCTGGTCCGCCGCACATGTGGACTTACACTTTGAAACCTGACCAAATGAGGTCAGTTACACCTGCCCCTCCGTTAGAGCGGATATCTCACCTCTGGATGCACCGGCCACCACCACTTGTGTATATATAGGAGCATCTGTGGCTCATCTCGAAGACCAATTACCCTCCGCACAGCCGGAGCCGGATCCTCTCCCACCTGCATAATATTTAAGCAGTAATGTATCTGTGTTTGCTCAACCTCTGGTCCACCCACATGCATGCCACGATGGATAATGTGGTGCCTTAATTTCGGGAACAAGCGGCAGATCCTCTAATCTGAGATCCTCTTCTCGTGTGTTCTAGCTCTGTATCCATCTGCGTATAGAATAAAGCGTGGGACATATTCGCTGATCAACCCCACGTTCCAGCGCTCAGAGGAGGACATCAACCTGCTCTTTGAGGTCAGTTTAGATCCTGTGGATTTGACTCAATGGTCCTTCTTCAGCAACGGCCCATACATGGCAGATTCTCTTCTCTGAAGATCCTCTGACAGAATATGTTCATGTGGAAAATGTTTTATAAGCAAACAGGCCTTTTTTTTTTTTTTTTTTTAAATTAGATAAATAACTATCATGACAAGAAGGAATAAATCACAGAAGACAATTTAAATATGTTGAGAATGTGCACAGAAACTGTCCAAATAGCACATTTGTGGCCCGTATTCAACTGCAGAAAGCTCCCAGTTAAAAAAATAAAAAATGAAAACACACTGTGTGCTCCTGCTAATCATTAGCAGAAATAAGAAATATGTGTTTAGCCAGAGTCTTCCTGATGATGAAGAAAGCAACATTTATTAACTCCTTATGTCTTCAGTTCACTTAGCACGTAGGTGGAGTAAACAGTTCTTTGGTATTGGTGTATTTATATACACGTAGGTGGTTTTTTGGTAAAATAGAGCCTAATTAGCAAGTTAGTCATGTAGTTGGTTTCCAATGTAAATGTATATGACGCCTCTGCCTCCCAGATCCTGCTGGCTGGAATGCAGATAGAAGGTGAAGAGCACACTATGCTGATCCCAGATGAGGAATTGGCCTCCATGAGGAGCGTGGAGAGGCTAGAGGTCATCTGTGAGGACATCGTGCCCAAGAGGCTCTCCGACATCCGCCGTCTGACAGCAGAGCTCGCCGCACGCCGGCAGCCCCTGAGCTGGCCGGACTTCGAGAGGACGGTCCTGACCCTGGTGTACACCACCCAGACACTGGCTCGAATCAGCAACCAGCGGCAGAGGGAGGCGTGGACGGACGCAGTGATCCAGCTGTTCAGAGCCCTTCAGAAAGACCTCAGACCCCCTTGAGGAAGAATCAGAAGACCTCGTTTCTTTTTAAAAAGTCATTTTTGTGGTGATGTGTGTCATTATCCGGAGCCCATTTTAACACGTGACACTGTGTGACACCACAGTTCTTGACTTAAGCCTTTTCCCAATTTCATGCCTAGTCTACACACTAACTGTATACAGTATTTACCCTTATACTAGTTGCTACAGTATACTGTTTTTCGGTATACAAGAAATGAATGTTTGACAAAAAAACCTTAACTCAAGGTCCATAAGCACAAGCTTTTTTTTCTTTTTTCTTAAGCTACTCTGTCCAAGAATGAATTTTCATGCTCGAGAAAAAAGAATATGCTTTACTGTTTTGTACTAACAGGAAATGTTGCAACATATGAACCGTTAGCCAAACTGCAACTCCTGAAATGCCACTGCAGATTAAACTTCACATCTTCCAAAGCTTTAATCCCTTTTTCGATTTTGTTTTCTGCAATCCACTTGAAATTCCCTCACCACAATCTACCATTTAATTCATTTAGATTTTTTTTTTTTTTTTTCAGCACCTGCTCCATTTCCTTTTGTGCAACGTGTTGTGGGACAAGTGTGTCCACCAACACATATCACAAAGAGTTTTAGGGGGTTTTTTTGTTTTTTTTTAATCTACAGTAGATCTACAGGCTTCAACTAATTGGACTTAATTTCCTTATCAAATGTGTAACTCCTCTAAGCTCCTGAAGGTGGGTTTGATTGTAACGGCAGTGCAGTAAGTTTGATCCCGCTTATTTGTGCAGTGTGTGGAAATTGGATAAAACCAACAAAGTATCTGAGCTCTAATGAGCCATGGCCTCATCAGTCGAGCGCGTCCCGGTCCACATGCTTGCAGTCTTAACAGGCACGGAGGCAGTTGCCGAATATACATCACACTTGACTACTGCAAGCGTGGGTGTAGTAGTGTGGTTTGCATACCGACTTTTGTAATTACACCCATCCTTGACTTACTTTAAACAGGAAAAATATGCTAAATCAAACTATAAACACGACATTAGGGTGCCAACTCCTTTTAGAGTCGCATCCGTCGCCCTTGTGCTGGCTGTGTACATGTTCGACGTCATCGCATAACTCCAGGCATTAAATGCTTTGCTCTGTCTTTTAAAAAAAAAAAAATTGTAAAGCTCATTTGATTCACCAGTGAAAGCCCTTTGAATGAAAACAACACACTTGCACATAAGAGTCTGTGTACATCATTATGTCTGAGTGATCATTTGAGAAGAGTGTAGAACGTTCGATAGATGTTTGCTTCCCGACTCATGTTGGGAAGCACTTGTCGTAATAGGCCTTTGTGCGGTTCACTCACCTTTGAGTTGATAGATAGAGTGTATATCTGGTTTGCGGCGTTTTCCCTTCCTCGAGTCAATTGGTTTTACATCTTGCTTATTTTTGGTTCAATTCCTGCGCTCGTGCTCACATCCAGCCTCGGAGAGGCGGCTCGCCCAGTGTCTGTCATTTCCATCTACCAGAGACATATTCCCCCACAGCATTTAATTTCTGAAAATGCATATGATGATCACGGGGTTGTTGGGGTTTTTTTTGGGTTTTTTTCAGGTTTTTCAGTCTCTTTCTCAGTACGTCAGCGTTCATCCCAATCCGGGGCTACCGGTGCTGACTCGGGAGGACTGACTGATGAGGAAGTGGGGACGTGTCGAGCAGGAATTTCCTTCCAAGACAGGGGATAAGCCTGCGACTCCGTGCACCGCTCTAACGATGACAATGATGAGTTTTGGGATGTTCCTGGCCACTATTTGACAGGGCGTAAAGAAGCCGGGATATTGAAGAAAACAGTTCAGCTCAGGATTTTACTCCGGTATGGAGTCTGATAGCACAGAGTTTCATTAAAGCATTCCCATGCTGGAAAACCTCTGTGTTCCATGTGTTATATTCTCAGATTGTAATGCCTCATAGTTTTGGGCTCTATTATTCGCTTCTGGCATGAAGCACAAGACATGTCCTCAAATCCTTGTAACAAAATATAAATGAAACTGTATTTCCGCATTGTTACCTTGTTTAATTTGCTTCAAGAATTTCAGATGCTTGCTGCTTGCTGCAGTTTCTGTTATAGGTCTAATGCAGATGAGTGTCTTTGCAGGCCGAGTCTTGTGCAACATTTGCTCAGCCAGTCATTTAATTTTGCTCTATACCCATATTCAGTTTGCAAAATATCAGTGACATGCAGCCCCTTTTGCACGGCCCACACCTCAGTTGCCTTAAAGTTTGCACTGCTCCTCTTTATCTCCAGCTCCTCCTCAGTGATTGTGGTGCAGATTTATTAAGGGGAAATTAGGCTTTAACCTGGGTTATTGACATATCAGTCCCCTCAATGAAAAATGGGTCTCTAATATTTTAACTATATAGTGTATCATCTCTAGATGTCATGTATAACCCTCGGCAGCAAAAAGCATGTTGAGAGAGCAACACCAAGTGGCTGCAGACAGAACTGCTGTCTCAGGGTTCTCCATCTCGGACTTCATGTCCTTTTCAAAGCGTCTACAACTTTGTCATCCAATATCCTCATTTCTGACCATTTGTGATTTTTCTACAATATAATTGAGAGAAATAAAAAATGTCCTTCGTATCATTTCCCATGAATGAGTTCCGGTGATAACTGTATTATCTCCAGACGAGGACATAATATCATGTGGTTGCAAAAATAAATTGTTGTAGCAGTTCTTTTGCATCTTTTGCAACAGTAAATTAAACTGCAGCGTCAGAACACATTTGTCAAAAATAGGAGCAGTACTTCTTATGTAATACATACGTTGCAAATAGAGGACTTGCACTAAGCTCTACAAATAAGATATTGTCTTTAATACTCATCCAATCCCCAGAAATCGTCAGAGCTGAAGGACATTTTACTGAAACGTATGGCCCTTCAATTATTATATGATGAGCAATAAAACATAAAATCTACTTCATCTTAACACCATAACAATCAAAGCCTCTCCTCTGCAGGGAGGCCATTAAACCTGCCCGTTTCTTGAGATTTACCTGGGCATATTTGTGTTTTATGAAACAACTTGTTTGTAATTTAGCTTGTGTCCCGGGCATCTTCACTGACACTCGTTTCGCCTCCTGTGTGAACACTGTCAATTAACCCGCCCAACACGCTCACTAGGGGGCAGCATTTCCCAACCCGATCCTCCCTCCTGTTATCTGTCATGATTTGGTCCTTTCTTGTGGATCTGTGCGGTTATCGTGAGGCGTGATGGATCCAGCAGGGACTTAAAGTAACTGGGCAAAGTGTAATCCCTTACCCTCTGTCTTAAGTCCACATTGTGCATGTGTGCACGCAGCAAGATTTCACTAACAACCCCTGACCTTATTGCAGTGTATTTTTGTTACGCTGATAAAAAAAATGTGGGCTGTCACGAGACACGAAGAGCAACGACGTGGCAATTCTAATTTGATTTCTTTTCTTTTTCTCATTTTTTTGGCTGTTTTGTGTTTGAGGCGGCTTAATTGGAGCCGAATCTTGTCAGCGCTGGAAATGTGCCTTTCCTGGTTGAAACATCCCGTGATCGCCTCCAGCTGAACACCCAGTTGTTTTAACTCGAGCTTATCAGCTGCATATGTTTCCCCCACAGCTGTCAGACATATTTTCATGCTTCAAATCTCCCTTTACTGGCAGAAAGGGACCGATGAGACATCACAATGTGTCACATATACACCCTGTGCTCCTCTGCACCAAATTAAACAACTCAATACCTTTAACCATGTGGTTTCTAAACGCCCGCACGGCAACCTGCCAAAATAAAACCTCCGAAAGAGTGGATTTTTCTCCTGTCTGCCATTAAGATGACTTGCAGTATAACTTAACGTCGCCTCCCCGGATATTATGAGAAAATAATTCAGGATCTCAATCTCAGGCATCAAACACTGCGGCTACACCACTAAAAACATTCCTCTGGCAGAAATCAGTGACGGCCCATACATGGCAGATTCTCCTCTTTGAAGATCCCGTGACACAATATGTTCATGTGGAAAATGTTTTATAAGCAAACAGGGCTTTTTTTTTTTAAATTAGGCAAATCACTGTCATTACAAGAAGGAATAAATCACAGATTGAAGGCTGTGACTCAGGAACTCCAGATGTAAGATCCGCATTTTGGGAGGTGATTTATGAGCTGCAGCCACAAACAGGCTGAGGTCATCCTGTACCCGTCAGCCGGTGTCATTTGCAGTTTTCTTGACTTGCTAATACCAGTTTAAGTGACACCACCTTGAATGGTCTGGAATCTGGATTTAAATAATACCCTCTTAAGGTTATAGTTGTACAACTTGTAAGGATTTAGCATTATAGCAGCTCCTCAATCGAAACCACAACTATAGGAAGAAGTCATGGTCATTCCTGGAGCCCTGTTATTTAAATTTGGCTAATGTGGCATTCATAATAGGGGCTGAGCCTAGCAGAGAGATGGGGTCAGGCGGGGAAGCTGCACCGATAGATAGATAGATGATAGACGGACAGAGGTGGGATGTGTTTGTGAGGGAGTTGAATATCTCGCTGTTTCAGAGAGCCAATTACACAGCGTGAGCGAGGACACGCAGCCTGCTTCCAGGAATCAGCACAGCATTTCATAGAAAATATCACAACAGCTGGGAGACTCAGTCAGAGGAAATCAAAAAGCACGAATTTAACAGAAGAAACATCGTTGTGGGGGTTATTATTGTCCCGATTACATATGGAGGCAGGATTCAAATCCTCAACGTTTTGGTCTGTACGTTGTTTGTTTATCTCATTCAAATCACACAGGTGAAGCCAACGCAGTTCTCACAAGAGTTCTGAGATACTTTCTCAGCTTTCCCACGAAAGAGATTTGTTGGGCATAACAGAGTTTTTGATAAGGCAATGGGAGAAAGTTGGCAGGCCATGGGATGGAGGATAATGCTCTTGTGCCCTCCCGAATGCTTATCGGACATTGTTATGAGGAGGTGCAGGGTTCACATGGGAGTTGTGGTGTGCTGTGTTTCAGCACAGCCTCCTGGGTCCCTAATCTGATTTAGCTTGGTGCAGCCCAGCCACAGGTGGAGCAGCCTCCGACGGTCCGTGAAAGCCTGACAATTACCGCGTATGAGTAATTGACAAATGCTGCCTTGTGCGGATGACGTCCTCGGTTAGAATATAATGTCGCTGTCTTATCGCAACTCTCTGAGGATCTTTATCATTTAGAGGAGGGAACTGGTCTTAATCATGCAATCGGTCTACACGAGGATTGTTTTTAAGCTGCGCTAATCAGATTTTCATAAAAACAATGGGTCAAATGACAACACAGTCACACAAAGTCAAAAACCCACAGAGAATTTTCACCCAATCATGCAGTCCCCTAAGCTCTTTGTAGCCTTTCAGCTCATTATTTTGGTTTTATGGCCAACGACTGAACTGTTTTGGTTCACTCTGCTCTCACCAACCCTGTGTCCTCCAGTGGCGGACAGCTGTTATTTCCCTCCACAACAGGACTAAAAAGGGAAAAATGAAATACCAATGTTGCTTCATGTCGGCCATATCTGTGCCCTGTTTGCTAGCATTAAGAGGAAATGTCAGTGTTGTGCTGACAGTTTGTTCTATTGCCCCCAAGTGGCCAAAATAATCAATCAATAATGCTTTAAATTAAGCTTCAGCGGTATTCACTAGATCACGGCACAAAAGCGGAAGAGTCCTGTCTTTCCTTCCTGCACTGACCAGCGTTGTACCCACTTGGCAGAGGCCATAAATTCCCATTTTAACTCGTCACCGTTGCTGGAAATGTTGGCCGTGACAAATGGCGTTTTCCAAAGCATGTTCTCCACATAGCTCGTTGCCTTGTACTTTACTGAAGACATATAGGATTAACAGGCACTTTAAAGAGCAAAAAATGACGGCTGGAGATCACATTCTCATTGTTATGTGCTTCAGATGTGTTGTGTGTGTGTGTGTTGTCTTGAGCTGCCCCTCTAATAAGGGTCTGCTGATTCGGTCAAACGTCCCCTGTCATGCTCAAATTTGAGGCTTGCTAACGAAATGTTATGACAGATGGGGAAGAGAGTAAGACCCCAAATCGCTGCAGTTTAAAGTTTCTTTGACCCCAACCACCCTGTAACTGAGAGACTGATGATCCTCTACATTTCATCACATAACCACTAAGCCATTTTATTCCTTATACCTTGTAACTGAATCCTTGTGTGTTACTTCCATATGGCATACTTTTTATATCAAAAGTTAGCAGGCATACTTTTGATATAAAGTCTCATAGCATTCTGATATTCAGAGTTGTGGGCAGAAAAGCCATAGCCAGAATCCCACCTGATACAGCTCTGTAAATTTGCAATCTTATCCTTGCGTTGATTTCTGAACTAAGTGTGGGCAAAAGCAAGACCCTGGCAGGACCCCATTGAACCAGACCCTGCCTTTTTCGAGTAATTTGTAAAGCCAGGGTTTTGAGAGGTGGACTTGTGGGTATAATTCCATCATGTAAACACAGCGAAAAGTTTGATTTTCCTTTTTGGAAAAGGTTTGTTGATACTCAGCCTCGCTTCCGTTGAACTCCATGATCAATGGTAAGTGATACAGCAGCAGCAGGTGGCTGAGACTCACACACTTGACTGTAAATGAATTCAACTCAACACAGCTCGGGCTCTCTGGCACATGTCCCTGTTTAGAGAAGAATTAATCATTAAGTGACTCTTTGTTTTCACTGCAGCCATCTTAGTTTGCTTTTAATGGACGCTGTGCTTTAGCATAAACAAGCCAGGAAACTAAGCCTCAGAATGGGGAATAGCAGTGTTTGTTTCTCAAAGAGCAAATCGTGAACGCAGTGTGTTTTGTCTCTGTTTTGTGTTTGGTGTCAAAGTGTGCAGGGCAACTGGGAGTTGTATGCTAACCGTTGCCTCACAATTTGCTTACACTCGCATTTCTCCACACGATCTGATTTGTATGTCATCTGTATACACTCTTGATGTATAATAAACTGTGCCGGCAAATGACCTTGTCCTCACCCTGGACTTACACTGTTAAGATAAGTCGTTGCTTCCACTCCCTGCATCGTCCCAACTCTTTGGCTCTGTTTTCCTCTACAGAAAAGGAAACATGTTTTATAAGGGAAAAATAATAGAAAACAAAGAGACCCGAGATTCACTGGCCTCCAGCTGTAGTCTACATAAGTCCCATTTGAAGAAACAGATGTGTGTAGTCACAAAGTGCCTCTGCAGATCATTTCAGTTTAGAAGCTGGATAGTAAAACTACACTCACCACACAGGAGTGGGAACAGTTGGGATCGCTTCTACCAGAAGAATCGATAATTTAAAATAATGAGCCCAGGAATGGTTCGCTTGTGGGCATTTATTTAAAATACAAGCATAGATCATCAAGTCCCCTCCAGCATTGTCGTCTGCTCTCCCACAAAAGCCAGCCAACCTTACCCAGGAAATCCTTGTCTGGCTGAGGTGCCAGGGCTGCCCAGAGTCACATAGCAGATTTATAGATTCTGCTAAGTCAAGAACACATAAAAATACAGGCACATGCTTCTCGTCTGTGTTTTACTGCCAACACTTTGCATGTAATCAAACAAAAACAACAGAACCAGCATCGCATACTGTATGCTAGCTGGCTGACTAATCCACGTGAATTTGACGGTTTGTTTTTTTGCATTCGCCTCAAAGATTATGTAGTTTAATTTACAATTTCTTTTTTTTTCCAAGGAGCTCTGACACTGTGGACGGCTGGCTCTGTTTGGCCAAGAGCCATGTTTTGAGATGTATGCAAAAATGTGCAATCAATACTGATCTGCCAATGTAGCGGCTACTGTATGTAGATTAATTAATTAATAGACTGGTTGCTCTCAGTGTTAGCATCAACTGTAAACTGAATTACTTTTGGGGCATTGGTGAGCAAAAGCCTGGGGCCAGTTTCCTCTGTGTAATTTGTCTACTTCAAAGACCTCCTCAACTGTAGCCCAACAGACCACTGACAGAGCACGTGACACATCACTTCACTGTTTGACAGCATATACTGTGATATAAATGAGTGAAATTGTGGCCAGGTCCCTTTTTCAAATAAAAACTAATGGTTTTCTTTTACAAAAAAAAAATCATATATAAATAACATTTATTTACACTTGAAATAAACAGAACAAAATTTAAAAAAAAACTGCATTATCAACACATACCTACAATAATCTCACTCAAGCCTTATTTGATCATGGTTCCGTGGCTAATACAAGACAGGTTTATCTTTAAACTAGGCAGCATGGTAGCGGTCTAGCAACTACTGCAAACTAGCTGCTTTCAGATAGAAATCTTTTTTCGCAAACTTTGATGTCTCCTCTTCTTTTTTTTTCTACTTTTGTTCTTTTTCTCCACTTGCAGAACACACCAATGGCGCTTGGTGTGATTGCGATACTGTCCATGCATTTGTCCTCTGTACAATAATCCCTTGATGAAATGAAGCCTCGAGGCTTCATAAAAAATTTGTATTAGTCAAATTACTAGTTCGTCGAGTGATCAATTTAGCCCTGCTCAATATTCACATTGGAAATCTGCACTACGTGGGTTTGCTGACAGGCCGTAATGCTACAGGACGTGTCATTAGGCCCTTAATATGGACTGACAGCAAAGTGGGCGCTCTCCTGCTGTAAGGGTGGTCCCACTTGTGGCAGACGGATGTCCAACTCAATCTGCCACTGAGACAAAGATGCCCCACACGCTCCCATGGGAAATTGAGTCCACAGGTTAATGCTGGCCTTATCAATCAGAGCCTTGAATGGAATTAACTGTGAGTATTCCTGATCCCTCACTCAGCTAATTAGCACTATTCATCTGCTTGGGGTGGAGACGGTCCCATGGCACTCACAGGGTGGAACTAATAAGACATCTTGGCTCTATATGGCCCCTTGCTGCTGCCCTCCTCCTCTTTTACTTAAAGCCCGGGACACTCCCTGGGGGTTGGGCGGAGCAGTTCTTTTTGGTCTGTAGACGTGCACTGGGTTTGATTATTGATCTGGACCTTAAGTCATCCCCGTTTGAATGTTTAGATGTCTGTAGGGGGGGGGGTCCCCCCGCAGAGGTAATCAAGAAAATGGGGAGGGACAGGTCACAGACCTCACTGTAATTGAATTGTTGTGAGGGAGACAAAACGACAAACAACTCAAAGTGATATAGAGGGAGAAGGGGCTGGTCAGAGTTAGGTGATATTTCCATATTTTAAGGATCTGACCGCCATTGGCAAGCAACGATTGGTGCTGAAATTGAAAATTAAGGGGTTGTCGGCTGATAGAGCATTTTGCTAAACTTGTGTTTGTTCGTTCCAAATGTTTGAAAATCCTCCAAGTTTCAAAGTATACCTTAATTTTACCCCTTGTTAACATGTTCATAATCCTTGCGATGGCCTGATTGGTTGCCATAATGAGCCTCTTTCTTGTGACGAGGCAAGGCTGGCCTTGGACGCAGCAGCAGCCCCACCGTATGAGAAAAAAGTCATAGCTATGTCCTCCTTCTACAATCTAATCCTTTCTCCATGCAAATTCAGTTTCAAGCTTAGAAGGGATTACAGGCATTACACTCAGCAATGTGAGTGATTCAAATCAGAGCTGATAAGAAAAGTGGAAAATTTGATTTCCAAACAGTCATACTCAGCTACTAAAAATGCTGCAGTACCTTCACGCTGCAGTTACCACTCTGGCAGAGGAAACGAGAGAATGCCTGGCTGTGATGAAACAAGACTGTCAAAATCTAGTACATGGCTGTACCGCATACGGTCAATGTGGGATATTGAGGACATAGGTGAAAACCGTTGTGGATCCACTGTAAACAACTACTTTCAAATACTTTCTGCCTAGTGTCTACCAGTTTCAGCCCTTTATCTGTTTGCTTCTCTCCTACTCTCTGTGCTCACATCTACAGTACTTTAATTCAGCCAAATTCCCAATAGAGCTGTTCTCATTTATATGTTTTTCTGTTTCCGTTGTCAGACAACGGGGTAATATGAGATTGTGACTGAAACGCAGCCCGTTTTGACTACACGTCAACAAGTAGTCGCTTCCAAGCTATTTCCAAGCTGCTGCTCTGCACTGCTAGAATCCTGATTTTATTACAGTAACTTTGTCTGACAAATCACCAGACACATAGGTTAAAGACAACGGCTGTGCTGCGATTTCAGGCCATATTAACCTGTAAAAAGATCACTCAGAAAGTTAGAAGCTCATTCAGTTCTATGTGAGCTGCCGTGCGGTCAATCGAGTGAGACATACAGAGAGGTGTGCCTGCGGAGAGAAAGCCCGACCTCACGCTCGCAGGGCAACACTGGCGACTCTCTTCTCTGTAAAGTAGCTAACGTCTGTCCAAAAAGTCTAAAGGGGCCTGAAGAGTCAGCAAATCCAGTGACAAAGCCGTTCGGTTGGTAACACTGCCTGTGCACGCCCCCAGTGATGACACAATAGAAACTGCCGGCCGACCAAAGGTGCAACTTCATCACTCAGTCAGTCAGTCAGTGACAGACATTTGCGTTTATAGGGCTGGCCCCGCTGTTGCACGCAGGCCAAAAAAATAGTTACAGCTCAAAATGATACCGTACATCCTATTGCTGAATTGATCATTTCCCTGGAGGACAGTATGTGACTTTTTGAAAGCCCAATATATTACCTTTTAAGAAAACTGACTTTATTTTTTCTTACCTAAGCTGATAGTATATGACTGAAAGAGAGAATAGACTTTGCAATGTTTCAGTGTTCGTGGTTATTCAAAAGCACTGCCTGGTTCCAGCAAGTGAAGCAATAACAATGATTAAGGGTAGCAGTTATTCAGATGACACTGTTTTACTACTACTCCTGAGCATATTGATTAAACTGTCTGAGTCCCAGTCAGTGTGTCACTCAGGGTTTGATTGGCCTGGTCCTCGGAGACCTCCAGACTGAAATGGAGACACAAATAAACAACGGGCAATGAGCAATGATAATAACGCACGTAGGCCCCCGCATGACTCAATTCAGTTCAAATGGCACATCCTATAGTTTATGTTGTTTTATTGAAATCACCACAGCTCCGTTAGAAAAGAAGAAAGCACATGGCAGATGAGACAAAAACAAAAAAGAAAACAGTCATAAGTTAAAGCTGCATTGATTGTTTGCTTGTTTTTTTGACAGGCTGAAAACAAAACTTCTCATTCATTAACAAATAACAGATATCGACAACGCTAAGAGTCCACAGCCACGCTAGCAACTTTGTGAGGCTGTACTTGGACACAGCTGAGCTTTGAGTCAAGTGCTAACATATGCATGCTAATAATTACAATGTTAACATGCTGATATTTAGCAGTTATAGTGTTTATCATGTTCACCATCTTACTTTAGTGTGTTAGCATGCTAAAATTTGCTAATTAGCACTAAGTACAGTTGAGGCTGATGGGAATGTAATTAGTTTTACAGGTATTTGGTCATAAATCAGAGTATTGGAAAAATAATCTGACCTGACGATGGCACTGGATGAAAACTCAGGGGATCACCAAAGTTATTACAATTCGTCATTAGAGTGAAATGAATGTGTGTACCAAAATTTCCAGCAATTCCTCCAATAGCTGCTCAGACATCTCCCTCTAAACCACAAATTTCCACCTCATGGCACCGCTAAGGGGAAAAGTCAGATGATCATCAAAGTCATGAGGATTCCCCCTCTAGGGACCGTAAATGTCTGTAGAAAATTCCATCCATCCATTATTTGTTGAGATATTTGACTGTGGATGTGGTGAGCCGACCGACCAATTGGCACTGCAGTTCCTAGAGCTATGTCACATGTGTGTCTAAAGTTAAAGCTGCTTTAATTGATTTTTTTTGGCATCTGGAACAAGCTCAAACACATCATGTAATATATGTATTACCACCTTTTATGGCAGTTTTTATGGCAAATGTGTTACCAAACAGTTGCCTACATGCACACTTTGCACTAAGGAACAGATTTCCAAAAGGTCAAGAGATATCAAAAATGTCAACCCAAGAAGAAACTTAATGAACAAAGCACAGTATATTCCACAGTAATTTGTGATGTAACTCTAGGCAAATGTTACATTTCAGCACTTTCAGCTATAAACACTTTGCAGTGTCTGCAGAGTGTATATGTAAGCTCACTGTTAAAAACATCATCCATCAAGATGAGTAACAACAGGGCCAAATGTGGCTCTTTACAATGAATTAAAGTTAATTGAGTTCCACTATGCAGATGACAGGATGCTTTCAGACGTTGATTTATGTTATGATTAGTCATGCTCGTCAGTTGAACCCCGACCTCAGGATGCATATAAAACAGCAGGAAGTTTACACAAGCCCCAATTTATAAGTGACGGGTGACACAGGACCAGTATACCTTCCCTGTTTCTGCCATCCAGGCACTCTAATCTGATAAATGGGCCTTTGTTTCACATTAATTTGTACATTATGTGGATGTAGGTCTGCGCAATATAAAGACATCTTTCCTGAGTCTGTGTATTTATTGAGAAACTTCAAAAGGATAAAGTCATAAGAAAGAGTGTGTGACATTATTAATCAAGTGAATCCATAAAAAGTGAAATCAGTTTATTTTTTTCAAACTGGAAACACGTACGAATAAATAGTTTGTGGGCATATTTTCAGAACTTTATAATCTTGGTATTCAGGAATGGAATTTGCTGGTGAATATAGCCGAGATTAACGCAGAGAAAAAGCAAAACCAAAATATTGTAATGAAGTGGAAAACAAGCCACAATTTTTGGAATGACAGTATATCTGGGAACATATCGTGTTTAGAATGGAGCCTCATTGTGCTTCCAGTGTAAAAAAAAAAAAAAAAAAAAGCTGCATGAAATCAGCTTTTATCCAGTAATGATACAGATGACACATTGTTTGATTCAACATTTTCTGAGTATGAAACATTCGTAAAGCTGTAACACATGATATTAGTAGCTGCAGAATTTGTTACTTTTAAAAGAGGGGATTTTTTTTTGGGTGTTCCTGTGAAGGTTTCAGTTGAAGAGCAAGAGTGGAGGAGTGTATTCTCTTAGTGATGGGCCTGTGTAGTGTTCACTAAATAATAAAAAGGAGCTGCTGTGCACCAGGTGTTACAAGGCCAAGACATACTGAAACCATGACCTACAAGCTGACACATAATTAGGGCCTCTTCTTGTACTATATGCTTCCTCCCACAGGTGAATGGCTTTGGTGGGTGTCTGGAGGCTGGTTGTTAGAGGTGAATGGCGGGTGAAGGTGAATGAAAGAAAGCAAGCAGATCTTCTGGGACTGAATAGTTCGAGGTGGGTATCTGGGAACTGAAGGTTCATGGTTTACGGTGAGTGGTTGCTGGGATTGCAGCCCCCGTAGTGAAGTCTTGGGTGTCTCAAAGGGTTTGCAGTCACCTTCCAGTTCTAGCACATGGGAACTGACATCATGCATCTGTGTCTAATGCCAGGGTCGGGTAAGGGATACAACTTGACCCTTGGCCTTTGGTGAAACTCAGCCATTCGTCATGGATCAGGGGGCTCTGGCTCCTGGCACATCTGTTCATAATACAGGTAGCGTGTGGGGGCTGCAGCTTCCATGAATCCGAACAATCTGCTGATGTATATAAATTGATGGCAGTTGAGCCATGTTCTTCTAGAGAGACCCTGGCTCTCAGTCTAATGAGGCTGTATATCCTTTGAGTTCTAGCCACTCTGAGACAGACAGTACTGACCTTTGAACTTTGAAAAATCCAAAAGAATCTTGACTAGATGCGTTGAGAGATAGTTGAAAACGCCAATTCAACCGGAGGGTTATTCTAGCCCATTGATGCTTACAGAATCCATCCATCCTTACACTTCAAACATTGCCATGATTGTTGCAAAGTTACCCATTTAGCTGTCCGCTGGTGTTTAAAATGATGCCTTTAGGGAACTTCAGGTGTTTACATTGTCTAAGATAGATGATGCAAGCTCCCTTTAGCTTAAAAACTCATGACACGTAACATTTTGTTTGGATATCTGTAATACCCGACTTCCATATACTGTATTCTCACAACAGCTGGTCACAAAACAGAAAATGTTCCTCATACACTCGATGTCGGATCAGAGAAGGAAATTATATTAAAAGCCTTTATTTAGTTGGGCATATTGGTCAAAACACTGACCAGTGTTGACCCCAGAGATAGTTTCTCCACCAGCTATTTGGAGACCTGATGAAGACCCAGTTTGTGTTTTAACCAATGTGCCTCACTAAATAAAGGCTTTTAATATTGTAACGGACTGGGTGACATGTTAAGGTTTTACTGTTGTTACGAGTGTCGCTGTGCTCGAAAGTTATTAGTTCAGTTAAAGATAAGAATGACTACTTGCCTGCGGTTGCTGAGATAGTGAACGTAACCCTATCACAGCTTAGTAGCTGTGAAGTCTGTCAGTCACTCCAGCTACCTGTGACAATGATTTGGCATTAGCTACGGCTCACAGTAGCCTGTGTACAGTTCAACAGTATATTAAGAAAAAACCAAAAGAATGTTTTCTTTTCTTGAGTCAGCTTCAGTTGAGGCTGAAGACTACAAGTTTGAAAATGAAAAAAAATCTGGGAGTGTGGATTTACCAGACGTCTGTAGCCTACTCTTCATCTCTACTTGAGGCTAGCGGTTCAAGGCTGGATTAGCCGCCACCAGCATAACACAACCGAACCTCCGGCAAACTGTCAGGGTTATAGTTGCATTGTGGATAACGTAGATGCCAGGTTTTGTCAAAGAGGAAGAATGCCTGGAATTAAAAAAATACTTTTTCTCTGGTTCTCCTGCGTCAGTTTTTATACATTGGCCATCGTGAGTGTTAAAGGATTGCAATAGTAAATCAGTGGAGTACTCTTTTAAGGTTCCCTGGACTAAGGGTCTTGAGCTTTTCCTTCTTCTTTGCACTCTCATCCTGCTTTTGATCAAAACCATTCACACCATTAACAGTCACTGTGTTTTGACTTGTCCAGGGAGTCGCAGCAACAGCAGAAAATCTGCATCTTCTCAATTTCTCGACTCGGTCAGGGAGGTCAACCTGTGATTGACACCAGGTCGTTGATAGACAGGTGACCTCTGACCTTTAATGAAGGCTCAATCGGACAATCATGAACCTTCAGAATTGACTCTGACATGATCTCCTTAAAGCTGGGAACGCCCACAGAATATATATTGCCATCAACCGCATTGAACACAGCGGTAGCTATCGAGTGACCTTGTTGCACTGAGCTGATTCATGGAAACAAAGCCCCATGGAGAGCCCCTGTTTACCTGATTGAAATTCCTGTGGAGGAGCTGCATGGAGATCTGAAGTCAGAGCAGTGATCGACAATGACAGTCAAATTGCAGGAATTCAGATGAAGATAAAAACAAATATCATTCCCCCCTCGAGCAGACTTTTATCTCTGTCTCCATCCTAAACTATCTGCTTAAGTCATGCAAATTATGATAAATGGCACTGGGGTGGAATGTGCTTGTTGCAGCACGCTTTATTCTTTTCCTTATGAGGATTTTTCCAATTGGTATGTTGTGTCTCATCAGTATCAATCACTGAGGGTGTTTACTTTCAAAGTAATCACTGTAGATCTTATCACAGTTTTGATTCAAAAACCACATCAGCCACACTGCTGGTCTGAGAGTTTAACTGGAGGTTAAACCAACATTTTTTGACAAGACCAGCACAAAATAAACCAAACATGAAAAAACTTTTCCTATCAGCTGATTCTGCTCAGAGCATTTTTTTTTTTTTTTGGTCAAACATTTATGCATTTGTTAATGATAATATTTACCTATTATTACATTTTCAAGCACCATCTTTCATTATCAATTGTTATTTTTCTACTTCTAGATGCAGTCATGTTTTATAATCCAAACAATTCACAGCTGTAGGCTGTACGCCTAATGGTATTTTTTACTGTAAAAAAGAGAAGAGATGGACACAGTGACAATTCAGGGAAATGAGGGATGAAATTCAATAAAATGCAGCAGAAGGCACAGTAACAAGATGGGAACTGGCATGGCAAGTTGATGAGCTGTAGCTGACAGGCCGAAATGGATTTGCCTCTCCGTGATGATGATGTTGAACGAGAAAGAAAAGCTGGATGGGTGGAAGTGTCTTGGGTGTAGCATAATGTACCATCTTTTTCTGCTCAATCTTCAAGTCTGTCTTTGTCTCGCTGGCATGCTCATCATTAAAATAACTTATTTAGCTGATAGCATCTGCTGAGTGGAATGTGTGTTTGCACTGTGAATAGCAGTCTTTCAGTATAAGGAGCCTGGAAGGATATAGAGAATTAAATGAGTTCATATATTTGGAGATAAACCCACCCCACAATTTTATGCTTGAAACACATTTCTAATCAATCTACATTTTCTGAAATGAGGGAGTTTTTGTTACTGGCTTAGATCACAAACATGAGCACGGCCTGCCTCTTTAAATACCTGAATCATTTTGTAGTTTGTTGAACATCTTAGTGCTTTTTAAAAGATGTTAAGTTAGTTAACATTCAGGCGTAAACAGAAGAATGATCCCCCTAATTTCCAAAACAGAATTGAAAAGTCATATTTATATTGGCTCTTTGGTGAAAGGCAGGAGTTGCAGTAGCAGTATAACCTGCTGGAAACAGCATGACTAGTCAGCTAATTGTCCATCATTTTCCTAACACTGCATCGCCTTTACCCTTTTTTCCTGCTCTCGAGCTCATTTAAAGCCATGTACCATCATTCCCATCCAGTTTTGGTTCTGCATGCAGTTATACGAGCAACAGTAAACCAAAAAAGCTACGATCAGACTCCCATAAAAGAGGTTAATCCAATTGTTTCTCAATTTTGAGTACCCACATAGTATATAGAACTCCTACTGACAACCTCCCGCATTGTTTTCTATCGAGCCAACCTTGGCAGAAATATTCTAGAGGTGAAGTATATAAAACAGTAGCCAGACTTATTATTGACCTGTCAGACCTAATTTTCCTGATTCTAAAGCTTTCCCCTGATTTCCCTGGGACTTTTTGCCCTCTGCTCAGGCAATTGTAAAAGGCCTCACTATCTATTATCAACATGGAGCAAAATCAGCTACTGTATTCTTCAACATCAAGGACGTCATCTCCTCAGTCTGGATGAATTTACATCAACAACCTGGATGAACCAGATGTTCTCAAGACCTCACTTACAGCAAACTGCTGGGGCTCACCGCATACAGAACTCTACTGCTTTCTCTTTTCTAGCCTCGTCAAACTCTCTCAAGATCTCCAAGCATACTTCTACTTTCTAAGTTTACCTGGAAGGAAAAAGTTTCTTCAAGTGACAATCTGGACTACGCTGTCACTGTCTCAAATTGCTTACCCCCTGGTTCAAATTTACTTACTTACAGCTTTCACTGGGGACACACCACTGCCTCCTTAAAACTCCAGTCTGCACCCAATCCTTTCTCCTGACAACCCCCATCTTCATACTCAACTCCACAGCTGCCTCCGTAGCTATCAAACATCATATACTCGACAACCTGAAATGATATCCAACACTTTCAGCCTTCCAAAAAAAACCTCATTTCTATGGCCACTACCTGTGCACTAGCACTGTCACCACTGCCTACCGGCGAGACATCCCCATCTCAGTGGCTAGCAGCTCTCCCAAACCTGTCATTGTTACAACCTCTCCACTCTCCAGCAAGTCCAATATTCCAGGTTTTGCATTCAGGACTCTCCTCCCAGCAGCTGTCACTCGCCCGAGTCCAACCACCCGTTCCAAAATCGGAGTCTCTTGGGCTGGTTGTCTCATCGTGTCTAATTCCAATGTGATCAGCATATCCAGACTATGAGCCAAATATCCACGCACTCAACACTGCTGGTCTCCCAGCACTCTATTTTTCAGTTTTCGAAAAATCCCAGCTACCCTGGCATGTTGTTCTGTTAATCATTTGAATGCTGTCCAGCCTTTATGAAAAGCTATGTTTCGATTAATGCTGCCTCGTGCAACGGGGGTTTAATCCAACATTATCATATTGTATTTTACATTGAACAATAATTCTTCTCACGGTCTTGTAATCTGAGGACATTTTTTTCCCAATTTAAATGAAACCCATGCCCCTGGGCGAGTTGTCCTGTACTTCACTATAAAAAGAAACTCCGCCGTTATTTTAAACTCCAAGCAAGATCGAAAAGTTTCCAAAAAATACCAAGTGTGTCCAGTTTAAAGGCAGCGAATATGAATATACATATGCATATGCATATAAAACGATATACAAGACACTTGTGTTTTTTTCTTGTTATGTGATGATGCAGACATGAGAAAGGACATCTTGGATTTGAATCATTTCATTCCATAATGACATTACATAGCCTCAATCAAGCTTCCGAACAAATTGATGCAGAATACAGTACATATGTGTGGAAAAAAACCTTTTTGTTTTCTTTAAACTTGATAGCTACTTAAGAGGAAACCTAAACCCAAATTCAAGAAGATAGATGTAATCTGCCTGACCTCTAAAGACAGGTAAGAACGGTTTAAAGCATTACAGTGTCTGTATCAGAAAATCAGAAGCATGCATCAAGAAATTATCATCACAGAGCATTGCTATCTCTTGATACTGAGTTGTATATATATATGGAAAATTGCTTAGAGACCACTAAACAACACATAAATCTAACACGAGGCTTGTAAATCTGCCTCTGAAAGCCACAACTGCTTAACAGTGGTTTTCTTTATGTGTAAGTTAATCAAGTTTATTAAAAAGACTAATAAACTTGTGACTGTGGATGATGTACTGACTCTATTAAGTCTATTAAGATCTCATTGTTAAACTCCATCCTACTGTGGAGCTCAGTATGACCTACAGTACAGCAGCTAGACAAGAAGCAGGAAGTGGGATAAATCGTAACCAGATTCCATTAGTTCCCCTTTAGAAGTTAATGCCTCGAGGACGAGAACTTTTAATTTGATTTATTATTTCAATCACCTACTGAGATGGAAGTGTGGAAGACAGGAAATGGATGTGCAGTGATGGGAGAGGAGACCCACATGAGGAATCACTATATTCCACATGAGGAATATAGTGTGTCCGGTAGAACAGGGACAGACGGGTTCCACACTGGCCATCGTCTTACTATGGCGCTCGATTTCCAAGTCAAAAATAGCACAGACATGGTCTCGTCGTTTCTACTAAACACAGACGTTGTGCTGCAAGTTTACAAGCATAGTTCAGCTGTGTTGAATTAGGAGAAAAGTTGTTGGTTTGAAAGAACCCTGATAAACATTTACTTATTTTTAGTTGCTGACATTTTCATGTATTGAATTATGGTCAGACCACATCAAAACCCAATTACGTTTACCTCACCCTTCTCCAGTTGACAAACAAATCCAGTGTGGGATATTAACAGTGACATCCGGTTAAACTGTCCAGTTACTAGAAATTAATGGACACCTGCTAGCCAATCAGAACGAGGAATCTTCAGTTGCCACTGTATCATTTTAAATAACTCATTTTCATTTACTGCTTCTTAGAATCTGCTGTGTCTTACATGCCTGTCCCCCGTAAGCCTAACTGCTTGTTCAACAAGAGCATGTGAGCTGACCCCTGTCTTTTGGTTGAGTAATGTATTCATCATGTACATTTCGATTAATACCTTTGCTTCGTTTGAGATGTTTTCATTCAAGTATTCAGGTGGCTGTGTCTGAAATAACTCCCTATCACTCCTAACTATACAGTACGGTGCACTATATTTACTGTCTGCCAATTTAGTTGACTGTCCAAACTCTTGAGTGTGAAAAGTATGCACTTTATTGTGAGTTATTCATTGTGTTTGGTTTCTCGTTTGCTGTAGTTTGAATGGGGATTTCGTGAACATGTGCTCCACCAGGTGCTGGCATGTTTCCACATTGTCCAGATATGCTGGTGTTGGCAAAAATGGACTGTACCAAATGGGATTGAGGGAGGGGGAGTTGGTTCTTCTCTTTGTATTTTGTTTTTCCCTCCAGCCCAAGTAACAGTAACACTTGCCTGGATGTAATGTTGTAGAGGTCTTTATTTACATTTAAAAGCCTAAATGAAAAATTATTGTTGCTAAGTGACTCAGCAGCTTTAATTGTTTAGTCTCTTGCTAATGTGTAGGTGGTTTTGAACTTGAGATATTTAAGGCTGTTGTTTAATTGAGAAGGGTTTTGTAGGCAGGGACAGGGTTTTTTTTCCTTGTTTAAGCAATTGTGGCTTTGTAATATGTGTATATAGCAAGACTGGAAAATAGCTAAAAAAAAATAAATAAATAAATCTCTTGTTGTTGTTGGTGCTCCCAGCCTCTCAGAAATGCACCGACTGATATCGATACCTAACTGAGTGACAACATTTGTTTCTGGGTGTGGTTTAGCTTTGGAAAAGCTTAGTAAGTGGAAAACTAGTAAGTGGACAAATGAGTCATTTTAATGAGTTCCCCAACCGTTTCCTTCCTTGTGCTCATCACCAGCATGTCTGTCCTCTCCTTTCTCGCCTCCCTGTAGTGGCCTTTTTCTCTCCGCTGGACCCTCTGTCTGATCTACAGCGTGAGGCTCTGCGCCACTGATGTCCATCTCTTATGGAAATGACCCTCTCACAAATAGAGTCACACTCCGACTCAGTTTTCAGCCCCCAGTCACTCCACATTACAGAGTAGAGGACGACCTTAGCGGGGCAGACTCCATCACCGCATAGCACTGTATTCGCACAGTAATGTATGCATTCCAGCTGATGCCTTGACAGTGAGAAAGCGGTGCAGGGAGAGTTCTCTCAAACTGTTTTGACACAGAGCGTGACTCCGGCAGAATTCCCCACCTCTTTTCTGCAGGGGCTGCTAAAACTCTTGATTAATCTCTCAGAGAGAGCGGCTGAAAGTGAAGGACGCTGCCTATTCCTGTTTAGCATTTATCAGATTTGCCCTTTGGTACCTGGCAGCTAATTAGCGCTCCCATTATTCACATCGCTGCCTTTTTTGTTTTTCCGCACTTTCACGGGCTCACAGAAGTGTCAGCCACAAGTATACACTGGCTGCACAGATGGAATGAACATATGCAAAATCGGAGCAGCTGCCCTGATGGGGAAAATATAATCTGGTTCCATTTGTAGAAGAAACATTTGCAGCACACAAACCACTGAATTAGTGTTTCAATCACGCACCGGGCTGGAAAATGACACTCTGCTTGTCTCCCTAATATTTGAATAGTCATTATCAAGCCATCATCATCCTGCTAATTCAGATGTCTTGCTGTATTACGTTGACGGGAAGGTGTATGACTGCACGCTTTGCAAGTTTAATAGGTTGGATTAAATGGACCACTTTATTACTATACAAGATACCCTCTCAGGCAGATTCTTTCAGTCCATTAAGCTCCTTCAGAATAGATCTCTCAACACTGATGCCCGGCCGTTCTGAAATTCAAAATATTTGTGTATATATAGGTTATTTATTTTTTCAATGAGTGAGGGGGAGATGGAATTTATTAGGAATTCCTGAAAAGAGTTTTTTTTTTTTTTTTTATGCCATAAAACGTGTCGGGGGGGGGGGTATTTTTAAAGTAATTTATCAAGAAAAACTACAACATTTACTGGTTCCAACTTCTTAAATGTAAATATTAACCAGTTTTCTCTGTCACTTCAAGGAAGACCTCACATTGTGCTCTGGTAATTTGGGATGCATATTTTTAGCTATTTTCTGACATTTATAGACTAGATGATTCAGCAGTAAATCAAAACACTAGCAAACAGATTAACAGAGGATGAAAAATAATCATTAGTTGTGATCAACCAAAGCTTAAAATGCCTGTGATCATTCCCTCACCAATTCTGCGGGGTTACGCAGAAGAAAAATTAGCTAAGAAGCACACAAACCACAGATGAAAACTTTGGTCATGGTCCACTCATCTTGGCTAACCAGCTTGTGAGCTTTCCTGGTTGTTTGAGCGTCATTGGATCTCCTGTATTTGGTTGATCACGTTTCTTGCAGTCAGACTCGCCAGGAAAAGGCAGGTGGTGGAAGTATATTAGTGTGTTACAGTTGACCCAGGGACGAGACGTTTGTCTTACCATGTGCATACATATGCATGCGGTGTGGGGAGCATCACAGGACGGGCCTCCCCTGACCTTTCGCCTGCACATTTAACATCCATGTGACAAATGAGAAACATCTGCAGCGCCCATCAAGGGAGAGGTTGTTCAAAGGTGTGTGACACTGCAGCTCGGACGTTGCATGACCGGAGTGTTTCTGACCTGAGACAAACATCATTTCTGGAAATAACCTGAAGAACATTTGAACACACACCTTTTTTGAGGATTTACAATCACTAACTCTGAGACATAGTCCCTTACATTCATGGTTCCTGTCAGGCGTTACACCTGTCTGGTATTTGTTAGACCCTCTTTGGCTCACCACACTCATTAAGTTAATTTACTGCCGAAGCTCTGTCATGGGGATGGTAAAGGATACGCCTCATCTCTATTTCGCTCTGACCCACCTCTTTCCGTTCTTCTTCTTCCTCTCCACCAATGACGAGCACGCGATCGGGCCCAATGAAAAAACCCTGCATCGCTCTAGTGAACCATCCTGACACTTTAATTGGAGAGGCGTAAATCAGGCTCCATTGTCAAGGAGAGGGCTAATTATTTCCTCCTGTCTGAGCCACCAGTGATTCCCTCTTTCCTTCCGTTTTCTACTTTCTCTCCGTCACGCACGTTTCACGCACGCCCTTCCCCTTTCTTTCTTCCCTGAGCTGTGATTTAACAATCAGCTCCACTTTTTACCTTAAAGCCGAGGTGCCGAAGTGTAACATCCTACACATTCTGGCTCATACCTGCAGTGAATCTACATGTGACACTCAAGCTCAGGAGTAACACAAATGCATCCATTCATGAAAATGCAAACGGAGCTACTTCCTCTCTCTGGAGCTCAGTATGGAAATAGAGTCAAATCAAAGGCATCGTGGTAATATAGACTGTAGCATTCATTTATCCAGCAAAGCCAAGTCTTCCTAGACTCCTGACTCCTCTGGTTTGAAGCTACACATCTCTATTGGAAGAAGCATTTATATTGATGCAGGCTTGGAATGGTTTAGACACTTGGCATATCATTTTTAGCTCCCTGTGCTGAGCAAGCTTTCCCCAATGAGCCCATTTAAAGCAACTGTGTGTTAACTGTAACTTTTTTTCACAAAGGTCTGAACATGATATCTACAATTGGGGTTTGCATGCTCCTGGTTTGAAACAGAGCATGCTTCTCTCAACAAAACCATATCCACATAGTTTTTTCATGGCCGACCACATCGGATGAAGAATGTCCTATGTGATTACTTTACTTCACTATCCATCCTGATGATGAAGTTCATCATTTCTGTGGCAAGACTACTAAAGGAGGACGATTGGATATACTGAATGGCAAGGGCAGTTTGAGAAGCAGTGCATGCAATGCAAAGGAAAGAGGAACAACTCGGCTGTTTCTAGCCATGCTAGCTGCGTGGCTCCAGGGATGGCAGGGTTGGTCTGTTGGTCAGTCCATCGCACTGGTCCGGACAGAAATATCTCTACTGTACTACTGGATGGATTGTCGTGGAATTTGGTGCATTCATTGTGTCCACCGGGTGACGCCTACTGACTTTGGTAATTCTTTGACTTTCACCTCCCAATCTGTCCTAATGACTTGCTGATCAACTTACTTTTCCCTCTAGAGCCACCACGACGTTGGCATTTGTGATTTTAAGCAAGATGTCTCGACATCCTTCTGATAGATTGTCATGAAACTTTATACAGACATTCATGTTCCCCTGAAGATATAATTTTGGTGATTCCCCTAATATTTCCTCTAGTGCCATCACTGGGTCAAAATTTAAATCTTTCCATCACTTTAGTATTTGGTCAGAACCAGTGTCAGTCCCCTCTGCCTCAGCTCTACTTTGAATTTAGTTTGCTGATGTTAGCATTTAGCTCACTCAGACCACCGCTGTGCCTCAGTGCAGGCTTAGAGAGTAGGTAGCATGGCTGTAGACTCTTGGTCTTAGTTTAAGCATTTTCAGTGTGAAACTCCATATCCGAGCTGTGTTTCCCTGCATGATGTAATGTAGCCTGGCTCTTAAATGGTTACAGCAAATACTTACAAGATGATTCATAAAAGTTAATTAGCAGATGAAAAAAGTCATGGCTGTAAAATGGTCTGATTTCATTCATACCATGGAAGGAAAATTAGATCATGGCCATTTGATCATCCAACCATTAAAACCAGTCTCAGTCCTGAGTGTGTTTGACCTTTCAGGCGTCACCTTTTTCGGGCTTCTCTCTCTCTCTCTCTGTGAGTCTTCCACCTCTTATGTTTTGAACTGTACATGTTCAAGTGATCTGCTTGCTGTCTAGTTAACAGAGGGAGGGAGGGAGGACGATCATGTAAGGGGGGGGGGGGCTTGAATCGAGAGTGTGTAATAGGACACCAGCCCTCTCTGTCTTTTCACTCTCCTCCCTCTTTCCTCTCCTCTCTCCTCTCCTCTCCCCTGTGCTCTGTCTCTATCTCTCTCTCTCTCTCTCTCTCTCTCAGTCAAGCCTTCTCTGTGAGCACTTAGATGGAATAGCAGCATTTTTCTTCTTTGGTGTCACAAGAGGAGACTGGAAACAAGGTGTTTTTAAAAGGGGGATAAATAAGACCCAGGTTTGGTTTGGCTTCTTCAAGCAGGAACAACACTGGAGAAAGCTCCTGAAAGGTGAGTCCTGGACCACGGGCTGATCTTAATCCTTTCTCTATAAGAACGTGGTTTACCTGCTGTACCGTACGAAGGCGTACTGTACTGAGGCAGGATGCAGAGAAGAGGTGGTAGGCTTGAGGCGAACAGGTGCAGAGTCCCACCAGTGAGAATTGGTGAGGATAGCTGAAGTAAACGCAATCCGACTATTTCGGAGTCTGCCAAATTTAACACATTTCACTTGCTGCGCTTTAAAAATCTTGTGTAATATTACATCAGATCACTGTGTCATGCTTTATTTCCTGCATGTGCTTTGGGGCTACTGTCTATTTTAAATACACAATAAATTTCCAGAATATGAGTCATGACTATGTTGCAATTGCTGTGGTATCCTGAAGCTGGCAAAAACTGAAAATTGGCGTTTTTTTTTAATGGTTCTTTGGTTCAGTGAATATTTTTACACAACTTTATTCCATAAAACTGTTTCTTCTCTGCTTTAAGCTTTAACCAACCGTTGCCTTTTTATTATAAAAAGCAGTTATTTAATAATGTGTAGAGGATTATCCAGTAACACAGGGTGTGAATGCTGCGATCACAAGATTTGTATATGTTGTTTAATCAGTTGCTCTAAAGTTTAAATACTTGAAATACACACTCTCAGCTACGCCTGCTAGTCATGTGTGTGAGGGAATGTGTGGCTGTAACAGAGCCACTGACAACTGAATGGCAGGGTGTGGTAGGAACACACACCATCCTATTAGAGTCGGGGCAGAGAGCAACTTGTTTACCATTTTAGATTGTAATTCTTGTTCTCCAGTCTCGGAAGAATTAGACCAAAATACTAAATGATTTAGTCTGTCAAACCTAAATCCAGAAGTTTGTCACCCTCAATTTCCTGTCGCTAAATTGTGTTCATGTGTTAAAAGCATTAACATGAGCAAATGGGAGCCAAACAATCACAGACCCAGTTTGGAAAATGAGATAAAAAAAGGCTACTTGCTCAAACAGCTCTGCAGTTTTCTGCTTTAATCAATGTTTTGGAGCTGTGCCTCTGAAAAAGTGAGATGGAAAATTCATTAGGCTGCCAGCCAAGGAATGCACAATAAACACAATTATCATTACACCCCACTGGAAATATAACTCTCCACTCACTCAGGCTGACCTCCTTTTGTGGAGAGGCATTTAATTGCCGTCCCAGAGATTCCTGGCAGACTCAGCGCTGGAAGTTCTGGACTTTGAGGAGCTCACCGATATTAATTCAAGCATTTATTTTGTTCATGGCAACAAACAGTAAAACACCTATTACTGGCCGATCGTTTGTTCCAGGCGAGCATTACGGTGCTCCACAAGAGAGAGACAGAGAGTGGCGCTGAGTGCATTCATTCAAAGAAATGAAGGTGTTTGTGAAACTAAGGAAGTCTAAACCTGATCCGGTGGGATGTCATAAGATGCTCAGAAGGTGACTAACTCCCTTGTCGATGAGTTTAGCAGCTGTGAGACCAGCATTTCCATGGCCGAGCCTCCCAATGGGAGATCACCCACCTCCCCGAGCATGCGAGGAGGGGAAGTTCAACAGTTTAAAGGGTTGAGTCACTTTTATGATTAAAATTAGATTATATTTCACACTTCCTGGTATCTCAACCCTAACGCCATGCAAGATAAGTCAATATGGGACAATTCTGAAAAACACCAGACTACATTCGATTGCAACATTTTTTTTTTTTTTTAAGCCCAATTCTGATGTTTTTAAAATCCTGGCTTTCTACAATAGCGGCACATGACAGCATGGTTATAGGTTAGGGAAAGAGCATGGTAATGGCAAATAAACTATAGCTATGAGCTGTGGTTAGGATGAGACAACAAAAACACCTGGTTTAGGTTAGGGAAAGATTGTGGTTAAAGTAAATCACGTGGCGTGCACGACAATCAAAGCTGTAAGACTCTTAAGGGCTAAAAGAGGAGCCAGTTTGTCGAGTTTAAAACATAAAATGTGGACTTGTGATTTGACTTGGACTTGACTGCTGTGAGGCAAAAAGGATTAAAGACTCAAGTTTGACCTGGAAAAATTGTGGAACAGTAAAGTTTTAAAAAATACGGTGACAGGGGAGTCTGGCATGACCATACCCCATGAATATTTACACACAAATGCTGTGTCATTTTTAAAAAACTTGGAAGTGACTTGCATTTTGCCTATGAAGACTTGAGACCTGATGTGGATTTGCCCCAAAACACTAAAAAAACTGCTCCATTCACCTCTATTGTTTTGGGATGAAAGCAGTGAGGGCCTCCTCAAAACCTTAGCAAATCAAGACAAAGCTATTTTCATGACTAGATGCCACTAGAGGCAAGTGAGGAAAATTTGTTTTTTGTCATTTCGGTGAACCAACCCCTTAGGAATTGGGGACAGAAGCCAGAATAAGACAAGGGCTGAGCCTCGGGACAGGGCTAGAGCAGCAAACGCCCAAGCTCAAGGAGGCTCTGAGGGAGTGTTTTTGTGTGTGTGTGTGTGTGTGTGTGTGTGTGTGTGTGTGTGTGTGTGTGTGTGTGTGTGTGTGTGTGTGTGTGTGTGTGGATGATGCAGTGGGAGAGCGGCTGCAGTAGAGCGGCCGGGGCCGTCTGGTTAAACCCCATGCTGTTTTATTTCTCTCGAGCGCGGCCAAAGAGATCCCATTCCTCTGCAGTTCTCCATATGTTATCCCTTTTGCAAATGAACAGTAGAATTTCACCTCTGCTGTGTATCAGTCACGCTACACTCCAGCACACACACACACCCTTAGCTCAACCTATTTGTACACTACACCCTAAACTGAAATTTTCATAGCAATAATGCAGCTTTCTTATCTCTGGGCCATTAATTTTTCATTGCCCATCTATAAGCCATGAGAGCATGGATCCACCCTCTTCTAAAAACATGTTTTTTCTCTTAGCATGCGAAAGGGTGGTTTTTAAATCTAGTGCAGTGCGATTTTTCCGCAGCTCAGGTAGGGTAGCAGCCAGTTTGGGTGGTCAAAACAGCCAAGTCTTTCTCCAGCAGTGGAGTTTTGCATTGCAGAAGTTCGCGTCCCGCGGCCGGTACAGTACCTGCCCCTATCAATAATTGAGCTACTCTTGTCCTGTTATGGAAACTGCACAAGAGGAGGCTGAGGGGAGCGTATCTCCGGCAGCTCTTTTGTGCAGATTTAACTCATTCATATTTAAGAGGGTACATCTGTAAGGATATAGTAAGGGATTGGATTTAACAGACATGCTGTGCTCTCATCTGTGTCTTCATTCAGTGCAGTTTGGCCTACGCTGTACTTCATAAGTCAGCATTTCTGGGCCTGTCAGACTGATGATTTACCTGTAAAATATATCATGGGTTGTTTTCTAGCAAAGTTAATTATCCTAATAGCAATGGATGGTATTGCACTTAAATTAAGTAAATATTCTCAATGACACTCTCACGTGAATATATTATTCTGTTAACTGCCGCCTCCCAGTAAGCACCGATTTAGTCATATCATGATTAAAGCACCTACGTGCACAACTTGTATGAGATTACATCATCAAGTAATCTGTTGAAATATAAGACAAACCTGGTGCTTTGGTTTTACGGCAACTTCAACTTCGTCACCTCCTTTCCAGATGCAGCAGATACAGTGGCTGTTCTTAGTGAAAAAAGCTAGGATAAACTCACTTTATGCTATACCTGCACAGCACCAAAGAGCAGACAGACGAAGCTGGCGACTGAAGAGCCAGATATTTCCATCTGGAAATAATGCAGACCAAACCAGAGCTACAAGGAGAGATATTCACCAGGCATCAAGAAACATGACTCCAAATGAATGATAATGTTGCTCTGTATTTGTCGGACGTGTAGATAAGAAACTGTTGGTCATCACAGCGTTTACGAGGTAATAATGAGTCACTGGCAATGTGTTTATAGTTTGTTCCTCTGCCAAAATGTCAATTAATATTGATTTAAACGATATTTCAAGTTGTAATACAGCCCTGTCATTTAGCAAAAAACACTTTACAACAAACTTTGCCCAATTTTTAACCTAGATTTCTTTTTGAGGTACGTTTCAGGTAGATTTCTTTCATGAAAGCTCTTCTGGTACACAATGTGTGATTAGCCGAAATGGCAGTTTGTTGGGAATACACTGAAGACGTGGCTTGTAAGTTTTAGCGGTGATTTTAACAACGGCTGAAGAGGCAAAAGTGGGTAAAACTCAACACTTTGGAATTAGCTTTTTTGGTCAACTTATAATGGTATGATTTCCAAAAGTGAGGGAAACTTTCGCTCAAAATCCCTGATTTTCTCTCCAAACAGCCTCCAACAGGCAGTGGTGACTGGACGCATTTCCTGAGCGGCGCAGTCATGGGCAAGCCGGAGGGGTTGGCCAGGCCACCTCTGGTGTCAGCTGTGGCACTTTCCCTCCTGGCTCTCTCGCTCCTCTCCACCGGGGTCTCCAGCCTCCCACAGCCTCTGCCCAGAGTCTTCCTTTCCTTCGAGGGTAAGAAGAAATAACAAACGTGCTCCCCTGAAATGAATGGAAACCATCAACTTGGCCTTTGTCTGCTTGTTGTTTTTTGCTGCAGATACAATGAGGTTGTGCTGATGCCATGTGTTTAGTGCGCTAATGCCAAACAAATGTATGATAATCAAGGCTAGCCAGGGGCTTTATCATTATGGAATTAGTATACATCTTGACAAAACTTTGCAGATCTTATGCAACCATGCTGTTTTTTTTAATTTTTTTTTAAATCAGATTCATCTTTGATGTGATAGCTTGAAAGATTTCAAACTATGTACGGCCTTGAAGCTCTATTCTGGACAGTGCATGTCCATACATTGTCCTGCTGTGTGTAAGCAGAAAGTCAAACCTCTGCAGGAGGTGGCACTGCTTGTCAGAACTATCCTCAATCTGTTCCTAGTTAAAATTTAATCACACCACTCTGTACTGCAGGCCTGTGGGTATTGTTGCTGCCTGTGGATTTGATTCTCTTGTTTTATTTAATTTCTTTTGACATAGATTATTTTATGAATTTTTGATGTTCCCTCGAAATGAGAGTGTACTTTAAGGGTAAGCAGGCTGAGCATTTGTGCGTGTGTCTGTGTGTGGGTGTGTGTGTGTGTGTGATCGCATGAGTCAGTGTGGGCGAGCTGGCTGATCACCCGTGCCCCTGCACTGTGAGTGGCGCAGTAACCTTTTTGCATCGACTGGATAGTGTGCAGGGGGCTGACGGAGACGTTTGATCACCTTTCACTACCTCTCGCGGTGGATTAGGCAGCGCGGAGCAGCTGAGGCTGTCCGTCAGTAAGGTTCCTGCATTGATACGCTTAGAAAAAGTCTTACAATGTGAGGCTGAAGCAGCTGTACTTCTTTTTTGTTTTTTTTTCTTCAATCCTCAGGCTGTAACTAAATTTGCCTTACTTGTGCCACGTCTTTTCCCAGTTTGGACTCAGTCTGTCCTTTATACGCTTCAGTGTTCTCTTCTGTCTTTCTTTCTGGTTTGTTCTTTCAGTTTCCTTTGATTTTTCTCATTCTAAATATTTACTCATGGTCCAGTCTGTTTCTCCTCTACACACCGTGTGAGCTGTTAAATATGACAGCTTAGACCATCACTATCCCAAAAACCATCACTATCTTGCGTTTTGTCCCCTCCAGTCACATTATTCTCTCACTCCTCGCTCCGCAGTTTTTCTAAATAGCCATTTTAAAAGGTCAAAGGTGACCATGCTGAAAATGAGCCAATCCCTATAATCCTGGAACACTCCATTCCCTTTCTAAGTGAGGATTAGATTTGAGCTGTGTTACTTACAGTAAGCGTGTTTCACCTCAGGGAGGACCATAAAAGGAGAGTTTGATAATGTTGCACTCGTTCTTTAACAGACTCTGGAATTTATTTTTAATCAATGTTTATCTGTATGATGAGGTAAATGTGTGTGTTTTACTGTGCTGTAATAACCCAAGGATGCATTTAGGTGAATTTATGAGTAAAGAGCCGTGGACAATGAGTTGTGAAGTAGAAGGATGTTTATTCAAAGCTAACAGCCAACCTCGGGTTTGAATTTACACTCTAACTTTGATTTAGCACCTTAACTTAGTACAGTAGGTGCACATTTTATTTTTTGAGTTACAAAACATTTTTGAACTGAGGAGGATGAGCGTCACAGCTCCCTCTCGGCTGCAGGAGGGAGTTCAGCATGAGTGAGCACCAGATGTAGGGAGACTCTTAAGGCGTAAATTGGAGGCTCAATTCTCCTATAAACACTGGTCTTCACCGAGGGGGAAAAATTTCAGGGAGTCCTGGTTCCATCCGAGGTAGCCAGAAAGATGACTGAAGAGCCATAGAAGAAGACTGGAAGAGCGGTGTCCCGGAGGGGAGGAAAGCGCAGGTGTTTTGGCACCTGCTGGGTGGCCAAAAGGTTAGTCCTGGAGTCGGAATTCTTCTGCCGCCAGATGGGAAAACCTTTTAATAATTAGGAGCTGGAACTAACTAAATCAAGAAAATAAACTACTGAGTGAGACGCTCGTGTTGTACAGAGATGAGGGCGCTTGAATATCCTCCCCCCTTTTCCTACTTGTGTCACTGCTGAAATCCAATCCAGGGGTAATGCAGGTTCACGGGACTCCTGGCGTAGCCTCCCGTCCTGCGGAGAAGTTGCTGCCTCTGACATTCCTCTTTCCCTCACTCTGTTTACTCTTGTGTTCTAGAGGTGAACGCAGCCAGACCACAATTAAAACCGCATAATAAACAGTGAGAAATGCAAGTAACCCAAATAATAAACTCTCAAGCAGTGCCTTTCCCTTCCGTGCCTCGGATAATAAAACACAGGCCCCCTTTGTCACTGCAAAACTATTCAGGGATACCCAGTGTGATAAAAGATAATAACTCCTCAACATTTATTTTGACCTGTGTCAGGTTTCTTCAAGGATAGCCAAGCTCGACTGGAAAATCATTTTAATAACTTCAAATAAAGGCATTCCAACTAACCTAATCCATTACATTGCAAAATTTTGCCTTTCGTTCATGACGCGTTCACGACCTCACTTGAACGACGAGCTAAAATTACCGTTACCTTTATACACGATTCTATAGTGTCAAATACAAAATGCATCCACACTTTGCTTTATAAATGATTTGGTTTCATAGTTACCTGTTCAGTGCGGCCCGCTAGTTTCCTCCGTGTTTCGCGTTAGCAACGAGTGTAACAGTAGCCATGGGGCATGCGATGGGTCAGTTGGAATACAAGGTACAGCCTATTACTTGCATGAAATTTGAATTCAAACAGATCACTAAAGATAATTTTTTTCCCCCAAATTCAAACTGTACTTCGAAGTAGAAGGGTAAAAGTGACAGCCCTTGTCCAAATGCATTATTACCATCTCGTCACATCGAAGGGATTTAGCAGCCTTGTTGTCAGTCACACTCCTATTCAACCAAACTCTGGGGGCTGGAATTTTAGGTTAATACTTGTTTGGTACCATCCAAACTGCTTCTGTCACACAGAGTAGGAGTAATTGTTAACTCCTTAAAGCTGTTAGAAAACTTTTTAGTGCAATTTGTAATCTTGCCTCTGGTTAGATATTCACTCATTTTAATCAAAAGTTTACCTATTGTATTATTATTTAATTTAGGAAGAAAGTCTTGTAGCCCTGCTTGCATTTAGACAATATTTAACATTTGAGATCTTTGGCTTCTTTTGTCAAATATAAAAAAGGTTTTGTAGGGTAAAAGAAGTTTCTTTTCCTCATAGTGAGGTTTTGGAAAATGTATCGGTACTTGTATCGATACCCAACCCTAGTATGAATCCACATCTTAAAAGCTCTAGCTAATGACACTAATGGTGAGTTACAGTGTGTCTACCTTTGATATATTGAGATGACAGATGGGATTAACATGAAGCTGCTGTTCATTTAAGACACTGTCAAAACAGATTCCAGATTTTTTGAGAACATACTGAATTAATAGACACAATAAGCCACTGTTTAAGTAGTTGTTATATTATTGTGTAGTATTAAAACTGCCATATTACCTCCTGCAAATACAATAACAACCATACTGATTTTGTATGCTGTTAACTGTGAGAAGAGTGTTTTTCCAAACAGGCTAACACTGCGGAGCACAGCATATTTAATATGCTGCTTATTGGTTCTGCTACTGTATCCAAGGTTCGCCCTGCCGTTGCCAAAATGCCATTCCAGGAATGGTGGGATCAACAACTCAGCCTCATTTATCCCTTCAGTTGGCAGTTGGGGCAGTGGTCCGTGTTCATGATCAGGATCATTTAACCTCATCAGTGGTCTCAACCTGTTCTGGCAAACCTCCAGTATTCAATACAGTATTAATTTAGAAATATATACAGTGTTAACGTCAAACCATGAAAGATGTTTATTTGAAAGTGAACAGGCCTTTGCATGCTTTTGTGTGGATGTAGATCTTTGCACACACACGTTTGGCTGAAAGCCTGGTTAAGACATAGTAGAGATTGATTAAGATGATGTCTGTGGTTTAATGAGCACTCCCTCACACTGGCATGAGCCACATGGGCTTCATTCACAGCCTGAACCGAACCAGGCGTGGAGATCAGGAACCAGGTTTCAGAGAGCGGATACACCGGATCGGTCCTTGCTTTTATCATGCCTCATTACTACCTCCACTCCCCATTATTCATACAGGAGTGATACTGTTTATACACTATAGGTGGACGTTAGTCTTTTAAGGATGTTTATTTGGTGGTGAGGGTTTTCAGGAGTGTGTGCATGTCAGTAAGTCGGAGAGTGCACGTATTTGCTCGTGGTAAGTGCCTCATTGTTCATTCCTTGACTTGATTGAATTTCAGTTACAAAGCATTCTGCTGAATCATTCTTAAATTCATGTGGTTTTCCAGCTTCGCAAGTTACATACAGATATGAAACAAAATCTACAAGCTATTTTGCTGCTAAGAACATAACTCAAATACTTGAATCTTGAGGCAACCATGACTTGTTTAAGATTTTCATTAATCTGAAAAATACATTACTTACTGTGTTTTCCGAATTCCTTGAAGAGATCTGTCGAGCCAAGGTAGTCTTAGCTGATCATGTATCAACCTCTTGTAAGGTAATGTCTCAGCTTTAAATCCAATATGAGTGGAAGAAAGAATAATCTGATGCACATGGCCTTCTTTTCCTTAAGGTTTAACTACTTATAATGAATCATATCACTTTTCTCAGCACTTAGATGGATTTTATGGAAGTGTATTTAAATGGGCTGTTTAATGAATCCAGCGATGCAGACAACAGACTTGTATGGGTAACGGTATGTAGTGGTCTTTTGTGGTCAGCCAAAGGGCAAAGAGTAAAAGATCAATGCTGACACGTGGCCAGAAGCTGACTAGGAGGTCTTTCTCTCTGTGCGCTCAGATGAATTCTTTTCTAACATAAAACAGCTTCCCGCCTCTGTCTTACATTAGACCTCCACATTAGCATCTCCCCTTTACAGAGGTAAACATAATAAAGCCTTTTAAGTAAAATCAGTGATGCTCTGTGATTACAGGAAATTTTTGGCAGTGCAAAGCATAGGCCCGTCAAAGCTGTTGGCAAGGACATACAGCGACATGCTACAAATTGCTATAGGTTAGCGTCACATGTGTGTGTCTGCTCTGAGCCTGAATACTGTTGTACACATGGCATGAAGAGAGCTATTTCTCGATATGTGTATGCACTTTCCCCAGACTAATGTGCTAAGATGTCCATCTAATCACCTGAGTTGCAGAATGGACATTTTCTGCAGGAGGGTTAGCGAGTGCAACGATCTCCAACTTGCTTTGGGGCAAGCAGCGTGTGAGATGTTTGACAGCTCCTCTGTCAGCCTGTCTTTCTCTGTTTGTCTCTGTGTTTAGCCATTCCTGTGTCTGACCTTGCTACCCCTGTTGAATGTTTTATTATTCTTCCACTGCAACATGTTGAAAGGTAATCAATAGCCATCAATATGAACAGAGACAGAGGCTCTTCAAGGATAGCCAAGGTCAACTGGAAAATCCTTGGGTTGGAGTTTGGCGTTATCTCAAATCCGTAACCAATTCTTATTAAACCATTTTTGCACATTTGTTTGTACTTCTTCCTCTTTTGTGTAATATATATTGTAAGCTTGGGTTATGAAATTGTTCAATACCTACTTTTTTTGTAGAGTTGTCGAGTACTGCTTGACATAGCAGAGGTAAAAAAAAAGGCATTTGCTATCTATCAGACAGATTCCTTTTCCATTATTGGAAATATTTTATGACATGAATTGATTCTCTTTAAGCAGCTGGATCAAAGGATTATGTAAACAACCTTTTTTCCTGGAGTGCACAGCCAACTCCAAAAGTTTAAACAGGTGCATATATTCATTGTTGCCCTCACAGCAAATCTTCATCTTCACTCAACACCAAAGAAACAACCCCATGACCTCAGTGACATCGTGTCACACAGGAAGTGTAGCTTTTTTTTAAAAAAATGACAGGGTATCAGCCTTGAATATGGCAGAGAAGAAGAGTCCCACCTGGTTGAGCTTTCTTTTTACTTTTGCTGTTCTCCATGACTAGCAAATACATCATCTCCAAGAACCCTCAGACACATAGCTCCTGCTAGCCTCCCCTTACTCTGAGAGTCTCTACAAGAGCCTCAGTGACAGTAAAATAACAGATTTACCGTCTTGCTGGAGGTGAGCGGTAACTAGAGGCTCCTGGTGTGTGCAGGTGAGAGGTCAAGGCTAAAAGACAGGGCTGCTGATGGGACGGGTTGGTTCTGTGTGAAAGATCAACTGCCGGTGACATGTGAAGGGGAGGCCAGGTGCTAATTGGGGCATTGGTAACGCAAAATAGCTGCCTGGCGGAGCAGCATGATGGACAGGTTGTCATCTCAAGTTTCAACTCCTACAGGGAATATTAGCCAACACCTTAGCAGGTCAGCCATGCATTGAAGCAGTTGACATTGGTGCTGGATAACATCACTCTGCACAAACGCATACACATAGCCGAGGGAGAAAATACATTCAGGGCTCACATGTCCGGAGTGAAGCAGACGATACATCGTGAAAGAAGGCATACATAAGCGCTCCGGCATTCTGTGTGGTCATATGATTCTCATTACGAATGTGTGGATATAGATAATTGGTGACAGACAACAATTGGGAAACTAATGAGATGCATTATATAAGAAGTCTTCCCTCTCTGAACAAACGCTGGCATCTGTCCATGACAAGTAGTTGCAGTACAGTAAATTTGTACATGCTGTTTGCATTTTGAGTGCTGAGTGCAGCCTGCCTGGGAATGTGGAGTATGTCTGTTGGACAGACAATCGGACGACTCTGTCAGCCAGTGCGAGACGTCCTGGGTGGTCTGCTCACACTGAAAGGACACCTTAACTTCCCTTCTGCCATATGTATGCGCCACCAGTCATTACTGTATGCCATTGGGCTGAGACCCCCAGGAGAATGGATGGCCGTGTGGGCAAAAGTCATTTTTTATCTGGAGAGGGGCCTGTCAGTTGCCAGGTTAAGTACTTTATTGGCGTAGCATGTATGAGTGGGCCAATGCTGTGTCGGGTAAGTGCAGCCATCTAGAACTGAACCCAAGAGCTCTTAGTATTGTCTGGACAAAGAGCAATGGTATTTGGCACCAGGTTTGAAGTCAGAAACCTATTCCATCTTGTGAGGAGAGCTGAATTGCGAGGGGGCAGTATAAGCCCTTGCTTCAATATTTATCAAGATGGGTGTTTGGGGTCCTCCCAGGCTGCCCCTGACAACCACAGAACAGATTCTCCTTGAGCTGAATGGAAAGCAAGCCTCACTAGCATGGAGTTAATTTATTCATGCTGGCCTTTCAGGTAGAAAGCCAGTTGATTAGGGCTGATTTGCATGGGAGACACTAAGGTTGGTTTGTAATTGGCCCACTGTCGGACCCTTAAGTGTTAATTAGGCGCAAGGACCTTTTGGCTTGTGTTCAGACACTGGTGTTAATCAAAAAAAAAGCTACACACTCCAGACTCCCAGTCAATTTTGTTGAAGCTATTCACCCGTACTTCATAATGGCTCAGCTAATGTTCTGACAAAATAATCCCATATTGTTGCTCCATGCTGATTTTATTACCTTTTCAAGTAGACAGAAAAGTTTCTGAAGATGGATTTTTATGAGATGACTCCTTCATTTGGCAAACAGAAGGGGGAATCTTACAAACTACAGCTGTGTTTTTCAGTGTTAACCACTTTTCTGCCACCACATTTCCCTTCAAAATAAATCATCATGCCACAGTGTTTCCTTTCGTGTTCTGCCGCATTGTGCTATATCGCGACAAATTGGAAGAAGACGCTAAGGCTGTTCAAGTGGCACCAGCTTAGTCAGTTGGCATCGGCCTCTGAAATGTCAGACCCAGGCAGTCCAAAACTACAGTTGCCTCTCTCATAAAGATCCCACATTCTTTCCAGCCACTGTGAAGCTCTAATCTTTACAATGCTGCATTACAACAAATCATTCCTTGTATGGACATCCCAAACCGGAACCACAGAGACGTTGTTTGCTGAATGATTTGCTGTAAAACTTTGTTATTTGATCACGCGAACAATTTTGGAGTCCAAGTCTGTCAGAAAGTCTTATGGGGTTTAAAACCTGAGGAGAGCTTCTATGTGGTTGTTGCCTTTCCTCTCCTGGCTATATAATCACAACAGAGCACTGCAATCTCCCCCGCGCTTTAATTGCTGCCATACAAACAGGGCCACAATGACAGGTCCCTTCCTGTTGCCCACATTTCTTTCTATTTCTACTTAGCTTCTCACCACAGTCACATAAAAGAGGATGTTCTTTTTTTCATTTGTCGAACTCGATAGCTTGTTGCCTCTCTGGATTATTACCCAAGTGTCCGTGCCCATGAACAATCAATTCTCTTACGGTTTACTGAATGCCGAGTTACCAGCCACAATGATCACAACTTGCAGTTTCTTCAGATATCTTTTCTTTAAGATTGTAGTGACAGCACAAACAAAAAGTACAGCCTGCTTTCATGAAACGAACCAACAATATTTTACTCATATAATTTCAATATTTAAGCCAACATGAGGAATGAAAATTTGAACATCTCCATCTGTGAGGAAGGTCATGTGATATGATTGAAAGCTCCAGAAAAGCTACTACCAGGCTTTTTGGGGACATTGCTTATGTCAACCAGAGATATTTATGATCTAAAACAAAGATCTAAAACACAGAAAGGCAGCAAATCCTGACATTTGAAAAGCTGTAAACAGAAAGTATTTGACAATTTTTTTGCTTAACTTAAACGGGCATTCCAACAATTTTACATAAAAGGGTCAGTATAGTCTGTAAAAACAGTTTTATACAGTCATCTGTATCCTAGGAGGGAGCTCTCTAAAGTCAGATTTTTAAGACTGTTACAAACTCAAGGTGTGGAGTTGGAAGGAAGTGGGTGTTCACCAGGAAAGGAGTGTCTAATGATATACACTTCTTCTTCAGTTTTGTTATGGATCCAGTGTTTTTGAAGTTTGACACATATTAGGGTCTAAAAGTAAGAATATCTCGGCCTTTTCATCTTTAATTTTGCCCTGGTTTTTTCTCTCTCACGAAAAGTCCCCTAACTTCTGTGTTATGTGTTAAATATTAAAATAGTTGTCGATTTATTCTCGTTGGATTATGGAATCAACTAATCTTTTGAGCAAACCTCTGATCTACCAGCTCTTTTCCATTAATTTGTTTTACAGCCCATCTGCCAACATGTGAGGAATGTTTTCTGCCAATATAACCCCTTCTGCAGCAAAGAAAGCAACCTGCTGTTTAATATTGAATGACTGCTGTCATTTCTTGGCCCAGCAAAAGCCTTTTGTGCTGCTTCCGCTTGACCACTTCACACAAATAACCTACATCAAAGTGAGAGAAAGTCTCAGCTCTCCAGTCACCATTTTTGCCCTTTCGGCTAGCTCCACTGTCCATCGGATGGATCAGAGTGGATTGTATCACTACTGGTCTACCATCCAAACAATAGGGCATGATGGGTCAAAGCTCAAAGTCAAAGGCAGGGCACTGGGGACTGCTGTGAGGTCTGCAGGGTGTTGTAAGGACCACCTGCGCACATACATAATAGAAAACCCACCAACTGTCAATGCTCAAACACTGCTCCCTCTATCCCTTTTTTTCAGTTACTTTCTCCCTCTCTACATGCAATCAGGACAGAAAGACAAAACAACATAGAACAAGACATTTTATCACTAACAATGTCAGAGCTTTTCCCAGTCCTACTATCAAGTGTGTGGTCCCCACCTTTGTGACTTTACACAAAATATTGTCCCTAAAACTGTAGATCCCCTATCCTTGCACAGAGCAGGTTTATTCCTCTATTGTCTTGCATCCTTCAGCATAAACAGAGTACATACAGTAAATCTGCACCCAAAATCCACAACAAGATGTTCAGCGGTGCCAGAGAAATGATGTCCACACCCTTTTGACACGCTTTCATCTTGGGAGTGGGGCGATCTCAGCAATGAGGAATGCATATAAACTCATGACTAACAAACCACATGTGGTCCAGAGAATTTCTTCATCACAGAGACAAAAACAGCCTTTTTTTTTCTGTTTTGATAGATTGTCATTCGTGACATCTAATTTTGAAAATTTGCAAGGCTGTGCTGTCAAAAAGCCTTGTGAGATGCCACTGAGGGAATTAATTTGAAGTCAACACTAGCAGCAGCCTCACTCCACAAAGACCTCATACAAAGGTTATGAACTGGCATTGGTTCCCTAAACTCTTGGTCCAAGCGCATATATTGAATGACTCTGAAATTCCTTGATGATGGTTCAGAGGAGCCACCCCCCTCCCTGATAGAGCAGGTGCACCATCTGGCAATGTTAACTTTAATGTTGGTCTACAATGCTGCAGCCGTGCAGGCATGACTCATGTGTGTGTATGAAATTGAAAGCAGAGCCCTGAAAAGATACTGGATCCAGCGGTATGTGGGCGGCAGAGGGTTTCGGTTTGTCTCTCAGTGAATAATCCGGGTCCAAGTGAGACGCTCCTGCTGGGTCCCGTCTAAACAACAGGCTTAACTGGCTTTCCACCCTCATGAGGAAAAATGAAAGTCTCCTATTTCCCCCCCACTGACAAAACAATACATAGTTTACTATAATATTAAACAGTTATTCCACCCAGCACCACACCCCTCTGAACAATTTGTTCCTCTTGTGGAATGTTCTGGATGGATACTGTCAGAAAGAGAGCTACAAACACAGGAGTGTATCATAATGTCAAAGTCAAAATAACAGTTGGGGGGGTGCTAAAAGTCAGTGAACCTCATTTTTCAGATAAAAAACTAATAAACACATTCACATGGCAAACATAAACTTTGGTCATCAAACAATACTGTATAGATAAATCATTCATTAGTAAAAGTGCACTCTGCGAGTTTCGAGAAATTGAAATCAATAAAGACAGCTTTGACTAGAGGCTAGTCAATTCACCTGTGTCTATCAACATATGATAAAAAATTTTATTTTCTAAGGGGTTATGTAACATTGGAGGATTCATTTAACCACTTTAGATTCAAGTTTCTATATCTAATCAATACAACCAAGAAAACAATAAAACATTTTAAGAGGCAATTACATATTAAAGAGATATTGATCACAAAAACATTAAGCACTGGTCATTCCTGTGTATTTTAATGACCACTATTGTTAAATTTGTATCTAAAATTATGTAGCTGAATTTACATTCTTTTGCAAATGATGTGCCGGATAATCATAAGGAACAATTTAGCCTGAAAGTTGTAGACATTCAAAAGAGTAGTTTGGCAAACAAATAGTGAACTCCCGCTATCATTAGCTAAAGTAGATACGGCTGAGCTAAAAGTTAGAGGAGTCAGTAGTCTCCATCTTTACAATCTTCAAGGGGAAAGGCTTACTAAAGATAGTGGGATGCAGCTGAAAAAACTAGTAGGTGAACCTTGAGTTGATTTTTTTTTTTTTTGTTAAAATAATGAAAAATGCACATTAGCAAACAAACATTTCTAACTAAGCTATACCTAGCTTAGCTGTTTTTGCTAATTTAGCTAGTTAAAGCTGCTTTCAAAAGAAAAGCAAACAGCAGTCATGAGACTTTAGTTGCCTGTAAAATCTCTGCTTACATGACAGTGACCTAAGAACACTGACGATCATATTGTTTATTAACCATTTCCTCTGTACTTGTTACAAAATTCTTGCTTTTCTCCTGTAGTAACTATGACTCAGCTAAGCTAACTACAGCTAGAAAATCTGCTTTGCATTTTGTAGTTTGAAAGAATGCTTAACTTCATAATGGCTACTTCTTTTTCTCTCCTCTTTGCCCCAGTTTCACAGGCCTCTCAGGCTAATGTTACATAACTTAAAAAGCTGTGGTTCTGTCGCTCGCTCACTTTTGCTGCCCGCTGAGGTTTAACTCAACCGCCGAGATTATTACTGCCTGTATGTGCTATGAAACTAAAACTCTTGCTCAGACCGTTCATTGTAAACAGCCGCATGCTATACGTCCGATGCCACCTTTATGCTCCAGAAAAGTATCAGCCAGAGGAATGTTTAAATTAAGATTTTCCTCCAAGTGCAAAAATGAGGTACAGCATTGTGGTCTACAGTGTTTTCTTTAGTCTCGGAGAACTTATTTCGGTAAAATGTATAAAATAGATCTTTATTGGCAGAATTTGGAGCCTTGTGTGTTTTTAATTAGCTGTCAGTGAATGTTTCACCCTTGGCGGCTCGCAAGCTGGCAGAGCAAGGCCTGTAACGTCTTTAGCCTTTTCAGCGTTAGGATAATATTGCCTCTTTACGAAGCTCTCTGTGATGCTATCTGCGATGCTATCTTCTCAGCTTTGAAGCGTGAGACTGATGCAATCTCTCTTTCCGAGGTTTCTCTTTTATTAAACACACATCTGCTTGACAGGAACCCCTTCGCTTTTAATTCTGTTTCTGGAAAGTCAGGTAAAAACAGAGTCATGTTTGTGTACATGTTCTTCATTAGACGCCAGATGATGTTCTCACCTCTGATGATACAATGTTCCGACATACCTTGCTCTCACTTCAAGACGTTAACAATATAAGGCAGTTTACCTAAACAAGGTGAATGCAGAGAGTGAGGAATCGTGGGAAACTCGTCTTTGACTTAAGTGGTTAACTTGTCTTTATTTAAAGCTAAACACTCCAGGCTTTACGTGGCCAATGCACCAAACAACAGCCTGTGATCAGAGTGAGGGGTGCCAGGGAAAAGCCACTTCCCTTTAAGATAAAAGGCCCCGGCCTCAAAAGCGTATGTCACACAATAATGAAAATGTGACTTTAGCCCAAGGCATTGAAGCGAAGCACAGGCAACCTGTTTGTTGATTAGAGGAGGGAATTCAAAGAAAGCTCAGAGAGGATCAGTGGAGGGGAGGAAATGGAGGGTGTAGATCTACATTGCCCCCCAATACCCCCTGCTCTCGGTGCAGATTGAAAAAGTGATAAATATGCATGAGTTTGGCTTCGACAGTGAAGGCCTTTGATGGTGTGGTTGAGAGTTCTCTATCTCTGGAGCAAATAGGCTGAAAATAACTGTCTGAGAATGTTTACTTCATGTGTGTGAACAATGTGCGCTTTTAATGAGCAGAAGAGACTCCGCAGGAGGGCTCATTTCATACAGTCCACACTGTATCTCTCCCAGCAAGTTCTCTGCAGTCGCGGCTTCTTTTTAAACGGCCGAACGGTCGAACGTTAGGTGAAACAGGAAGTGCCTTTGCCAATAAAACATTTGTCAGATCAATTTCAGGAGCCTCTCATTCCGCGTTCATCGAGTCTCAGTCCTCGATGTTCAGACCAGGCCATTGTCTATCTTGCTAGAAAATAAGAATGTTCTTAATTTTGCATCATAATGAAGCTTAAAACCTAAAACACTTGTAGGTGCAATGCGGAATTTCCTCTATTGCGAGAGCTAGACTAATCAAGTCCAGTCCAATACTACTCATGTTTTTTTCCTACTGTCTCATGCTCGTCTCTGTCTAGTGGTTGTTTTGACTCTGAGTTGATTGTGCTCATTACACATAGTTTTTTTTTTTTTTTGTCTCAGGTTTATAATCACAATTTTGCGTAACATGTATTTTGTCCAAAGCGACATACAAATGAGGTAGAGATTAGCAGATAACGCAACTGTTAGTCAAATTTCTCTCACTTTATATTTCTGAAAAATATGAACCTTTAGCACATTAAATGAAATAAGTCCATATCTGATAGCATAGACAGTGTTTAATTTGACTGACCGCACCACTAGTGTCCCGTTCTTATCACATTTCAAAATGATTATACCACAGTTGGTTCTCACTAAGAACAAAGTTAATATATGAAAAATAGTGAATGGACACTGATTCGTTTTTTGGCCTTGGTCTTGACTCGGACTTGATCCCCATGATCAGAGTGATATTAATGTGAACTTTGAGTAGAAACAGGTGGAAAATGCCTCTCATCTCAGTGTGGATACAAGCGTATTTGTATTCTTTTCCTCAGCCTTTTCTTCTCTGTGTGTCCCTCAGACCTGCAGGCCTCCCAGTCCTTTGAACACTACAGTATATCAGACAGGGCCATGGACTACAGGATCCTGCAGATGGACGAGGACCAGGACAGGATGTATGTGGGCTGTAAGGACCATGTCCTCTCCATGGACATCAATAACATCACCCATGGCACACTTAAGGTCAGCAGATGCTTATTGTTATATTCTTATGCAACGCTTGCGTCCTGCATCTCTACTCTCTGGCCGCCACAGAGGATAAAATAAAAATGTCTGTTGAATTTAACAGTACGTAAATCACATGGTAAATCTGCCGCATTTCTGTCGAAATTATTCTAATCTGGGTTAAGGTATGCAAATTACCATACATTTGCCATGATCGGGACAATTCTAGGGTCATTCAAGAGAGCCATAAAAATGCCCAAGCTCTCTGATAACTGATTCTGCATGTAGTGAAAGAGTTATCGTCAGTGTCATTGACAGGCATGAAATAGCACACATAGATGGAGAAGCATTGAGGTTCCCCCGGGGAGTGCTGCAGCGCATCCATTTTTTCCAAGTAAATTACTTGATATATTCATTGACCTTTTAGGGAACCTTCTGCCGGGTTTGAAAACACACGTGTTTTCCACAGCCAGTCTGACACTGACACTTCTATCGAAACAGAAAAATATCAGAGCATACGCTTTGCTCGTTTTCCACAGATTTTCCCCGGGATTTCTGTCTGTGTAAACAGGATATGATCAAACCTCAACTTGCTCATATTCATGTTACTGTATTACTCCCTCAATCTGTTACTCGTTTCCTGTGCATATTTCCCCACTTGTCGGTTTAAGTGTCGTGTTTTTTGTTTTTGGTTTTTTTCACCACCAGGTGTTTTGGCCTGCGTCCAGCAGCAAGATCGAGGAATGCCAAATGGCGGGCAAGGACCCTACGGTAAGAACAGTAGACCTTCCAATACCCTCAAATTGGATCACGTGGGGCTTTTTCTAGAATTCGAATAATAATTCATAATAATAAATAACCAAAATAACTAATAAATAGAGATGCAAATATTATACTACTATAAACTATATAACTACCTCAAAATTTAAATATTTTCCAAGTTCAACTGTTCACTTATGTTTTATCATTAGGCCTGGATTTCATGTAAATATGTATTATAAACCACCTTCCACTGTAATGTTTGGCCTCCCTTTGAATATATTTTTTTTTTCATTTCCTAAAAGGTGCTGTTTTTTTATGTGATTGTCTGATTTGATAAACTTACTTGCCCTCTTTAAAGCAAGACAAGATGTTGTGGAGAAATAACACATTCTTCCTCTTAAAAATGAAAAGCGGAATTCATAGCAGTCCGACTTGTTAGAAAACTAGCCCTCATGCTTTTTCGCCATGATGGTCCAGATCTAGACTAAAGGTTTTGCCGGCTGTTCCCAGATCCGTTCCTCCAAGTGGGTCCGCAGCGGAATCGTGCGTGCGCCTCCTGGGATTTCCCTCTCCCATCTGGGAGCTTGTGTCAGGTCCAACCACATGTGTAGCAGGCAGCAGATGTCTACAGGGTCACCGACTGGCTCGGAGTCCTCCTGGCATCGGCACAGTGTTTTAGGACGAGAGTGAAGCGTGGGAGGATCGAGGGCCACGGAGCACTGTAGAAAAAATAAACCCGAATCAAAGCTTACAAATGTGACACAGCTCATTGATGCAGAGATTTCATAACCCGGCCTGGTTCTGAGCAGCACTTGTTAGCTGCAACAAGATTTAATGAAGCCATGCAGCGAGACTCAGAAGACTGATTTCTCCTCCGCCGCTGTTCTTCTTTCTAATTGGGTGGTTCTGAAACAAGTACATGCACAGTTGCCTATAGACACTGCAGTGCAGAAGACGGGGGAATAGAAGGAGAAAATAGGGGGTTTCGTTTTTAAAGAAGAGCCTTCGTAAGTTTTTAACAAACAGTGAAGGCCTCGTTTTTAAAGTAACAGTGCAAGCTGCAAGCGTCACACTGCGACCGGCGCTGCTCGTCTGTCCTGCATTCTTCCTCATCTCTCCATTCTCTGACAGAAGCTTGGGTAATAGTTGGGGTTTTGTACAGCACGCTGTTGCAGAAGTAGAGAAGAACCCGTTTCCAGTCAATGAGTGATTTGTTGCTGCTCTGAGTCACAGCCCGCCTGCTGCAGACAGGCTCCCACAAATATTTGGGTGAGCCATCTTTGTGTGGAGACATTCAATGCCCCCCTCTCCCCTCTGTCATCCCCTTTCTTGCATGCAGCCCTGACAGATTTGCTTATAAAAATTTCTGTTTCTGTTTCTTTCTTACTATTTTTTACACGTTCCTTGGTCACTTTTTCCACCTCGTTTGAGTTATCTTGATTTCCTTTTTACCACAGCGTTTTTCATTTTCTTTCATCCATAATGCCCCTCTCCTCTCTCGTGAGTTCCTTCATTTGAATCAGAGCCCCCATCCTGTTGTTAGGGTCACCCTCCCCATCTGTATATATTAAATTTCTTCTCTCTGATAGGATCTGTGGTCAAGCTGAGCTCCAGATAGTGACCACACATTGTTTGTGCCGGAGGGCGGTAGTTGTGGAGAAATATAGACCAACCAGGTTGATTAAGTGTATTTGCTGCTCGCTCAAAAGCCTCCACTTTAAACTTGGCGTGGTCGCCACTTGAACTCGAGGCCATGAGGCTGGATGCTGTTTTTCTAACACAGTCGTGAAGGTTGCGTGTGTATGGACAGGAAACGTGAGAGGAACATAAAACAGGATATGACCATATATATATATATATGGCTATGTGGGACTGACATCAGATATGGGTGCAGATATGGGTGCAGGCCCCAGACCCTGTGGGTGTGTGAGGGTTGAATGAGAGTGTGATGAGAGGAATCAGTTATAAGAGTGAGGACACAGCAAGACAGATGGAGAGAGATAAAGAGAGGGACAATAAATAACTGAGATGGGTGTGTGAATGTGAAAAAGTAATTTTTTGGCCAATAGCTCTCAGCGGAGCTGTGCAGCGACCGTGAGCTACAGCAGCTGCAATTCCTGCAGCCATGGCCAAGTTCCTGACGGCTCCCTGGAAACGTCTTCCTCTCCTCCCCAGGTCCTTTCCTCTCTCTCTTCCTTTCTCCACTGGTTCTCTGCAAGCTCAGGCTTAATTAGCCACAAAGTCCAGCACTCCCGCTGCTGCTGGGCTTGGGAAGCGGGGGCAGAGATGTATGGATATCAGCAGTCTGTCTTACCTAGATATATCACATATACCACTGATGCTCTTTTTCCACTGGCTTTAATACCAGACCAATAAACTCCTTTATCATTCATTGGGCAGCACGAGATCGTATAACCACCATAAAAAGTGAGATAAGTTTGAATTACTCTCTCATATGGAATTAGATACTTTAGGAGCGATAAACAGGTTCTGGATTTGGTGTTCACCTTGGCTGTATACCAGGATATACTTTTTTTTTTTTTTTTAAAGGTTAAATAACCTTATTGTTATGTGTACATTCTATTAATGTAAAGTTTACTGAACAGCGGACGCTGTGGCTACAAGTGAAAATTACAAGTGAGATAATACTGGCTAAAATGTTACGCTATTGTAAGAAGGGTCAGTGAACTGAATCACTGTCGTCCGTTATAAAAGAACATTTACCTAAAGTTAGTTAACATGAGCTAACATTAGCCACCATAAGCTACTGGTCATACCAGACCAACTAAGGCTGTACAAATAAAAGTCCTGAGGGGATTGAATTGAGGAACGGTGCTTTTTTTATTACTAATGAATTTACCTTTTTTTAGTTGCTACAATGTGTTATAAATTCTCTCAGAAGTCACAAGTGTCGCTTTAAAGTCCGGTGCAAGAATAGTCATCTTATAAAAGTCACAGAGTCAAAAAGCCCAAAGTCACTTACAACAATCTCTACTGCCGGTTTGACATTTCACTGGATTGGATCTGATTGACGTTTTTACTGTTGTCTCACCTTACTGAACGTGTCGGCGAACTGAATGTGTCTCTGTTTTTCTGTATTTTCCAGCACGGCTGTGGGAACTTCATCCGTGTGGTGCAACCCTACAACAGAACTCATCTGTTCATGTGTGGTAGCGGAGCGTACAGTCCCGTCTGTGTTTACATCAACAGGGGCCGGAGACCAGAGGTGGGCACATGATGACAGATTCACTTCACTCAAGAAACAAACTCTTGAGGGAATGAACCACGATTTGGGGACATTGGCTTGATGGTTAAAACCACAGCTGTATTGTCAAAGCACAGTACAAGTGCAGTGCAGCACACTGTTACTGTTACTCCTGAGAAAATAAATTTTGAAAAGTTGTCCTCAGTATATTATCTACTCTGGTTGTCCTTTAAAATACTTTAGGAGACACTGCAGGCTGCAGAATGTTACTACACCACTAACGTGATCTCTAAAGTGAAAAAATAAGAACATTGTACATAATTTAAGGATATAGAATTACTAAAATTGAGATAATGTGAAGGGGATTTGGTGATAGGAGACTTTGTAAAGCCAAAAATAATTATGTATGTAATAATAAATGATAAAAAAATGCGTCAAGGTATGTGGGTGAGAAATGTGTTCTAGGATATCAGATTGTATCTACTTGTTTCAAAACTAAATATAATTTCTATGCTGGAAGGAGAACAACATTGCTACCATTCAGAATCACTAAGTACTGAAAACGTATGAACCAGATGACAACCAGCGCATTTGAAATTGCTCTAATTTCAGCACATCTTATCTTAGATTCTTGCGCGGCATCAGATAGTGATCGTTTCTAACAATAGCATATTCTTTTACTGGTCTTCTAGGGATTTAGAAGTGTCACCATATGTTAAGAAAAAAGTGAAAGACGTCTTAACTTTATATGAGCAAAGCTTTCATGTAATCGCTCTGATGCCACATGAGAGGAGATACTCAGGATAAGCGGGAGAAAAATGGCACTCTAGTGTCAGGGATTGAGGGCAGATTTCTGGGCACGGGCGCTCTCATCGCCCGCCGCACCGCTCCAGAAGGGAGCGTGGGGAGGTCCTCCAGGAGAAAAGTGCTCACTGAGTGAACAACATTTAGCCACAGACTGCTGACTGCTGCCAAACACTAATAAGCAGGGTTAGAGAGCTCAGAACCGGGGCTCTTTCTGCACTGCGGTGCCTTTTGTCATTTGGGGTTTTTGTTTGAAAGGCAGACTGCTCTGTTTGCAATTTCTGAGCTCAAACATGTCTGAAGAAAAAGGGATCTGTTAAGGATAACTAGCTGCTGTTCACAGTGTGGAGCTTTGCCCTGACAACGTGCCCCAGACTATTGTGTTGTTGTGAAACTTGATAGGATGGCTGCAACAGACAGGTTATTTTCATGTGTCATTGATTTTGTGCGGCGATGTTGTGTCTCACTCGTCAAAAAATGCATAGTGAAACTGGCACTGCAGTAAAACGTCCATCTCACTGAATTCAGTTCGATTTTTATTTGGTCGTTAAATTTTTGTGGGGTGTAATAATTCCACTTATTTTCAGAGATGCATCGCATCAGAAATTCCCCAGAAACATTTATCTGTATGAACGGGTGTCTCTTGAAAAAAAAAAAGCATTTTAAAGACCCGCTCCAGACACAATTTAAGACATATAAAAATGCCCCGATTTGATTTGTTTGATACAGTTTTTCCACCAAAAAAGTTCCACAAACTACTTACAATCTCTTAAAAGGGCATGGATGCAGATGAATGTGAAAACAGCCATCTAGTTTTGACTCTCCAAATGCTTCATTCTGCACAGGGAAACGTCCAAGTGAAGTAACAATAAGCTAAGAACATTTCTGAGGGGAAGGGGGCTTTAAGATGAATTGCAATGTCAAATTACTTGTTAAAAATGGACACATTTTGCCTCGTAGAGATTAATGACCGAATCTACCAGATGGTGTCAGTCCACCCCCAGAACCTCTTGTCAAACAGCAACGTTTTCCCGAGAAAAAAAAAATTGCTACTTGGCTGAGGCGCTCGCAGCTACATTCAAGGAGGCAGCAGCCTCACCATGAGCCAGACCTAAATAGGACGGGACGGGGAAGCTTTAGAAACGACCCGGGTTGTTGTACGAGGTGCTTGGACCGTCCAGTCCGCCACCAGGAGGGGGGTTGAAACTTGGCAGCCTTTCCAACCGGAGATGGAGGAATGGCTATCCAACACATTAGCAGAAATTCCTACTCTCCTTCCAAATGGAATTTTCTTTTTACTGTCCCACATGGGCCAGTTACGGTAGACCAGGCCAGGACCTTCCTTGTGCTTCCTTAAAACCAAAAGGGAATGGAAACGTGAGCGGGGCCGCCTTATGAGACATTTGGTACGCAGTTTTATTTATCTAGAGGCCACTAGACGGAATAACTGATCATATAAAACTGTCTTCAAAATCTCTGACTTCCTCTTTTCTGTGTGACAGGAACAAGTATTTCACATTGACTCGAGGACCGAATCTGGAAAAGGGAGGTGCTCCTTCAATCCTCAAGTGAATACAGTGTCCGTCATGCTCAGTAGGTGCCTCCTCTCTCTTCCTACATGATCTCTGCCTCTTATCATTATCATATCATTAAGCGCCAAGTCGGATATATCGGAACTTTCAGAGAATAAAACCTTCCCAGTCATAATTACAACTTGGATGTTGATGTCACCACTGTTTTCAAGTCAGTAACCCATAATTGTAATTACTCCGAGGAAGTTATCGTGATAAGAACACAGGCCCTCTAGAGGCTTGAAGCTTATTTTCAGAACAGAGTAAAGTTGTTATTGGACGTATTTGTGGAAACAGATAATCAAATAAGAAGTAATTTAATTATAGGATAAAATGAGGAGAATCCAAAATTAGTTCACCTTTAATACACACCGAGCACGTGGACTCCTTCGGGTCAGGCTCAACCCCTCCACCTCCCCAATTCTCTTTCCCTTGATCCCCGATTGGTCGAGGAGTGTTGGGTTGCTGTTGACGCGGCTAAAGGTGACACCTTTCACCCCTCCGCTCCGCTTTCTGACACCTGAGCATTGCCGCGTCAGCAGCAGCTTTGCCAGCTGGTGAGCGACTCCAGGGATGCCCAAGAGTCAGCCAGAGGGGACGGGTGGATTAACCTGAAGGAGGGAGGGGGGGGGGTGAGGTCAAAGAAGAATTGGCGCGAGTCAAATCTGAGCTTCATCGCCCCGTCCGTACGTTTGGGGCCCTCTGCAGTGTGTCTGAGTGCATTATTAGCGGCAGGACACACACGGCCTGTCAACCTGTTGATAATTCTGCATGGTAATTCTCATTCATTGAACAATTTTCACATTATTTATCAGTCATGCAATAAAATGTTGCCGTATTTCATCCATATTATCTTAATTGTCTCTGAAGCTGCGTCTCTATACTCTTGGTTTCGAGAACAAAGGTAGATTGCTGCCTTTTTTTTTTTTTTAGGGCTGTGTGAAGTTTGCGAGGATATTGTTGAGTTTGTTCAACGTGTGTATGTGTTCCTCTAGACCAGGAGCTGTTCTCAGGCATGTACATTGACTTCATGGGGACAGATGCTGCCATCTTCAGGAGCCTGACCAAGCGAAATGCAGTGCGGACGGACCAGCATAATTCTAAATGGCTGAGTGGTGAGCACACACACAATCTCTGAAGATTTTGAGTGTATATGCTGTTTATTGATTAATTTGAACAAGTAAGCTGCTTTTATTTTTTTGAGTTATGGATCTCAGTTGTAAACGTTTCAATTTGCTATTGTCTTTCATTCAGAGCCGATCTTCATTGACGCCCACCTGATACCCGATGGGACAGACCCCAATGACGCCAAATTGTATTTTTTCTTCCGCGAGAGGCTAACAGATAATAATGGAAATACTAAAAATATCCACACGATGGTGGCCAGAGTGTGTCCAGTAAGTGCCTTTGTCTGTGCCTGAATAAATCAGCACTCTACTTTCTGTGGGGGGTTTTTTTCGAGTTGCTATGTGCAGCTTTTGTCATTGCAGAATGACATCGGAGGCCAGCGGAGCCTGGTGAACAAATGGACCACCTTCCTTAAAGCCAGGATGGTTTGTTCAGTTCTGGAGGAGGATGGCACGGAAACGCACTTCGATGAACTTGGTGAGTGAAAAACAGATTTATATTTAAGATATTTCCTGTATTTGTTGTGTGGCTTCCAAACTATGTTTTATTTTCATCGTCCACGAAACGAGTTTAAAACAAACTGTGTAGTTATTTTTTTTACCATCGTAATTTCCAAAATCTGGCTATTTATGTCCTTTGGTTTCTAGCAATTGCTTTCTCCACAAACAATCCATGAAGCTAAATGTGTTTGGTCTGGATTAGGACTGTAGCCGTTTATCAATTTTCATAGCAATTGTTCTGTTACTTTTGGTCATCTTTTATTTGTTTATGGGCATATTATTGAAGTCCTGTCTTAGCCTCAGCTTTGAAAACTGCAAACATCAGCTCGCAGAATTGTAGGCCTGTTTTTCCATTCAGGTCATCAGACTCCATCTGTCAGCATATGCAGTTATTGATTCCTGCATTCATCATTTCTTGGCAATCTCACTCGCAGGGATGAGGTGATAAGGGGTGTAGGGAGTTTGTTGAAAACATTACGCACTTTTCTCTCCACGTATGTGCAATTGTCTACGTGCGCACATATGTGTTTTCCTTTACAGAAAGCGTGTTTTTGCTGGAAACCGATCAGCCCAAGAGTCTGTTGGTGTTTGGAGTCTTCACATCCACAAGGTAAGAGCAATGGCAACGAAGCCAGCTCTAACATTCCTACAGGCCTCAGCGGTTATGGCAATAGCGGGCTGCATAATAGCGGGAGGGGATGTGTTTGTCAGAGGGGTTGTTACATAGAGACTTCATGTGACATGTAGCAGAACAGTTTATTCAGATGATGAACTATCACTTTCAGCGTCCTGTTGGCTTCACCATGTGTTCTTCGTTTTGACGTTCTTTCCTCATGACCACATGAAGCGGTTCGCCGTTTTGCTGACCGTGTGCAAGAGATACCTTTATGGCGCATACTAATACGTAGTGATTACATCGTTGGATGTTTTCCACGAGCATGGATAATAGTAGCCAGCAGGATTTTTGAGTGCAGGGAGAATATTATTATTGCATTTTTCCGATAGATGAAACCCGAGCCTCGTTCCTCAGCATTCAGAGAAAAAAAAAAGGACTATGTCATCTTTCTCTTTCCATTTTATCATAAAACAGGGACAGATAAGCTGCTAGATAAACATATATGGAGACAAATGGGGACCTAATGTTTTAAGAATTTGAAAGATAGAGTTGTAAAGCTAAAAATTTAACACTTAAAGCTGAGGTGTTGATCTTCAACCTCGAAAAAAACAGCATAACTATAGAAAAAGTGTAAAAACAATTGTTTCAATTCAGATGTAAATTTGATTAAATTCTGGATTTTCTTTGAATAAATAATCTATTTTCCTTTTTCCACTTCATATAAACATACATACACAGACATACATATAAATATAAGATTGGTTGATGCCAGTGTGCCGTTTTCTTGTGTGTAGTATTTTATGTAGACTGTATAAGATCAGTACCAAAAAGACCTGTACTGCCAAAATGGGACACTGTTGACCCAGTCTGGGAAAATTAGTTCCAGTGAAGGAAAAAAAAAAATTGTTAAAGAAAGTAGAAAGTTCAAGAGAAGCTCTTCTGAATATGCAAAGGGGAGTAATAAGTAATATGATATACTGAAGCAATACTTGAAAACATGGAAACTCTGTTTCTGCCCTATTTTAAAGTCTTTGACCCAGCACCTGTAAAAGGTTTATTTCTATAGTAATAATTATAATAATAGTTTAATATAATAATAATGATAATAATAATAATAATAATAATAATAACAATCATCATCATCATAATAACAATCATAATAATCATAATCATAATCATAAATGAAATAATATATCAAATGTAATGTAACAAGATTATTATAACTCTCCTGCTTAAGTGAATCCCAGTGCATGTAAATTTGAGCACATCTGCTGTCAAAATGATGATGAACATCGTTTAAACATAATCATCATCTTTGACATTTCAATTTAAGGAGAGAAGAGTTTACCACATACCATGCAAACCTCTGTGGTAACTGATTTAAGGGACACTGAGTAAACCGATTAAACAGTTCTCACTCAGCGGCAAGTCACCACCGGCAGGGCCTGCACAGCAAGTCTGGAGGTTTGAAGGAACCGTCACTTGAGCCATCTGTTCTGATCTCTTCGCCATGATTGGTCTCTGGGCTCTCATGTTCGCTCCCCAGAGGCCTGTACTACGAAACAGGGTTCGGGGTTAGCAAAGTAGCTGCAGGTTTAACCCCCTGGGTTTCCAGGTTTACGACGGTGGTTCACTTTTTACCGGGACACTTTGCCATGGTAACTTGCGCTGCACGCGTAACCCACTCCGGAGCAGGTTAACCTCAGAGGACCACATCAAAACCTGTCAACGGCCCAAATACTGACCAATCAGATCACTGGAAAACCAGAGTCATCATTCCTACAGGACCCTAACATGGACAAAAGAGTTTACAATAAAGTGACAAATATTATACTATTATACTATTATACTATACTTATCATACTAAATAACTGCATTATCACTATTATAGCTATATTTTAATTGAACAAAGATTCTTTCATTGCTGACAGGATTCCTGACAGTGTTCGACGATCTCACTCTCATATTCTGTCACTGCAGCTCAGAATAACATGAAGAGAGTTTTGATGATAACTGGGAATAAAAACTAAACCCTCTGATGTCTTTTTTTTTTTTTTTAGAGAAATTATCCACACACCGTTAAATATTTCCCATGATTATAAATGAACATGTCAGTCAGATTGACCTCATCAGGCATAATATACTTTTTCTTCTCTTCTCTCCTCTGCTCTGGCAGCAGAAACAGTCTGACATTACTTCAATTTTTTTTTCCAAAATCTGCATCACATATTCATAATAGTTTGTTCATCATCAGGTAAAAGAGCAGAAAAACTCACTCAATAAGAAAACTTAGTACTTATTCCTGTACTTATTTATAGTATATCCTTGGCCTTTTCTAGTGTTGTTAAATATCACTTTTGGACGTCGCTGTAACCGAATTTACCTGCAGGTGTCATCGTTTCTTCTCTTATCCTATAAAGTACTGTATTCATGGTTCTGAGGATGTTGGTTGTAGTTAACAACAAATCAACTGAGCTTCCCTGCCGCATTTTCCCAGCCATTACTTAAAACAGCCATTTCCCCCAGCTCCTTGTCAGACTGTCTGTTTATGGTTCGAGTGTTTTTTCCCATGTGTCTGTACCTACCTGCCTGCTAGTCCATCCATCCGTCTGTAAGCCTGGTTTTCCTCGGTTCATCACTTAGGTTCGATTAAGTTCCTTCACTGACGCTCTAATTGAATTCCCAGGGGGACACTGCCACGGGCCTTTGAACCACTTGTTATCTCTGGATCACAGAAGGGCTAGAGTAGTGTAGCCATGCTCAAAGATCAGAGAAGAGTGTGTTTTTAAATGACTGGGCCAAACCACATGAGATCATGGAGGGGGAAATAGGGGAGCTGTCCCCATTTGAGTTTGGCAGTGGTTCCACCAAGTCTGTATGACTCCTGCACAACAGCGATCTTAATAAACCACTACAGAACATTTTAGCTGGGCGGGTGTCAATGTGGTGAGCGGAGGTTTCCACTGTTGTGTTTCATTGAAAGTATGCATCTCATTTCCTCAGCTCCGTGTTTAAAGGTTCAGCAGTGTGTGTCTACAACATGGCAGACATCCTCACCGTCTTCAATGGGCCCTTTGCTCACAGAGAGGGGCCCAACTTCCAGTGGGTGGCGTTCCAGGGGCGTATCCCTTACCCAAGGCCCGGAACTGTGAGTTCATTTTTTAGGCCATGTATTCATTTATTGTTTCTTTCAGTGCATGATTCCAAAACAAAATTCACATAAAATATTAGTCTTAACCTTACCTCCTTCCATATCTAGCCAGAAGAGGGGTGGGGGGAGAAAAAATCTTGCTTTAACAAAATTACCAGATTACATCAATGCTTGAACAACCTTTTGCTATTAAAAAAAATGACAAGAAAGCAAAGGACATTCATACACAATCAATGGCAGTAAGCCAAACATAAATATTACCCATTACGTTCATATTCCCCAAGTATTCCTTCTCCATGTTTTCTTAAAGTGAAAAAATATCTGAAGACATTTCCCAGAGAATTCCACGGTAGTTACACTCAGTAAAGTGAAATACACATCTGTGATATTTTTTAGGTAATAATCTGTAATTACACCAAATCTTTAAGTTTTGCCCTTAGATATAGATGCACAGATGCACATTTTTAAGTGTCTTTCAATATAACATATATTTGCTCATAACTGCAATGGACTGTGGACGCTATTGCTTTTATTAAACTTATTAGATTACCAAGAAAATTACCAAGTTTATTGTTTATTATTGAAGCTTAGGACATGTTTTCAGGTATGCTTTCAGTGCTATTGTTTTGCCTGGATAATCTTTTTATCAATTACAGAGAACGGTCATTTTGCGGAAAGTTAAATAATTACACAAAATCCTAAAATTTACAATACTGTCATTAAATGTTATAACATTGCTAAAAGAAAAAGAGAGGAATTTTTGCTCTCTTCAAACATAATAAACTCCAGCATCCTTGACACTTCACAAATTGATTTACGAAACCAATACAATACCAATACATTAAATAAACAAGGACCCCAATTTGGACCCTTGTGGGACTCCATATTTAACCTTAATTCATTTAGATCAATTATCAGCAAACTATACACATTTTTTTCTATTATCTTTATATCTGCCATGTATAAACTATCCCACAAAATCCATTTATGTATGTGTTTTGACCATGATATGACTTAATTTTTGCAGATTGTGGGGTTGATTTAATGTTAACAACTGGCTCAAGGATAAAACCTGTGGTTTAGGATGTGAAAATTAGATTCTTTTTACACAATACACACACTCCCCTCTGTTTCTCCAGTGCCCCGGTGGAGCCTTTACACCCGACATTCAGACAACAAAGGAGTTCCCAGACGACGTGGTGACCTTCGTACGAAACCATCCGGTCATGTTCAACTCCATCTACCCAGTGGGGAGGAAACCCCTGGTGGTTCGTACCAACGCTGACTACAAATATACATCAGTGGCTGTGGACCAGGTTATGGCTGCCGACGGCAATTACCAAGTACTCTTCTTGGGCACAGGTATGAATAAATGAATCACAGTCTGCTGACCACAGTAAGTTCAAAAAAAGAAGACAGATCCCTCACTTAGTATCAAGATAAAGAGAAAAGGGAAAATGATCTCACTTCACCCATCGTCTGACTTTTGTTGCTTCTTCCAAGAACAACAAGAATTCTTATATGATAAATATGCAACATGGCCTCATGCCCTTTCTTGAGGCTATGGCGCCACCACATGCATTGCAATCCTGTAACAAGGCAGGTTAGATGTCAGCGAAAAAAATTTCCAATGACATGAAAAAAAAAAAACTGGCAGAAACTCTCTCTCATGAGTTGTCACCGAGTGTGTTTCATAAGTAAATGATTGTTTAGTGGCGTCTCATTGCCACAGCTGGTCAACAGATAAACAGATAACAAGAGGGAATAGTACACAGTGGGTGTGGAAGCTCAATTGAAATCAGACACGTGGCACAGCACAGACCACAAATAGAGCCACGAGTAGGTTGTAGAAAGGGTGACAAGACAAGGTCTTTTAGAAGAGGACTTTGAGCTTTTACGGTCTCATTTTATTAAAGCAGGTGTAAAATGGGTTGAGTTCATTTCACTTTCCTCTGCACAGTGTGTTTTAATAAAAAGTGAATCATGATAAGAGCCATCCAAGATATTGTCAAACATTTTTGGCAAATTATTATCTCACCTCAAGGACAGAGTGCTTTTTTTTAAAACTGATTGCGGTATTAAATATTGTTACAGTGACATTTCCACCAGTACAAGAAACACTAGTGTAGAACAGATACATTTCTGTTATTTCTATGCATATAACATTGCAGTTAAAAATAATAATATGCGTGTGTTTGTGTGTGTGTGTGTGTGTGCGTGTCTTGTCTGTGTGTATGTACATAATTATGCATGCATTCATGCTTGTGCGTGTCCAAGTCTTCACATCTTTGCATTCATTGAGCCGTTCTGGGACTCTCTCACGCAGCTGCTTGTGTTTATCAGGCAGCCTCTCCATTCTGTTGCTCCTGCCTGGATTCTTTAAGAGAAGCCAGTGCTGTCTCACCGTATCTGGGGCCTGAAACGGTGCTTTGTCTCAAGGATGAGGGAGACGCCCTTATCGGGCATTTCCAGGAGCCGCTACTGTAACTCCTTTTCCACGCTTTGCTGCTCCAACTCCCAGGACAGAACAGCCTTATTGATGATGGCCGTGTTGCGTTTTGCTCTTTTCATGGCCCTTGTCCCGCCTTGTGCGGGCGTAACAGCTTCCATTCCCGCTCCTGCCACAGTTGATTTTGCAAATGGAAACTGTTCATGGCTATCATGCCTAATTCAAAAGCAAACACAGGCAAAGAAAAACAGACTCGGAGTTTATTTTTTTCACCAACAGTTGTGCTCTAGTTCCACTGACGGCACACATCTCTGGGCAGTCTTTGTTGAGTGTGCGTAGACATGTACGTTTCACACGGTAAATGCTTGTGTGTGGTTACAGCTCATGACATGTGTGCATTCTGCCCCCAGACAAAGGTACAGTACAGAAGGTGATTGTCCTGCCAAGCAATCATTCCCTGCATGAAGATCTAATCCTGGAGGAGCTGGAAGTGTTTAAGGTCTGCTGTCAGTCTTTCTCCCCTCTTTTTTTTTTTTTTTTTCTCTTCCACTTTCATCCCTTTTCTTTCCCAAAAATCAAAGGCAGGGAGGAGGAGGGTGCGCTTGGCCACAGCACAAAGGCCAGGGGCAGACAGACAAGGGCAGGGTGGCATTCAGGAGATGGATGTTCTGCAGTGTAGTGCAGCGTAGAGTGATGGGAAACATGCTAACAGAGTGCAAGAATCTGGTAATTGCGCCGATTGAACCCTTGCAGGTGCTGTCTTATCTTAGCTGAAATTGCTAAAATTGTGATCAACCTGTGATCAGATGTAAAGGCCATGACTCCTTTGATCTTCTGCTGCATCTGGAGAAAAGCAGCTTAAATCGGAGAAGTTTTAATCTCCAAATACTGAATAGGCTTCTTCCAGAAAGTTAAAGACATCTGGCGAGGAACTGGTCCTAGACGGCTACCTTTTCTGCTTTGACTATTTCTTATTCAAGAAAAGTCTGATAAGCTGCTCTCTGCAATAAAAGGTTTTTGTAAAAGAATAGCCCAACATTTTAGAAGTCATTCTTGCCAAGAGTTGGAAGAGAACATCGGTATTCCTTTCATCTCTCCAATCAATAGCCAGCAGTTAATCTGCCTTAGATAACCACCCATATAACCATAATGTTTTGTTTTTACAATAAGGTTTTTGAACAGGCGAAAAAATTAAGAAACGATGTGCTAATTTGTGAGCTTAGAGGTGCTGGCAGCCAGATATTGTACCTCTCATGTAGAAATAATTGTCAAAAATGTCTAAAAGCTCTGAACTTGGTCCGTGTGTTTGCTATTTTTCAGAACCAGGCTCCTATTACAAACTTGAGAATATCCTCAAAAAAAGTAAGTATCCTTCTGCAATGGTTTCCTGAGTGCAGTTTTATTGTTTTAATATGTTATTCAGTGTCTGCAGCTACTATGTAATGCACGAAACAGAAATCTCTTGTGCACGATAAGCCTCCCAAAGGCAAGGAAATAATAAGCCATAATTGTTTCGGCGCTCTGCCTCATTTTCCTGTCAGCCGGCCACTTATTAAGACAAACAGGGCGGCTGACATTTGAACTGTTTACTCTGCAGCAACAGCTGTACGTCAGCTCGGAGTTCGGGGTCTCGCAGGTCTCCCTGCACCGTTGTCACGCTTACGGATCGGCTTGCGCTGACTGCTGCCTCGCCAGAGATCCCTACTGCGCCTGGGACGGACTAAGCTGCTCCCGCTTCTATCCCACTGGCAAAAGGTACACAAAGGTTTACAGTTTTAGGGTTCATAACTGCGGTTTTGTGCTAGTATTCATGTATCTTTCATTTTAATGCAAAGAGGTATTTAGTTCCCGCCGAGGAATGTTCTCCTGGCAGTGTAGAAGAACCTATGCAAGAGTTTTTAGGCCCCGAAAGCAATTTTTTTAGTGTTAATAAGTGCTGACAGGTTATGATTAGGGAGCGCATTCGTGGAGGCAGTGTTGCAAAACTTTTAAGTGTAAAATAAACAGTAGCATAGTGTAGATTTTGTTTCTGTTCACCATTGTTCCATTTTAGCCGGATTTGCCTCAAGAATGCAGTGAGGTTTTGGCCTTCCAATGGCCAACCAAAGTAGTGTTCATCAGTTATAAACCAAATATGAAATCAGTCAAGGTACCACAGCCGTAGAACAGAGCAGCTCATAACTTGTGAGGCCAAACGTGGCTGGAATCCTTCAGTATACACCTCAGTGTAAGCCATGTGACTAATTCTGCTTTTGTTGTTGCCCTCCCCTCCGTCTAGACATAACACAGACGAGGATGTATGAGCAACACTTCGGCTCTAAACCGATACCTCTCTGCTCTCTTTAAGGACCAGCTGCTTGTCTCTTGACATTCCAGTCGAACGCAGGTCAAGTTTAGTTTGGTCAGAGAACAAAAGTGCAGCCCCTGTTTTCCTGTGGAAAATGTGTCTGCAATGTGTCAGCTGTTTACATGCTCTTTTCCTCAAGCTGTTATACATGAGTGTGCACCACAGAGTGGAATAACGCGGTCAGATTTTCCTCATATTGTTTTGGCAGCGACTGCTCCTTCCACAGTTTTAATATGAGAGGAAGAAGGCTGTTATGATTGTGTATTTTTCTGTATTTAGCCATAGTGTATTCATGCTCGGTTATTTGATTTTATTTTTTTAGGAGAAGCAGAAGGCAGGACATTATGCATGGAAATCCACTCACTCAATGCAGAGGATTCAATCTAAAAGGTAATTAAAGCTGCACTAATTTAATTTTTTATATTTACAAAGGGTCAAATGGCTGCGTGTGATGTGAAAGGTGTTGCTCCTGGTGACAAACCGACAGAGAATTTTCACCCAACTTTGTCATTTCCCTCACATCTGAGCTGCTTTTAAGCCTCTTTTAGCTAATTGTTTTTATTTTATGGCAGGCAAAATGATGCTGTTATCAACCTCACAGCTGCAAACAGCTATTCAGCAGTTTTCAGCAGTTGACGGCAGTAACTTTTATAAATTAAAACAAGCATAGTGGTTTGCACTGAGGCTCTAGCTGCACCTGTTTACTCGTGTTTTCAGGGTAGTTTTTGATTGTTTGTGAGTTGAGGTAGTGCACAACATCCTTCAAAATTCACCCAGTCGACTGGCAGGCTGCAGTTTAATGAGAGGATTTGCTCCACAGAGCGTTCCATTTCCATGAACAGTCTACATCTATAAATTAACACGAGCTTGGGGAACCAACCATATGGTCATTACCGCTAATTAGTCACAACCCTGTCATACATTCAGCTGAGTGATGGACCATTTAGCTGCAACAAAAACGACACGGTAGATGAGACGAAACCGAGTTGATCCAGTGTATTGAAGGTTATTTTGTTATTCTGGAAAATCTGAGGAAGTCTGGGTGGAGTATGGTTGTGCTGCAGGTGTCAGACTAAGCCTTGTGTCAACATTTCCCTCTCACTGACTTGAGACAGATTTGAGTCCATCTGTGGACTTGGTGTCTTACAGCAAGTGGAGTCTGATGTGCCTTCCATGACTCTGAGTGTGTGTGTGTGTGTGTGTGTGTGTGTGTGTGTGTGTGTGTGTGTGTGTGTGTGTGTGTGTGTGTGTGTTACAGCCTACAGAAACGCAGTGGAGATGACGCAGTATGGCGTGAAAAACAACACCACCTTCCTGGAGTGTCTTCCCAAGTCTCCCCAGGCCTCTATTCGCTGGCTTATACAGAGGGACAACGACCGGAGGAAAGAGGTCAGTTTGATATTTAGAGAGGTCAAAGGTCAGCATCAAAGTCCACCTTTGCTCATATGTAACAAGCTAAAGTGGAGCCAGGGACACAATGGAAACCCCTCGAGATATAACGGATTGAATGTCTTTTTCTGATCTATAGGGAGCTGCTCACATAGTTAAATATTACATCAAACATTAAACATATCACAGCAAATCAAATGAGCCTACATGCTTAATCAGGACTTGTATCGCCTGAGGCATGACACAATTTGGCAGCGGAGCATCTTAATGAGAGGTGATACAGATCGAACATGATACAGACCTTGACTAATGACTGGAAAATGTTTCTGCACAGAGAATCCAAATATTTGACACCCCTTAAACAGTGAGAGCACTCAGAAAGGCTTTAAAAGATTAAATAAAGCCTGGCAAGAGAGCGCCTGCATGATAAAGACATATCTTTTATAGATTTAGCTCTCACCTCCGTGGAGTAGCATCAGAGTAATGGCCGTTTTATAGCCATTTCCTCATGAGAATAGAAGTTGGCTTTAAAATAAATCACTTTAGTTTTACGGTGTGTAATCATTAGTCTTTTCAGAGATAAGCCCCGGCTGATTTTAAAGGAGTCAATGGAAAAGGACTCAGCAGTGTTATTTTTTTGGATGAAAGCATTAGATCAGTGTGATAGTTATTTTGAAATGCATTTTTTTTTTTTAAAAACAGGAGTAATGTAACGCCATGAAAATCTGTCTTCTCTCTGAACGAATGCTGATGCTGAAGGCTTTTTATTTATCCTGTCATGCATACAAATGAATATAACTCAAATCCAGAATACGGGGCATACACTTTAAAATCGTACTACAAAAATACCAAAATTAAAGAATCCAAGTTCATATTAGTTATATGATCAGATTTTCAGACCTTCATGTCTACAACAAGTATTAACTTCTTTCTCCTCAGCTGACCCTTGCTCAAGTTATCAGTTACACTTCGACTGATGTCTCAGCTCATTTGAACCGAATCGTCAACTTCTTTCAGTAATTTCGTTGTGACCACCGCTTGTATTTCAACTATTTCAAATGTTTCGGCTGCAAAATTTTCAGCAGTGAGCGGACGTAAAATTAAAGAAAGGTCCGAAAATGTAGCCATTTTTGTAGTTAAGCTTATGTAATTGTAACCTACAAGAGAAATCTAGGTAAGACTAATGAAAATATTCTTCTTCCCTTTTTTTTAAACACACAGCCAGTCCCTTTTTTTTTCCCACCAGATTATTTCAGGGTTTAGGGTTTCTGTGGAACCATGTCATGAAAAATTCAAACAAAGCCATTGTAGTTTGTATAGAGCAGAAGGCAGAGAAGAAAAACAGTTTTTTTACTGTCAAAGTAAAGGTCTTTCGATTCTCAATAATGTATGACGTAACGTACGATTCGTTGCCGTGTTTTGGGCTAAAATGCATGTACCAATGGGTGTCAGACTAAAGGAAGAGCCACCACAGTGTGTTAGTGTCTAAATGAGATGTCGGCCGACCATAAGCCGAAAGAACAGCTTCAGTGCTCCTTGGAATAGATCTACTGGAGGGATAGAAAACCCTTCTTTCAAAGGATATTCCTTCATTTAGTGATTTGATGATGGTGGCGGACTGTTGAACATGTTGCTCCAAAATCTCCCATAGGTACTCTTTTGGTTTTATTGCATACATTATGTTTCCCCACTAATTTACTCAGGTTGTTCCTGTGATTTTCCACATGTCTGTTTATACGTAATTTTTGTTTTGACGGTATATTTGGTTCTCTGGTCCAACAATCTGCTACAAACCATGCTGATGAGGTTATGACACAACCTAACTGTGCCAACTGCAGGTGAAGCTGAGTGACCGTGTCCTCTCCACGGAGCAAGGCCTCTTGATCCGCTCCGTCCAGCTGTCTGACCAGGGTCTCTACTACTGCCTGACCACGGAAAATGGCTTCAAACGCACCGTCGCCAAGATCCGCCTGCGCGTGCTGAGCGAGGCCATGGTGAGCGTGCTGTCGGACAAACAGCAGTCGCCGTGGGCGTGGGCCAGCTCTCTGCACCCTAAGGTCCTATTGGCAGCCTTCAGTCCTGCGGAGAGCCTGGCTGTACAACAGTACTGCAAAGAGAGGAAGGAGCTCCAGAACCTCCAGCAGAAGCAGTCGCAGCATCAGCCTCGGCCACCTGGGCCTCTCAGGGGGGACCTGGCCAAACTGAAGCCCCTGCTGGACCGGAGGAAGAGCCGCAACCGGCGCAATCACCTCCCAGAGGTCTGACACAGGGAGCTGGCAGCTACAGAAACTGACATGCGCACCTCCCTCTAATCCTACCAGGCAGTGACAAATCCTCATCTTCCAACTCTCATCTCAAACTGCAGAGCTGCACTGCGGATGTACAGTAAGACGAGGAGGTGGGTGTGGGGAGTTCAGATTCGGCAAAATGTTTTTCTTGCATGAGGTACGGTGACCCGGTGGCTGTGACATACACTAAGACACACGCACAGGCGACCACGGGCCATTCATTTGTTGTCGCAGTCACTACACAAACCGAAGTGGCCGCGTTACGAGTGCCACCAATAAACGGCAGTCTCTGACAGGTTGATGTTGCTTATGATAATACACCTTGAGATGCAACTAGAGAGAATGATTTTATCATATTTTAAATATCAGAGGGGAAATTGGACCGGCCGGATATTAGCTCACAGTGGATTTGTCCTTTGTTGAGAAAAAAGGGGGAGGCAGTTTGACATAATGATATTAAACAGAGGATATTGAAAAGGGAAAAAAGGGAGATAGATGCATGTTTGACAGTGAGTGCTCTCTCTCTTTATGCTAAGTGTTATCGTAATATTTTACTAGATCATGCTCACATTTGAATTTTTTGCTTTTCAACCAAAAAAAAAAAAAATTCTCTCCATTCAGTGAAAACTACAGAGCTCTGTGGGCACATGTGGGGCAATAAATTGTGAGTTTGTGAGAGAGAAAAAAAAAATTCCTACAGGTTGACGGCCTCACAATGGCGTCTACAATAGCACAGTTCATACAAAGCACAGACGGCAAGCAGTCTGAATAAAGTGTTCTATTACAGCGCTGTAAGTTAAAAAATGTATTAGTTCAAAGACCAAACTTTACATCCAATGCTGATGTTATAAGATACTGAGTAGAAATTTGAAATACAGTGTGAGTTGCTGCACACACCTTATATGATCTGTCCTATATTTATTCCTACTACTCAGACATACATGTACGAGAATGTGCCTCACTGTAATTCAGCTGCATATTGTATCTATATCATACTTCTCTTTTTCCAGCACAGAAGCATGTTTATAGAAACCCATTAGTAATGTAGAGGTCTTTCAAAGGAATGGTTTGACGTTTTGGGGAATAGGCTTAGTTGTTTTTTAGTTAGATGAGAAGATCGATATCACTCTGTAGAGTAAATACAAAGCTGGACCCAGCAGCCGGTTATCTTAGTTTAGCTGGAAGACTGGAAACAGAGATGGCCTGGTTCTGACTAAATATAAGGAAATCCACCCTGCAAGCACCTCTAAAGCTCACAAAGGCCGAAGCGTAAAAAAATCAGGTTTTGCTATTCTTTGGCTGAGCACGGTGACCTCCTATAAACTGTTAGCGTCAATGCCGAGACTCCTCCGGCCAAGAAAAATTGCCTGCCACATAACCCCTCATAAATCCTGGTTTGCCAGGTTTTGTTACCTTCGGACAGAGCCAGGCTAGCTGTTTACCCCCATTTTCAGTCCTTATGCTAAGCTAAGATAACTAGCTTCTGGCTGTAGTTTCATATTTACTGTACAGACATGAGAGTGGTATCGATCTTTTCATCTAACTCACGGAAATATAAGCAAATAAGCACATTTCACAAATTATTCATCAAATTATTCCATTAATCCTTACCTGGATTAGATCTGAGCAACCAAACTGGCAGATGTGCACATTTTAGTTTGTGGCCTTCAGGTAAATACTGTATGTTATTGTAGTACTTGGAAATACGGTCTACAATGACAGTTTCCTTCTCTGGATCCACATTTTCTAGAGTCGGCACAGCAAAGTGGACATACTTTTAATTCAGAAGTAGTAATTGTCGGTGATAGTGTGTGAGATAGACCATTTGACATATGTGAATAGACTTATTTTCAGAAGCATAGTTAGTGTAGATAGAGATTATTTGTTGCTTGTGTACAGAGTTTTTTTTGTTTCATGCTTTTAATTTAATGTTGTGCCGAGTTTTGTGAAGATCTGTATTCATTGTGTATATAAATTCAACACATTTCACCAACTAACTCTGACTGTATCTGCAAATTGAAGAGATAAACAGTATTATTTTCATTTTTAGAAAAGACTCTAGTTGTACCTTCCCTCTTACAGATCTCTGCTCCATGTTTAATAAAACTGTGTGACCAGCATCATGTCACTTCAACTCAGTGTAATTTCAGTGTTATGAAACATATGTATTTCTATTTATTAATGTCATGATAGCCTGAATAAATCTGTTCAGATGAATCTCAATTTTAAAGAAAGACTGTGTATTTTATTGTCGGACATTTTATTAGTATAATTTCTCAAAATGTGAACTTTGTCTTTCTGTTACTGGCCACTACATCATCCCTCTGTCTACATTATAGATACCCTGGCGCGGCATATCGTGCTACGTATATCATAACTGTCTTATTCTATTGCTTTAAAGGAATAGTTTGACATTGTGAGAAAGGCGCTTAGCTTAGCACAAAGACTGGAAACAAGGGGAAACCCTAAAGTAACAAAATTTTCCTCATTAACATGTAATACCTCATTAGTTTAATCCGTACAAAAAATTGTGAAAACACCAGGTTATGGTTTTACTGAGGTTTATGTGGGAGATCTGTCTTTGGACGGAGCCTGGCTAGCTGTTTCACCGCTTCACCCTGTTTGCGGTCTTTTCACTAAGCTAAGCTAGCGGGATGTTGGCGGTAGCTTTAGATTTATCATACAGAGATGAGAGAGCTATCGATCTTACGTAAAACAAAATATTCTTATCATATGCGGAAATTTTGATATCTAGCAAAAAGTATGGGTTTAATAATAAGTGGCAGCTTAACAGGGTCCAGGTTTCCAAACAGGAACTTGCGTGATCAGTGAAAAGTACCTGGGTCAACGTTAAGGTTTGCAAACTGCACATCTACATAAAGAGGAGCAAGACTTGTCTTTTTTAAATATGAATGAAACGCCCCCTTATATGTGTGGCATGTAAGACTGAGACGTAACAGTAGAATCAAAGACACCTAGGGGGCTGCCGAGGATCATTTAAAAGCCATAAAACCAAAAGCAGGTCTCCTGTTGGGCTGAAATACTGCTTTCTCACCAAACAAACCTAAGTACCATTCATAACCACAGTATAATCATTCCCCAGCCCATTTCTGTTACTCTTTTTGATTTATGGGCCACTCGAGGTAAAGAGGAAACTACATAATTTTGCTTCAGCATGCACAATGCAGAGGTTTGTTTCAGCAGCAGGACAGTCTCAGCTGTATTTGGGGCTGCGGGGGATGCAGACCAGCTTTGATAGGCTGGTGCAGGGTTAGAACAATCCAATATACTAGGAAAAGGACACCCAATGAAAAACTCACTTTTTCAGCTTTTATTCATTTCGAAGACACTAGTTCAGCAAAGGATATTAACATTTGCACAGGATTAGCTTCATGTACATTTCTTTTATAGGATGTCAAACAAACCCATTTCTCCTCTGTGCGGATTAATAACCTGGCAGCTAAGAGGAGTCTGCACCTGCTCTCCCTCTGGAAATCCCTGATTAAGTTATTGTTACAGTGTTTGCACTTAAAATAATACTTGGCAAAGGAATTCAGCTCTTGAGCTTTACAAAATCACAGTATCCCCCCCCTCGGGTATCAAACAAAGTATGACATTATAAATAACACTAAAATTTGAAAAAAGTGTAGATCTATATCAAAAGTGTTGATGTCCCATAGCAGCTTAAAGGCAAAGTGCTCCACAACTTACACACAATAGACACCTCTGTATGATTCATTCACACGAGCTTGCTTTGGTTATTTCTCCTCGTCACCACACAGTAGGAGATGAGACAAGCGAGGAAGATGGTCAGACCTGTGCCCAGCAGCACCTGCTGTATTATCTCCAACATCCGGATACGGGAGAGGAGCTCCTTCTTAAACATGTCTGCTGTTTCGTCATCCAACATAGCCGTCTTGTTACAAAGAGTAGAGAGAGGAAGGAGGGAGTGACTGATTAACATGCATCCCGAGCTGACAGACAATACACTTCATGACTGCAGGGCTCCATTTTTATCTTACCTCATTCAGCCAAACAAGAGGGAATACGGTATAATCCTTGACTTTCTTAAGCACCCTGCAGGGAAAGAGTTCATTACTTGGCATTCAGTGCATGATTCTTCCTCAAACTTTCTAAAAAGGAATAGTTTAACGTTTTGGGAAAAATGCTTATTTACTTTCTTGCTGGGATTTAAATGAGAAGATTGATGCCACACTTTGCGGTTAGCTTAACAGTCCATACAAAGCCAGAAAATAGTTAAAAACAAAACCACAAATTGTTATTTTGAAATATATACAGTTTTTTTACAATCTAAACAAACAAGATAGATCATGTTTGTGAGCTTTAGAGGGGATGGCAGTTAAACGGTGTTACTTTTGGACAGAGCGAGGCTAACTTGTTTCCCCCTGCTCTCAGTTTTTATGCTAAACTAAGCTAACCAGCTAGAGACATACGAGCTGTCTCGTTCTTCTCATCTAACTGTCATCAAGGAAGCAAAGCTAAGCATATTTTCCAAAATATTTGTCTTTAAAAAGGTCAAACAGAACTTACGTGATGACCTTCGAGGGTCCATACATCATATTCACTTGAATTCTCTTGGCAAACCTCAGGGTAAACCCGGTTGTCTGGTGGAAAGATACAAAAAATTAACATCAGAGATGGTGCTCCTTAAAGTCAAAAATCATTAAGACGAACGTTAAGAGGCTCTTACAGGTTCCACATCTAGGTAGGTGTGATGGTGCTCCTCGCTGGGACTGAGACCCAGTACATCCTCTAGCAGGGATGGACTGCCATGAAGGAAGTGGGGCAGGGAGATGTAGATAGGCCTTCCTGTTCAGACGGCAAGGAAACAATGACAATTTCGAAATGCCAAGTTCCTGTGCAGAATAAAGTAAGAGGCCTGAACTCCCAGCCGATTCTGGGTAACTGGGTAAAACCCTGACGCTGCAAACCAAATGCAAACTGACCATCTTGACAGGAGCTGATATCCAGCACTCCGGCGATGGTGCAGTTCTTGGTGGTCTTTGGGTTTCTGCAGAAGCACCTGTTGTTTGGGTTGACCGTAGGGGAGGCCAGGGTGGATGGCTGCAGGCCGTAGCGGTACACCTCAATCCCTTTCAGGTCCATGCTCTCCTCAAACATGGCTGACACAGACCTAAAGACAAAACAACACAGGTTAATTCAAGAATCTTCGAGCAATTGACCTCATGGACCCAGTATTCTCTAGCTCTATTGTGCAATTTAATCCAGATGGACTCAAGCACATGACTGTTTTGGTACTGGAAAGCGCTGACCTCTAGTGGTAACTTAGAGGAAAGAAGTCTAAAACGTTGCAAGTCTAAAATTAAGATGTTAAATCTCCCATCTTACTGGCCCACTTAATATTAGCAAATCCGAGTCAGACTAGATCAGGTGAGATTGCTCCCACAAACTTAAACCCTTAGTCACCTGCAAATGTCTGATGAGAAGAAATAGATAGGCTCCTTCTTGTCCACAAAGGGAGGGAATGAGGAAGCATCTGAGAAAAAGACGAGAAGAAATAAGGTCAGAAAGGTGAATCTTCTGCATTTAGAGCCGTTGTAAGTGGCGTTAAGAAAAAAAAGTCATTTAAGTTTTTACAAAACACATTGCTGCATGAGCTATACCTGTCCCATTGATCATGTCACAGTACGTGTCATTCCAGAAACGTAAGCTCCTGTTGGGCAAAATTAGATTAGTCAGACAAAACAGCCAAATTTCACCTTACCATTTTCAAAAAAACAGGATTTTCACTTGTCGAAACATGTACAAACTGATTAACCTGATTTGATTTACCAGCCTAAAATATCACAATGTTTTGTTTTTTTAAAAACTGGATCCTCACTTGTCAAATCTGTACAATTTACGTAAAAAATCCAGGCCTCAAATCCAATCTCAATATCTCCCTCACTTTATTCATTATTGGACTCACCCCTCTCCCCGCCACCTGTCAATCACTCCCACTTTAGAGATGTCCTCCTTTCCATTGAAGACAGTGTAGAAGCCATCATAGGTGCTATTGTACTAAGGAAAATACATTGCAGATGATTAAATCATGTCATTTCGGAGGTGTCACTCTGCAGGTCTTGTCTCTTCTATGTTTATTAATGTGAGAGTAAGGCTAGTATATCTGTTTACTTACATGTACAAATAAGCCCACGGTATTTTTCAACATGGGGTCTGTGTAACCCCAGAGCATTTCCTTGACTGTGCGGTGCTGGAACAAGGAGGAGTTGCTTAACTTTATCATAGTCTCCAGCACAGGATGAAAAAAAACTGGAATCAGTGAATAAGCTCCCTGGGGGGAAAAAAAAAAAAAAAAAAAAAAAATTGGAAAAATTGACCATTTCATTCGGAAAATTTCTGCAAATTATAATTTTAGTCATGACTGATGGTGTCAGTTAGAAGACACGTCGGTACAGTGACAGAACAAAACGCATAAAACTGCTGTAGTCACAACTGCTGCTATTGCCTCAGGAGATATGCCAGAAAATAATCTTCTTTCATGAGTTGGATACTAGCTAATTACTTATAAGTAGAGGCTTTCTTTGGAATTGTTCACACTCATCATTTGAAAGGGAGGAACATACACTGTGCCCATGAACAAAGATTGCCATTGTGAATTTATGACTTTCAAGTTCTTCATATTTCCAAACCCACCGTCATGTCTTCTTACACTAAAGTTCCCCATGGAGCTGGGTATCCAACCATAATACTTTCCTAAGACTGAAAACGACTCCTTTTACTTACTCTTTTAACCTTCTTGGTGATCAGAAAGTTCCTGTTTTAAATCATTTTGCTAATTTTACGGTTTTATTTAGGTAAAGCTCCTGCTTGTGTTCAAAACACAATTAAAGGAAAGTTCCAATATTTTTTTAGCCTGGGTCTTACAGTCAGAATGGCTAAAATTATGCTAATAAGCCATGCTAACTTTGCACCTCCATTGTGGACATGCGGAAAACGCTGAGTCAGGCCAAACAACAGTTTATAGGCGCAAGCAGTGCTAACCTGCCAAAGCTTTCCAGGTAAACTTTGGTTTCACATAAATCATTTAAAACCCATGTCTCTTTGTCTGACTAAAAGTAAACACAGAAATTTGCCCGTTGCAATTTTAGCTTACTTCCAGGAAACTTCCCAGCTAACCAGTAGCTGCCTGTTCATGAAAAACATGCATTTGGTCAAAGTAAACACAGAATGTAGCCCGCCGCGTTAGCTGGTGTAGCTGAGTGCGCGCCCACCTTCAGGGAGACTTGTCGGCTAACCAGGCTAGCTGCCTATAGGTGAAAAACATGCTTAGAAACATCAGAGTTAACACAGAAACTAGCCCGCTGCATTAGCCATTGTAGCCACCTGCATACCACATCCGTTGCAACCGTCTGGCTAACCAAGCCTGCTGCCTAGTCATCTGTGCAAGCCAAACTTGTTTACACGTGTGAGGCTGTGGGTAGAGTAAAGCCCAGGTTGAAAAACACCGGAATTTTTCTGTAACGTCTGACCTTTTGTATTTTCATTCCTCAAAACAAGGTATTTTAAGCAGTATTGCATCAGTACAGAAACTCAGACATTGCCCTGACACTGGTATAATATGAAATTCTGATACAAGTCTTCATGATATAGTTCACTGGTTCCCAACCTGGAGGTTGGGTCAAAAAATGCACCTAAGGGAAAGGCGATTAACAGGATAGAATACAAGAAAAAAAAACGATACTGCATTTCTGCTACTCGGTGTGTCTATTGTACTTTTTTTTTTTTGTCTAATTCTGGATTTTCTTGTAAAATTCTAAATTTTTAGCCCTATACAAATTATTCAAAGGAACAACCTTGTGAGAGAAAACTGGTCTTTGGTTAAACTTCTTTGGTTAAACAGAGGGTCAAAGGCCAAAAAGTTTTGGGAACCACCACTAAAATGAGTGGTTGCAGACCAGAGCAACGCACCACGAGGCAGCAAAGCTTTATTTGTCACAGCTCGCCTTGGCCTTTCAACGGAGGTGGCCAGTAGCTGGTAAACGGTAGAGCTGAGTCGAATCAGGAATCACCGCGGGGTGACACTCACTTACAGCCACAGCCAGGTTGAGGGAGGTCACTCTGTCTGTCTCCGGTCCCACGGACATGGACGGCTCAAAGATGGCGCCCATAGGCAGCAGGAAGGAGACAGTGTTGTTGGCGTTGAACGTGATGTTGTCTTTGGGAAGATATCTTGTCCTGGAGAGGGAGGCGAGGCTCGTTAAATTAGGTAGGAAGAGAGTAGATTCTTCTACGTTGTATGTTATCGGATAGGTGTGATGGAGTGCTCATCGAGGAATTGACCAGTTCAAATTTCAGAGGCATACTGTGCTAAAGCAAACTAAAAAAAAGTTTTTTTTAAAAATCGACCTTACCTGTATGTGTAAGGTCCCTTTTCCAATACCACTGGTTTTGCCCCATACTGCAAAACCTCCTGGGGGTTTTTCACATCAAAGAACCAGAACTGCCTGTACACTTTTGCCCCCGCAGACACCCAGCTGTTGTAAGCTGTCGTTCCCGGCTCAATGACGGCTTCCTAAACCCCGCAGACACACAGACAGTCTATTTTTAACATGCCTGAAGGCTGCCAGAAGGCCAGCAGCCCCACTGATACGTGAACGAGGTAGATGCTCGATCATAGAAAAAAAAGAAGAAAACAAGGTCTAAATCGTCCAAAAAAAAATTTCTTTACAGTTTCTAAAAAAAGAAAATCCAAAGATGCTGATCTTGTAATGTATGACATTGATACTTGGCTTTCTCTGCGGCGTCTTGTTTACCAGTTCAAGCAGCTTTCAAAAAACGCACTCCTCTTTCCTCCCGTTTCTCCTAATTCACCTTGATCCCTGCGTACACATCCGCACCCTCCTGTCACTCCCTATCCTCCAACCCCGGGTGAAACTGAGCCCCCCTACCTTCTCCACTGTCCCCTCAATGATGCTGTTCCCCAACGGGATAAGGACACCTCCCAGGATGGCTACCGCCGCCCCGAACACAGCTCCGGCTACCAGCGCGCACCTTCTGTCACAGCAGCCCATGGTGATGTGCGTTTCCCTCCGCCCGACTGTGCGTCTGTCTGCCTGCCAGCCTGTCCTCTTTCCGCCTCTTTGTTTGTGGTGTGCGGCGGTATGCGCAGCTTGCCTGTGTTTGCGTCCCGGCGGCAGCGGCAGCACCGGCGGGCTTTACCATCAGAGGAGCTGGCAGAGCAGCAGAGGCCAGGTAAAGGTACAGACGCCTCTGTCAGGCACCCAGGGACCTCTTATAGATGAAGTTACATAATGAGAAGGAAGGTTTAAGGTTCAGCCGAGAGACCTTCCTCCCAAGCATAAGTAGGCACTATCTGACCAGGTGATAACAGCTACAACAGGCTGAGGAGAAAGGTTGAAAGAGGGGTTGGCGCACAGAAAGGTAGTGCATGAATAAAGTTCATTTCTGCTCACAGAGCCATGCCACTGTTGTTTTTTTTGCATGTTTGTTTATTTTCACTCATTTTGTTTCACGCTATTATAACTAACAGCGGTAAGATGAAGCCAGTCTTGAATCCTCATTCAAAGAGGACCAGTCAGACCGTCCAGTGACCCGGGTGATGAGACCCTTCATGGACATTTGATCTTTTCCTATCCTGTTCCACATATCTACGCTATCTCCGTCCATCTCCTGTCCTCTCCATAATTTCTTCCTCTGCCATGGTGCACAGAACGCGAGCGTGAAAAGAGAAAAAGGAGGAACACATGATTGATCAAGCGTATCCTTATGGTGCAGAGGCAGTTGAGAGAGGCTTATCTGTGTTTGTCATTGTGTAGGTTCATGGGGCATCATAAAATGAATTGCTCTCTCTTATCTCTCTCGAAGATAATACATCAGGATTTTCATTGCACGTGCGTTTTTTGAACTTCATCGGCACCAATATAGCAGACCGGGCGGTTTTTAATCGTCGTTTTTGTCCTCAATACTTTTACCTCCCTCCGAACAAAAAACTGCACGGCCTGGTATTTCACGCGGTACGTCAGCCGAGGCGCCTCAGGTCGGTTCAGCTCGTGTATGGGCCCAGACTGGGCAAAGGCTGTCGCTGTAGCCATGCTGGCTGTCGCACGGGGGGGATACGCACACAGGGTTACTCCGGCACTTCCGTACCGTTAATAGACTTGCGAGAGACAGATTCAAAGGGTCAAAATCACATATCCCAAGGTTAACTACCTGCTATGGATCGTGCACTTCCCATAATGCAACTGAAGGGGGACCCCCCTCCTCGGATCCTCCCTCCCTGGTACACATCTTTCAAGCCCCCCCCCCACATACATAATAACCCCCGATGACATCACTATGACGTCGTCGGGGGTCATCTTCAGAAAGCTCCTCCGCGGCCCGACACGCGCCCGACGGCTGCTTCTGCGGGCTGAGCCGGACCTCGCGTGTGAAAACGGGCGGAGCGGCCCTTTTTATGCCCCTTTTCGAAATGGCGACGTCCTAAAGCGACACGGCGCCGCACGACGAGGCGGCTGTGAGGTTGAAACACAACATTTTCAGCCCCCGGTTTTTTGCCTGCGGCGCCGTGGAGCTACGGTTCGCAGCCACCGGAGGGCAGCACCGCCATTCCCCTCAACACTCACGGCGTGGTCAGTGCAGAGGGCCTGGCTTAAACAGGGCGGCTCATCCCACCGAGTCTATTGTTTACCTTGCCACTACAACTTCAACATCTGGAATGGATTTTTTTTTGTGTGGGCATACACAAGGCCTGTAGACTCTCTGTTTCTCTGCCAGCTTATTTGAAAAAATACTATTAATAATAATATTTATGTGAGTGTGTTTTTTTTATTTATTTTTTTGTTCTTTGTTTGTGATTCTTTTTTGCATCCATCTAAAACTAACTGCACTTTTGCCCCGGGGTCCCGTCACGTAAGAGCTCGATTAGTTGGCCTCAAATTTCTAAAAAAAAAAAAGATATTAACACCTGTGAGTCTGACTGTTCAACAAATTCGGCAAGCAACATTTGGGGGGGAAAAAAAAAAAAAAAAGTGGAATGAAAGTATTCTCAATCTCCAGGAGTGTCCCACTGAGCGTCTCTGGCTTCCCCTGTGCAACAACAACAGGTCCCTCGTCGACCAGGAACAGAGAGCGCACCACAGCTGCCATCAAGTAAAAGATTTCCAGCTTCTTTGAAAACAGAATGAATTATTTGGATTTTCCAGGGGCTAAATTAAAGCTTAAAATGTTTTATTGACAGTTTGTAAAGAGTTGCATAAAAAAAAACCTGTACCGTGGGTGAAATGTGTGTTTAAATCACCTGAAAATAAACTCCATCTAAACAAAAGTGTTCCTTATTTATTTATGTGGTTTAATAAATTGAACTATACAAAAAAAAAAAAAGCAGTGGTATTGAAGCATGATTAAAACACTGACAAGAATGGTTTACTCATTTATATGTGCAGAGGTATACATACACGTAAATCTCTCACAACGAGGAACACCGTCCTTTTCAAAGACCACGAATGAATTCCACGTCCGTGGTATCTTCTGTTAGATAAAATGACATAACCTATTTTGCCTAAGGGATACACGCTCTGTCTCTTGTCATCTCAAACCTCGGGAGGGCCTGGACGGCAAAGAGGGAAACCTCCAACCAGCACGGGGATCAGAACGGAAAGGTCAGCGCCACGAATTTGCATCTGCGACCCGAGAAGCTACCTTTGAAAAAAGAAAATTGCATGGAAAGGCAGGGGTGTAATGTTCATGCCGCAGGGAGCGGCGTGGAGGTTTTTCCGAGGGGAACACCACCAGCCATTCAGACTGACTGTTGACTTTGAAAAAAACCCACACTTGACTCTGTCCGACGGGCCAAATTATTTAAACTACAAACAGTGGTCATGTACGGCCGAATGTGCAGGTGACAGGGCTAACAACTGCCACGGTTGGACGTTTAGTTTCCATGGGAACGACACATGCTGGAGATGTAGGGTGCACAGTCGTAGTATAGCCCATGCAGGTGATGTAGCTGATCTGATCAGGGAAGCTTGAATATATGTGCATAATACTGTTAATATATGTGATGTATTGTAACATGTCTGATTTTTATTTAAACTGCTGTTATTGATAGTGACAAGTCAAATGAATATTATCTTTACTGTACTGTATATCAAAATAAAAGTCACACACAGCCCATAATGTGAAAATGATATGAGCCGTTTGGGCAGCAGTGAGTAAAGCTTGTGGGTGTGCAGGTTTGAAATTGCGTTCCGCCGTCAAGACGTTTCCGGTTTGGGCGTCTACCTTCAAAATAAAGGCGCCAGAATACGAAGTTGAAAGGTGTGGTATTCAACCGTCGCACACGTTTGATTTGGGGAGAACTGGCGAAGCTAAGCGAACGCGCGGCCCTTTTAGACTGAATAGACCGAAAGCTACCCGCCGGAAACCAGTGTCACAATTCATCCTCGATTGTAAATACAAAGGCAATGACAGGCATGCGTGCGTCGTGGCACATACGCAAGCAGGCCTGCCCCTCATTAGCAGACAAAAACCGAAAATAAGTCCTACAGGGGGATTTTGACGCATATATTGGGGCAGTAACATATGCATTGCACGTTTACGTCTCGATTCATTTCCTAGAGAATTTGGGGGCGTTTTTTTTTTTTTTTTTTTTTTAAACACTTGGGTATAATTTTAATGTTAGTGTGCTGGCTAAACTACAGGTCTGCAGGTGTATTTTGTATGTATAATTTGTGCACTAACAGTCGAGGATCTCCTGTCTGATGTATACTACCGTGCAAAACTGTCCAAACATTTTCTCAGTTTAAAAAAAAAAAAAAAAAGAAAGAAAAAGAATAGCATGGTGCGGTTACTGAACGATGTTTGCAATTGTTAAGTCTTTTCGGTCGGGGTCTGTGGAAGCGGCACCTCTATTGTGAAGAACCTCGCCGGAAGTGCGACTGTTGTTGCCGCTACGCGGGACACGGCGAAGCTCTCCCCAGTCGTAGCTGCGCGTACGCTACTAGCAGTCGCCGCTGCAACGAATGGAGGCGAGCGGGTGGGAGAGGCATCACCAAGGAATTGCTTCGGTATCGAAATAGCTTTTTCCCCCCTTCGGACGCAACGGGGGATATTTGGTTTTTTTTTTTTGTAAACCCGAAGATATATCAGCGGACTGAAGAAACGCCACACTTTTTTATTTTTTTTTCTTTTGTGAAAAAGTCGAATCGCTTCCCCGTTTCCTCCTGACGAGATCGATCGCCTGTCATTTAAAAAAAAAAAAAAGGGCGTGTGTGCGGGGTGAAGGCAGTTTTTAACCGTTTCATGTGGGTACATATGGTATTTTAGACATTTTTTTTTTTTATACACCATCTGGGTCTGAGGGACACAGTCGAGGATGGGATGCACACTGAGCACAGAGGACAAGGCGGCGGTGGAGCGCAGTAAAATGATCGACAGGAATCTGCGGGACGACGGGGAGAAGGCAGCCAGGGAGGTCAAGCTGCTGCTGCTGGGTAAGCCAGGCGGAGAAGATGATGGGGCGGGGTGGTGGTGGTGGGGGAGGAGGAGGTTGAGACTCGGGCGATGGAAGAACTTGGCTGTGTGTTCGCCCACAGCTGCGCTAGCTAAGAGGATACGGGCGGCGGGGGGGGGAAACCAAATTAGCGTTGGTTAGTTTCTTTTGTTAATGGTCATCGTTTAGGTGGTGTCAGTTGTGAAGTGTTCAAAGAGTTTCAATTCCGCATTGCTAGCACGCTCCCTGCCTCGCTAGCTTCAGTTACCCGTCAGCTGGCAACTCTTGTCCCTAAATGCAACATAACGTTATTTCCAAACGGGGGGTGGGGGGACGTTAACTAAACGCTACTAGCCAAAATATCAACAACTTAACACCAGCGTGTGTTTACCTGACGGCTTTAATCTGTTTAATTCATATGTGGTAGTGAGAATTACATACCAGGCAAGTTTTTTCTTTTTTTTTCCTTTCTTTTTTTTTTTCCCCGGCTGTTGGCATTAGAGCCATTCAGCCATCTCTGTAGACCATTTGTATTGACTAAATCCTTTCAACAATGGCACATTTCCTCTCGCCTGGTCCTGTGCAATGCAGTGAAAACAGGCCTATGGCTCATTAGGGGCCCAGGCCTGACTGAAAACTTTGTTGAGTCCAGTCATTTTAGGATATTTAAAGGCTCGGTACCTTTTTTTTTTTCTTTTTCTAATTCAGAGTTAAGCTTCCCAGCAGGCTGAATAGGTTTTTTTTTTTTCTTCCATCCTGTAGTACTACAGTTTTCTGTGTTTGAAAGCCAAAACGATACCTTGTTGCCTTGTCTTGTGCTCATCTCAAGTTAAACATTGGATACATACAGAGATACAGTTGTCCTGAAAAGGGCAAGCATCCTGCTCAGGGTTGCAGGAAATCACAATAATGAAGTCGTAAAAAAATGATGTTTGATTCAGTTAGAAGAAGCCACAAAAACTGCAGAAAATAGCTGCCATTTCGACTAAATTGCCACTGATCAACCTAAATAAGCAAGCAGTTGTATGACATTACATCCTGCTGTAGAGATAGTTGCCTCATGACCCTCTCATTACTCTCAGCAATGGCCAATTTCGACTGACCTTGGTGTACCCATGCTATTTTCAATCCCCCTTCATGTTTGAGTAGTGAAGAAGAATCCACAAAGCATAGGCTATTATTTTGGTGAATTGATACATCCCAGTAAAATCTACCTTGAGGAATTATTATTAATGGCCCAATACACCCATTGAAGTCATCTTTTTTTTTTTTTTAATTTCATTACTGGAATTTCTTGCATTCATTACATGTGTTGTGTCATTCCCTAGCTCCTCCTGACAACCCAGCACGCCCAGTTACGTGAATTGCTTGCCTCCAGAAGCCAGCCATGTGCAAATTAATGGCATTACTTACATGTGAAGCAACACTGTTATCCATGTAAATAGAGATCGTAGGTGAAAAACTTTTCCATCAGCCCCTTGGATGGTTAGCTTTGGGATATGTTGACATGCACACACATGGTATGTGGGTTACCAGGGCACAAAGTTGGAGGCCAATATCAATAGCAGGCAAACACCTGACAGGAGGCACAGAATAAGAGCTGGTAGTGGCTTTTGTGGAAAGATTTGTGAGGCAGAGCAAGATAAACAAGATTTCCTCATGTTTTTTTGCACAACTCGGCCACACACACGCTACCACTCTTGCCGGCGTTCATCAAAATGACACGATCTTTACACTTCGTGGGACGAAAGTAACATTTAGAGAGATGTTAGTAGTGCTCTGTTTGAACAAAAATGTACATATTTTTTTTGTTAAAGGTATACTACATTCCTCAAGCGCGTGGAGGCCAGATGGGGCTTGCTGATTGAAAGCGAGCAAGTTGGGTCAAGTCTCTGCTATGCAGCTGTTTTTCTGACACAGACCATTGTAGCATTAGTTTATGCATTCTCTGTTTTATGGCAGAAAAGCTGTTTTTGTCGTGATAGTTAGATGCCAGGTGGTGTGGCCCCCACGCCGTGGCTGCTTTGGCACGACTTCCCTTCCATTTGTGTTTGATCCATTCGGTGTGGTAGCCCGGTAACACACACAGCCTCTTCAGGTTACTGCCTCAAGTGACACACAGACAGGCAGAGATGCCAGGAGAAAGGAAAAGAGGGCCTGTAAGATGAGAACAATACTAATGACTGTAGCATTAAAAATGAAAAAGGTCCACTGCGGGAGAAGGGAGGCATCAGTTAGAAGTTTGTGTTGTGTACCCTGCAGATAGCAGACACCGACACAGACAAGATACTGTTTCAGAGCTGTTGGTTCACATGCGCATTCTGGAGTGTACTTTTCTCTAAACGCACCGCATCAACAAAGATAAAAAGTCAACAAGACACGCGGCTTGATAGTAAAAGGCTGGCAGGGCTGCAGATATGTGTTGTGTATCTCATGGAGGTGACCCCTACCAAATGCGTAGATATTTTTGTATACAGAGCACCCTTGGGTGATGTGGTGTTTTGGTGAGTTGCAGGTTCATGTGGTGACCACCCGGTTGCCAAGCATTGTCCCTCATGTAGATCACAGGCTTGTGTGCACTCCCTGTCACTGGCATGAAATCCTTCGGCTGACGTAAGAACCTTAATTTGCATGAAAAAATGATTTGGATCTTTGTCAGCCTGTATGCACACTGTCAAGTCCAAACCAGCTGGCCGACTCAGGTGTCTTCTGTAGAGAGGGAATGTGATCTTTTTTTGTGAAAAACTGAACATTTCTCATTTAGCTCTTAGTCCTTATTTGGCTCTCATTTTATTTCCATCATCTCCTGGACCCAATTATCGTACTATTCATATCTACATGCTAAAATAGATTACAATCTCCTCAGCCTAATTACTCTTTCTATAGCTGTCGTGTAACAGTGGGAAGATTGAATTAATAACGTTTAGTTTTTGTCCGACGTTTGCAGTTGTTCTTTCTTCGATGTTTTCTACATTTTTTAAAAATTATGTAACCAGCATGACTGCGTTACTCATCTTGGAGTCGGTGGGGCCCCTCACAATAACCACGGACAATCAAAGTAGTTAAATTGTTCGCATTGCTTTATCGCTGTAAGCATCATTAGACATCTCTGTGAAATAATTCAGTCTGTGCCGCTGTGTGTGGGGAAACAATCTTTTAGCTACCGATCTGCTTGTTGGCAGATCCATCCTTGTGATTTAGCATGGTCATTTCCCCTGGTGGGTAACATCGCTCGGAGGAATCCTTCAGTGAGTGACTCATACTTAAATCCCCCTAGAAGGAGAAGGGGGAAAAAAGAGGGATTGGATAGTGACTGATAGGAGCAATAAATCATAAAGGAAAAATGACTGTAGGAGATATGACTGAATGAGAGTGGAAGACTGCGAGAGCGAGAGAGAGAGACCGTGGTGAATGGTGTTGGTTTCATGCTGCTAATGTGGCATCACAAATGTTGGCACATTGTGCCAAACTTCACAAGCCCTCCTTCAGTCCTTGGACTGCTCGCATAAAAGTGGACGCGTTGGGCCAGCAGCATGGACACCACAAACCTCCTGACCCACACAAAAATGTATCTTCGTGCGATTGATTTGACCCCAAAGCCAGCATGAGCTACAAGGAATAAGGAGCCCGAATAAGAGAATTTTTACTAAGTTCAATTTTGGTTGGAATGCAAGGACACATTACAAATTCCCCAAGAGAATTAGCAGTGACATATGGTTAATCTATAAATGGAGAAGGCCCCGGAATGGTTACCTTTTTAATCACAGTTGTCTCTATACTGCCATTGTTATGAAACAGTTCTGAGAGCAAAGATGTGTTTGTGGTCGGTAGATAGAGACGGCTCTGTTCTATGTGGAGAAAGGAAAAAAAAAAAAAAGAAACCTTCCATTTTCACTGCAATGGTTTGCTTGGATTTTCCTGAAATAGTTTGAACCGCTAGAAACAGAAACCAGCTGCTCCAGTGGTTTTGACTGTGGAGCTGGTTTGGGGTGGGCGTATCAAAGCTAGGGGTGTGTAACATGACTCTGCATGAGGAGCAATAGGTCAGGTCCTGTGGTTCCATGTAACCCTTAAAGGTGTGTGTGTGTGTGTGTGTGTGTGTGTGAGTCAAAATCAGCAAACTCCGTGTTTTGTATTCTTCAGGCCTAGAGGCTTTGACAAGAGCCACACCCTAATGATATCACTGGTGTCAAGAGGCCGGAGCCTAGTTGCTCACATAAACACATAGCTCACATCTCATTGATTATAATGAAGACCTAGGCACTGAATTTCTGATATCTCTGCATTTTTAACCATTGGAATGTTCCGAATTAGTATGCGGGCTCATTACCATAGCAGTTTTGGGGCTGGTTTTCATTTCTATAAACTGCTGCCGTCTCTCTATTTAAGTTTCGAGCTATGAACAGTAGTGGCAAAATATGTCCCACACACAATTTGGTTCTCCTTTTTTGCAGTTACAGTGGGTTATTGACACGATTCATAAAAACATCACTCTTAATTTTGGCTTTGCGATACAAGGTGATCACAAGTATTTCTCAACAGTTCATTCAAAAGTCTGAATCATCTGATTTTTGCTATTAAACAGGAGGAATTTTGTTTTCCAATTCAGAGCACATGATAGAGATTTGGAAATTTGACAATATTTTGTTGACTTTGTGTGTGGGAAATGACTTTTACAAAAATAAAATAACAATTTTCTGATCGATGTGATTGGGGCTGCGATTATTTTCATGAATATGCTGATCTGCCCATCACAATTTCACAGAGTCCAACGTGGCATCTTCAAATCTGTTTTGCCCTGAGTGGATTTTCATGTGTCCCACATTGAGAGGCACTGAGTTGGAATGTGAAGTGTCTGTGGCATTGTGAAAATGGCCCTTGGGCAGGCCGAGGGGTGCAACTGTGCCAGCTCAACGCCCAGCCGTGCCAAGTCGAGCGGCGTATCTGCCGTCTGTGTGCGAGTCCCGCAGGGATTCACACAGCCGAGTGTTTGGCCTCAGAGCACAGGGAGCTGCCACTGTACCTTCGCCCCCCCTCCGGGGCGCTCTGGCACCCGAGTGGTGACGCGTAATTAAAATAATGTATCCTCAGGTGAAATCATCCACATGTACTGAAGGTGAAGCACCAGGGCTGCACTATCAGCATGCAGTTTATTGCTGAGGAAAAGTTTGTTGGAATTCAGACAGATAGTGTGCACACTGCAGGATGCATATGTGTTTATCTATTCATTTTGTGTTAAAATTTTTGATAAATAATTCTCAGGAGAAGCTGTTACTTACAGCATGAAGCAGGCTCAACAACAAGTGGCATGTGTCAAGAATGCAGTGTTGTTATATTTGTTTGATTTTGCAACATCAAGGAAAGTGGAACTAGCTTAGGCGGATGATTTATTATGCAAGAGCAAACCATCATGTCTCTGCCGACAGAATCACAAGGTAACAGATAGTGTTCGGTTTCGTGATATTATTCCACTTCCTCTTATTCTGTTTCTAGAGCTGGCGGTGTTTACTCAGGGAATAGCCACTCTCAAGGGGTTTGGAAAATCTTCCCTAGTGGCAGAGGCGCATTACGTCAGTCACAACAGGCCAATTGCCTCTCCATAACCAAGTCTCCACTGCTGAAATATGAGGACTTTGAGTGCACATTAGTAGGTCTAACGTAGTTTATGGTAATACAGATTAGAGCACAAGAGTCTAATGAATGTGGTTTATAAGGACATAACAGATGGCTCTGATTGGAAAAATTTTAATATAAGGGGACTTCCAAGTGCCTGGTTATGGGAGCATCAATTACAGTAGAGGAAAAAGAGCAACAGATGCATAATACATCATGGTCTCGGTGGAAGCCAACATGTCTCACACAGACACACACACACACACACACACACACACACACACACACACACACACACACACACACACACACAGGCTCACGACCACAAAGCCTCCTCAGGTGACTGTGGCCTCACACTAGAGATGTCCTGGATATAACGAGAGCAGTTGCCATGGCACTGTGACGTTTCAAAGATCCGCAAAGCAAAAGCCGTGCCGACAGTCTCGATTTCCCTGTATGCTCTCCCCACCCCCCCAGCTCTTTTCACCATGGTATTGTGTCATCGGTCAGCTACGCGGCCGTCAATCTAATCAGTCGCCAGCGCCGAGTGCCTTCCCACCCTGAAGCGACACCCTGTTTTTCGGCACTGCACATCACCGTCAATAATAATCAGTTTTATCGTTAGTCGTGTGCCACGTTAAGGCCAAGAGCCTTCACACCAAGACAACACGATGTGAAGTCTTTGCTGATAAAATTACTAACAGTTTTCTGCTTAGATGACTATGATTCAGCCACACTAAACTGGAGCAAGCTTGATCACAAAATAGTCATCTGACCGAGCTCGCTGGTATTGACTAATCAGTATATTAGGCTGGAAGTGCCTGGAGCCCAGGCCAAACCAGAGGTTTAAAGACTCCTTTTAACTTGAAACGCTCATATACACACACACTCTTGTTTCTCACTTCTCCTTTGGTTGAGGTGCTTTTTCTAAGATTTCGTTTTGATGATGCCCCGTCAAGCCATTTGGCAACATTAGATCATTGTATAAAAATACTGTAAGTGTACCTGCAAGTGTTTTTTAGAAAACAAGCAAATAAAGAAAGTGGGCTTGTCGACACAAGGGTTAAAACACTTTGCTTGTTAAAGCCCAACATTAACCTAAGTCTTGAAATATTTTCACTCTAACAAACATGTTTTTCTTCTTTGTCTTTTCCAGGCGCTGGTGAATCAGGGAAAAGTACAATTGTCAAGCAGATGAAGTGAGTCCATTTCGCCACTGTTGTATCTAATCATTCTACACACTGAACAAGCAAAACAACAAACTTTTTCTTCTTCCTCTTCAAGTGTATCAACAATGACCTCTCTCATCAGATACACATAATGGCACCGCACTACATATTATTTTCAAAGAGCATTCATTTTCCACAACACAAACAGTGTCAACCACCAGTCATGTTTTTACGGCGTCTCTCTGGGTTATATTGCGCTCTGCGAGTCGCAGCACAAACAGGTACAATCTGTAATGGATCATGACAGCAACCCAGCAGAATACATTAGTATAGACTCAGCCTATACATACATATTGTGTGTGTGCGCGCTGCCTATGAATCGCACTTTTCCGTAAAACATTCTTACGGATGCACTCATCAATCAGCAGACGTACACATGCCAGAGGCAGAGCATTCTTACGTTTGTAGGGCAGCTGCTCTGCTGTGATATTGCCTCTTCTATTGGCTCCTCGCCTGTGAAGGATGTGCTGAACACTGCTCCTGTAGAAATGTTATTTTCCCCGCCATGAACAGTCAGAAATCGAGTGGAGCACAAGGGCACTTAGAAATGTCTGGAATTTAAGGGACTCATTTGCTTCAGAGTACATGCTTATTGTAGCACAATACAGCTAATAGATTTACATGTTGTTAGCTGGTGAAAGTTGATTCATGCGCTTTCTGTTTCCTGATAGCGAAAGAGGACGCCTTATGATAGTCGATAATTTTCTTATTGTCAACAAATCCCATGAAAAGACCCCACCCAACAATGAATTGATGCTACTAACAAGCAGAGATGAAATAATTCTATTTCACTATTTTTAATCAGTTCTTTGTTAAAATATCTTTCGTCGCAAAAACAAAACAACGAATTTTGAAAATGTCGCCTTGGGCTTTAGGAACTTGTGACATTTTATAGACCAAAAGATTAATCTCCCTATTATTTTCTCTATTAATCATGAAATCAATAATGTTAATTTATTTACTGCCCTACTAACAACTTTTGCCTGTGTAGCCAAAGCCTGATCTAACTTATTAATCTGTGCCATAGAACTATGTTTTTTTTTTCCAAAAACTAAACATATCGTTGAGCCACACAGTTGCACTGGGTGACAATCCTTCATAACAATGAATATGGCCACTTCTTTTTTAACAGGAGTCAATCCCACATTCACTGGTCCACTGGCATAAATACTCACTAGCACACCAAATCTGCAGCTGGAAAATAGTCCCCAACAAATGCACTATTTACTGCTGTTAAGTAACATTTTGTAAAACCTGCTCTGGCCAACTGTTTCAGGAGATAATTATATATATATATATTATAGTATAGTATATAAGTATATATTTGTGACCCATTTTCAAAAATCTACATCTTTGGCAGGAAGGGATGAGCCTTGAGGTTGAGAGCTACAGACATGCTTGTTGTGGGATTTTATTGACTATAACAGAAAAAAAAACACAGACTAATGCTAGCCATGTCCTTTAAAGGTCAGATAAATGTTGGAACGTTGGAACCCAATATAATACTTTTACGTTGAATGCATTGAGCTGATGCCTTTTATCTAGAGTAACTAAAACTGAGTACAACTGTGTAGACAAAGCTCCTTTTCCCTAGATGACCATAATTTAAGCAGCCAGAAATGAGGAGCATAGAGATCAGGGCCATTGCGGCCTGACAATATTTCTGAGGACGTTACAATGAGCATGTAAGGTGAGGGTATTAAAAGAGATACTGAATAAGAGCTGGAAAATAACTCCGAGGCAGAAATTTCTAATAAAGTTGAAAAATCGGAGGCATCATTCAGCGGTGAGAATTTATTGTTTATGTTTATTTATTGTTTTATGTATATGACGGTAGCTTTTGGAACAATTTTGGCCGGCTGGTGTTTGCTGCTGTAACAGGCAAGTTTTTGAGATGCAGGAAAATTGGCTCAGCTGCTGACCTTTTTTTTTTTTTTTTTTCTCTCCCCCCCTTTTCTTCAGGATCATCCACGAGGCAGGCTACTCAGAAGAGGAATGCAAGCAGTACAAGGCTGTGGTCTACAGCAACACTATCCAGTCCATCATCGCCATCATCAGAGCCATGGGGCGCCTCAAGATCGACTTCGGCGATGCCGCAAGAGCCGTGAGTGACGGAGAGAGGGAGAGGGATGTAATTTACTCGGTTTAAAGTAGAAACCTGAAGTGAATTTGTGGCGTTGGAAAACAAGCGGGGACTAACATCGAATAAACAGCAAATGCTCTTTGGAAAGTAGTCTTAGGTTGGAATGTAGTCCAGATTTCAAAGGTCATTTCAGGTTGTCTATGGTTGGTTATAAGGGTGATTTATGATATCGATACCACCCTGACTCGTCCCCCAGGATGATGCACGGCAGCTGTTTGTGCTGGCGGGCTCAGCCGAGGAAGGCTTCATGACTGCAGAGCTGGCCGGTGTCATTAAGCGGCTCTGGAAGGACGGAGGTGTTCAAGCCTGCTTCAGCCGCTCCCGAGAATATCAGCTCAACGACTCGGCAGCGTAGTGAGTCACACAAACACACACACACACACACACACAAACAACCGAGGCAACCGTTGCAGGGACCGCCAGAATTGTGAGTCACCCGCCGAAAACACTCAGTGGTCCCACACACACCAATTTATGTCAATAATTTTTACTGACTAAGCTTTTCACATCAGCTGACCAGACGCCCAAATTATTGCCATTCCACTGCAAACACACAGAAACTTGATGCAGTAAGTAGCCAAACAAATATTGTCCCAACCTTAAGCCATGCGCAGAGAGCGGAAAGCTACAGTAGCTTGCATCTCTCTGGACTTTCAGACTGTCAATATTTGCCCTCCTCTGCCAACCCTGAAGAGCAGTGGCTGGAAAGACTATTTAATCTTTGACCTTACACCTTAGCACGGGAACATTTGCCCCATGCTTGTAAAAGTGAAACGAAAATCGCACAGATACACAAAGAAAACTCTCTCTCTGCAGCTTAACTGCTCCATTATTTTTCTTGACCAGACCCTAATATCGTATGTATTGTGCAAGAGCCCATGGCCTTGAAACAAATGATATTATCACCAGGCAGCTCCTGAGTTTCGTTGGGAGAAAAGCCATTTGCCTTGTTTTGCTGATGAAGATCAAACATTACCGGTGACAATACAGGCCAAGAGATCTGAAGATGTTGGCCATTTTCTAATTGGTTCCTCTAATCGGTTGCCCAGGGGCTTTTCATGAGTAGAAAACACAATTGTTAAACCTTGTATTTTTTACGTCACTTAATACCTTGGAAGACAAACAAAAGGCTCGATTGCTTGAAAGGGAGATTAGTTGTGTTTGTCTTCTAGAAACTAGACGTCACTAATCTTTTTCCCTTGTAATTTATCAGCAGTAACCTTGAGGTATTAGCTTGGGTCATAATACATCCAGAGTGTGTAGGTTTATGTGTGGTATCCTGTATGGGCACAGCAGATGCACCCATACAATACCCAACAAATATTAAATAAATCTTATACCCGTAAGCAGAGATACCAAAATAGTCATGAAATCATAATAAACAATTTAGCTTTTGTCCAGAATTGACTCTAGAAAATTCAATTTGACATCTCACATTTAGGGTTTTTTTCAGTTAAGCTTGAACCCCTGAATTTTTGGCATTTTTGTTTTAAAAAGTTGCTTAAACTATTAATCAGTTATCAAAATAGTTGTCCATTAATTTTATGTCAGTCGACGCAAATCATTCAACTAAAATTTCTCATCCATGTACCGATGGTATGCATAGGAAATGCATATGTAACAATAAAAAGACAATAAAATGTTATAGTCTGGACTTCTGTGCAAAAGTTTGGGGAATTCTCTTCTTGGGGCGGTGGTTTTTGAAAGATGAATAGAAGAAGAATGGAAAAACAAAAGCTGCTTGTGACATTTTATAGACCAAAGAAGGATGAAGAACAAACTCCATCCATCCATCCATTCGCTATAGCTCTGTATTCCCATACAGGAACACAAGAACACTAGAGTCTGTCCCAGCAGATATTTGGCAAAATGTGGAACAGCACCCTGGACAGATGGCTTGTCCATTACAGGACTAACACAGAGCCTGACAAACATGTTCACACTTCCAGGTAGTTTCCAATTCAGCTGTGTATCCGTAGACCCAGGGAGGAACCCACAGGGAATCCACCAAACAGAGATAACAATGCACACTCCCCACTGAAAAGACCAGAGCTCAGATCTAAGCCCAGGACTTGTTTGCTTTGAGGCAACAGCTCTAACCACCAAGCCACTGTGACATCATGTCTAAATTTAAAACAGGCAAGTTTTGTATCTTATATCTTAACTAATACTGGCCCGAGAACTCCATTTTATCGCAACTGAAAATATTGGGAAATGTCACCAAAAAAAAAAAAAAAAATCCCTTAACTCAGTTTCACAACATATGCAGTTATCTGATTTATGCTAAACTAACTTCCCAGTAAAATACAATGAGTCTTGAAACCTGAAAGTCTGAAACTTGACTTTCAGTCTGAAATGTGGAATCCAACCTAACTTATCTTTGGGAATGTATTGGGAGTTGTTATTTCCTCTGGCAGTTATACACTTGGACCTTCATACTTCTGACATAATTTCTCCCACTTGTTTCCACTATTGCTCTTTCTCACTCCCTTTTCTTCTCCTTCCCAATGCCGTTTTTGTTTTTTGTTTTGCTTTTTTTTTTTTTTTTTTTTCCTCCCCACCTTATGTCCTTTTCTTTGTGCCCCTGCCTCAGCTACTTGAATGATCTGGACAGGATATCCCAGGCCACCTACATCCCAACTCAGCAGGATGTCCTGAGGACTCGAGTCAAAACCACAGGCATTGTGGAAACCCACTTCACATTCAAGGACCTGCACTTCAAGTGAGGATTTCTTCACCGTAACAAATGGTTCAAACAGAAAGTGTTTTACGTGATGGCTTAATTAGGTTTCCTTCCTGTTATTGACTCATTTGCTCCCATAGTCATTCCCTTTGTACATGCACAGCTGTAAGTTGTGACAAAGTTTGTGAAGGTTTTACGCACATCGGTGATGACTCAGATGTGGCCCTCTGTTCAAAAACACAGACAGGAAGTGTGGGCACTCGGCTTGATGATGTCATGATAGCAGAAGTGTGTGGAAGCTGTTTCCATTGAAATTCATACTGCTGGCCACAAAACAGAAGAGAGAAAATACCATGTTATTTATTTTTTCCCATAAAAACACAAACAAATACAAAGCTTTACTCAATGTGTCTGACTTTTTCTACGCAACATCAGACAGCAACTTAACTACGCTGTCATAATGACGCACCATTATTGTCGCTGTTGTATAATAAGATGCATTACACCACTTCTGTGAAGTAACCAGCTATCTCAAAGTATTTCTTCTTAATATAGTTAGAACTGTTTAATGGCTAACTTTGTGGCTGTGAGGGTAAACAGAATAAAAGAGGACCGATGTTCTGAGCCAGGATTTTGGGTGTTTCACATGTTTCTTAAAAGGTAAAACGTTGTTTTGTTTTTTTTATTTCCTTTGTAGTGGCTGACAGGCTGTTGAGAGTCAATTGGATATTAATGATTTTCCTTTACAATATACCCATTTAAGACCAAAGTATTTCCAAACTTGACATTTGTCGTTATCTTTGTAAGTAGTCTAATAGGAGCTATTATAGAAGCTAAATGAGGCTTTTGTTGTTTCTCTTAACATGCCGTAAAGATCATACAAGCCAAAATAACCCACATCATGCCTCTTGGCTGAGCAAAGAGGAAATACAGTGCAAAAGCTAAAAGTCTGTTCCTCTTCAGAATCTTTTTTTCTTCTGCCATTACGCAGTCGATGTGTGCAGTGTTCTGTATGGACATTTGCCGGGCAGATGAAGATTCTCTGCACCACTGGCATTTTATTGAAATTATTTTTGTGTAACAGAAGACAAAGAATTTCTGTTTTCTTTCCCCTTTATCACTGACTTTCATCACGTAATTCTGCAGCGAGACTGAAGCCGCCAAAGCGACTCTTCCAGAAATTTGTCTGCCTTCGGGTTCCACAAACACTGCTCGTATTGTATTATTTTTATGTATGCTGAGGAACATGCTTACATGTTTAGTTCTCCCCCCACCCCCCCAGAATGTTTGATGTTGGAGGTCAGCGATCTGAGAGGAAGAAGTGGATCCATTGCTTTGAGGGTGTGACCGCCATCATCTTCTGCGTGGCCCTCAGTGACTATGACCTTGTGCTGGCTGAGGACGAGGAGATGGTGAGTGGTTCATAGACGAAAGATAAACAGCAGGCGGTCTGCGTTCATACACGGCAGGGACTTTGTTTACTGGAAGACGGAACGAAGGATAGGTTCCGTTCAAGATCGTTCCCATGTTTACGGATCAGTGATCACACCACTCGCCTTTCCAGTGTGAAGCACAATGACTGACGTCATCTTCCCTCTTCCCTCAGAACCGAATGCATGAGAGTATGAAGCTGTTTGACAGCATCTGCAACAACAAGTGGTTCACAGACACCTCCATCATCCTCTTCCTCAACAAAAAGGACCTGTTTGAGGAGAAGATTAAGAAGAGCCCTCTTACCATCTGCTACCCAGAATATGCTGGTGAGATTTGCAGCATTTTGCAGGAAATGTTCTGAGAGTGGCAGTAGAAATTTCCCCCAAATAAGCCAAAGACGACTTTCCTTGCTTGTAAAGATTGATGTGTGCCTTCTGCTATAGCTGCGGATTTAAAATTAGTAATATTGTGATACGATATTTGAAATGTGCAGATGTGTCCGGTTACCATGTGAGAACAGTAACTGGAGGTTACCAGGAACCAGCAGAGATTTCAGAAAGTCATTGCTCCTGGCAAAGAAATGGCCCGGCCCACATCAGTTTTTGTTCAAACTAAACAAACAAGATATAAAAAATTTTAATTTGTGAGCTTATACATGTGCTGGTAGGCAGATTGTATTACCTTTTGAAGAGCAAGGATGGCCAGTGTTTCCCATGTAAATGCTAAGCTAAGCCAACTGGCTGCTGGCCCTAGCTACCATACAGACTGGTATCAATCTTCTCGTCTCACTCTCTGCATGTAAACAAATAAGCATATTTCCTGAAATGTCAAACAATTCGTTTAAGCATTCTGCCTTCATACAGAACCATATGGTGACAAAAAACTTTCATACAACTCGGAGCAGAATGCCAAGTTAGCAGGTTGAGGCTCAGCTGTGTCAATCCATCCTCAAATAATACAAATATACAATTTCAACGCCTTTTCCTATGTTGTGACTTCCTGTCTCCTTCACTTCCTGCTCCTCGTCTTTCCAGGCTCCAACACATACGAGGAAGCAGCTGCCTACATCCAGTGTCAGTTTGAGGACCTGAACAAGAGGAAGGACACCAAGGAGATTTACACCCACTTCACCTGCGCCACAGACACCAAGAATGTGCAGTTTGTCTTTGACGCCGTCACTGACGTCATCATCAAGAACAACCTGAAAGACTGTGGTCTCTTCTGAGGATAATGACGATGAAGACGACAACCCGTTTTTCTTGGTAAGGGACTCTCATCATCATCATCATCCCTACTTAATCTTTCCAACAACCAGAGCTCGACCTAGCCCACACCCTTTTGACTTGCTCACATGCCGTTGACACGTGGCTCTGTGTCATGGATGAGGGCACATGTCAGGATTATGACTGAATGTTTGTTCACCATACCATCATAATGCAGTGGGAGTTTCTGCGGAAAATGTGGGAGCCTGGTTTAAATGTCTGACTGCAGTCTTGGTTTTCTCTTTCAAATGTGCTTAACAAATTGGCTTCAAGTGCTTTGTTTCCAGAGCTTAAGCATTCAGAATTATGGAGGAGCATAGCTGAAGCTGACCACAAAGATGCATCGTAATCCATCATGATAAAATCGTTAATCTAATCACTGAATGGCTGAAATCAGTGCCTTCTTTTATTAGAGGCTTAAATACGTTTTATGCTCCATTTAGATGTTTGTGAAATGATTGTGGCAGGGTTGAGCTCTGCAAAACCTGTCTTTAAAACTACCCATCCCTCCTTTTACCCTTTCGTTCATGTTTCTTTGTCCTCTTCTGTCCTTAGGCAGTGGAGCCATCTTATTGTGCATCTTTGGTGGGGAAGATGAGAAGAGTCGGGAGGATCAGTCACGGACCAGTGCTGTACTATATGCCACTTTTAGCAGCTTTATTTATGTTTTTGTCTTGGAACATTTGGAACTAGCGTTACAACATTTGTGTAGGATGTTTGTATCATTGTAAACGCGTCACAGCAAATTTTCACACATTTTTTTTTTTTTTTAATTTCCTCTGGGGTTTTATTTTTTTGTTGTTTTAAAATTTTTGAGGAGAAGGAGGAGATCACGTTTTTGTTGTTCCTTCTGCCGCCATCTATGGAAAAGGAAACTTTGCTATTGGTGGAAATGCTTCTTTTCTTCCTTCCCCTACAACTAAAAGGGAAGAGAAGAGGTACAATTTTGAGTCCAGTTTGTTGGTACTTGTGCCTTCGCATGCCTTTTACTGCGGTCGTAGTCCTATTGCTTGTTCTGTTGCCTGCTGAATTGTTCTAAACATTAAGAGGTAAACTGTTTTCATATGTTAGTGTCCCTGCTATCTTCTATGTGCACACCACTGAGCTATCGGAAGGAGGAAGATTTCCCTCTGGTCTAAAGGTACATGGGTCTCCATGGTGACCAACATGTAGCCTCCACAGTCCCCTACCCCCATCGCCCCCACCCGCCATGACAATGGAAGGCCTTGCTGGCCGATCACGCAGTACAATACTGAGATGTATATTGTTACATTTACCCCACAAATCTGGGGTTTGGGTTTTTAAACAGTGTATAAAATATCCATTCTTTCCAACCATCCAGAAAACGGTTAGTCAAGGCACTGAGCTTATAATACGCTCATGTGTTTAAAAGTACAAAGACCAGAATAGGCACATTTTACTGTATATTTTAATGTATTTGAAGGAGTTTTCGGTGTTAAAGAGAAAAAAATAGAACCACAAAAAAAGATGGTTGTGAAGGTAAGAATGAGGTCTGAATTGTTTTAAGCTTCAGATGCCATTCTTGGATCCTTATCCAGTGATTTTTGAGAGTAGAGGTGCTGCTTTAGGATCCACGAAGACTTTCATTCAGGTGATGGAAACGAAGACGGTCAAGGGAAGCCTGGTCTGTGATTTTTAGATCAGTACTACTTTGCCAAGAAGAGTGATGATAGATACGGTCCTGGATCTGTTCATATAAAGAAACTGCCACAACTGTCAATGTATGTGTATGTTCTCCACTGAAGGAGAATCTTTGTAGACTCATCTCCCTTATTTTGCTAATAAAAACCATTTACAAACCATATGGAGTTGCTGTATCCTTATACATATGTATCAACAGTTAATGAAGCATTTTTACACTAATGAAAGCTAAATGATTGCGCCATCAATAGATAGATATGTGAAGATACATGTAGTCCTGCTCCCCTTTTCAACCTTGGCAATCTCTTGAATGTTTTCTTTAAATGTCATGTTGCTATCACACGCTTCCCTAATGCATTAATACCTCAGACTGTAATGAAGGTCTGTTAAAGACCTGATAACGGTTCCCCTTAGGTTAGACGTCTTCTTCTATCATGCATCTCATCAGCCACATCGCAGTCCTCGTGAGCGTTGAGCATGGACTACTACACATACTGTGTGCATGTGTTATGAACCAAGATACCGTACCTCCAGACGGGGAGTCCCCCCCCCCCGGGGGGCAATTAGAGACAACACTGTCAGTTCCACACTCAGCCTCCATCGCATTCATATTCCTGTGTGGCCTTCACAGCTGTGTTACACGCTGTAGTACTCGATGCAGAGGCGTGCACGGATGAAAGCCGATGGTGCCGGAACATTTCGGCCACGGGGAAAAAGGTTGACTTGTGTGTACTGATACAGAAAGCACCGTGATCTTATTTTCCCATGTTCTAATGAGCGATGTTGAGCACTAATAAGGCTGCCTTTCACAGTCTGACTGCTGTGTATCTTTGACTTGTGCCGACCCGACGCAATTTGCATTGTAAATGTGCTCAGGCATGAATAACATCAGTGATTTGGCGCACTTCCTGGCAGACAGTTACATATTCACACCAGGGTTGATACTCCTTTTTCCGCTCTTTTTTGGTCTCCACCGACTCCCGCTACTAAAGGTCCCGCCGACCTTCACCAGCCATTTGATTCTGGGCAGGCTGACTTGCAGCGCCTAGTCAGCTTTTACAATGTGGTCTAGAAACTACAGAGCGGCTACGCTCAACCGAAACAGTAAAGTCGCAGGCCCCGAGAACCCACAACGAGCTAGCAGACGCTAGAAATGGCTGACAAAACTGAGTTCCTCTTCTACGTGCGACAGCTTACAGGAAGTCATTTGAATCGCTGTTAATGTAAACACGAACGGGAGCCTAACAAGCTAGCAGCTGTTATTTAACCTCACGTTTCAATAACGGCAAAATAAAGCTGAAATTAATTGATTAATTTTTAAAAATAGTTTGTCACAGGACAACGCCGTGAATCCTCAAAGCATTTTTTTCCCCCCTCGCAGGTGGTAGGCAGGAGGAAGGGCTGCGGATGCCAACTTAGCCCCACGTCAAATTTACTGCAGCCATTTTCGGCGACGGCGGAGCCTGAAGCGGCCTGCTGAGAGCATGAAGTTAAGCCCCAGTGACATGTTTCCCCAGACTAACGGTGGCCCGCCGGCCCTGGTCTCTCAGTCGGACAAAACCTGCGCATCAGCGGCGACACGCAGACCTCTTCTTGCTTTCCATGAAACACAGCCCGGTTAAACCGGACCGGAGTGGCATTGCCTCAGCGCCCGCCTGCGGTCACCACAGGTAAGCCGTTTACATTCTTCGTCCCCGCCGCCTCGTCCGTTTTAGCCTATTGTGCAACAAGGGCCCGGGGCACAAACTTTACGAGCCCTACACTGAAAACTTGGGCGGGAAATTTTGGCTGACCGGTGGTCAGCGCTGCCACGAATGACAGCTGAGAAACAACACCGTGTGAAAGGGGGCCACCGTTTAGCATGTAGCAGAAATGCTAAGTCTCGGCAGTGCGGGTGGAGAAGAGTCACGGAGCCAAGGAGCTGACTCGGCAGTATTCACCCGCGGTTCGCCAACATCAGGGCACGTTACACGAAGTCAACCAGGGCTGAAGTCATAGCAGACCAAGTCGGCCCGTGGTGTTGCACAACAGGCCGTGTTTGGTGTTTATGAATTCAGTTTTTATCTGTAAGGGAGAATTAGTCATTTATTCTCTCGAAAGTTGCAGTTTCAAAATACTTTATTTTTGAAAAAAAAAGAGAGAGAGAGAGAGAAAGAAAGCACTGCTTCCAATACTTCCCTTGCCCGTCTTGACATGAGGGATGCCCTTTTCAGTTGTGCATTTTAAGCAGTTTGGCGCCACGGACAGTTTGCATGTGTGGGTTGTTTGCGCACACGCACACACACACACACACACACACACACACACACACACACACACACACACACACAGACAGACAGACAGACACAGACAGGCTCCGCTGATTTGCATGTGTGCTGGCACTCTCCAGCGCAGCAGCGTTAACCCTGGCATCCCCACGTTTGAGCTTCTGTTACAACTTGACTTAGAGGGGGGGGACCAGTCTGGGGGGGGGGGGGGGATAAACGAGAGAGGAGAGCTGTAGACTGGGTTTATGTGATGCTGGGCTCTGGGCTCCCATGGGTGGTGTTGGACAAGTTGAAGTGTGTGTATGGGTGGGGGGTGGGGGGGGTTGCATATACTGTATTTATAGCACGGTGAAGAAATGAGAGAGGGAGAAGAAGACAGAGCGAACAAGGGGGCGGCCATGATTTATCAGTGTAAAAGCAACACAGTGACACTGTTGAGGTTTCTCTCAGCAATAAACAGAGGGCGGAAAATGTGTTTGTGTGTGTGTGTGTGTGTGTGTGTGTGAGTGGGAGAAAGGTGCAAATGGATTGAACAATAGAGGCATTATTTCACCGTTGCTCCATCGCTGTGTTTACTGTATGCTCTTGCCTCGGTCACTTTCTCAGGGGGGCGGCGGCGGTCGGCAGCAGAGATAAGAGAGGCTTATCAGCTCCGCAGCCATGTCGGTCAGGACACATTGTAACACCAAACTGGACGCACTCTCAGTCTGTGCTGCACATTCTTCACTCGCTGGATCTTTCGCAGCACACTAGACGTCATGTGTCGGCAGGCTGTCTCTTCTATCTTCCTAAGTGATTTCTATTTTCTCCTGCTTCGGCCGCACATTCTGAAGTGGGCTCTCACCCTGCTAATGAGAGGCCACTGTTGTTTACAGTAGGCCTGCCAAATACATTTATAGGGTCACTTCGCTAAAATTAAACATGTTTTCTTACACAGCCCGACTTAGATAGTTTAACTTTTTATTTCTGTGTCATGCCAAATATTTGTCTCGTCCCGCCTGGGATTACAAGACGCTACCGTATGTCAAACATACAGTGACATCAACACACACCAAGGCCAAAAAATGTTCCCACGATGAAGGGCTTTGACTTCTATAGCCAGATAATTTATTAAGGCAATGATGGAGACAAACAGCCCACTTTTTTTTTTCTTAAAACCCCGTTGAAGATTAAAATCAGCATCATGCACTTGCTATAGGCTAGAGTGCCCCACTCACCACCTAGTAACTCGATGAGCTAGAAGATCCCTGTTGATCATATTAAAAATCAAGAAAGCATACAAATGTTTACCTATTTTTACTTATTTTATTTGTTATAATTGTAGATAACGCATAAAATATAATACCGATAGTCTAGGTTTTAGGTTGCTAAGGTTTTAGGTATGTGCCTCTGAAACATCTGCCACCTTCCCAGTAAAACTGAGGTTTTATTTGAGGATAATATCCCTCAGGATGAGCCACAGACCTCACTTTCAACAGTTTTCATGGGATTATTTCTTTGGTACAAACTAGTTCTTAAAAATGTCCTCAGGTAACTAGGACAGTGTTTCCAGAAAGACATGCTACTGTTGGGGTTTTTTTTTTTTTAAATTTAGTCGCATAATGGTTTTAGTGCTGCTAACGAAATTCGCTTGACCTCCATTTTACTGCGGTGACAGCAGAAAATGTCAGACACGGATACTGTATCGCAGAAGATCTGCATACACAACCAAAAACTCAATGCATGGCTTGACACCACTAGGGTTAACTGAGTAGTGCTAAAACGATGTATCCATATCTATAACTATTTAAGTCATCCAAAGTGGAAAAAAAACCACTTTTTTTTTTTTTTTCTCTGTTTTGTCATTTAAAACTGAATACCTTAAATGTATTCAACATGTTTACTGTTCACTGACGTTATACTCTAAATGATTAATCAGTCAATGTTTTAAAAAAAAAAAAAAAAAAAAAATCTTGACAGTCTAATTTATAATTAAAATTGTAGTTATTTTTTTGCGATTTATGTGAATTGACTTAAGACACATTTGAGCAATCTGTGTTATTTCCTCTTTCATCCGGGAAGTGTTGAGGAAATTACCCCGGCTGAGACGAGAGCTAAAAATGTGAGAGACATTTAGAAAAAAAAACACACTGTGTATGTACTCTGTGTAATTACCAAACATAAATCTGTTTGAAGTTGTGTACGGATGTTATGTCATGACATAACAGAGACAGCCTTTTTGAAAAAGCAAGTTCAGTCCTCATCATTAACCCCATTAGCTCTTTTTTTTTTCTTTTTTTTTTCTTCTCTCTTCATGCGTTTGTGTGGCTGTGCGTGAGAGTGTGTGACAGATTGGCCATTTGTGTGTATGTGTGTGGGTTTGTGTGACGGTCGGGTGGAAGGTTTGATGTGTTTTTTACGCCTGTGTGCCACATACAGTTGGGGTGTGTGTGTGTGTGTGTGTGTGTGTGTGTGTGTGTGTGTGTGTGTGTGTGTGTGTTACGTGCAGGTTGCTGTGTGCGCGCTTCCTCCCCCCCCCCCAAGCTGGATGCCTGCCGTCTGTGCTTCTGCTCGTCACCTGATATTTGCCGGCCGTGTTCATTCAGACCGCAGCTCGCAGCTTTCAGCTTTCATCTCCACGCGCACGCGCAAGCGTAGACAGACTCTTCCCCGTGATGTCATTGATTCCGCGCTCCATGGCAACAGTGAGCGAGGAAGCGGGAGAGGGGAGAGAGAGAAGGAAAACGGAGAGATATTCCTTCATAGTGAGAGGATGAAGTTGTTATAAATAGCTCCTGATGTTCCTAGGTGTCCAGCAACAGGGCTGGGTGGGTCTCTGGGCGGCAGGGGTGCACGACAGGGCCGGGGTGTTTGACCAAGAACACTGTGTTACTTTCAAGTGGCAATTTTAGACCACTCAGTGTGACGCCCGTCATCCGTGGCCTTTAGGAGAAACTTTTGGTCAGAAATATGCATGTTATTTCATGGCTTCATCAGTGTTGTAGGTGGAGCAGAAAGCAGCGCTGTGAGTTGAATGGGCTAAAAATGGGTAGCAGTTGGCATGGACACTCTTATTTTCTCCATTCATGTAATAACGTTCTTATTCTTGTCCGTCTTCAAATAATTTGCTTTTCTGTATCCATGTGATTGGTTTTAATTCCCTCCAGCTGTCTGATTTGTTCTGCCTGATCCCTGGTTTCTCTGATCCTGCTGACGCCTTTGTTGAATTCGATTTGGAGTCTATCTTAAAGCATCGCTTCCCGCGCTGTAGTCAGTTGATGTGTGAATGTGTAACTTATTGTCTATACCAGTGGTTTTCAGCCTGGGGATTTCCGGAGCCTTTCAAAGGGTCACAAGATAAATCTGAAGGGTTGCGAGATGATTAACAAGGTATGAAATAAGAAAAAAAATGTTTTGCTACATGAAATAGTATGAATTGTTCTGACTTTCCTCAAATTTTTGTTTAAAAAAAAAAATAAAAATACTCTGAATAGATCTCTGAATCAACGTCCATATCTTTGATTTCCTCTGCAATTTATATAGTGTTAAATTGCTGAAGAAATTTAAATAGCTTTGCTGTTGTGCTCATTTACAGCTGTTTCCCGGGTTGCAAAATCTGCTGTGCCAATCAGAGCTTTGCAGGCAGGATTATGAAAGGGGATGTCATCTATTTCAGCCAGAATCTAACCAATTACAACCACAACTGTCAACATTTGTGGAACAGCTTGAAGCAACTTAACAGGTTGTTTTTATGCTTTAGATAACACATCTACAAATCTCTGTAGCCCTATGCAGAGTGGGGTGTCATGGCTAATCTTGGGTCACGGAGGCTCCCGGAGGATTTCAAAGACACATCGGGCGATCGTGTGTGTCACACAATGTGAGCGGTTGATCCAGCTACTGTCAGGAGGTGGGTTCGGAACGAAAAAGAAAAAAAAAACAAAACGCTTAACTCAAAATCCGTACAAGTATAAAAGAAACAGCCCCGTGACCCTCTCCGAATGACACTCACGCATTTTAGCATATATGCAGCGCAGAGAAGCGTGTTCCAGCCTGAAATCAACATAAACCACACTTAAAGTAACATATTTCTTCAATCTGCATAACAAACGTTAAAGTGACACTATTTAACTTTTGCCGAACAGCAGCCACTGTAGCTTCAAGTGACAACTATGAGATAATTAGCTTTATGCTAAACTACTGTTTAGCATAAAGCTAAAATGCTAAGCTCTTGTAACAGTAGTAGAGATGGAGAAAGAGTCATAAAGTCAGTGAACTGATTCAGTAATGTGTGTTATACAACAATATTTACCTTGCTAACATTAGCTAACGTTAACCACCATAAGCTACTGGTCATACCAGACCATCTGAGCCCGTTGCAGCAAAACCCCTGAGTGTATTGAAAATAGCAGCTGTGCGTTTTATTGACCATTAACATTTCATTTGTCAGAAGAACAAATAGTTATTTCTTCTCTCAAAAGTTAAATAGTCAGGCTTTAAGGTATGTCTATGTCAACTGAAAATGTTGTTTATTATCATGCTAAATCATTTTTTACCTCTTTTGTCCTTGAAAAACTATGCAAACAAAGTTATCGGAGAGGGAAGAATCACAACTCGATAGAATAGAATTTCATTTTAAAGGGTGATAAGGCGAAAAGGTTCAGACCCACTGGTCCATCCGCCTGTCGGTTTACTGTAAGTTTCTGTGTTTTACGTGTTACAAGTTTAATAACAAATAAAGGGCACATTGAGTGTCGGTCTGAGTTTCAAAACAGGTCTACTGTGTGCTCTCTCTGTCTTTTTCTCTCTCCCTTCCTATAGTCTGAACAATAGTCCAGTGAGAACAGCCCTGCAGCCTTTCATGAGGATGTTTGGGATTAAACAGTGTATTTACATCCTCTTAACATTCCTGAGTGCCCACTGCTGAGGAGAACAACAAAGGTCCAGCGTCAGTCACATGAGCGCTTTTAAGTGAAACTTTGGACGAGACCCACCAACGTGTTAAAAGTAACACAACGTTACCCGAACAACTTGCAATATCCTGTTACCTGTACAAAAATAACTTGTTGCTGTGGTCATGTTCAGGGTATATCGGACCGAATTTATGTTATCCAAAAGTTATCAGTAGTTGTGTCTCTCTGTGGGCAGCAGCCTTCTGCTGCTCTCACTGTGAATGAGTCACTCCTTATTCATAAGATCATGGCGTGAAGTTACTCTTTGGTCCCACGTTTCGCAATTAAGGCAACCGCACTTCCATTGGCTCGCGTTTCATTCCAGTGCAGGGGCGTCTTCTCAAAACGGTACCTGACCTAACCACCTGCTCTGACTCAGTGGAAGAAGAAGAAGAAGAAGAGAGTTTTCAGATTCATCCACTCGAAAGCACAAATGTTTCTATGTATAGTAAATATGCTAATGGAACTGCTTTCAAGCTGAATGCATGTCGCCATCTGTATTCATCAGCTGGCGAAGTGAAACACAGAGAGACATAGTTGTTAATGGAACTGGGAGTGGGGGTGTGCAGGGTTCAGGCCAGCACTCATCTATATTTAATCCTGTAAATGGTCATTTAGAGGCACTTCCAGTGGAATCCGATGCCTAATTACAAAAGGAAAAAATCTCCTCGGAGGCAAAGCGCATAATCAATAGGAGCCGCAATTATCAGCCTCTCTCCCTCTGTGTCCTTTGAAATCATTTCTGTTCCCTCATGTTTTATGCCAGAAAACTGGCTTAAATTATTTATCGGTCTGTGATTGCACAGCCGCACACCCATCAACCCACAAACATACGCACACAAATGCCCGCCTCATCTTTGTATCCGGAAATTGCTGTCGGGGCGGCTGAGCCGAAGCAGTGTGTGATCTAACAGGGAGAAAGGAGGAGGGGCTGACTGTCAACAGTAAACAGTGTCAGAGAAGATACACCATGGCCAGTGTCCACTTAATGGCTTCATGTGGTGTCCCTGCACATTAGCAGGCAGCTGCACTACAACCTTATCATCCAGATTAACTGGCCGTTTAATCGACTTTCCTAATGTCGCTTTTCTGAAAAAGGCAAAAGTATTCTATTGCAGGGCGATTTTTACCTGTTACGATGTACATTACCTTTTTTTTAAAAACTAACGGGTCAAATTTTGTTTCATTTGATTCAAATCAATTTATTTTTTTTTCTACCTTGTTTCCACAGACTGTGAGTCATCAGAAAGTGATAAAAATGGAGTCATCTCACTTTTTCCACTTGTTTTAAGAAGAAATGAATGAAAAGTAAGACGTATTTGTTAAGTTGGACATCTTTGAAATTGTATCAAAACAGAATTGTTGTTGTTGTTGTTGTTGGTTATTGTTCTGTAGTCTGTAATTTAATCCCTACATTTAGTCAAATGTATGGATTGAATGTGTTAAACATGTTTTTATATTAGATATTTGTGCTACTTTTACAGTGTGTCATTCCCTTCCTGCATACAGCACAATCAGCCCTGGCTTCCTTACTCATAGCTCCCTCTAGAGAAACATCCCCAACACTGCATCGGTCTTAAGTATGAGCTCACACTGTGGCTCCCGGTAAATGCAAATTTCCTGAGCTGTAATGTCATAACTGTGGCAGTTTCGCAGAGGCGTTCCGATCCTATTTGATTAGACCCCTGTCGCTTCCTACAGGTCCAGTTGGTTGAAGATGCAGCTGGTGTCGCAGCACCTTAACGTCGGCACAGCTCCGATTGATGTTTCCCATATGAGTCAGCCCCCACCCACAACCCGCTGATAATCTCATCTGTGACTAAGCAGTGTGGAAGAGATGATGGGTGGCCATGGGGGGTATATATATCTGTGCGTGTCTGTGTGTGAGTGTGTGTGACTGTGTGTGACTGTGTGTGAGAGAGAGTGAGTCTGTGCCATGCAGCAAATATAAAATGCATTTACATCACAACATTCAAGGAGACTACTGAAATATGAATATTAAACTCTAAAAAAAAAATGTATTTACAGATGTAGGTAACATTTATTACTATTTATTTTTTGTTCTTGAAACACAATTTATATAATAGTAATCATAGTAAAGTTACAACAATACAACATAGTTAAAATGAGCATTAAAAGATGACATTTTTCCTAATATGTTGACATTCTAATACTGTCTGTGTTTTGGGCAGTTGACATACATCGTATAACTTTCACATAAAACACTCTTTTGCATTATACTGATATTTTGCACACTGGAAATACACTCTTTTCCAAAACATGATTACAGCACATATCTCAACGTACTCTACATTTTGGACAGTCAGACTACAGTACTTAAGTATAATAGTACAAGTATTTTTTATGAAATGTCACAACATTTATGTAAAGGAATTGACCATTTTATAACAAAATGGCTACACGGTTGGAAATGGCAGAAGCTCTCAAAGAACCTGAGCAGCAATGAGGATTGTGGTGGTAAAACTAATCGTGTACGTGTAAACATATACGTGTACATTAAATGTCAGTAAAAACCAACAATCCTAAAAGCTTGGCACGTTAAGAGGAGATTGCAGCAGTAGACGGAGAAGTTGTATAAGCTGCCTTGTGCACCTGTATGAGTATTATGTGATTGGACGATGCTAGTCGGCCGGTAGCCAATCAGGTGACAAATGAGCATGAATGAAGCAGCTGATGCCAGGCAGCTAAAGGGCATCAGTGCTCTGCCTAAACTAACGCAATGCTCTGTATATTTTGAAGCATATTTGAAATTAATTTGATGTTTGAAATGTTTTTCTTGCCGTTTTTTAAATTTATTTATTTGTATGAGAGAGGGGTTTTGTGTTTTACTAATTAGTCCGTCCTCATTAACCTTTCATTTTTTTTCTTTCTTGAAAGTCTGGAAATGTCAAGATTAGAACAACCTCTTTTTCCAGACTCCATCACATTTTACTGCTTCGACTGTAAATTGTCTGAAAAACTCTAGCGTCACTCTAGCCCGCAGCAGCTCACTAACACGTCTTTTTATATGCAGAAAAGGGTATAGATCACATTTAAAATTCAACCACTCACACTGAAGTGATACTTAGTCACTAAACACTAAGCAGGGTCAAAATAGAGGGGAAAAACAAGCTAATGATACTAACTAACCAATGAAAAGAACAGTGTCAAATGTCATGGGTCTGAATTCACAATAAGCCATTTGAAGGATGTGTAATCAAACTGCAAACTATGCTGGTATAAATAGTCTGAGTTTATGGTGTGTGTCAAGTTATTTGACTGCTGGAGCTATAAAAAGTTATTAAACCTTGTTGCTACCTTCACCTCGCCTTGAATAACTTCTTTTTATTGTACTTGAAGAGGAGCTAAATTATTCATAGAACATTTTAAGTTATCCTAAATATACTTGAGCAAAGGTATGCGTGAGCACAAATTAACCCTGAAACATCTGCCTTGCAAGACGCCAAAAGAAGAAAGGAAAAAGGATGGCTTCAAAACAGGCAGCCTAAAAGCGCTCCCTGTGGGCTCCGCGGCCGACAATTAATCTGCAGCGGTTTTGCATTGTGTCATGTAGGAGGGGGAACAACTCACATTCAGAGAGAATGACTCAACCCAGCAGTGTGCATAAAAATCAGGATTGAAAGTAAAGCATGTTTAGCGGCTTTCCTGGTAAATCTGTTAAACTGGCTACATCTGTCACTGGGTATATTTGTCGTACAAACTCACAAACTCTACAGTAAATCTGAAAAATTACTTGGATTGTTTGCTCTAGAGAGAGAGGATTATTCCTACGCTGTTATCACAATCACTGTCTTAATTAGGCTTCTAAACTTCGCTGCATCTTTATTTATTTATTTTTTTTTTTTTCACCACGCTAATGACCACTATAAAATTCAACTGCAATGAAAAGAAATTGTGTGTATAAATATGTGTCTTCTGGCAATTTCAGCCAAGTCCAGTGACTGAAATAATAACTATTGGATCGTTTGCCATGCAATTTTTGTAAAGACATATTTAATCAACAGAGGGAGAAACCTACTGACTTTGGTGATCCCCTGACTTTTCGTTTTCCCTACCAGCATATCAAAGTTGTCACATATTCAGTGAAACATCGAGCGCTAAGTGAGGTTGGCATTAACGTCATTTTAAGTGAAATGTCCAAACAACTCTTGGATAGACAGCTGTGGAATTTCATACAAAAATTCATGTCCCCCACATGATGAATTGTAATAAATTATAACTTGATTCCCTTCACTTTTCTTTTTAGCACACTCAGGTCAAAATCACTTATTTCTCCAATAATTTGGTTCATGACCAAATACTTGCAAAACTAATGACATTCCCATTGGGCTCATGTTTAGCCTAGTGTTAACTTGCTAATTAGCAAATATCAGCGTGCTAACACGCCAAGCTAAGATAGTGAACATGGTAAACATCCTGCCTGTTTGCTTTGTCACTGTGACCGCGTTAACAGGCTGACGTTACCAAACAGTTCAAAGCCGCGCTGCGTCGAAGCACAGCCTCCCGGAGCTGCTGGCGTGTCTGTGGACTCCCCTTCCTCTTCACACGTAATCTTCTGTTTCCTCTGTCACCGTGAAGTGACTGCAGAGACGATGTCTGTCTTTGCATGAATAAAACTCAGTCATAAATCCCGTAACGAAGCTATACTTAAACTAGACGAGTGAAAGTGTAATTTGTCAGCGCTCTCAAACTCCTTTTCCGTTCTTACCTACAGTAAGCTCTTGTATATGTTTGGGTCTCAGTCTTTATCCGTATCTCAGTTGCCTTGACTGTTACTTATTCCCTTTCTTGCATCTTTGCGCCTGAATCTATTCATTCATTTTTGCATTTTCCATTTATTTATTTTTTGAACCACCAGTCCACGTCACTGCTTCTCCTCTGCCATCCAGCGAGTTCTCTTCATTTATTTCTCTAGAGTGTGAAGCACCTTTGTGGCTTTCTTTCTGAAAAAGTGTTCTGTAAATAAGGATTACTGTCATGGCGGCGGCAACACGGGCAATTGTAGAGTTTGGTAAAGGTTAGCGTAATCTTGTGCCTGTTGTGAACCGCCAATGCCTATTTAAAGAACTCCTGCACTGGCCTAATCCAGCTCTCCATGTAATGAGAATAAAGACCCCATGTTGCTGTGGAAACGGCACATCAACCAAGGACACGCGGGGTTGGCGTCCATCAGACGCTTTCGTCTCTGTGTGCCTGTACTTTTGTGTGCTTCACCACAATATGATTTCATCACAGCAAAAAAAAAAAACAGGCACTGGCCAATTGTGTTTTTCAGGGTTTTTATAGAAAAAAGAGGTAGAGAAAATGAACAGATGTCCCCTTGAAGTACATCATTGTTTTTGATGCTCCACCACTCAGTTCCCTTTTTTGTCAGATTCCCCCTCAGTGAGTCGATGGTTTGGATCAAGTTTAATGGAGGATTCCCTGCGTCTAAAATAAGCAGCTCTACTCCAGCAGAGCAGTGTGGTGGGATGAAAAGCGGTGTTATCCCGTGAAACGAAATCAGTAAGTGAGAATTCAGAAATCAATATGTCGTCTGTAGCTTTCATCTCAGAACGCAGCCGCGTGGCTCCCTCCTGCATGAAGGAAAACGGATTTGTGAGAGACGGTGAGGCAAGTGACTGAATAAGTGAGAGTGTGAAATAGAGTTTGTCCCCAACTTCCTGCTGTCCACCTCCCTGTCCGTGTGTCGCCGTTGCGGGTGTCAAATAAGGTGCGGCACAAGTCATCGATTTGTGCCGTGGGGTGTTTGTTCCACCAGACAAACACCCCCTCAGCTCCCCCAACCCCCTGTCCCTTTTGATGTGATCGTGCCTTGAAACGACACCCCGTTGATTGCCCGCAGAGGGGATCATGTCTGCCGTTGCATATCTATCCAAGCTGCCTCCCATTCTGAACGATCATCCTTGGCTCTCGTCAGAGAGAGAGAGAGACTCATTGGAAGGCAAAGCACGGGGCTGCCCACAGGCGATAGCTGTGGAGGAGTGTTGGTGATGGTGAGGGGTGTGTGTGGTGTGGCGTGTAGTCTATACTATTAGTCGTTTCAGTGTGCCGAGCACATCTGAGAAAAGAGAGGAATTAAATAATACCGCGTTCCGTTTTCTGACACACTCCAGTAATTAGGGAAGCATAAGTGGATTAAGCCGTAGACGGCCCGCGGTTGGGACGCGGCTGTGAAATTTATCTTCAATCAGGTAGCTGATAGGTCGATCAGCGCTGAGAGGACAGAGATCAATAGGAGAAAATAACTAAGGCATGAATCGCTGGCAGAGGTGAGGAGAAGCCTCGGAATCGATATGACAGTTACTCAGCCGTGGCTTCAGGCCTTCCGCTGTGTGACTAAGAATTTCAGCGAGCACTGTGGTGTGCGTGTGTGCCTTAAAACTTTGTTGATAAAGTAGAAGTTGACTCGTGACATGGTAGCGTTAACCTAACCTCCAGCTCATCCTGAATTTGAGGCCACGACCGTGTCTCCCCGAGGATGAGTTTGTTCATTTGTATCTGTTGTTCTTAATCTGCTGAACTCCTGGATATTGATCCTTTTTTTTTCCAATAAGCAATCCAATCGCAAAGCAGAGTCCAATCAGAGGGCAGATGGTTCCGTTGCCTGAGAGGTGTAGTACAGGGGGTCGCGGAAGAGCCCCTCGCCGTTCTCCATCGTGAACGTCCGCGGCACGTTTCAGGTCCTGCGACGCGGAGGAAGGCAGCGGGACCATCTGCCCTCTGATCGCCGCTCCTCAGGTGTCAAGAGCGGGTCAACATTTGTATTTGTAACTCCAGCGTCACACGTGCAGTCTTCTGCTTTGTATCTGTACACAGATGTTCACAAAAGCAATTTTTTTTTTCAGGCTCTGTATAACCTCACTACTGATAGATATCATTTGTTCACAGATTTATTATTCGCACAGTCTCTCTCTCTCTCTCTTTATTTTTCTTTTTTTATACTACAGATCTTGATCTACAACTACAGACTTTTGAATCATTTGTTAACATCAGTTTAAAAAGCTCAGAAAGATCCAAATCTTATTGACCCTAATTTTAGCCCATAGTTTTTTCCCCCGATGTGCAGCAGCCCATCCAGTTTCCGCCTGGCACCCTAACTGGTCTCTTCCACCAGCAGATGGCAGCATGGCGCCTGCTTCACTCTTCACTAGCTGATGGAGGTATTTTTTTTCTGCTGTATCAGAGACCATGTCACTGAGTCACCTCAAACTTCCAATTTTTAGTCTTTGAATCATTAATCTTCATGAGTTTCTTTTTGTTTGTGTTTTTTTTTTTTTCTAGCTTTGAAGAGGTTGAATTTATAAAGGCCTTGCAGATAAGATTTAAAATGTGGCATAAGGCTCATAAATAATTCAGCATTATCCTTTATTATGACTCTCACTGGAGTTGTATCGTGATTACGTGATTATGTTATCATTTTACTGAATGCAGTTGTCTAAGTTAATGATGCCAAAGAAACGGTGACTGAGAACTAACAACACGAGTCACTGAAGGTTTTAATATGCATGTGCGTGCAAGAGGTTTGTCCTGTAAAATAACAGTGGAGGGTTAATTTTTAATGTGATTTACATACATGTGCCACATCATACATTAGCTGGTGCGTTTTGATGAGAACACCTTTTTTTCCTCTTACCTCCCTTCTCCTGATTTGGTCAAAGCTGTTGGTCTGATAAAGCCTGTTTATGTGTCTGGAATTACACAGTCTGGCTGAAATGTTCACTTTTTGTAAAAAATTTTTTTTTTTTTCCTTTTTTGCAGCTTAAGAGCCTCTTGTGCTTGCTTGGTCAGTGTGTGGGCAACTTTTCTATGTAATGGGGCCGCTAAGACAGAGTAGCCTGTGTCCTTCACGACAGAACATTTCTGTTTTGTGTATTTGAGCTTTTGAAATGTTCTGTACACATGTTAAAATCAGGATAAACCACTCAAGATATACCGTACTTAATATAAGTAGCCCCATATCAGAAATTGGAAAAATACTCTTATAACTGTGATATTGTGATATAGATTCAAATCATGTCGTCCAGCCCTAATGTCCCTGATGTAGCAGCGTAAACTTGTAGCACGAAATGCAGAGAATTGACGAACTGATCTCCTCTGCCGACTTTTCTCCAGCCCTTGGAGGTCACATTTTAGGGAGGAAGAGGTTAAAAATCTTGTCTGACCAGCGGCGTGACTTGATTTGGCTGCCAGCCGGCTTGTCGACAGTGTTTTTCGTGCTTCGGCAGACCATGAGCCGAGCACGCATTCTCCTCATTGGAGGAGCTCGCCCACAGGCTCACCCTCTATCTCAGATACACACACACACACACACAACGACACACAGACACACAACGGAAGTCACTGCCGTGTCAAATTCACACCGTTGCGCAATGAGACCAGTTTGTTGCCCCTTGCAATCAACACAGACTTTGTTGTTTGGGCAGTGCTTCATTTTGTAATCCGCCTCAGGCCGTAATGACTTTGTGATAAGCAGGAGTAACTTGTGTAAACAATAAGGATTGCCCTGTGGAAGCAATTTGGACACTTCAGTGCCTCTCTGGCCCACCCATGCCTACTAATGTGGTGGTTGCCAGTTTGAATCCCAAGACTTAAAGATTAGGAATTCAATAATTACCTCTAAACTGTTCCCCAGGGCCTTATCAGTACTTTACGAACAGAGAATTTCAAACCGAGAGATGCGGCTTCATTCTAAAACAACAGGAGTGTATGCAAGTGTTCTGAAGACACCAGGAGGTTGGTTACATGTTGTAGTTTGGACGGCTGGTTTGGCCTGCTCATCATCACAGTCAGCAGTTGCACCGGCAGCACTGGCTGTGACACACAGTGGCTGTGCTAAAAATTTTGCATCACAAACTTGGTTCTCCTTCCCCGGGTCACAGCCCAGTCAAATCGGAGCACAGGCACCGACGCGCATATTTTTAGATTCAGATTGACTTACTTTCCGAGAATATCATTATCTCCGATGTCAGTCGCAAATCAGCATCCATAAATCTGCTTAGAAACCGTTGGACGAAGAGATACTCCTTATAGCTGCAGAACCTGCCTGAGAATCATCATGTTTTTAAGTTTTCTTCAGTATCAAAGCAATCCCGTGACAGTTGTCTGTACACCCATGGGTACACTGCAAACAGGAACTGCTAGTAGCTAATTCTGCATACTTTTAGTGGTGTCAATTTGCCCAGATGTTAAAAGAAAGAAAAAGAAAAACAAAACAAAAAGAGCTACAAAACAAGGGGCAAGTTGTACTTACAGCTAACTGACTCAGTGTCAACATTATTCTTCCTGTTTACATCCCCCAAAGCCCCCACATTACACAAGAGTTTGATTATCCCCAAATGGCAGTAAGTAGATGGGGGGCATTGTCTCAGTTTTGTCTCAGGATGGGAACCCACCGCCAGACCTTGAAAACGTCCAGTACAGCGCGTACTGTACCTACAACACCATTCCGGTGCGAGTAAAGTATGCCTCTGCTCAAACCCGATACGTCTCTCCTCACCTCCTGCTCCCTGCTTTGGAAAGAGAGACTCCGGTAATCTTCTAGTGTAAGAAAGGGGGACAGTGTGAACTACGGTCACTGGCTGGCTGTGAGACAGACAGGCGATCGTGATAAAGGTAAGTAACTGGCCTCACACAGGGACGGAGAGCTTTCAAGAGTAGGGGTGAACAGGTAAGAAGAGGGGTCGGAAAATGGATAGAGCGGCAGCAGTGTGCTTACTTTCACCTCTCAGTGTGCGTGGGACGCTGATCTTATATCTATCCCTGTTGGTCCGGAGTCCGAATCCAAGTCGTGGCCATGATACTGATGCCTTATATGACCTTCAGTGATCTCTGCGGATTAAAGCATTGTGACTCGCTCAAATGAGCTGCTGCTGCTGAGGCTAGAAGAGGGGCCGAGACGTGACGGTGACACACACACATACTCAAGCTCCTGTGGGCTCTATGACGACAAGGCATTTGTTCTTGTCCTATTGTAACTTTCCTCACATCTGTTGAATATTGTGCATACGTTTAAGACAATTAACCAACCACATATTTTTGATACTTTTGGTGTATTTAAAGCTGCACTTGTTGCCACTAGGTGTCTATAAAGTCTGACACTTTATATCACCGTGAAAAAGTGGTACTGGCAAAAATGGTAGCGAACAATTGCTTGTTCGCATCGCACATCCAGCAGACACAGTGCACACAAGCACTCATTTGAACTCAAGTTTCTGTCCAGCCGATAACTTTAAGCCCAATATTCACCCTCCTTTTAGCACTGTTTTGGTTTCCACCAACTCCTGAGGGAAGTATCTGAATCTTGAACAGCTAAATGCTCCACAGAGCTCTTTGTCTGCCTGCCGTTTGTTGAAGGGTCAGATAGTGCACGGCTTTATATCGGGGCTGAAAAACAAGAACGACGAGTTTGTGGATGGCAAAACCAGAACAACAAGATAAAAGATGCTCAGACACTCCATACAGTTGAGATGAAATAAAGTCAGGTGGAAATTTTCTGTTGGTTTGTTATCGGCCCCATGGGTAAATTAATTACAGACAGCGTTTTTAATTTGTGCAGCACATAAGTACTGTGGAGTACACTTCATAAACGCACACACATACGCTTCACACACACTCACACGCACGCACATTGCTGTGAACTGTGAACATAATCCAGGCATCATTTACATTTCCCAACGCAACATATAAACGGGAAAACAAATAAGGGGTAAATAAACGTAATTTCTAGGGGAAAGCGTTCCATGTAACATACTGTACTGTTCTGCTTGTGTTTTACACTCCCCTCCCACTCTGTGCCTTGAATCGTGGAGTGTGATTTCCGGCTGTCGTCGGCGTCATCACGGGAATATAGATGTGAGAGGCAAGATACAAGCGTCAGTATTTTGTAGAAAACGACTCCACTAATAAAAAAAAAAATACATTTAATTTCTAAAAATCCTCTATTATTGAACAATAATACCTGCTATAGAGTCACAGTATTTCAGCCCACCTGTAAAATTTTATTGTGAAATTACCGTCGTAAAAACAAGAATTTAACGAATCCATAAAGTCAACCAGTATATGTAATGTTTTGCTCGAAGTCGGGAGGGTGACCCAGATAACCTTGCACTGACAGGTGACTGCTGTACTGAGCCAGTTGGTTTGTTTGTTTGTTCGGTTTTTTTTGCCAAATATCTTGGTTAGTTACGCCATCGAATGCAAATGTAAAATATGATCACTTTAAATTCATCAGCGGTTTCTCTTTTCAAAAGTAAGTCCAACTCTTAACATCCCCTCTTCCACTTGATAAATGCTAAATCGGTCTAAAAAACACAATAAAATACCCCAAACATGACAAATGAGTCATTTGCATTTGATTGCAATGGCTGAGATATTTATTTAGGCTAATGAAAGAAGAAGAAAATTGTGCTTGGAGCATCTGATGACAGGGGGGGAAAAAAAAGGATTTGTGTCAACGGAGTCATCAATATGTGTAAAAATGACGCAGATTTAGCAAAGAGATGAGCAATAGGTGGGATGACGGGGGGTGCAAATCCAATCACCATGTAACATCAAAAAAAAAAAAAAACTGTGGAAAACAAGACATGCCCGGAGCAATAATTCTCCCTCTGCAGCCATTTACAACAGCCTGGATGATGATGAGAAAAAAATTTATTTGAAGTGATCTTGAAGGTCTGCCCTTCAACTTAAAGCCAAAGGCCTGAAACTTAGAGTTAATTTAGATGCTGAGGAGACTTCAGTAGATAGAGACAATAATCCACTCTGCCAACTCGGGATCATTTCAAACATCAAAACATTGTTATCCTCCACAGATTTATAGAAGGTCATTGATGCTTTTATCTCATCTTTAAACTACTCTGACTCTCACAGCTTTCGAAGATGTTCTCATGTCTCCACTTCATTAAAAATTCAGTAGTCAAGGCTTTTAATTGCTGCCATTTATCTCAAGTTTTATTATCTTTTGCACTGCAGACCAGGTGGAGTTGTTTTACCGATCACATCCAAGGCTCAGGTGGAATTTCACATGAACAGGAGCCTATTGTGGGGCCCTTGCGACTGCTTTTAATGCCGCAGTTGTTAAACTATGACACAGTGTTGTTTTTGGTTTTTCAAAATGAAATCCATATTTCCCCGAAAACTCTCCTGGCTCCGTGCGCAAAACGACGACGCTGAAACCTCTGCAGTCAAAGACAGATAAGGCATATCAGCACTTTTCCCGTGAAACCCAACCCATTGGTACTGACGTTGAAAGGCAATGTAGCGGCCGACAGAGGCTGCCAGTCCTCCCTGTAATGGTCCGGTTTTGTCACATTAATTATAATGTGGAAGCAGAGTGAGCTGCAGAGACGGAAACTCACTTGGAGACAGCAGACACCGCCAAGAAACTTTTTATGACACAACTTTCTCTCCAATTTTTATATCCGTTTAAAGCTTTGATCTTTATCTTCGAGACTGTTGGGGTCTAAAATTCGAAAAAGGCTTTCGTGTTTGTGTGTTGTGCAACTTCTCCTTGTAATGGCACGTTCGGATGTACAGGGTGTGCTCTGCTCCCTAGATAGCACTGAACATTAAGTCTTGATTTGGGTTTTTAGTGCTCATGTTTTTTTCTTAACACAATGGTCCTTTTTTCACAGCAGCCACTTTGGCCCATTGTAGCAAGTACAGCATAGCTGTAATTAAAAACATTAAGGATAGCTCAGTTTCAATAAGTCTCCCTGAAGCCACGCCGATGATTAAACTTACACAATACAAATGTAATTGGAGCTCGTAAACCTAAATTAAAGTGAGCCCATCATTAATATTAGTCATCACACCTGTGATTTTCCTGCTATGACACCAAGCAATGGTCTTATAAGGAGACACGTATTTGTAGTTAAACTGCAAAAACATCCATCTTACCAAAAAAGTCATTTTAAATCTAGCATAGATTTGATTGATTTGCAGATTTTAGATGACACTTAATTCCACTTGCAGCTTCCTCGTTTTAAAGAACGTTCCAGAAATTAAAGTCAGTAAATTGAGAGAGAGATAAATTATTTCACTTAAGGACAATCCAATTTTTTTTTTTTAAAGTGTAAAACCAAGGGACACAATCTCACCCAATTATCAAATGCTTTCGACTGTTTTGGGAAAATGTGATTTTTAGGGCTCAGTATAGAACAGAATGGCTCAAAAAGATGACTCAATTTTACTTTGATTTTCATTTTAATTTTTGCCATTTTCGATCATGGTCATGTGGCATTTCACTACACACTGTACCTGTAGGTGACAAGTAAAGATCGATTAGATTTCATTCTCTCATTTTGTCAAAATTTAAAGCTGCACTAATCATTTTTTTTGGTCACTCAGGGGGCAGAACTCCACAACAAACATAACATCACACACACGGTTGACATGTTGTGGCCTAATGAAGTTGATGCGGCTAACATGTTAGCAAACAGTTGCCTTTTTACACATCCAACAGACAGGAAGCAACAATAGCATTTATTTTGAGTCTTGTTTTTGGTCCACCTGACGAATCTAAGTCCAGTATTCAGTCTGTTTTTAGTTTTGTTTAGATCTCCAGCAACTCCTGAGGAAAATGTGTTGCTCCTTAAGGGCTCCACTGTGGCTTTGTGCAGACTGCAGGCCAATCCGATTTGTTCCGCACTGATCTTTGCAAGTGACTAGATCTGATTTGTGCGTCCGGACATCGCCAACCTATCTGCATGGGTTGCGGTGGAAGCGACGCTGGTGACACAGCTTTCCAACGCGGCAGCAAGCGATCATGCTGTCAAGTCTCCGTGCAGAGCTCCTTCATCGTTGTCCTCGATAGTGCCAAAGAACTATACTCTCTGATAGTGCTCTCCTATTAGCAGCATGGATTCTGCTCACTCCGTCACTCTGGATTTGATGTTGTCGTCGTGTGTCGTGTTGGAGTGACGTAAAAGACACTTTGAAATTGGATTTGAGTGGTCAGAGCGTCCGGACTGCGACGCATCAGTAGAAATCCAATTGGAATCACACTTCAAACTACCTACAAATGCGGTTTGGATCCGATTTGCATGAATCACATTTCCTGTGGTTTTTTCGCGGTCCAGACTTTCTGAAGTCAATCCGGATACAATCTGGATATGCCAAAAAAGGGATATGGGCTGGCAGTCTGAACAAGGCCTATATTAGTCGCTTAGCTAGTCGCTAGCTTTGCCTCTCAGCTGTTTGGTTTTGTGCTGGTAGAACATAGTGGGTTTATCAGACCTGTATTGCTAGAAACAGCGGCCTGATGATGTTGGAAACCAGGCTGGAGAACAGCAACCCACACTTTACAGTAGCAGACTGTAAAACCAAAACAATGTGCTAAAAGATGCTAAAAAAAAAGCTCCATAGAGCTGAGAAGAACTGAAGAGTTGGGTGTTGATTCTCTTTGGGCTCATCACTGTGAACAATTCCCTTCACATTAAACCTAGTCATTTGCCCCCGTTGTTCTCATAATAATCCTGAAGGCCACAAATTTGACTGTTGTGAATGCCCGCGCTCAACGATAAATCGGTAGGTAATTAATTAGCAAGCTCCTGGGTTATCAGCCCACACAGGGACCGGAAGCTCTGACAGCCAAGGGGAGAGAAATCAGTCATCCTCTCCCCTCCTCTGCAATTCAGGGAGATGCATAATCATCCGGACAGACTCATACCGAGGACAGTCCTGCGTGTGTGTGTGTACGTGTACGTGTACTTGTACGTGTACAATCTTTCTGCAGTTCTTTTGAGTTCGCCATATCTCACCTCCACTTCACCTTGTCTGTACTTTCACATCGAGTTCCCTCTGAAGAATAAAACCTCTCCGTAAAAGCTGAACTGAGCCTCTTCTCCCTTTCTCTCGCCACGTCTTGCAAAACAAAACCTGGGACCTGGGCTGGTCTTTTATGGAGCCCCTGCTCAACCTGTCCACCTTTGACATATGGCGAGATTGAGAGAGGAAGTCGTTGGATGTATTTCCTTTTGTTTTTCTTCTTTTATCCCCGTCAGATGCAGGAAAAAGGAGTAAGGAAGAGAATGACAAAGGAGCAGATAAAAGAGGCAGTGGGTACAGTGTGTCTTCTTGCTGTCCATGCCAACAAACACACACACACATAGACTCAAAGAAATGCGCTTATGCACTCATTCATATGTGCTTTCACATTATTTCATGACTCATCTTTTATGCATGTTGCCGCATTTGCCATCCCTCTCCGCTTTAGACCAGAGCAGGCCGGCACTCAGCGGAGACTGGAAAGATGTCGCTCATTGGGACACAACAGTCGGCACTCCGGTTGACCTTTTCTCAGGCGGGTGGTGGGGCTTACAGGAATCCTCGCAAGTTCTGCCGTTTCTCATACATTTTACAGGAGTGGATCAACTGTGGCTCCGCACACGAAGGACTATTAGAAGTTATTTACAGCTTGGGTTTTATTTTGGTCCTTCTTTTTATCAGTTATGATAACATTGCACTCACTATGCTGACTGCCAGGTTTAACTGTCAAGTGGCTAACTGAGCTAACTGATACATCTAAAATTAACGTGACCTTTTTAGAATCAATAGTAAAAGATACTCGGAAAATGTTTAATAATCATTAAAATTGGGAAGATTTTAAATTATATTTCACAAAAATAAAAATATATACCTCAAATTACAAAATGTTGTCATAATGTTAGATTACATGGCCTAATAAATTTAGATAGGTTAGCCAATCAGATACTGGATGCAAATATAATTAATATCTAATAATTAATACCTTCATTTACAAAGGATTAACAGTTAAGTTTAACATGTTGTTTTAAAAGTGCTAATTATTTAGTGAAATTGAGAAAAACGTCCTAATTTTCATGATCTCCTGTCTTGAAAAAAATATTTAAAAGCACAAATTGATGGAATTTCTGTTAAAATGACAAGCAATATTTACCACTGACCTTTGAAAACTCCCAGAAAGTTACCTCTGTTTACTATTTCAGAGCAGAGGAGGAGCTGGAAGGTCCAAATTACCTCAGGTATCTGACAACTACAGACAATCCAGACAGGCTCTTGCTGTTCAAGTCTTATTAGCTCACTCTGATAAGCACAGAAGGAGATAAGAGTATAAAATAGAAATGTGAAGAAGTGAGAGAAAACAAGCACTGCAGGGGAGGGGAGAGCCAGGGAAAGTGCGGGAGGGATCAAGCGGGGCATGAAGGGGAGTCGGAGGCAATGTAACCCCATTCACTTGAGAAGTAGGTGAAAAGACAAACGAAGCCCTTCGACATTTCCTTATAATGAATCGCTGCTCCCAGGCCCTCACACTGTTTCTTTCTGTGCCTCTCCGTCCCTCTGCGGCCAGAGTGACAAACCCATTTGGGGCACCGTTAACCGGGAAACGCCTTGTTCCCGACGCTTGACCAGAGCAGCACTGTTCCTTTCGGGGAAGCCACATTAGTGACAGTTGAGACAAACGATGTGCACGACGAAAAGGGGGAAAGAGTTGTGCTTGCGGTCAGGGACGAGTTCAGTGGAGCGGGATCAACCTTGTCAGTTCTTTGTGGTGTCGTGGCCCTGCCCTCTGGAGGGAAATATGACACACTACAGTTCCCTAAAGAATTTTGTCAACACTGTTTACTTTCCCTCTAAATGTGAACTGAAAGGTTTTTTTTTTTTTTTTTGCAGTGGTTCTTTAAATATAACTCTGGGTTTTCATTCTGACAAACTTTGCTACCATCCCAGGGCTTTACAAGTAAACTCATCACTGGCTCATGATTTATCAGCAGAAATCCCCAGAGAATTAAATATTTAAAGACAAACATAAACACACTCGTATCTGTCTCGAAGGAATTTAATTAAACCATAAACTCAACTGCTACAAATTCTTTGGACAGGAAATACAGTTTGTCACGGCTAAAAAAAAAAAAAAAAAAAAGGTGCAATTTGTGTTTATAAAAGAAAGTACTTCACAGTAAGTCCCATTGTAGACTTTTACTTTGCTAATCTTTGGAAAGAGAAACATATCTGGCACAAAATAGTTGATGTTGAGGTCCATTTTCAAGTGTGTTTAAATCAGAGAGAAAATTAGGTGATTTGTGAAAGGTGAGCAGTGTACTGCAAGAAGAAAGGCACACAGCTGACCTTTCATTAAAGTTTTACAGTAAAGGCTGTGTTTACGTTGAAAACAATTGGCGGCGGTGGCGTTGGCGGCAGCCACTCGCTGTCTGAAACAGCTCAAAGGATAAGGCAAGGAGTATCCTATATTTTTGCTATTGCCATCAGCTCCCATGGACATACCAAAGCTGACAATATGTCAGTCCATCTCTCAATACTTGCTGACTCCCACCCAGTCCCGGGGGGGGAGGGGGCCCAGCTCCAAGCCCAATTGTTTCTATTTAAAACTTAAATTTTAAAACAGTGTGACAGTGCAGTTTCCAGCAAACGTCACTCAAACAGGAATAAATAGTGCATCAGCTGTGGAGTAATACACATTCGAAGCACTAATGAGTATTTACAGCCGCAGGACTGTAGGATTAACTGCAGCGCCCATGTTATATCATAGAGAAGGAGTTTTTAATAGTTTTGACATGCAACACCGTCCCCACCTGGGAATCTAGCTGCGTATATTGTACACCCAAATACAACCCTTCCACCAAGATGGTCCCATGACCAAACAATAATTTCTGGAAGGAAAAAAAAAAAACAAAGACCTAATGAAAACAGTTAGAAAGATATGGGCTTAATGCATCCATTCATCCATCCATCCATCCATCCATCCATCCATCCATTTTCTGTGCCTGTACAGCATGCTAGGTTAATTTAGGCTTCTGAAATACACCTGAAGTTCAGGCAAAATGGCAGGGAAACATTTGACCTTCATAGCAAGTCTTTATTCTTCTTATTCTTATTCTCTGTCATTCTCAAGGGACAACTAATATCATTGTGGAAAAGGCTGTGGTCGGTGATGCAGTGGGGTTCATTTTAACTGTGTGTTTAGAATCAAATGCCTCCATTAAAAACCTAAAAATAATCTTTCTGTAATCGTATTATTAGATATATATAATTGGGACCGCAGAGTTAATTGTGTAGCTACACAGAGTACAGAAAAGTAATTTAGCGCAGAGGAAGTAGAGGGCGCATGTTCTCCCCCATGGCACTCAATGCAGGAAACAGATGAGAAGGATTTTGGATGGATTATGAGCATTAGCACCCCCCCACACCCCGGTGGGCCGTATTATTAGTTGGCTGAATATATCATTAGGAAAATGTCCTTGTCTGACTGTGTGCTGCGCAGAATTGCATCTTTTATCAAATAACAACCAGAAGCATGACAATTTGGATACACAGAGAGTAAGAAAGACGGGGGCTGAAAACCCTCAGGGCGCTGTACCACATCACCCGGTGGGAAACAGACTTTACTGTAACATGTACTGTATATGCCATACGCAGAAGGTTATTTGCATGCATGAATGTGTCCTCTTGCCGCTCTTGTTGCCGTTTTGTCATTTAAGGAGGAGCAGTGCGGCAAGTCACAATAAAACTGCAGTTCTCTCATTACAGCCTTATTTTTTTTTGAAGTGACCTACTTGCAGAGAAAAAGCTGTCAGGAGATGGAAAAATGCATGAATGATATCTCGTGTGAAGATGGGAGATGGAATAGAAGCAGCAAGATCAAATTTTCCCTCTCTCATCTCTTAGGGTGTATACACTATACTGGCTCAAGTACTCTATATATTTTCAGATTTATACTTTGATCCAGCTGCTCCCCTCAGCCGCTTACCTATTCTGGCTATCTTTCTTTTGGTCCCCCCCTTTTCCCCAGTGGGCAAACTCTAGCTTCTAAAATCTGCTTTATTGATCTAATTTTTGTGAGTTCTGCTCCTGTCACTGGCAGATAAAACTCTGAGAGATATTGCAACTCACAGTACACCTCTCCCCAAACCACGCCAAACTCAGATAGATGGCGGCTGCTAATTGTTGTTTCTTGGAGTTTGCTGGAGTTCGATTCGCATCAACAGTGTCGTTGCAGCAGAGCAGCTTGTTGCGCAAACATGATGAGTAATTGAATTGGGTCTGGACAAACACAGCTCGTGATTAAAAACAGACTGTGACAATATTAAGAGCTCGACAAACACAAATCAGCAGTCATGGCAGAAAACGCAGGGCGCAGGCAGGAAATTGGCGGGGTCCAACGGTCGCGCCCTGGGGGACAACTCAAATGTCCGAACTGATTTAAAAGGGGATAAAAAATAAATGAAAGAATTGTGGTGATATCTAATAGAGATGAGCTCCCTCGCTGTTTGTTGTGAGTGTGCTATGGGACAGAGTATGGACCTTTTGTGAGAACGGTTTTTACGTTTACTTTAGACTGTAGAGCAGGAATACCGATGAGAGATTCAAAACTAGGGCCGTGGCCAAAACAAGCTCTCCAAGCCTCCTTTCTAGATGCGCTCTGATGTCCCTGCTTAGTGCTGTAATAAGAAGCTGGAATTAAGTACTGAGGCTGAGAGAGTCGAGTTTGCAGCGCAGGAACGCCTCTATACATTTTTCACTTCGCCTGTAGGTAGGGGGTTAAGTGGGTATATTAGGCCAAGATCAAAGACATGCTTAAGATGTACTGCGAGGTTGCGCCCGAGTCTAGAAATGCTCCTTGGCAATGTGTCATTATTGTAAACAGGCATTACAAGCTGCACAGTGTGAGGCAAACTCAATCTGGACGGTTTAAATGCCCCAATAAAAAGTGTTATTAACAGCTAAATCTCAGCAGAGCCTCACTTTCTTTCACATCTGAATTAGAGTGTCTTTATTTGCATGAAAAGTGCAAATGTGATGCCAAAGTGCTAATGGAATCAAGATGAGATTCACGAGTTATGAATAAAAATGCGATCACACACATTAATTAGAGTAATACCGTAATTTAATTTACTGTTTTAAGGCATTTACTGTTTTTTTTAAAACGTTTTAATGTTGTGGCTAATCGGTGTGTGCTTGAACATTACCATATGTACAACATGTTGCACGAGGAGCTGGTAACACTTTACTATAAGTCCACTTATTCACCATTTGTGAGCAGTATTTACACATTTAATAAATGGGTTTTTCACACTATAATGTATTATAATGTATATGTATTATAAGGACGTTTTACGTGTTTATTGATGTCTTTCTCATCATTTGTAACTTTTCCTATGAAGACATTTTTATATTGCTACAATCTTAAAAACTAAGATAAACATTAGCGTTAAATTAAAAGACAAAGCAAAGATATACGTTAAGGGCCTTAACATCATTAAGAAAGGTACTTGACCATCGTTACTGTCACCAAAAAGGATACCCTTTCAGATGTAGTCACCCTAGTCGTGGCATTTACTGGAGCCACTCTACTAGAGCTGTGAATAATGGCACAAAAAGGGGGCTACCATTATTATACAAGCGGCAACCTTGCTTTAACACGATAGCCTTTTTGTTTCCATTCTGCAGGCAATGACGAATAGTCTCTTGTAGAGTGGAAGAGCCTCCCAGCACAAATAAATCTGGGACCTACTGGTCAACAAATAGCCGAATGCGATCAGGAATTACTGTTTGTAACATGAATTCAAGTATGAAGGGTATTTACCTTGTGCATAACTAATGTGACATGCTGAGCCGTTTTCTCATTTCATAAGACTTAAGCGAATGACACAAACCCTTAGAGTTGAAAGGTGTTCAGACTTTCTGTCAAAATCACTGGGATAAAAAAAAGAAAAAAAGAAAACGAAAGCTGACAGTAAGGTGACAGTAAAGCTTTGGCTCTTCTAGGGTCGGGCTCCTTTTTTTTTTTTTTCTCTGTTTATATTTTCTGTGGCTTAACAAAGTAACAAGTTTAACTGAATTAAGTCTCACTTGTTATGCTCAGTCCGAGCGATCCGGCTGCAGTGGGGAAGTGCGCCTTGCGATACGATATGCTGACACCCCACCAGACACGCGTGCTCTGTGGCGTGACGAGGAGGGCGTTCATCGCATTGGCTACACTGCTGTGGGTGTCATGCGTGGCTCTCGCTGGGCACCGGCCAATGCGTGAGTGAGTGTGTCCGGGCATTTCACCGTTCGGTTTTCTGCTGCCTACCATGCTGACGGCCATCAGTTTCGGCTCGACTGTCAGACCGCGAGGCTTCTCATGTCTTTTTGAGGCGGCTCGGGGGGGTGTTAGTGTCTCCACAACTGTGTGACATCTGACAGAATTAGTATTGGAGCTTTGAGGGACCATCGCTGCTGGTGTGGAAAGCAACTGCTGTACGATTGGTATACTTTTATAGCAAATGATGGCCGTGTGTGTGTGCGTGTGTGTGTGTGTGTGTGTGTGTGTGGAGCAGATATACACCGATCAGCCACATTAACATTAAAACCGGTAACTGGTTTTAATCGGTTGCAAACACATATAAAGGGAAGCTTTCTACACACTGTATTTCACCAAAACAATGCCTGGATCAATATAATGAATTTCAATTTCTGTTTGCATTTTCCTCTGAAATGGATTTTGACATGGAAAGGCCAACATCTGTGTTTGTTCCCTTCCCAATTGTATTTCACAAGCGGCTGAGGTAAACCTCCAGTGTTCTGTGTCGCTCTGATAAGAGGTACCGTTGTTCAGTGGATTGCCGCCATTTAGCCCATAATTCTTTTCTTTATTCCACAGAACAATTCTGTTCTGTGTCACTAAATGGTTGGACCTCGCTTTGAGATAAGACACAAAGACCCCCTAAGGCGTCGTATCTGAGCTCCTGGAATTAGGCTGGGTGGTTATGAGCTGGATCGGAGTGTAATCAGTGCTGTGGCACCCAGCGGAGCCAAGGATATGAGATGCTGGCTGTCACACTGGCTCAGGTGAATTGAGCCTGAATGCAAAATGAATGGAAACAATTCTTGTTCCTCTACTGTTTGAAAACATCAAGACAGATATACTTTTAAGGATAACTGATATTCAATTTAACATTTAAACATACAGTATGTTTCCTAACGATGTTATTTTACTGTATTACCACTGAATCAGACAACCATATGTAATCTGAAAGGGTTGACTTATACTGATAAACCCAAAAGAGAATAATCCAACTCTGCAGCTCTTGACATCTTTATAGCCTCTTTTAGCTTCTTGTTCTGTTGAAACAGTCAACATTAACGGTATGGCTCATTCACATCAATACCATTTCCATCAGCAGCAGGTTGCTGTTTTCAGGAAAAAAAAAAACATGAAAAAACTCTAATTAACTCTAATGAACTAATAAATAAAATCCCATGATAAATTTACGTCCTTTCAAATTTCTGTTCTACTGTCGTACCCCCTATGAAATACCCGATGTATGCTACCTGCCCAGCGCCAAACAGCACACTCAGTTAGAAAATAGCCAACTGGTGAAGCAGGTCCAACATCTAGCAGCCAAAGAGCCAGATATTTTCCTCAGAGGTCGGTAGAAACCAAACAGGAGAGTGAGTATATTGGAGTTCTATTCATCAGGCGAACACGAACGCGACTCCATTGGGATGATAATGTTGCTCTGCGTCTGCTGGATATGTGAATAGGAAACCTTTTGGCCATAGCAAGCTTCTGATGTGCTAGGACTGTGTGGCTTTGTGCTTGTTTCAATGTTATTCTTCTCCGGCCAAAAATCAGTGAATGCAGCTTTAAACATTACCAAGAAAAAGCAGCATAATTGCAGTGTCTGAATTCCTTAAACCTGCATAAACTGACAGCAGAAACAAGAAACTGTTGCCGTGTAGTGGGTTTGTAAAACCTTTTTTTGGTGAACAACAGCTGCGGCTGAAAACATCACTGATTTGAACGGTGAGAGGGGACGAGAAAACAGAAAAGTGGTGGGCGAGACAACCAAAACAATGAGCTAGAGGATGTTAAGAAGTGTCGCAGAGCTATGGGTAACTGGAGAGTGGGATCATAGCTCACGGTGGGCTCGTCCCTATAAGCGACCCCATTTCACATACTGTACAAGTAGTCATGTGATTCGTTGGTATATGAAAATGATCATGAGAGCCACTTTAATTATTTCCAGGTGTTCTTTAAAGTAAACAAAGGAGTTGTAGGAGCCGTAGCACTGGTAATAGCATACGTAAACATAGCAGTAATAATGGCAGCACAGATAAGATTAGATTAGATGTCCTGTGTTTAGAAGAAAGAGCGATGCACTTATTGTAAACAACTCACATCAGATAGAAGAACAACATCTGTTGATGCAGATGTGGGAGCATCACGGAATGCAATGAAATAACAGCACAGGTGCCAAGGCTGCTCGTGAGGCCACACTAACAAGACAGGTCAGGTACAACAGGAGCAGTCACGGTTTGTAACGACTTTAAGGAGAACTTCTCGGTCCCATCCCAATTCTCCTCCTCTTAGCTCATGGGGGTGAAAGTGGAAAAAAACCGACACAAACTGACAGGCTCGCGGGCGCACATCACCCTTACGTGTCACCCTGAATGACGCCGTCTCCTCGGCGAGCTCATTGGTAAACATAAAGTGTGTGTCGGCAGCCAGATGGGGAGCGATGGAGACTATCTGTTCTCGCTCGCTCGCTCACATATCAGCCTGACTGGATGAGAGTGGATCCAGACAGTCAGCACAGGAGCCCAATTTTAGGAGGGTGATGGCACTGAAGTAATCAGGGCCCTTGTAGGAACCTCATTGGCTCTGTCCTCACTTCACCTAACTCTATAGCATCTTCCTCGCCCAGTGTATCACCTCCAAAGCGTCACCCCTGATCCCTGATGCCATTTCCCACCCACTGGTCTCACAGAAAAATATCTGAAACCCTACTGCAAAAGCCAATTGCTTGCCTCTAACAGTTCCCCAATACCCACATCTTTGTTTTAAAGTTCTCCTTCCTCCCTACCTTGCAGGACGAGTTTCCCCGATTATATGTCCTCTGCTCTGAGCAGAATTTCAATGCGGTTGACACTCAAGGCTCGAGCAAGACAAGGCCATAACTCATCCTGTCTGAATGCTGATGTCAGAGCTTAGCCTTGAATGAAAACACCAGGGTTCAACTCTCAAATGTTCAAGTTATCTGCTAAGTTCTTAACAACCTTCCATCCTGGGTCATATGCAAATTTAATGATACTTTTAATGGACTTTGTAAAAGTCTGACATCTGTCTCACTTCATTTCCTGTCTTCGCCAGTTGCTAAACTCATTTAAAATACTGTAGTTGCTTCACATACAGCTGGTGATGTGGTAGTGGTGGTTTAAGAGGTTATTGCAGTATGGAAAACAAGCACCACCCTAAACAAAAATCAAATACACTCTGAGAAAGGTTATTTAACTACCATTGTTTACTTTTTCGACATTTATGCTAGCAGAAAAAAAACCTGGACTGTATTTTACAAATCAAAAGATAAGCCACCTGCTTGAGTCTGAAACAAAGGCATAATTCTACCTGGGGAAGCGGGGGGCCAGACCACCTCGCTTTTAAAAATCCTGTTTTTGTTTCCCTCTGTTTTGCTTGCCTTTATTATTGCCCCGCATTCCCCCCGCAAATAAGCTTTATGAACAGCACTAGGAACTTTTTTTCACCCCAGGTTTTGCCTCTCGGGCTGCTTCCACTTCATTTGTCTGCCCCAACACTCTGTTGGAGGTTGTTGATTTTGGATTTCCCAGCTAATCTCAAGAAGATGCCGGACTTGAGCATCAATAAAGAGAAGGAAATAAAGGGCAGTGATCTTTTGACTAAAGATCCAAATACAACATTATCTTCCAATGAAACTAAATGAGATTTCAAGTAGAGATAGTATTTCTATGTTTTGGAGGCATGATAACCAGGTTTATCACAATATGCTATTTCCAAGATTATTGAAAATTGATATAAATGCAGGAAATAGCAATTTGCATAGTTTCATCTCTTTACTTCGCCGTGTCCAAACCAAAGCCACACCCCGAGTGTGAGATGTTTGAACTTCTGCAGAAATGTATTACAACACAGCAGTTGTGTGTCTTTGAACAAAACAAGCCTTTTTCGAGTTTCTTTGCTTTTTATTGATCCTTACATCGTCGTCATATGAGGCGTTCTAGGGGACCAGCCTACATCACTCGGAGTGAAGTACTACACAGTTTGCTCTGCCTTATCTGTCTGACATAGTCTTTACAAAATCTTCCTCGGCTTTAGGGCTTTATTCCTAAATATACTGGAGCCTCCGGGAGTTAGGCAAATCTCCCTTGAATACTTCAATCCTTCCTTCACCTGCAGCCATGTCTACCCACAACCCCCCTGGTGTCTGTTTTAAACCAACATCCTTATCATTTAACTAATTCATCACTGAGCAAACACCATGGTGTGTTGCAGGTGTACCTGTGCTTTAGCAGTGGAAAACCTTTTGGTCTTGCCACTCTTTTTCATACATATTCATCAAGATGGTAATCTTGTCAGGTTCTTTGTTTATGGTCAATAGATCTCTTAGCTATTTTAATTGCCTTTCGTGAATATTTCCCTCTGACACGCTGATTCATAAGGCGTAAATAGCGGTTAGCTGGCTCCCTCCGGGCAGCTGCTCTGCGCTGAGTGACGGACGGTTTGGGCTGAAGGTGAGACGACTGCTAAATCTTCGCTGCTGCTGCAGAACCAGTGATTACTCTTCCCTGAAACGCTGAAGCATAAAGCATGCTGCTAGCATTGACAAGGCCGCAGCTGTATAGAGGTGGACTTAGGTGAGACCTCGGGGGAACTGGCCACACTGGCATGTAAATGTACGTAAAGCACGAAAGACAGATGACTTGTCAGAGGGAATAGGAAGACGCGTTAGTGAACTGAATACGGAAAAGTGAAATTGATTTATTTTTATTTTATTTTTATTTTTTTTTGCTGTATTCTGTATTTACACCTCTTATTTTTTTCAGTGTGAATGACAAATGTAATTTTGTTTGATTGTTTTTAAGTAGTACATTTTCTTTTATATACAGTGCAGGGGTGGGAGGAATTTGGTGTTCCTGCGCAATGTGCGTTTCCTGTTTTATTGCAAGGGAGCTCCTTTATTGTGAAGCAAAATGAATAAACATCAAAGAGCAAAGAATGAGGAAATCCAATTATGAACTGAATGGTTCAATTGTCTTTTAAATATTTTGAAACTTTAACACTTATGCTAAGATATCCTCTCTTCTTGTTCTCTCTATCAGTTTTTGTATTGAGTCAATTACACATTGAAAAATCCTGCAGTCATTCCAGTGGCGGTCCCGGGCCTCCAAAGCACACGTGCGGACACTTGCATATGGGCAGTCGCAAACAGGAGGAGACGCCGTTTGTGCTTCACGAGCCTCTCCGAGTACATTTGAGCATGGGGAAGTAGCCGCTTTGAAGATGAACTAAGCTGACCCCCAAAGCTGTCGGCCCTGAGTGAAGGAAAACCGGTCTGCATTCTACAGCAGGGGTCACTGTTGAACTGAATCATTTGTTTAAGTCAGCATCCCTCTGCCTCACCCTCTGCCTTCCTCTCCCTTCCCTCCCTTCACTCTTGGAGAAAATTTAGCATGACAGAGCTGGAACAATAACTTGATTTAATATCTAGGTCATGCGAAAATCTTCTAATCTTAGCAAAGAGAATATTTATTGACTGGGGTTGAGTGACTTTGCAGTGTAGGATGCTGTTAACAGATAGATTGAGGATGAATAATTAAGCTGCGGGCTGTATCTGCATGACGGAGGTGCGTGCGATGGAGCTAAGGTGCTACCTTGTCAAAAAAAAAAGGCTTGAGGGAGAATGGGAGCAGAGTGATGAATAAAAATAAGGCATTTGATTTATGGGGCAGGGTAGGAGAGAGTGTGGTTTTGAGTTTTGTAGGCCACGGTAGTTAGTCAAAAGGGGATGCGAGGGCCTTAGTTTATATCAAAGGTGGAAATTCTCATTTTTGTTGAGAACACAACCTTCGGGTGAGCTCATGGAGCAGCAGAGGTCTTCAGAGAACATAGTGATGCCTGGTGCTCGGGCACCTTAGAACTGTCAATCAACCATGCAAAGGGCGTGAGAATACTGCGTCAAAATCCCTGTAGACTGTAAGACATTTTAACATGTCACGGGAGTGAATGATGGCTGTATTCCATTCGGCTGCTTCGGTTTCAGGGTCGTGGCGTTGCGCTTGCTGGCCGGCTGTCGCGCCGGCGCGGTCCTCCTGGGTGACTAAGCCACCGGTAATGTTATTAACACCTGCGCTTTTCTGACTCCGACAAGTCGAAATGCTGCTGCCGTGAAAAGGTCGGTTGTTTGTGTCGCTGCTGTCTTGCCTCCTTTAAACAAAAGGAAAAAATGAGTAGGCGAGATCATTTCACAGGTTTCCGATGCAATGCCAGTTGTTTCAAGAATTTCCTTGAGTCATTCAGTGTCACTAGTGGAATGTGACCTAAAAAAATAAAAATAAAATAAAAATAAAATAAAATCTTAGCACCAGGTCCATTTACAGCAGTGGAAATATTCCAGAACTTTAACCCACACCTCATGGCCTTCATCTGCAACTGGAGTTAGCTCAGTTGTCGTTTTTTTTTGCAATTGGCAGAGCAAAAGTCAAATTTCAGCACGTAGACATGAGCTCATGTACAGGTATATGAACCAATCAGCTGCTCCAAAGTGTGACTTAACACCCCCGGAAAATCTTGCTTTCGCTGACCTCCATGCCACAGTGATGTATAGGCGTACTCCAGGACCCTGTGGCATCACTGTTGGGGGTGATCACCCCCCCTTTATCAGTAACTAAACAATAATTAGGATCCCCGTAAAGGAAAGAATATGTTTATGATAAATGTCCTCCTTAATGTATAATACAGCGTTGTATTGAGCTGTAAAGTTTCCGAAGGCAGATCACTCCACTAGTTGAGCTTGAACGTTCATTACCGACCATAGAAATGATCAAATTCTTAGCTCGGGATCCAGCTATTTATTCTCAATGGCATTTTATTGATGCGTCCTTGCCCTGATTTTTTTTTTTCCCTTCACTTTGCTCCCCTTGTTTTTCATTTATTCAAATGCTTTTATTATCTTTTTTTTTTTTTAACCTTTAAGCACTTTGTAACTGAGGTTTTTTTTTTTGTTTTTTTTTAATTTTCCATTTCTTTCAGCCAGAAATATCAAGGAGGAGACAGACATCCGATGCCAAATACAAATTTTTATCATTTACGTATTGATAGTGGGGCAAACAAAAAGACTTTAGATAATGATTATATTCGATAATTGGGGTAGATGATTGGTTTCTATACTGCACATATATACATAGCTGAAAATTGAAAATGTTCCACCAATTTCAAACTGCCCCCTGAATAGTCATAGCCATCATAGCCAAAAAAAAAAAAACATTCATTCCTACTAACATTTTTTTTTTTTTTTTTTTTTGCAGCTAGACTCAAAATATATAAAAACATAGATTTGTAAGATGAGGAAGACACTTCTACCGTGACCCAGCCAGCTCCTCATAAATCAGACAACCATTTATCCATTTTCTGTGACAGTGATGTAACACTTACTCCTCACTAAAGGAGAAGAGAGGATCTTAAGGAGCCGCTGATCAATGGGGGTCTTTAGACGGGGCTTTGTGAACAGAATACCGAAAAGGCGCCTGGGAAAAGCTCGCCTGGGGTCGCCCAATCGTTCAGCAGAAGACTGAGGCTCAGAGAGTCCATTGGCTGGAAGCGAGGAGACCTGTGTTTAAACACAGCCCCCTTCGATATGCAAAAGCAGCGTCTGAGGGGAGGGCAAAGGGGCACTAGCTTGTATAGGCGCAAGGGCTGCATATTAATTCAAAGGACACTGAAAGCGCTGCTGACCTCTTCAACCCTGCTCTGTTGGTTTTTTTCTAAACATGAAGATCAATTTTGCTCTCTTAATCTCCTGTCCTTCACAGAGGTGCCAGTCGGTGTCGTGGGCGCCGCTGGCTGCACGCGATACCTGACCTCCCAGCTCCCTCCGCGACCTTTGGATGCCCCACTCTGTCCCAACAGTCGCGAGGGTATTTTGGGTATTTTGTTAAATCATGCAACTGTGGTGTTGGCACGGTGGATTACAGAATCCTGCCGGTTGCCCGACTTGGATTTGGTATTATGCAAGACTGCGATGAAACACCCACAGTCTGTCAGAGTGTCTGTTGAAGAGGAGTTGTGTATGCTCTGCAAAATGTTTGAAGAACTACACATAAAGTGCGGATGCTTCAAAAGTAATGCCACAAATAGTTTTTATTTTTATCTTACCATCCTTTGCCTTTAAAACGGCACCTATTCTCCTAGGTGAGCTTGTGCTCAGTCTTTCGAGGTGCTTTCGAGGTAGGCTGTTCCAGGCATCCTGGAGAACCTGCCTCAGTTCTTCGGCGGATTCAGGCCGCCTCGGTGTCTTCCGTCTCTTAATGTAATGCAAGACTGACTCCATGCCGCTGAGATCGGGGCTCTGCGACGCTGGAGAATATGCCTGGCATAAAATCTCTGAAAAAGGGGATCGATTCCCATTGCCAGTAGACGAGTTTTAACGATACCAAATGCAAAACAATGCCAAACAAAACACACAATTCTGCATTATTCTTTACACAGATACATACGGTACGTGCCTGTGCTCTTACAAACATGGCTGTGCATAGAAACATAGTGTACGTGCAGCCATTAAGCCTATAAGATACGGCACAACGCAAATCATATGAAGTGTGTCACGTGTATCCGAGAAATGCACGTGCAAGCAGACTGCTACAGATTCCTATAGCGACCAGTCCAAAAGATTACCGCACCTGCCGTCAGTCAGCCCAGAGTATCCTGAAGGCATTTCGGTCGTGCCGGTTCAATGTGCCGCCGCTTGCTGTAGTTGTTTTTACGTGGGAAACGAATGATGTCCATGTGCTTGGGGTATTTATCCGCCGCTCGTTGCGATGTGTGTCTCACTTTTGTAGTAGAGACATCGGACTCCCAGTTCCTTCCAAGTCCCTTGCGAGCGGTACAGCTTTTATCTGGAGGGTCAGGAAAACATTCCCATCTGATGGTAGAAATGAATGTGTTCGATAAAATAGAGAACGAATACAAATATTTAATATCTAATGAAGGACAGGGCCATAACGCATGACGAAGAGAAACCAGCTCAGCTAACAAACTCATTGGAGCTTTTACTTCAACTTCTGTGGGGGCCTGACTGTTCAGTGCTGCTCATACGATGCAGGTATGAAGAGTGGTGCGATGCCATAACGCTAATCACACCTCTGACGGCATAAATGGGCCCGCGTGTCAGACAGTGATAAGAATCCCCCTCGATTAAATGTGTGCGTGGCTGGGGAACGGCAGAGAGCAGGGTAACTACTGCCTTAGTGAATCCAGCCAGAAGCTGCACACGCTGCACTTCAAAGATGTGGTGATTCTCCTGCAGAAAAAAAAAAAAAATGTGCGTTTAGAGAACGGGCGTCGTGGCTTTCAGTCAGAATGATTTTTATTGATGTGTATGATGCGAAACTGTATTTAAACTGGGCCAGTGGTCTGAAATGAAGCACTTGTTGATTGATCTGGATATGAATCTAGTTATAAATCTAGTTATATCTCAAGCAAAGACTAAAAATGAAAAAATAAAAAAAGCACTGTACAGCAATTCATTGCCAGTATCTTTGTCGGAAAATCTACACGAATAACAGTCTTTTTGTAAAATATGCAGGGGAATATGCGAGTGCTTTTATTGAGCCTTAAAACCAAACACCTTGACTCGTAAAGAGTGAGACACCGCATATTCCTACTTTTGAGGAACACGACGATAGACATCTCACAAACTCACCATCTGGTCTATTCTCCCATTCATCCACCCGCCCGACACACAACATGCAGACAAAAAAAAAGTCTGTTATTGTTTAACAAATTCATCAATTTTATGCGAAGGTGAAGGTTCATTTTATCTCTACAAAAATGTGGAAAGTGATCCAACCAATTTTATTCCTGCAAATATCAGATATAATCTCTAAAAGACTGGAAGCTGCTATCTTCCAGTTTGATGATCTGTCTCTGCTGGTTTGTCAGATGTGCTTTGTGATGGGATACGAGAGGCAGCTTGTGGAAGTCTACCAAGCTATCATGCTGTTGATTGCTTGGCAATAGTGTCATTGCTCCCCCTCTGATGGATGATGGGTGCTGTGAGGACCGACTGGCGAAGACAGACGACTGACTGCGACGGGTTTGCATGTAACTTTCCCCCCAGCGAGGGGTACCTGGTTTTCGCAGGAGCGAGCACATGGGACTCTTTGAGGCAGTTGAAAAGCCCTTTCCGTGGGAAAGAGGTACTGATTTGCCCGAGCTGATGGGGCAGGAGGAAGGACGGAGGGAGGGAGGATGAGGTGTGGATGTTGGTGAGGAGACCAGGGCCTGTGAAGTGGCGGCCTGCTGAGAGCCGGACCGCACTAGGATCCTGGCCCGAGTCCTCCTGTGCGAAGGCCAAGAAAGGACACGAATTAACAATCAGAGAGCAGAGCGGAGCGGAGACAATCATGACAGTGGTCACAACTGAAGGTAAAACACTAATAATCATACAGAGGGCAATCAAATCAAACTTGGTAGGTAGAAGCCCTGAATTTCACCCTGAGATTCTGTGATTTACTGGTTGCATCGAGACTAATTGATCAGTGGACAGAAAGCAGCAGGGGGCCACAGCTCTTCCTGTTACTTCACAGAGGGTTTGCATTTTATTTTGGGGCAAAAACACACTTTTTAGGGTTGTACACTTTAACAAGTCACCGTGGTCCTGCCATTAGCCACTGTACATTATGTTCACCACTGCGTTTTGTATCATAATCCAGGGCGGGCATTCATACTGCACAGATTTTTAGAAACGGTGACTGGAGACCTTTTTCTGGGACTCTTATTTTTGTGGAACCAAACCAAAGATCCCCATTCCAAAAATGATTTCATCACACAGATAGCAGAATCGAAAAGAAATAAGAAAAACATACACATCACTTGGCCAAAAGCACGCCGGCACCCAAACATTACAACCATATGGGATTGTTGAACATGTCGTGGCCAAACCACCAGCGTTAATGTGCTGCTATAAGAGCCTCCACTCTTCCAAGAAGGCTTTCCTGAAGATTTTGGACCCTGGCTGCAGTGAGGTCGGAGACTGATTCGGGCTCGCAGCCGGTGCCCCCCCCGTTTATCCCAAAGGTGTTCGACGAAGTTAAGGTCGGTGGCTCCGCGCGGGCCAGTCAAGTTCTTCCACAGCAAATTCAGGAAACAACATCTCTATGGACCTGGCTTTGTGCACGGGCTGCATCCCAAACTAGCAACAGTCTAAGGAAGCAAAAGACTCTTAAAATATTGTATGCTGTAGAAAATTTTTGCTTGATTGGAACTAAATGGCCTAACCCAGACCATGACAGACAGCCCAAGAATGAGTGGAGAGGGCATGAATGAATGGGCTCTTTGCCATATACTCTCTTCCCCCCCCCCACACTTTCTCTCACATTGTACGGTGTCCCCAGCTTCCCCTCCTTTTCTTTGCTCCGTTTCAGCAAAGCAAGAGATGATCTTGGCAGTATATCAGGCTGAGTTGCACATCTCCTCCTCCATCCCCCGGGGGGGTCGAGCGATAAAGGAGACGAGAGTGACGGGCCGGACCGGGGGCTGCGAGGTGGAGCAGATGGCAGCGAAAAAAAAATAAAACAGGTCAGTTGCCTCGGATGCAATCGGCCTAAATAAGACAAACTGACCGCACCGACGGCTTGGAGAGAGCGGCTTCTGTTCAATCATTCGACCCTGTATCAGGTGTGACAGTGTAAAACAAGCAGCCTTGTCCCCAACGATGACTCCGCTGGAGCTGGCACGGCAGTGTTGGCTCCAGCAAAGGGGATAATAACTTCCTCGTTCACCGGCGGTGGAAGCCGTCATCAGGCCATTTTGCTTCGTTCCCGACCAGCTTTAATTATCCTGCAATGACGCCCTGTCACAACCACTACATCATGTAGCAGAGCAGTGTGGCAATCCCCGGGGGCAGCATCACCGGCTGAGCCAATGAACTCCCATCTGGTTGGGCGGATGTGACTGATGAGGTGGCACCGAGTGATTTCCCGCAATGTGGAAAGCGCAGGAAGGGACGGAAGCCGCTTGCTCGCGTGCCGCGTGTCGCGTCTCCCGGGAAAAATGACAGTTACTTGAACAGGAGTTTCGAGAAAAAAAAAAAAAAAGTTTTCCCCCGAAACATATACATCATGTTTAGGCGTCGTGAAACGAATTCTCATCAACCCACGCTCATGGGCTCGGTGTGCCAAGCCCGAGCCAACCCAGCATATTTCACACAGTTTAATCCCACACTGTTTTTCCAGTCCTTTCATTCCCTGAGCTGTTGATGTTCTCTTCTCCTCCCCAGCGCTCATTCTGCCACGCGCAGAGCATTCCTCTCCTTGTTCAAACACTGCCTCCAGAATTCCTGCCCTTGTTAAAATACTCCCCTCCTCTTTTGCTTTATTTTCTCTTTCGTAATTTGGCCTTCTGCAGAGCTGCCACCTCTGGAACGCAGAGGCACTTCTCCCAAATCCTGCGGAGGAGCAAATGTTGCATTGTCTGTTGTTTTTTTTTTTTTTTCTTTTTTCTTGTCATCACGACTCAAGGACAGCAAAGCCGTGTTGAGGGGCAATTGATTGCAACACAGCGTTGACGTTGTTCCTCATCTTATAAGTCTGTCTTCTTGGTATCTCGTTTTTCTTCTTTTGTTTTAAGACACACAAATAAAATCCAATAGACTGAGACGGTTGCATCTGTTCACAAGCAGGCCCGTAGCTACCACTGAGGACACTGAAGTCATGTCCTTGGTATTTTTTTTTCTGGGGATCTGCAGATTTTAGAAAACCTAGGGGAAGGTTCTACAGTTAAATTTTACAATTAAAAAACTCATACGTGGTATTTACCGTACTTGTATTTTAACACTAAATGTACTTGCAGAGATTGTTTTTGACATTTTTGGGGAAATATGCTCCATTCACTTGGAGTCAGATGTTGCAGCGTTTAGAATAAACACTGGAAACGGGGGGGGGGGGGCTTTGCTCTGTCCACGGTACGGGCATGAGAGTGGTATCAATCGTCTCATCTAACTCTCACCAAGAAGGAAATGAAAACTACTTCCCGAAATGTTGAACTCTTCCTTTTAGTTTGACTTTTTTTGTGTTGTCAACAAAAACTAAATTTAAAAAAAACTAGGGATACTGGTGCCTATGTGATACCTTACTTTGCACAATATGAAGCTGTTTTGACACTTTTTTATAATTTCAATTAACAAACTGTATCAGACTGTACCTCTGTACAAAATGTACTTTTTCTAAACCAGTTGGTCAGAAGTTTTTCTAATTTAAATTAGGAACGGCTACAGCCAGCGTTTGGACAGTCGTTGTATTGTTGACTGTACACATGCCCCAGCCGTCCAAATTTGCGCGAGTAAAGTGAGGCGGGCGTTTGCTTCGCTCTTCGAACTGTCTGAACACAGTTTGAAAAAAAAAAAAAAAAAATGCAACCCGAGCATTCGACACAACTTTCAGTAGTTGACGGGGCTCGCGGTGCTCATTTGTACAAACTGACTTCAAGTCAGTGCTCGGAAGGCAGCGAGCTTCTGTACTCAGCCCCATAATGGGATTCAGTATCTGTCCGCAGATTCCTCTTGTTGAGGAATAAAGGAGCAGAAAGGATATCACTGAGCAGTCGGCTGAGTAGTGGGAGTGGAGATGCAATTGGGGGGGGGGGGGCCGTGGACTCACGACCTCGGTGATTCTCAAATCCTGGCTACAGCACTGTTTTCCCCGAGATTGGGAACTGTCTAGAAAAACACCTCCGAACCAGGCAGAGTACATGACACTCGCTCTTTAAGTGGGGAAACAAATGCACTTACCTCAACCCATTACCAGAATTTTTTTTTTTTTTTCATTTGTTATGAGTAAAACACGGTTTTAGGCCCCGAAAAGGGCTTAACTTGCTATGGCAGATGACTCTGCTGTGTGGAATCGTTATCATCATTGTATATCTATGCAATTACGGCAGAAAAGCAGTAAACTATTATTACTGAAAATGAGCCCAGTGACCGAGTGAGAAGAGACGCTAGAAGAGGTTTTGTCAGAGAGCGGATTGGAAGTTTTTAAAAGATGTCGACCCAACGGAGGAAAAATTCACAACACACATTTGTTTGAAGATGGATTATACTCACTCCCTTCTCCTCTTGCTTTATGTCCCTTTCCCCTGGTTTGAGATAAACACGAGAGGATTTTCCCCTCTAGAGCCATTTCTCCTGGCGTGACAAAACCGTTACGGCTGAGTGTGTGTATCTCAAATGCCGGTGGAGGGGATAAAATGTGCCTTGAAATCTCACAGTATCATTAGCAGAGACGCACGGCCGAGGAACACTTGCCGCCCTTGAAAGTGCTTCATGAAACGCTTCATCCGCCAAAGACTTTGAAGGGTGTTCAAGGAAATAAAAATCTGCCGCTGTCAAGTTCAAGTAAGGATTTAAAAAAAAAAACAACAAAAAAAAGTAATGACTATGTTTTAAAGGTTTCTCTAGCAACAAAGTATTTGAATTAAGTGACCTTTTGTAGGCCCTAGTCCAACCAGAAATAGACGGTAATTGACGTAGACCCGCTTTCAAGGGGAAAGGAATGACAAAGTGGTCGGAAAAAGGGGCAATTTCAGTCGAGTCAGTGGATCTAACCCCCTGAGGCCTACACCTAATACGAGTTATGCAAAGTTTCGGTCCTGATGCATCCTTCCTGGCATTTGGTCCCCGCTACTTTTACAAACGGTAATCATTTGAAGTGTCTGTAAGCAAATGTCAAAAAGAGGAGGCATATTTGTGGTATGAAAAACCCTTATTATTGCTGCTCTGCTGCCATGCCAGTGGAAAAGAGCGTTACTCTGCCTCCCTCTCTCTCTCTCTCTCTTTTGTTTTTTTTTTGTTTTTTTTTTTTCCATGGAAAGCTGGATTTGGGAAAAGCCTTGACTCTCCTCCTCCTCCTTCTCCTCCTCCTCCTCCTCCTCCAGCCTTCACATCCGGGTCAGTTGGGTTGGTTGGCGCTGGATGCTGCCTTCAGGCGCCCCTCGTAAAGTTATTGGCTTCGACGTCTTGGCAGCTGCGAAACACCATCCACCTTGATGCATTTAAACGCAGTTGGCACTTGTTGTTTTAGAAGAACGCGCGCACGGATCAAATGCGCGGTGCATTAAAACGACAAAAAAACCCCATAAGGTAATTTTGTATCGATTAATTGATTTTTTTTTTTTTCATTTAATTGTCGGACACGTTTATATGCTAACGCACGGGCCAAAAATGAGCTTTAAAGTGGCTGAACTGCAGAAACCAACTCGTAAAAAGTAATTTTCCAAATGTGATTTAATGTCTGCGGGCGAAGGCAGGTAACTGGAAAGGCGCCTTGTGGATAAACGGGCGTACAGGTAGTTCATTAGTTGGTCATAACAAAAGTTGTTTTCTATGACCCCAATTTGCTGATACAGCACTGACATACAAAGACGGGTAAGGATCTATAGGCCGGTCCGGCAGCGGATTGATCCTATATGGATTTTTTTATTTATTTATTTTTTTAATTAACATTTAAATTGTAATGATTGTTAAGTCGGTGAATGGCCTCCACGCTTTCTCTAACCAATCAGTCTCACGGGTGTCATATAACCCCCCCCCTACATTCGGTTATACCACTTCATTAGGACGTTTTTTTTTTGTTTCGTTTTCTGTGCGCCGAGCCTGTCAGTTCCCATCTTAGAGGCGACACGTGAAGGCGTCACAAGTTGAGCAGCTCTCAGTTATTGCGGACTGATGATCCAGCTGCGGTGCGTGTGAGTACGTGCGCTGACATGGATACAACTGGCGCTTACTATTGAAAGTGGACGGTGTTACGGTGACACTTGGCCTGGGGGGGGTGGGGGGGGGGGACACACACTTCATAGAGCGACAGAACTTCTCTCACGGCCGCACTCATGTGATTTTCTTTTTTTCTTCCCCCCCTTGTTGGAGCCATGTCCAAGAGCCTGAAGAAGAGGAAGAACCACTGGACTAACAAAGTCCACGAGAGTGTCCTCTGCAGGAATGAGGAGGGGGCGCCGGGGCTGGAGCTGAAGGGCGGCGCGGAGAACGGACAGTTCCCGGTCGTCGGCGAGCCTCTCCCGGGCAGCGCGGTCTGCCCCGGCGGCAAACTCTGCCCGGACGAGCTCCTGCTGGAAGTCAACGACACCCCGGTGGCAGGGCTCACCACCAGGGACGTGCACGCCGTGGTCAGACACAGCAAAGACCCCGTCCGCCTCAAGTGTGTCAGACAAGGTGAGGCTTCCCTGAGCGTCCGCGACAACTTTCCCCCCGCACATCGTAGTTGTTGTCCCCCCCCCTCCCCTCCCCTCCCCTCGGACATTCTTTTGGAAAACCGTTAGCTTTCTAACCCCCTTTTTGTGTCTTTTGACAGCCGTGCTATTGTCTCCTTAGACTGATAAGTGTCCCCCATTTTAGCTGCTGTAAGCGTAACCCCCCCCCCCCCAAAAAAAAAACCTAAAACTTTTCGGGGTGTTTTATTGCTGTTACAAGTCTTCTGCACTCAGACATTCATATTCTTTCCACGGTCCTTGTTGGAAGGAAGTGTTACAGACGTGCTTTTTTTGGGTTGCGTTGGGCAGGGTCCCGTTGCTATGTCTGTGTGTGTGTGTGTGTGTGCGTGTGTGTGTGCGCTCTAGTCTTAAATTTGGCTTTTTAAGAGGGGGGGGTGTTAAGTTTCGGGCAGTCAGAAAATACAACGTTCGCTTAAGAAAAAACAAAAACAAAACAAAAACATTGCTCCGGTAGCCTCAGACCCGATACATCGAGATGACAGAACCTCCAATTGCCCCATGATTACCACCGACAGAAACACCGGGTGAGATTAGACGCTGGATTAGACCGGATTGCGCTCTATTGTCAAACTCCCCTGGAAATGGGAGCCCCCCCCGGAGCCCCCCCGCCCCCCGAACCTGTCCGGCACGCACCAAGAGCAATCAAGTGCACCCCAGGGTCGCAAGCAAGCATCACTGACACACACTCGTTAGGTTTTACATTCCCATGTTTAAATTTGATCTACAGATCTGGAGCAGTTAGTTGATGACCCGGTTAGTCGATCGACAGAAAATTCGTCGGCAAAATTCGATAGTTGATTCATCTTTAATGCCATTTTTTTTTTTTAAAATCAAAATGTTGAAAGTTCTCTGGTTTCACTTTCCCTTTTTTTTTTTCTTTATTCCCCCCCCAGATTTTCGTGTGATAGTAAACTGTGCGTTCAGGGGTTTGGGGACTGTTGGTCGGCCAAAAGCAAACTTTGACTCAGTCATCTCGGGTTCATTTTTCACTATTTTCTGATCATTTGCAGACCCAGTGATTCATAGAGAGAATAGTCGTCAGTGACAATAACTGTTAGTTGCCAGGATTCATAACTTGATATCTGAAACCTGCCGTTGATGTCGCACCTGCCCGAGTGCAGCCTCCGGGGCACTTGAGGTTCCAAGTTTGTTTTCTTTCTTAAGGGAAGAAGAACGATGCTCTGCATATTCAAGTTTGTTTGAATCGCATATGTATGAATTTTTTAAATTTGTTTTTAATTTTTTTGTGAGGCAGACATTTAAGTATGCAATATTTAATATCCAATTTGTGCTGCATTGAGTGTTCGTAATTGGATTTGGAAAGGATATTGTATAAATATTGGAGCAAATCCCAGAGTCCCCATTTCAACATTAAAGCGGTGTCAGGGGACACGGAAAATAACGTAAAGTATGATAAGGTCACTGTTGGTTCAATGTTGAATGCCACAGGCGCAGCAGAAGTGCCCTCGGGAATATAATGGGGGGGGGTTTTGAGCGGGAAGCACGGCGGATTGCTCAAGTGAGTGCTTTGCTTTCGTTAGAGGCCCACGAGGCCCGGGATCGTGCTGTCCAAAGACTCAATGAACCCCCCTGGAACGCAGGGGTCAACGCTTACATTTTAAAAGAGCACCAGTCGTGCCACTGGACCGGCCAGCGGTTGTCCCCTTTGCCCACCGGATGCGAGGCTGTTTCACGTCGCCAACACGCTCCTCTGGCCGTCTGCGTCTTTCATCCTTGCCGCTAATGACACTGGGGGTCTGGAGGATCTGTGGGCTCGCGTTTTTGGGGCGAGAAATCAGCCGAACCCTCTTAAGAGGCTTTGGATCAAAGTCTCAGCTTGTGCGTTTGTATGTGTGTGACCGTGTGGGTTCAGTGTCACGCCAGGGATTTATTCAAAAGGCAGCCAAGCATACATCAAACTAATGTTACTTTTTTTTTTTTTTTTTTCATGAAATATTTATATCCTCCAGTGATTGCCGAAGTGATTGATTTGCTCCCATTGCTCTACTACTGTTTGCTCGATTGGCCGTTTAGAGTGTCAAGTTGTTCTTGATATGATTGATGTGTATATTAAGTAAGTATTATGGAGGAAAAACCCTCCTTTGCAGTGTCCCCACAGCAGCTTGTTCAGCAAGATGCTTTTCACTTTTCAGCGAAGGCGCATTCAAATCCTGCATTCTGTCCTGACTGTCCTGTGAAAAACACCGTGCCAGCAGCTTATTACGGCCCATAGTTCAGTTGACTGGTTGGTAGTAGCTGTAGTAATTACGACGGGAGGAAAAGGAGGAAGTCAGGAGACGAGGCCTGCGTTGGGAGGAGGTCAGGGCGGATGGATGGGTGGGTGGGTGGACAACGCACAGGACCTTCACACAGGAGGCCGCTGTTTGTGTCCCGTTTTGAAATCGCTAGACCCTATTGTTTCTTTTATCCACTACCGTACGACAACCTTAACCCCGTGTTTTATCATTGTAGCCACGACGACAGCGGTCCTCTAGCCTCGATGAAGTGCTTAACCCGAACCGTGACCCCTTCATAAACCTAACGAAACTGTGACCGGTCCATGAGCTCACTGACTAGAAGAGATGGGAACACCCCAAATTACTACTTGCTGGAAGACTTCATCATAGCTGGGTGCTGTCATGGTGTGGCTATTACCCAAGACGTCCTGTGATGCGTCCAATAAAAGCTATACACAGTATTAGAAAGCGTCTACTGTCAGATTTTCTGTCGGTTTCAGCTATTTTTATCAGCAGAGCCTTTTCTCCATCGTGCTCGTGCTTAATGTCGTTTTCCCACTGAGTCTTTAAGATGGTAAACAAGTCGCTTAGGCAGAGGTCCTTTAGATTTAGATAAATACTGGTTATTGTTAGAACTACAGAAGAATGTAATTTCCTTATCCAGTAGTGGGTGTGCTTGAAAAATTGCTGCATTTATAGGCACCGGTATAATTCAAGAAAGAATAACTTCCAGCAATAATGATGGGGTAGCAGTCCTTTCAATTCTGAGCACGGTTTGTCTACAGTAGTGATGTACTTGGGATTGAGTTAAGGTAACGGTCAAACTTGGCTGTGAACAAAACCTTTGTCCACGGTGAGCAGCTGCACGGCACGAGCTTTGAATTGATCCGCGGCTGCTTGAAGAAAAATGTGTTCGGCTCTGAACAAGTGATGTTTCCATCTGAGGACGTCATGCTCATTAGAAAGTATGCCGGGAATTTGCGGTCTCCTTCTGTCTAACTGCTATTTTATCCTTCAAAGACAGGAGCCACTTCAGTACGACAAACAGCCACCAATTAAATTTTAAAACTTCTCCGATACTGGTTCACAAGGGATCAGCTACGTTCCAATAAAACGGTCATAAATTGTGCTTTGTTTTCCCTCCTTGGGCCCCTGGTCAAAGAACAGGGTCACTGACCAGTTTATGTGCGTGGTCGATCTCCAAAGGTTGTCCGTGGCCTTTTTGAATAATACATCAAGTTGTCTTTGGCAGTGGTCTGCTGCTTCTGTTAAGCCACAACTCTAAAAGAGCCGTCACTTTCTCCTGTGATATCTGGTCTGGTTTTACAACTTTTCATTACGGTCTTCTCTGTAATTAAAAAATCCAGATAACGATTTACACTTTTTTTTTTTCCTTTTTCTGCTAAAATGATCACGAATCATGTTTATGCATTTATGCGCTTAATTTCCGACGCACTGCGTAATATTAATTACATTTTTTTTGTGACATCTGACATCCTAGGGCGCTGTCCCATTTTATGCTCACACGCGCATGCACGTACGCGATATTAGGATTGTTATTAGACTCTGGGGCGAGGATTAGATTAGCTTGACACCAGCAATCAGGCCTGCCCTGTAGGACATAATTAGGATCTCCAGAAAACACTGATGGGTATATAAGAGAACATCGGCCATAATTACATTCCTATAGACAGTGAATGCTCATTAGAGAAAAACATTACGGACTGTAAGGATGGAACTGAGACTAGCTCCTGTGGCTACTGTGGCCCCTGCAGATCTGATGCCAGCGTAGGTCAATATTGTCTTTTTTTTTTAACCCTCTTACGTTGCTGTTGTACTTGCTTTTCAGTACACCATTGCATGCTGGGATATCCGTCGTTGCCTCAGAGCTTTGCCTGTGTTGCGTCCTCCAGTGTGTCCGCAAGATTTCAATTAAGCCCATGAACAGTGGGGCCACTATTTCGAGATGTGAAGTTAAGGTCGGCAGCAAATTCTGAACAAATGACAACAAGGGCGGAAAGCATTAGAGGAACTAAAAAAGCTTTTTGCCCTGAATGCTTTTTCTTCTGTGATTGTAACATTAACGCCGACCGTCTGCTTGTATTTGTCACGGCAAGGGGGAAACTAAGCATGGATTCACACCATTGCTCATCGTTGGTGGCGCTGTGTTGTTTCAGATACTTGTGAGACAATGAAACGCTGCACAGCAGCTTGTGATACTCACAGGACAGGATTTTACAACTCTGTTAATTCACACAGGGCTGCCATTGGTCTGAATTCGGACTAAGGCACAGCTAGGGCACTGAGTGAAATGAGACATTCTCACGTCCCTCCGAAACCAGGCTGACATACAAAAAAGGGCAGCAGATCTCAGGAAACAGATCAATAATAGGATTAGGACACTAGCCAGGCCATGAGCAATCTTTCCACTGTGTCTTGGAGGTATCGCCTGTATGTTTACAAAAAAAAAAGATTCTGCTGGCAGCCAGGAGATGATTCGACAGCTATCTGCCGCTTAGTGGATGATATTTAATCCTCCAGGTATGCACAAAGTATGCAAGATAGTATGTGAACGACGCCACTCGCATCACAGCCGCCTGCGCAATGGTAAAAAGCAAGTATATCACAAGCGTTACGAATCCATTCTCTTTTCACTCAGTCTTACCTTGGATAATCTGCATGAAGAGTAAAAATTCAAACACTCTCTTTTTCTGTAATTCATAAATATTGCTGCCATAGCTACATCTCTCTCTCTCACACACACACACACACACACACACTCCAATGCCCCAGTTCAGTTTCCTATTTCAGCCCCAGTGAAGAATTAATGCAGCCAGCTATGGAGGCTGTCACTACATCTCTCACCGCCACTGTAGCGAGAAGCTCTTACCGTAGCTCTACTCAAGTGCGGCTGAGAATCGTATGCCGGTCTGAGCCGCGCCGAGTGGTGTCGGGTGCAGGTAAGAGCAGACATTTCCAGGTCAGCCGAAGGCAATCAGTGTGCTCACTGGGTGCCCACTTAGTGTTAGCTGGCGTTGGGGAGAAGTCATTCCGGCAGCCTGAGCACAAGGAGCTTTAGCAAGGCAAAAATGGCAGCAAGCACGCCAGCCCTTTTCTGGCTTTTAAAAGATTGTTTCGAGCTTACAATGTGGCTCTAGAGATGGCCTGTCGGCCCAGAGCTTCGGTCCAGAGTGAATTACGTATTTCACCAATTATTGGAGGAATTTCTCATGAAATTTGTAGGGACATTTCTCCCAGACGAGTATCACCTCAAGGTCTATTTAGTAGCTGTTATAGAGCTTTCGGGAATATCACAACGATCGTCATCAGGAAATGGAGTTTGTCATCTGTCGTGGAAATATTAAAATTTCCTTTTTTCAGAGCACTCACAGGACCTCATATCCATGTTGGATTAAAAGTTGAGGCGCATGGTTCATTCTTGACTTGGAACATATAAAAAGTCGACATATAGGCCTTTAGTCTGCGCTCATTATCAGGTATTTCGGAGATTAGGAAGCATGGACCCGTCTTCCATCACGTGAGGCCACCGTCTAGTTCTTTTCCTCTGCTGTTGTTTGGGTCCTTATCTCGCTGTAGGATGAACCCCTGACCAACAAGTCCGTCTTCCTCTGTTACTTGCCTCTTTCTCGCCGTTCTGACAGCAAAGTGCAGTACTACTTCCTGCAGTACTGCGTCTTCCTAATAATGCATCGGAAGATGTAGTGTTGTTCCGTCACTGCCTTTGTACAGACAGAGGGTTTGTATGTAATCAACAAAAGTTGGGGCACCTGTAGGAATTGTTTACATGACTTCATTTACTCCCATTGCTGCAGGAGAGCTGTAACTTAACCAAATTCTTAATCCCTGAAAAAGGCCTGTTTTTTGTGATATTTGAGTTTTGAGTTTGTTTTTTGTGTTTTGTTTTTTAACCTTTTTTCTATAACTTTTGAGCGGTAGTGTATAGAAATGCATTTTCATCCTTTTATATCAATGCCAAGCGGTGTCATTTCCACGTTAAACTCATTTTGGCAGCACTTGTGATTGTATTAGACTTAAGGTTCAGTAGGAAACTTTGTACTTTGGTGCACGTGAAAGCAGCTGATCAGCTCAACATGATGTTGATAGATTGTTCACTGACCTTTATTTCCTTTTTCTGTGGGTCTTCTTTTTAATATGTAACACATTTTTTTTTCTGGCCATAAACAAACCCAGTGCATTCCAGTCACCTGGTACAGAATGTGCCTTAAATGAGCCACCAGGACGCCTTTTTTTTTTAATGCTCCAAAGTTGCTTGCCTCTTGCTTCCTAGCAAAAACGTTTTCGGGGCTAAAATTTTGATGAGCCATTTGCTAAGTGGTAAGGATATTACAGCAAAAAATGGAGAGTTTGCTGCACCCTTCAATCAGCGCTCCCTTACAAGACCTAGACAAGCTTTATTTCAACAAAACCTGGTCCTCTGCAAGTGTGTTTGCCTGAGGATTTGGTGGTAATGTTACCAGTAAAGCCTAAATCTATACCTAAATCCAAAAAAGGAGCACTCTGTTTTGTTCATATTATTCTGATATTTGTATCCAGCACCCGTCTAACAGGTTTTTTTGTAGATACGCACACAACTGTCTTTGCCATTTAATTAAGATTTATGTGCACCAACACCAAAAACTAGGTTAATTGAAGGCCAGTATTGGATTAAGATGCATTATTACATAAGAATTGGGTCATTTCACATTCTTGTGTCACTCTTACGCTTCCTTATTCACGAGCCTCAACTTGCAGCTAAACCAGGAATACCCCATGCCCTGTAGATTGATGTCTCATGTCCTCTTTGAACGTGCCATACTAACACTGCTCATGCGATGGTTGAATCACTGTCTCGTTAACTGCATGCTGCGTAGCTGGAAGCCCTGGGTTAGAGCAGATATGCAGGATAGAGTCACCTATACACCGTCAGCTGGTGTCAGAGGAAAATGAGGGTTAAGGTCAGCCATATTGTACCCGGAGATCGAATCGTTTTGCAGACAGGAATCATCTACGCAACGAAGAAACAATTCATAAAACGACACCACACATGCCTTCCAGTAGAGCTCAGGGGAAAAGCACTATGCTATGACACCATCAAGTCAGTGGCACGTGCCCAAGTAATGGAATGACTGACGTGAGTGACGATGAGTTTGGGCTGGTCACCGGTCTGTTGGGGGTTTGAACGATGGGACGGGGCAATCCCCGAGAACTTGTGTTGAGTCAGACACGCACTGTTGCGTGGGAGTGTGGTAATGATTCTCGCTGCCGTCGGGCTCATCTGTCTTCTTGTCGGGGTCCCATTGAGAGCGTTAGGTTGCACCAGCAAGTGCCACACAGAAAGTGTGACACAAATACAGTATACACACTCTCACACATGAGGAGCAGCTATCCCCAGTGAGTGTGTGTGTGTGTGCGCGCGTGTGTATGAGTGCATCACTGGGGCCCTAGCTCCACTTGCCACATGATGTCCAATCATGCTTGACAGAGGTTTGATGGAGAGAACCTGTTGTCGTTGACTCTGTTACACTGTCTGACTGCCAGGGTCACCTCTGGGGACAGGTAATGATAGGGCGCGCGCACACACACACACACACACACACACACACACACACACGCACGCACACACACGCACGCACACACCAATAACTGTCTTCCTCCCCCTTGTCAACATCAGCCGGCTCTTGTGGCAAGTGGAAGTATCTCAAAGACTGAGAAATGGAAAGGCCGTAGATTTCTTTGTGTGTGTGTGTGTATTGTGAACGTGTACATGTCTAAACGTGGATGCCAGACTACGCTGACGTTTGGTGTGTATTTGTGCCTCTCTGGCATCGGATTAACATTAACTGAACATGTCAAGGAACCGGTGCATCCGTCTCACAACAGCAAGGTAAAGTGCTGAAAGAAGGTGGAAGAAATCTTTACGCACTTCTTCATTATCTATCAAGATCTATAAATGAATGGTGTCGGGAGCATAAAGAAACTCAGAATAGAAAGGAGCCCTGTACCTTTTCATTATAATAAATCATAGATGAATGAGAGACTGTGTACTGCCAGTGTCGGTTTCTGTTGCTCTCTGTCCCACAAAGTGGCTATTTCTAATCCCCCCTTACGTCTGCGTCCTTTGTCCGTCTGCGTAGGTGTATCCAAGTTCATGTACAATATGTCATTCGGTTTGCTTCTGTGTGTCAGTGAAGCAAGCAGTTGCTTTGTTACTCGGCTGTTTTGGTCCCTTTTCAAAAAGCTCGCGCAGCTTTTCTGAGCCGACCTACGACAGCATGTCCTATACAGGCACAACCTGTGTAATCTTTTGTACCCTTTTTAAAGTGCACTTTATTATTTTGAAAAAATCTCTCCAGATGCCAGGTCTGGCATTCTTTGTGTGCTAAGTGAAGACAGATTAAACCCCTCATTCTTGTTTAAAAGGACGTGTAATGCTTGCACCTCAAACACACCTAAACGCCATCCCTTTTTGTCTAGAGAAAGAAGTCTGTTCACCTGTGCAGATAAAGCGGGACAGAGAGCTTGATGAATTTGCGGCCCAACAACTAACACGGCTGTTTTTCCTGTTTTTTGACTCTGTGAATTTCAGTGAAAAACGACAGTGTAAGCCCCATCTCTTTACTAGACACCTCGAATCCTTTTAGCTGATGTTTTTTGTCACTGACATTGACATTTTGAGGGCTAGATAGTGAGTGGTTTATTTACAGCGCACTGTATATGTACACAGTTTTACACCGAGTGACACCAGAGACGTGTTATTTGTTCTACAGCAATGCTCATTTGTCATAAAATGTCTGCCTGTGATGTCCGTTGTCAAGTCTCGGAGACACCTTTTTTTGTCTCAGATAAGGTGATTCTTCTGATCTTTGCAACAAATCCAAGCTGTCACCTTTTTTAGTCAAGTTTTATTTTTCTTGCGTGTCGAGCAGTGTCGTTTTCGGCCTCCTTTGGGCCTCCTCTTCATCAAAAACCAATCAAAGTAACAAACAGAAATATCGTAGACCCAGCAGCCCCCGTAGGCAGATGACGAGTCAAAAGTAAACAGCAGATTGTGGTTATGAAGCTGTGATGAATCACAAAGTGGCTATGAACTACTGCAAAATTTTATAGGTGCAACCCCAGGATATCATAAGATTTTGTAGCGGGAGGTTTTGTAAGATGTCATATTTCATGTTGGGCAAAGTTAATATTTCTACACCCTCAAACTGCCAGTGGTATGAATAAAAATGAGATCTAAACGGGATATTTTGGAGCGAAGGCTTTGGGGAGGGTGAATTTGGCTGACCTGCTCACAGAGAGAAGGGAATATTAAGCAAACTCCTCAGCCCACACCAGTTGTTGCTGATTCACCAAAAAACCAGAACAATCAATACAGAGTGATTAAAGCCTTTCTGAGGGCCGCGGCGGTAGGTCTGTCCTTTCCTGCCCGTCTCTCGGGGCAAGGAGTGAGTGAGTGAGTGAGTGAGTGAGTGAGTGAGTGAGTGAGTGAGTGAGTGAGTGAGTGAGTGAGTGAGAGGGAGGGAGTGGTTGCATTTGTGTCCATCTCGGTATTTGGGTTTCTGAGTGGATTAAGGTTGGATCAAAATTGATTTATTTTTTATTTTTTACAAATGGTGGACAGTGAATGACAAAAAGACCCTCATGCAAGGACACGATGTCTTATCTGGTTGTCCTGGAAAAAGGGAACACACTTTTAATTTTTCCATAGTTTAGGATAAAGACTGGAAGCAGCACACAACTCCCCGTAAAACCACAAACTGTCATGTTTACATTTTTGTTTGCGTACAGATTAAACAAGCAAGATATAACATGTTAATCAGTGAATTTTAGAGGTGTCTTGTAGTCTCTCCCTGTTCTAATCTTTATGCCACGCTAAGCTGATCGCCTCCTGGTTATAGCTCCTACACTTAACGCACAGACATGAGAGTTTTGTTGACTTTCTTGTCTTATTTTTGGCAAGAAAGCCCGTTACCGTTTTCCCCAAAATGTTAAACTAGTCCCTTAACCTGTCCGGTAAACCCGAGGGTGGTACAACAGCTACCTTACGGAAATAGCTCTGAGGACCGAAATCCTGTAGTGGTCAAGTGCCTCTTGTAGAAAAGTTTTATTGATCGTTCATGCAATAAATACGTAATCAAACAAATGACGCTGTAGCCATCACATGAGCAATGGATGACATGGAGGACATATAAAATAAAGAAAAACCAAGCCACACAAACCCCATATCTGCCTGATAGGTTCATTAAGTGCAGTGTGTGTACAGTGTCAGAAGCAAGTCCTGCAGTCCAGAACTGACAGAGCAGCAGTTTCTGAAAAGATAGACTCTGCAATAATACTTTAAAGTAGACATTGATTTACCGCCAGGCAGTATAGATCCTACAAGGAACGATGAGACACGTTATTAGCACGTCCATTCAATAAAACCTGCCACTGTCTCTGCATTGTAACAGCCTATGCACTGACCACATCTGTCTTACTCTGCTGTCTCACGCTGCAGATTCATTCGTCCCTTAGACCACTAACGTCTGTGAGTGGCTTGGATTTTCTTGGCATTCCTGTCAAGTCTACACTAGCCTCTAGCCTCCCTTTAGCAACCTGCCTCCCTCCAGCCCCACCCTGTTAGTTTTGCCTGCAGGGAGGTCACCTCCGGCTGCTTTAAGCCAACACACGTTGTCACTCGTGGGAGGTTTTTTGCATATACAGCACTGTCTCTTGCCCTCGCTTTCCTTTCCCCCCTTTTTTTCCGTCTCCCTCCTTCCCATTCGCACACTCATTTCATCCCGTTCTCCGATGGGAGCTGAGAGACAGGCACATTTAAATAGGTTTGGGAGATGAAGAGACCAACTGTGCAGGGAGGCCTGTCTGTCCCTGCGCTCACAGACATTATTCATGCCTTCCTGACTGTCGATGAGAGAGTGAGGGACCTTCTGAAAGACAGGCTGGCCATGAAAGAGAGAGGCACACACCTGATGCTCTGTAGATGCAGAAAAAGGAAAGGAAAGAGTCTGTTTTTCACACGATTTTGGTTCTAATTCGATTGACAACCTTGGCGGGGCTTTTCTTTGTTTTTTTTCCCTCAGTCCATCAGATGAAGTGCACATTTTTGGACATCAGCTTATGCTTCCTTTTACACAAGATCCTCCAACAGATCTTTTTTTTTTTTTTTTTTTTTTTGAACCTTTTCTTTGTCTTCAGTTGTACATTATTTAAAGTAAAATTAAATTTCACGTCACCGAATCTGGTTCTTCTTAAAATGAAAAGCTTTTTCTAAAATGACAAAGTATCCAGTAATGAGATTAGCTGTTTGACAAATGAGGCGTAGTTTTATGTGCAAAAAAAAAATAAATAATGAAAATCATTTCCTTTGAGATGAAGTTGTCACATCAGTCTTATTGTCTGTTATCAAGACAAGTTCAGGGGAAACCAAAGTTTATTTTTATGAATGCTTTTTTTAACAAATCTTTCTTTGGCTTGTTTATGTATTTAATCGAACGAAGGATTTGGTGTTCCATGAGTAACTAAAACACTTAGATCACAACAGAATAAAATGGAAAGTAGGGTTTGTTTTTAATTTGATAAAACTTTCAATTTAATGTCAAATTGACCGATTCTCAAATGAATGAGAAATATAAACACAGTAAATTACACGGCCGAGATAAAATAAGACACCTCATTTAACTTCACCATATGCTTTTTGAGTTTACTGTTTGATTGCCTTTTTAATGTTGCAATCCGATTTAATTTGGAACTGTATATCAAAAACGGCAATAATTACATACAGTAACCACAAACCGGGAGAACTAGAAAGAGTATGGTCTAGACCTGCACTATGTGAGAAGTGCATGGAGATAACCTCTGTCACGATTTGGCGCTATATAAATAAAATGGATTTGAATTGAATTAATGTTATAATGTAATATTGATGGCCTTATATATGACTCTATCTTCTGTGATTTTTTGTTTTTTTTTCCTCAGTCCATCAGATGAAGTGCACATTTTTGGACATCAGCTTATGCTTCCTTTTACACAAGATCCTCCAACAGATCTTTTTTTTTTTTTTTTTTTACATTATTTAACGTAAAATTAAATTTCACGTCACCGAATCTGGTTCTTCTTAAAATGAAAAGCTTTTTCTAAAATGACAAAGTATCCAGTAATGAGATTAGCTGTTTGACAAATGAGGCGTAGTTTTATGTGCAAAAAAAAAAAAAAAATAATGAAAATCATTTCCTTTGAGATGAAGTTGTCACATCAGTCTTATTGTCTGTTATCAAGACAAGTTCAGGGGAAACCAAAGTTTATTTTTATGAATGCTTTTTTTAACAAATCTTTCTTTGGCTTGTTTATGTATTTAATCGAACGAAGGATTTGGTGTTCCATGAGTAACTAAAACACTTAGATCACAACAGAATAAAATGGAAAGTAGGGTTTGTTTTTAATTTGATAAAACTTTAATGTCAAATTGACCGATTCTCAAATGAATGAGAAATATAAACACAGTAAATTACACGGCCGAGATAAAATAAGACACCTCATTTAACTTCACCATATGCTTTATTGAGTTTACTGTTTGATTGCCTTTTTAATGTTGCAATCCGATTTAATTTGGAACTGTATATCAAAAACGGCAATAATTACATACAGTAACCACAAACCGGGAGAACTAGAAAGAGTGTGGTCTAGACCTGCACTATGTGAGAAGTGCATGGAGATAACCTCTGTCACGATTTGGCGCTATATAAATAAAATGGATTTGAATTGAATTAATGTTCTGTAATATTGATGGCCTTATATATGACTCTATCTTCTGTGATTTTTTGTTTTTTTTCTCTCTGGTCTTAACATATTGTTTTGGCCGAGTGAAATGAATAAATGACTCTACCTGCTTGGCCATTATAGCCGCGTGGGTCACAGCTTTTCTCAAAGACCGCCCCATGTCACCCACCTGTATATCAGATACCACACTGTACATAAGTTAAAACCTAAATACTGTCACATTATCGGCAGAGTAGGATTGAGTCAAAAATATCTTAATATTTGAAATCAGTGTGTTTCCCTCACATCTCGTTCCATGATCAATCTAGCGATTAAATATGTGGTCACGTGACCTACATTAAGCATACAAAGCTCGCATTTGATTTAGACGACATCCTGCTCATGTGCAGTTATGTCCTCTGTATTGTGCATTTTCGTGTGAGCAGACATTTTGAATTAGATCAGATCAATTTGTTTACTCATTATTTTTTCATGCAGAGTAGAAAGTGCTTTGTGACTTGGCACAGACTCGGTGAGACCTCGTCTTTCACTATTTGGCAGGCGGTTGCACGACTAATCTTTCAAACGTGTCACACTTTTACAGCAGTCAGACCATTTATTCTGAATGTAATCTAAGCCCAGTTGCTTTATGACTGCAGAGTGTCACAGGTCCCTGTTGCATCAGGGGATGACAGTGTGAATGATAAATGCAGTGCGACTGGATGGTTCATTGCCATGGTAATATTCGCCGGCTCTTTCACAATCCAGGCCAATAAGCACGGAGGAAATGGAGGAAGGATTATGAGAAAAAAATATACTGGCACTGACTCACCCTTGATCGAAATGGCAGCGTTTGTGGCCAAGAGGCTACAGGATGGAAAAGGTTACTTGTGTGATCATCATCATCATCATCATCGTCGTCGTCCTGCTGTCTTTCTACTTCCTTAATTGTCAAGGTATAAATACACAGCCCGGTGTGACGTAGTATCTTCTATCCAAAGACAGTTTTCAAGAGCATGGACTGACCAATCAAGCCACTTTGAATATGGTCCGTTTGAGTGCAGGTGTGGGTGTTTGGATTTCTCGGGTTAGTCCACTAGTTAGTCTCTTAAGTTAGTCCAAGTGAATCAAACCCAAGTCTAGTATTGAAACGATTAATCAATTATTCGATCGCCAGAAAGTTAATTGACTACAATTTTATTCATTGGTCATTTATCAGACAACAGTGCCAAAAATGTTCCAGCTTCTCAAATGTAAGGGTTTGTTTCTTTTCCCTTTTTTTTTTAATGTCATTATAGATTGATTATATTTGGGTTTTGCACTGTTTGGACAAAACAAACAATTTGAATAAATCCCCTTAGACTAGCAATAACACATTATTATAGACCATTGTGTAGACCATTAATCAATTAATGGTAAGAAATAGACAACAGATTAGTTCTTAATACATATAATTGTTAGTTTTAGTCCTATGAGAAACAGGCTATAATTTCAGCTGCTTAATTGCTTTTTTCTATTAAAAAAATCTTGAAAAAAATAACTTACTGAATAATATACAAATGTAACACATGGTATTAAATACTAAAGATGGAGTACTCTCTACTGAATACGATACCTTGTACTACGTTTGGTTATTTTTGTTTGTTTTCTTACAGTTTTGCTTAAAAGTAGTACAAAGTTGGAGGTTAAAATTGACCTTTTGTGTCAGTTGGCTCCCTTGGTTGTTTTGGTATTCATCTTTGCAACATACTTGTTCTAAGTAACCCATCGGTCTTGGCTGTTATTTTCTCCCCTGTGCACAGTTTCTCGGTTTCTATGATTTTGTGCCTCAGGGGCTCCTTGCGAGCTGAAAATGTGTTGTCCGAAATGTGCCCTCTTTGACTTCATCCTCCCAGTGCAGTCGAGTCTGACATTCTGAGCCTTGTGTTTCTAGTCGAGAGCATAACTGAGACACGCCTGTTAATTGAAAACTCATCCTGCTCAGGGCGACTGTGAGATCTGCCTTCAGTCTAGATTTCAGCTGAATTTTAGGAACTCCTATCTCATGAGTTTCCTGCCAGCGATGAAGAGACTGGAGAGTGTAGAGCGGACAGATTCACGCGGTCCCCACAAGCTCTCATTGCCCCCGGGCGGCAGAGCCGTGCTGTGCGGCTTTTTGAACCAGAGGGAGGTACGAAGGGGACTAGGCAGCCGTCTGGCATGGCATCGTCCTCCTCTCCTCCATGAGTCTCTTAAGAATTGCTGTTATTCACCACAAGGTATGCAGTAATTAGACTGAGGTCAGGGGAGTGTGTGGCCTCTCTTCCTCCTTTTCCAGCGCAGCATCCTTTCAAGAAGTGGGGCGGCAGGAGTTGCCCGACTTCCTCCAACAATTCACAAAAATGCCCTTGTTCTTCAATCCCTTCACTCCCGCCCCACCTTCATTAATATCCCTTTCTCCAACTCCCTTGCCGCGTTCTCTCATTCTACTCTTCCCTTTTGTTATTTTCTTTCAGTATAAAGGCAGTGGGGAAAACAGACTAATGAAATTAAGAGAATGAAAAGAAAATCGCAGGCACAATCATCCCCTTCCTGTTCTCCTTCTATCTCAGACTTAAAGCTTAGGCCTCATAAATGGCATAAATATGGGATTTGTTCCTTTTACTCCTTTCAGTGTAGCTACATTGAAAGGTCACCGTTTACAACTCTCCTTTGGCTCCTCTAAAATTAATCCTATCTAACGCACACATTCAAGCGCACATTTGAAAAAAATGACTTGCACTGATCACAAATATGGCCGTAGTTCATGCACTGAATAACAAGCTTTTTTCCATCTTCCCAGGAAAGATAATTTCACCTACTTTATTTAATGAGCCCTTTGTTCACTTTTTCAGTACTTAATTTAGTTTAGATTCTTGTGTCATTTGGGTCAAACTGAATTTTACCTCAAGGGTGCACGTCGCTCTTTTCAGTCTTCATATGCAGTCTTCATTTTCTTGGGATAATTTATGCAGTGTAACCTCTTAGCTCCAAAAAGCATATTTTAGCATTTATCAAATCTAAAAAGGTGTAAGTGAAAGCTGAATTGAAATTTGAATATTCCTTTTTTTGGAAATACAGTATAAACTATATTAATGCTGCGGCTATTGTGCTCATTTTTCCAGTTTTCATAAGAGGATAAAACAGTTTTTCAACATACTTTTGGAAACTAAGCTTCAGGCCTGTGTAGTGTGACACAAAAAGGAAAATATAAAAGACGGTAAACGAACATGGCAATAAGGAAATGAAGCATGGTGAAGAGTTGTTTCATTTTGATGGACTCCTTGAAGCTCACACTGGTCTGCATCTTGCTCTGTGTGCTTTCTGAGTGCTGCGTGGGAATTTAATGCTGCTCCCTTGTAACACTGGCTTCACTAAGCTCGTTAAACTGTCCAGTTGCCTCTGGATTCAGTCCACCGGCCCAGACTATTGCCTCTATTAGCCGCTCCTTCGGTCCACAGTCTGACTACGATATGAGCCTCCCCCTGGTTCCTGCGCAGACTGTATGGGTTTAGCCCGGCCCAGGCCAGGCCATGCTTTTAGCCATTATGATGAGTGATTGGCCTCTATTATTCTAAATTGAAAGCACCCATTGTTATTCTAATTAGGCGTGGCGAATGAGGGCCGCATTGCTAAGCTTCCTTTCTATCTCTTCACTCAGTTTTCTACATCTGCTCTCTCGGTTGCTTTCCTACCTTCTCCTACTTCGCTTCCCTTCCACTCTTCCTGTGCCAGTATGCATTGTGGGTGTTGTCATCCGCTCCCTGCAACACCCGGACTTCATGCAGAGTTGAGTCGTGAGGGTTTTTTTTTTTTTTTTTTTTCTGCGTATGTGATGGAATTCCCCAAGAAAAAGCCTTGGCGCTGGGTTGGTCCCAAATGGGAGTGCAGTGCCAGCCACAGCTTTGCCACCCCTGAAAGACGCTTGGCTAAATAAGAGCAAAACCAGCCTAACTGTGTGCACATAAAGCAGAGTAGTTTTGCCTCTCTTCCACGTGGGAAAGAATGGGTTCACTGGTACCTAATGCTGGTGGGAAGGACAGGATGGACTAGATGGACTGAAAAGGAACTGTGGTCAAGGATTTTTATTTTTTTTTTTTTTAATTGTACCCCTTGCTCCGCCTGCTTGTGCACTTGTGCAATTATCACAATTGTCGTGTATGTACATAGTCCTCAACTACTGAGTATCTGTCAATTTTAATGAGTAAATATGGCCACAGTTTCTTTGATGCTTTTCTGCAACATTTTACATAGTAGTCCATAGTATTATTATGTCTGCAGAGTGTGTCAGCGTTGATCTGTTATGTCAGGAGGGTTTGAACAGGATTTGGCATCTCTTTAGCTCTTAGCGTGAAAAAAAAGTACTGAAATTCAAATGCAGTCTTCCACCATCAGCTGCATTTCAGAGGTGTAAGTTGTCAGCTGCTTAACCCAAAACAAAAATAAGGGTTGGAAATGGATCGGCCTCTGGATTGACCCCAGTAGCGATCCTCCTAATAGGGTCGGTACATCCTTAATGCTGGTCCTGCTTAGGTAGAATATTTTTACAGTGGGGATACAATTCTGGTTGAATGCCAGTAACTTAATTGGGTCCCAGGGTTAAATTGGACTTCTTTTCCTCTCTGTGGTGGCCCTGAGCCTGCAGCTGGGGCCTCCGAATGAGAATGGGAATGATAAAGTAATTGGGAGGACACTATCAGACAGCAGCTCTGTAAGTAGATCCACTCAGTGGTGCATTGCTGAGCTGACATCCACAAACCAGAATGCTGGCTGATGGTGATTGTATTGAGGGTAATTCTTTGTTGCAGCTGCTTAGAGCTCAGCTTCACTTTACTATTAAACAACTCCCTATTCAGCTTGGACACAATACTGTACTGGAGGCCTTTGATGTGGTGCCAGGTCCTTACAACCATTACATTTTGGCCCTGGATGAATCAGCATCGTTAATGACTCTGTGTTACTTTCAAAGAGACAACATTCAGACCGCTTCATGTTCATAGACAGTAAATCTGCTCGATCTAATCCATACATATGAGGTATGGCCAATGGAAAGGCATTCAGGCAATGTTGCTGGCCTACTATACCTAGATTTCCACTGTCTCCAGATTGTCAGAACCAATTTGGCCTTTTCTGTTACAGCTACCTGTATCTGCCTGACTGGTACACACTGAATGTGCCCTCCTCAGTTAAGTCGTACAATGCAGAAAGGCATTTAGACATCTCTAAATGCTCCGAACCAGAATGCTCTCCTCTGTCCACTGAATGCCGTTCGTGAGCGCTGGAGGACGAATACGAGTACTGGCCTTTTGTCATCACACATTACACTCTTGTGTTGATTTCGCTCCGTGCACCTTTACAGTTGCAGACTAGTTTGTGAGGGAAATATGGTATGTGTGTGTGTGTGTGTGTGTGTGTGCGTGCAGGTCTGCATGGTCAAAGAGCAGTTAATGGCATCATTTTTGTGTCCGCGTTTGGGATTCGGTACTCAATGCAATAAAGGAAGGAAAATGTACAGTAGTCCCTAGAATAATTTGCACACCCTGTCTCTCTGGGTAATATCGCTTGCTCTGCCTGAGCAAGTGACTCACTCACAGTCATTCTTACATTTTCACGGCGTCTCATTAGTATGCCAAGGATGCTGCGTGTTGCGTGTGGTATGTCTTGGTACTTTTCTCATTCGACTGCTCTACCATCCGAACCCTCTCAGTTGACAACTCTGGTGCCCTTATCAACATGCCAACGGTGTAAGCAAGGCCCTGCGCAATTAAATAAACACAAACACTCTCTCTCTCTCTCCCTCTGTCCCTGGTTTTTTTGCATTCTAGCAAACGAACTTCCCTTTAGTGATGTGTATAAAGTAGGAGGGAGAGTACAGACTTGGCACATGGACCTGTGCAGCTCTGGCCTGCGGTACTAATGAGGTCAAACTGATATACACAGTTCCCCAAACAGCTCTGGCCAAGACATTCCGAGTGCAGCCCCTGTGCAGCCTGGAGGCATTTCTACTCGTCGTAGAAAGCCTTGTTTACTGTGGTTTGGCAAATTATCGAGGCAGCCTGGCCTAAGGCATGTCGAGATTCATGTCTTAACACTTTTAGGAAAGATGAGAATTTAGCGTCATCCCGTAACTTATCAGGAGCCTCCTCCTTCTACGTCCACAGGGCAGAGAAATAGCCTCTTCGTGCACATGAGACTCTTTATTCAAAAACCGTGCTAAACTGTTTGTAGCCAGCTCATGATGACTGCCAAATTCCACAGCTCCCAGTCATTCATGGTGCTTGATATGAGCTTGAAAATATCTAGACAAGTCTGGCTTTAAAACTGTCTAGATATTTTTTAAAAACTGGATGCTGTTTGTAGCTGTTAGAGGGAGATATATCAGTTTTAAATGATAAATACTCTTTGACTTTAACAATCTACAAATATTGTTAGATTAATAGAGCACATACTTTTAGAACAGACTAACCATTTGTGGAGTTTTCCAAAAATTAATTGGCTTGATACTATGCATAGACTTAGATGCTCTAATCCAGTAAAGCCATTGTTTATTCGGATTAGTTAAATTTCTTAGATTTTCATCTTGATTCCTAATGAGATGATTTCCCAGGAAATTAGGATGTTAGCAGACTTAATTCCAAAGGAAACATTTTCTGCACATCACAGGTGTAAGGCTCATAAATCTCATGCAGACAAGTATCGATCCACCCATTTTTCTGTCCCTATTAAAGATTGTAGAGGGCTGGAGCATATGCAGACATACTTTGGATGAAATGCGGGGTACAACCTGCTCAGGCTGACGCATGCAGTCACCTTCGCTTTACATTTAAATGATCCTTTATGTCATTTCAACATTAATGACACCCATGCAGGAATGGAAGAACATGCAATTTCCCTAGAAACATTCCCACTAAAACTATTTATAGAGCATGCAGTTTAGCCTAAATTTAATTCTAAGCCAAGTTAAATAACAGCATAGGCTAATTGACAGCAGTGGGATGATGTTAGGAAAGATACTTTGACTCATTGAATTCATTTAAAGTCAAGAAAAATCATTCAGCAAAGATGTCGTCATGCAACCTAAGAGTGGAACTTTGACCCCGTGACAACAAGTGGTTCTATATAGAACGGACATTTTAATCGCGTTTTAATGTCTCGGCTCATGGATGTCTTTGATGGCAGACGTGGACGGCGTTCTTGATGCGTCTTCAGTCGTCGATTGCTCAATAAAGACTGAGAGATGCAGTTAAAAGCTGTGACAGCCAGTAAGTGAACCTTTGAGCTTAGATTATTTGTTACTTATGCTCTCTCCAAAGATCAAGTAAAGAAATTCGAGTTTCCTGCACCCTGCTAAACTTAGTTTTTTTGCGTTTGTGATCTGGCGACCTCACACATTCACAAAGATTCAGGCAGCTTATCACCCTCCTTCCCCCGATCTGTTCAGTGCAAGTTGTTGTCCTCATCTTTGTCAGAACTTCTCATCACAAACTTTCCATAGCAAAAGGAAAACTGTGAAGCACGTCTGCGACGATGCCGATTTGGATTTGCTCTGATTACGACCCAACTGAGCATTCGACAGCTCAAATTAAAAACCACTGCTGATCTTTAAATACAAATCCTTAACCAGCGAGTTTTGTCACAGTGAGGAGAGTTTCAGATGTTGCTAAATGACACATCAGCAAGATCATTAAACCAAGTTTACAGAGTCAGTCCTGAGGAGTGTCTTGTCCCCTCCTCCCTCCCTTTGGAGTTAAAGGGAGTCACAGCCACTGGAATGTAAAGATTGCAGTCGGAGCAGAAACAACGGAAAGTAAGCGCTTATGACAGATGTGCAACCTCATCTAAGCATTAAGGCAAACCATTCAGGCAGTATATTGTTTCCTTTCTCTTTCCAAACAGAAGGACTGAGGACAAATTGCATGACAGCAGCAGCGGCCACAAGTGCCTGCAGCAAAGATATCTTGAGGTTAAACGACAATTGCTCTGTAAGGTCTTTGAGCAGAACCTTTGTTCTTGGAAGTTAGAAGAATTATTCTTCCTGTTTCTAGTGCAGTTTTCATATTTTCAGGTTCTCTGCTGCTTCGTGTCTCAAGAGTTCCAGTAATAAATCTCTAAAATCAGCTCTCTGAGCCAGGCGTTAATGATGAGTCATTTTTAAACAGACTGTTGAAATTTAATGAGGTTTAACAGATTACAGATTTTTTTTTTTTTTCAATTTTTTTTATTCTTCTGTCTCTTTCATAATAATTTTCAGATTTCATATGTGTCCCAGAACATTACAGTATCACCTGCCCCTTGTAATGCTGATGTTTAAATGGCCTTCGAGTGCCTTGTGAATGACGTCCCTATGGGCTCGGATGTGCAGACACAGGAGGGTGTTTCACTCCTCTCATGCAATCTGTGATGTTCAGGCAAAATTATGCCAAGCACATAAGTTGCAGTGTTTGCTTGTGACCCCTTGTCATAGTTTGCATTTGTTTACCGGTTGTGACCAGCTCCACTTAGTTTTACCTCTAATAATTATTCCTTTAAAACAATCTAGTAAATCACACGAAATGAATCCGACTTAAAATGAAAATTATGAAAAACGATTTTCTTAATTTTTGCTTATTTTGGTTAACCCAGTCAAAACGTAATACCATCGTACTGAAAAAGTGTCACTGGTGGATATATTGAATGCCCCTATGTCCATATTTGCTTAAGGGGACGCATTGATCCAATTCGGGGGATTGGTGCCTAAACTGACCTTGTTAAGTGGACTGTACTGTATATCGGCCGCGTCATGACGGAACCACATTAAAGTACAATTTCGGTTCAGAGTACATTTCCTCTGCCGGTGTAAATGTAAAATTCAGTGTCTCCACTATATTTATTTAATCACGGCAGGCTGCGGACTCACTTTCTGGTGCTACAGCAATCCCTGCACATAGTTAATAAGTCCTTGCAAACTGCCAGGAAAAAAAAAAGGTGGCCACATGGGATCGAGCTTGCAGCTTACTTATGACTGATTAGCTTTCCTCTGGCCCAGATGGTCTCACCAGAGCAACAAAGTGGCAAGAAGCCCTGAGACCCGAGAATGATCCATTCTGTCTCTAGTCCCCCCCCCTCCCCCAGATGGGTAGATTAATCACCAGTCCGGTAAGAGACATCTACAGGCTGTAAACTCATTATTAAGTTCTCAGCATCACAACAAACCAGTCATCTTATTTATTCTCACTCCTCTTTTGTCGACTCATATTTATAGGTCTTTTAAATTCTGGTATTGTTGAATTTGTTCCGAAACATTCAGGAACAACTGCATAGGTTTCATACTGAGCGACCGGTGTCTTGGGAGTGGCCGGTCATAATAAAAACCTGCAACTTCAACTTACATCTCTTCTCTCTGTGCTGTGTCCTCCGCATATCCTGTTCTCACGCAGGACGGAATTAAGGAGACAGTCTCTGGGCTTTAGCTGTGAGGAAATCAGTGTGAGCAGGAGGGTTTCTTCTGCTGTTTTGCCTGGGAAGCAGCATATAAGCCATTCATTCCCCCGCCTTGTATTTTTCTTATTGGCTTAAAGCAATTAAAATGTCTTTGGGGCAGGAGCAGCTCTCCCCAGTTCAAGTTTGGGAGAATAGAGACAAAGGACTGTGTCTCACTGCCGAGCAGTGAATAAAGGAGTAGTGCAAACAGTTTGAAGGGACGGCACCGAATGCAGAATGGTGCTGCTGAGGGGAAGAGAAAATGCTCTTCATTTCCCTTCAGAACCGCTGATTACTCAGCTTCACGTTAATACACAGCCGTGAAAGACGACACGAGCTACTTGTTCAGCTTAAATGCACCTCCATCGATCGTGTAAATACCTGAAAATATTTTTAGGGTGCAGCGCAATTCTCCTCCACAAAATTTCCTTTTAGTTGTGTTTCATTGATGACGATTGGACATGCCGTCCCCGTTGACTAAAGTAGCCTCGGCATATGGTTTCCATCGGATTCTAACATTATTTTTGTGCTCATTAAATCATTCAGTGGCACAAAGTATCATGCCCTTGGGATTGGATGTTTTAATCCTTGAGCAAAAGAGACCGTTCCCGTCAAAATGAATATACTTCACCGCGGGATGAGGGCAATCTGTCACAGTGTGTTTGCATTAACAGGCGTTTGCCATTCCTGCAGAGGGGATGTACAGACTGAAACCACACAAAAAATACCCCTTGAAGTTTTGCCAATGATGATTATTTCGGTGCTAAGTTGTATTTGTTTGGGTATACGTGTCTAAATTTTTGTAAATTAGTGTTGGATGCCAGCAAGAGGCACTGGATTCTCCATATCTAGAAATCACGTACGGTGATGTCTGTCAACTTGTGTTGGCTTGTGATGCTTTATAAACAGTGATGGCAAAAGAATGACGGAGATAAGAGATTTAATTTTGGCAAGTCCTTCTTTCTTTCAACAGAAGAGTCCAGCAGACAGTTTGTTTTTCATTCCAAAGTTTCAAATTGTCATCTTTTTGGAAGTGCAGAGTTTCCTGACCGTGTCCGCGCAAGTCGCCAGAACGTCATTTGTGCAAATACATACCTGTCAGGTTTCAAGTTTTCGCCGTGACACTCTGTCTTAGCTGGCAGCCGAGGGCCGGGAAATTAAAAATCCAAAAGATTGTTACACAATTAAAGAAGTTAAATGTGCATGTCGTAATCCTAGTTCAGTGATAAAATGGCGGTTTTACTGCCAAGAGCCTTCAGTTGCTGTACACCTGACAGCACTGTGACGAGAGGTAATTATCCCGCTGCCAAGCAGTGGGGAAAAGCAGCACTAGAGTCTGCTGTGTTTGAGGATTGTTCTGGCTGACCTCGAAAGCAGCCTGCACAAAACCTTTTTGGTTTTCTGGTGCTGGAAGTTCAAGATTGGGTTCAAAACTGCTGCCTTTTCAGCCTCGGTGCTTTAGGGAGGAATCTCATGTTGTGCTGATTTCTGATGGTTTTCCTGCAGTGATCACCCTCTAGCCATTTCTGCTGTAGTTAATATGACAGGTGTGCAAATAGAGCAAATCTACGGGGTCTCGTTTAGGGAGGAGGAGATGGTCTTCTCTGTCGCAGCCACTTTTTTAGTGATTAAGGCTGATGAGGCAGGCCTTTCGTAACCTAAAATCTGAAAAGCTTTATTTTAGCCCCACTAACAATGCCAGTCTCTTTGCGACTTTTGTCCAGACAGAATTATCACAGCGACTACTGGCATCAAATTTTACACATATATTCATGGTCCCAAGAAGATGGATCTAAATTACTTTGGTGATCCTCTGACTTTTCCTCTACTACAAACATGAGGTTAACATATTTGTTTTTCTGTGTCTACTGGGTGGATTGCCAGGAAATGCGGTACAGACATTCATGTCCCTTTCAGGATGAATTGTATTAACTTTGGTGATCCTTTTGCCTTTCATCTAGCCCCATTATCAGATTGTACAGCCTCTGGCGTGGCTGTTGTCTATTAGTCTTGTTTTTACCCCTATTTATCCAAGGAATGTCAAATGAGCTTGCTCTCTTTTTTTTTCATCAAACCCCGGTTTCACATTCACACCTGGGAGTCAGCCAGTAAGTCCACGCAGTCGCGCTGCTGGCCAGTTTCCATCCGTGGCACAATCGCGTCCTTTTGGAAGTGAAATTTGGGTTGCGATTCAGTCAAGTCAAGGTGCTGTTCTCAGCAGATGTGATTCGGAGGAAATAGTGCATTCCAAATTTCATCTGACACACAGAGAAAAAATCAGGCGTGCAGCCCTTTGCTGTAAAGACAGTGAAAATGGAGGTAGAGTTTCCTCAGAAGCTCACAGAGGAGAGTAGAGCTTCCCGAATAATGTCAAATGGCTGTGGGCTGTTATTTTTCCATGAATACTGCATTTTTGTAACCTTTGCTGTGGCTAGTCTTGCAGGGTTGAAGGAAGGTCACGCTCCGATAGCTGCCTTTGTGTGCACAGCACTTGGTTTCTTACTAGGGCTCGACCGATGTGGTGGGTTTTTCTTTCAGGGCCGATACCGACATCGGTCGAGCCCTAGTATATTGCAATAAAGCTAGATGGCACCACACAATACATGCTCCAAAACGATCATACACTTCATTGCACAACTCCTCTAAAATAATTTTAATAAAAACTTAACATTATAGCCTTCATAAAGGAGGAGTTATTGCAGGACTGCTGTATTAGACTGCATTAGTTTTCGTTTTCTCGTGTACCTAAAAAAAAACTGGCCACTGAGTGTATAATTCTAATTACAAGTTGTACGCACAGGCTGCAAAGTGCCTGACTGGAATTTATTGGTTGCTATCAGTGCAGTTCTCACCTGGGAAAGGCGTATATGCATCGGTTTTTCAGTGGTAGCCTTAAGATGTTCTTTAATTTAATAGAATATCATATATCTTTGTCACCTTATGACATTTTTTACCTCCCCTTCCGCCTTTTAAAAAAGCGAACAATGAACTTGTTCATAAGATTGTGGTGTTTTTGCAACTACAGCAATCTCTGCTGCCTCAAGGCTCAGACATCATACCTGCCCCGCACAGCTCCGCTCGCTCACAGGAGCCCTCTCCCTCTCTGCAGAAGCGTCCCTCTGCGCCCATCCGTGGCCGTAGCCCTCGGTGCCGGAAGGCTGTCACTCGTGGCGTGTAACCAATCAGGTAGCGCCGTGGGCGGGACATTGCTCGAGACCACAGAATGGTGACCGCGGACGCGGAGAGGCGGCTGCACCAGAGCCAAAGCAGCGGATTTTTAAGTCAATTTATTTAATCGGCAATCGGATGAGAGAAAAATAGCGATTCCGATGAAAATGCTGAGTATCGAATCCAATAATCGGCCAGGTGGATGGTCGGTCGCACCCCCGTTCCTCACCCCACACACGCAGAGTTACGAACACTTCTATCTCTTGATTTGAAACTCTGTGAGGTGGCAAGCACACACCCGAGACCCATTCAGGCAGATTTGCATCTCTTTTTCCCTTTTTTGTCCTTTGTCTCACTTGCTGATAACTCTTCAATACCGACTCCATTCTAAGAAGTGTGAATAAACAACCTTGAACTGGAGTGAATACACGTTTTATCACAAGAGAACTCACAAGTTAGGGAATTGTGATCCTCATCTCTGTATTTAGGTTACATTTTATCCTTATTTCTCTTGTTACTTCTTTCGGTAGAGAAAAGGATTTCAAGGCTCCCACTAGTCCTTCTTATCAAGAACGTTTTTGTTAATTCAGGAAGGAGTAGCTTCTTTCAAAGGTCAGCACAATGTTTCACAGAGCAGTAATGTATTCATCTCTTGACGCACTTGTAAGGCTTGCTCGAATGTTTTCTCACATGACAGGCTTCATTGCAGCTTTCTTGGGAGTATATGTACAGTAGGTGAAAGATTATATTGCAGCACACTGGAAATTTTTTGGCTTTTATACTGAGAGAATTGGGAATTTATATTGAATCGTATGGAAACTGCGAGTTAAATATCCACTTTCTGGCTCGCTAAGCAGCTGGCATTATTACTCAGCTGCTTCTGGCCCATGTCATAGCGTGGTGAATCGTTTTTACCTCGCTGGTAGAAGTGGTTTTTTTAGGTGCTGCAGAAGCAGATGGGTGTTAGACACATCCACTCATACACACATTTATATATATAAGCCATGCAGATCATGCAAGCTCACACCCACTCAATCATATTCTCTCTGGGGAATCACATATAAGACCTGGCAACCACCACCTCAGCTTGACCTCCTCTTGACATAACTTGGCACCAGGTCTTCTCAGCCTGTGCCCGAAGACCCCTCAAGTTTGTTGTAAGGCAAAAGACCAGCAGACCTTCAGAGGGATTAAAGATCGTCACCTTTGTTGCTCTCTGTAAGAAGAACAGCTTCCTTTTTATTATAATTTTTTCTCTCTCCCTTTGCTGAAATGAATACGTATGTTGGAAGTGATTCTTCTATCAGCCTTTCATACATTCCTCCATCTGCTTTGAAAGCATTAGCGCTGCTTTGCCTCATGAAAAGCAACCTTTTTTTTTTTTTTTTTTTAAATTTCAGCTGTGAACGAATTTCGCTCTGTGTTATAAACCAATCGCATTTCCTTTGAAATTCTCAGCGATAGTCTGCTTCTGCACTATTCACACTGAAGTCTCAAAAGTGATTTAGTGTCAAAAAGCTACATGCATCTCCTTTTTAATGCAAATGAGATTTATTTTGTTAAAAACATGTTTGTCTTGGATGTAAAAACATTTGCACAAGACAAAAAATAATGTACAAATCTGCCTCTGCAAACAGTCTGTGTTCACATTTTGCACAAAGCTAGAATTCATTTGACACCCCCCCAAAGCTCTGTCATCTGGTGTATCACACACACAAACACACACATTTGTTAAATAACTATGCTTTCAGTGGCAACGTTTTGTTGCTAACCGAACACTTCAGTATTTGCTCTGCGCTCCAACCGTAACTGCTCCCTTGAGACCCCCGAGGCATCTGAATCTAAATGTATAATGTCTCACTCTCTGCCGCTGCTTCTTGCACACAGCGTGGTCAGCCGTCTCCATTTATTTCCATAATTTTCAGGCTTTGTTTGTCATCGTGTTTGTACACATATCACCACATCATCTGTTGGAGCTGTGGGGGTTAGAAGTGATCGGAGGCTCTCATTGCGTCTTGACTTCGTAAGTAGTTTCCCGCAGAGTTGGGATGAGATGCTACTCAAAGACATCCAACTGTTACTCATTTGTGTACAGTGTGCGTGTTTGTTGCCGTCAGTATGTGTATGTCTCGATGGATGCCAACATGCCCCGGATGTTACCGTTTGCATAGTTGCTAATGGACTGTTCCATCTCTGGGTTTGGTAAACAACGAGAGGCTTTTCGCCTGGCAGTTTTTGGCTAGTGACACAGGCATTATAGATAATCCTAAAATACAGTGGGTTCTTTTTTTTTTTTTTTTGTGGAGGTGCACAGGTTTGTGTGTGTGTGTGTGTGTGTGTGTGTGTGTGTGTGTGTGTGTGTTAGGTACAGTGGCCAAGAGAGCCACACACACTACAAATGTGTTTCCATAGTTGTTTATAACATTTTTTTTACGCCTGTTTTCCTTTCTGAAGTGTATTTCTGCATGCCGCTCATGTGCCATCAGCTCGGTCTGTGTGTTCCTTTAGTGGCTTGTGTTTTTCTTTATTTGCAAGTGTTTTTTCTTAAGTTGGAGTGTGCTGCACCCTTTCTGCCACTGTAGTCAGGGGTCTAAAGATTAAACACCTCAACGTATTAAATGAAATGAAATGACAGAGACAGGTTTTTGCTTCCTTGGGTTAACCAAAAACAGACGTCACCATCTTGTTTTGTTTTTTTGTTAGGGCTGTAACTTGTGATTTATGTTTTTATTACTGAGTAATCCCCCAGTTGTTTTCCTGGACTAGTTGTTTGGTTTATAAAAGTGTCGAAAGCTTGAAGACTGGCCATCAAACTTTTCCAGAGAAAAAGATGATATCTTCATATTGTTTGTTTTATCTGCATAATAGTCCCAAACATATTTAATTTACTAACACAGAAGACTGAGAAAACCAGAAAATATTCACATTCTGGGACACCAATTAAAAATTTTTTTTTAAATTTACTGTATATCAAGATACAAAATTACATGTGTGATCGAAGATGTGATTCATAGCTACCAATCCCTTACAAGGAAATATTTAAAATTTGTGAAACTGAACACTTACAAACATTAGATTAAATTGGATCTTTTGGGTTAAATAAGCTTTGATCAGAGCATTACAAATCAGTATAGTGATCATGCATCAGATTGCCAACCATCCAAGTCAGCATTGAATGATCTGAGAAGATAGGATCCCCACCCCCCGCGTGTGTGTTTGTACTTGTGTGTTTGTTCATGTCGATCCAACATCGCCTCCTTCAGATGAGTGCTTGCACCACTCCCATTGCCATGGTTATTAATCGGGGGGGGGGGGTCCTCATAATCTTTGTGAGTAATTAATCACCCAGTAGGATGAATCCTGGTCATCTAATTACAGACAAATTAGATGGAAGTAATGCCTGCGAGGGATATGGAAGACAGTGAATGGCTGATATGATTTCTTGCTATCTCTGTTGCAATCTGTGCGGCTTGTGTTTCAGCCCAATGAATGTCTGTTTAAGCCTCGTACAAATATTATTTTATGAGTTTTGATTCATTAAATTTGGGGAAATTAGAAGAAAAATTTAATTTTGAAGCAGGAACACCCCCCCCCCCCCTTTTTTTTTTTTTGATAGAGAAATTACACGATCATTAGAAATGATACATGTTTAAAGAATAATGAGCATATGATTGCTCCTGTAAGTGGGTCTAATGGCAGAACAGTTAAGAGGAGGCTTTGGGGCAGTCTGAAATGTCGTCTGGGAAATATCTGCCCACCGCAGCATCCACAGAAGGTTGCTCCGACTTGAATGTATAAGGTGCTCGTTGACGGAGTTCGGCCATTACTGGAGCATTAGCCGACTGCTTTTTGTTGTTTTAATCTTCGGACAGCATAAAATATGGCACACGTGACCTGAGAAAGGAAAAATACCATTCAATTCTTAAACAAGTCCCTTCCATTTTTCTTATGGCTGAAATTCCCTCTATTTGTCTGTTCAGGATATGCATTTACTCACTCTAAGCTTTCTGCTAGAAATGGGAGTAATTCATATTTTACTTTTTGTGACATTTCAAAAGTTGGCCCTAAAATGTGCTTGACAGTTAAGTGGAAACACAGCTAAAATAAATGAAATAAGTTCAGCCTCAGCCTCCAGGTGCTCCGCTGCATTTCCCTTCCTCGCTCACACACTTCCCCTCTCTCACACTTATTCATAATCTATTCTCAAATGTTTCTTTTCTCCTGCTTTTTCTGTGTCAGCTCATCCTACATTTCAGCTCATCTGGAATCCTGTCTTCGGCTTTGCTCCTGTTAATTTGCTTGTTTCATGTCATGTCTCATGTATGTACGTGCATCCTGCCGCCCCTTTCCGCCAGTATGGATGCCTTGCTGGGAGTAAAGGGGGGGAGGTTTGCCTGTTGTCAGTGTTTAATAAGCAAGTTAGTGCATCTAGAAGTCTGTCAAAGGTTCTTCTGGTGTCGCAAAGGCCTCAGTAATTACAGAAGATCCTGGGCCCCCGACTTCTCCTGCTGGAGAAAGAGAAAATGTGTGTTGGAGATTGTGTGAAAAGAACTGTGTGAATAGATGCAATTTGCTGAGCTTTTGTTTGTAGATGTGTGTATGTGTGTGTGTGTGCGTGTGTGTGTTTGTGCGAGTGCATTCAATGTTCCAGACACTCGGCTGTGCTTATCCCACTATGAAAGCCCTGCAGAAACAGGGCAAGACGCCCACTCTCTAACTAAGAATAGTTTGCAGCTTCAGTAATGTGCCATGCATTCAGTGTACAGTTGTTTTCCAGTTCAGACAGGAAATTAAACTTGTTGGTTGATGGTTCTCCATCTGGGTCCATTATGGAGGAGGGTGTTCAGGTTGTTGGCTGTTGCTGCACTTTGTTCTGCTGGTTGTTAGCATGAAACAATACAGTTGCTTTTTTCAACGGTTGGTTTCCTATAACAATGATCATGACTCGTAGTTATAGTTAAGGTAAGTTTTTTTTTTTTTTTTTTTTTTGGTCAAGTTTCTTCTTCAACTCTTGTGCTAAGACGGCTGAGGATTTCCTAGAGATGCTCAGAATCACGGAAAGTTTGAACACCTGCAATTCCAAGACGGCTGAGCTAACTAAATCTACAGATGAAGACCGTGCAATATTGGGAAAAGTTCCAGAGCAAGTGAGTAGTCGGACCTTGGGTTGAGATTGTTTTTGTAGTAGTAGTAAGTTTGTTCTTCCCTTGACTATAACTTTTTAACCAACAATCCCACATGTCCAGTTTGCAGTCTCCACATCAGTACGGGCACAGGGGTTCACAGGGTCTGTGACGAAAAGTCTGTCATCCGCGATGATGTGTGTTCCCGCGCAGCCAAGTTTTTATGACCGGGAAACACGCGAACATGCCCGAAGACATATGTGTGTCCACTTTCAGCGTCCACGTGTATTTTTGGATTATATACCTGCCTCATTAGTACCTCGCTTATTAAACGCTCCACCTGTGATATGTAGGCTCCTATATTTAAGTTTTACTGATCCCTACACTTTTTGGGTTATTTTAAACCATTTTAGACTCAGATTTAAACTAGTTTCCTCACAACACAAATGAATTCCAGATTGTTTAAAATAAATATATAAATAAATAAATCCAGTTCTCTTGTCTGTGCACTCACCCACAGCCTCCTCCAGAAATCACACACCAAAGGTAAATATAATCAGTTGCTTCTGACTGTCATAAACAGTGTGTGATAAAAGCCTGCACACCCTTTTGAGAATTCGCCGTTTTCATCACCTTGATACTCGATATAAAAACTCACCAAATAAATTTCATTTAGAAACAGTAACCAGAAAGATCAAGGTAAAATTAAGAGACTATCTGAGTTTCTGACAGCGTGTAATCAACACGGTAACAAAAATTTAAAAGGTTATGACAACTTTTCGTACCCACTTTTCTCTGTCGCACGCACTTCCTCACACAATATTTGATTCATCCACAATGAAGCGATGTAATGTAATTTAGTCCTTCTGCGCTTATGTCTGCCATCGCTCTGCTGTAGTACATTGAGCAGGGCTCCCTTTATCTAAATAGACAATTATTCTCGCACTGTAACATCTGAGGTCTCCGTCCTCGGCAAATCTAAATGAAAAATAGATGTCATTATGGCTCCAGTGCTGAAATTGAAGTTGAGTGTGACAATATGGAAAACTGTCTTGCTCTGAAGACCCAAGCCCATCAGTGTGTCCCAATAATCAGGTGAATATATTATTTTTATTTTTATTTTTTATATTTTTTAAGATGTGAGAGCTGTGATTCCCTCCAGCATCCATCTTGGTGAAAATGAGGCTGATATGTTTTCATAGAGAAATCCGTGTGTGCTGGCTCCCCACTGAGGGAGATCACTTTAAGCTTAATGAGCGCTCCAGATATGAAACGCTGTCAAGTGTCATTTGTCTGGAATATACCAACTGCCTGCCCTAGCACTGATAAACAACAGAGCCATAACTCCTCCAAGACCATCGGAGAGGAACCACTCCTCTGCGGTTCTCTCAGGTAAAGGATTATGGGTCCACAGAGGGTCTGTGTCTTAGATAGTTGGCCTGCGTGTGAGTGAAGCCTCGAGGTGATTCACTGCCGAGGGTGACCTGAGGAGCAGACTTAAGAAGAACTACTGCTGTGTGACGGAACAGAGCCGAAAGAAAAAACCCCACAGGTTTATGTAGCAAAACATTCAATTTGTGTGTGTGTGTGTGTGTGTGTGTGTGTGTGAAGTAGGTGCATGGGCATAGAAACCTTTTTTTTATAGTTTCATGTTAGTTGTGAATTTAAGTTTTTACGAATACATGTATGAAATATATTATAGGTACTTTATTAGGTATTCCTTGCAAAAACGGTCTTTTCAAAACAAACTGCACCATTAAAGAAAGAAACACAAAAAAAATCTTTTTAATCTATTTTAAGTGGAAATAAGTAAAAACTAAAATACATTTAAATATACATGTGCCGATATGAGTATTTACAGTTTGTCTGTCCTGTGTGTGTGTGTGTGTGTGTATATCAAGTGTCTGCTGTTCGTTATTTCCATCAGTGTGTGCTTTGCTTATAATCTTATTCTCTCAACAATGGCGTGTGTTCCCTGGCGTCACTTAATGTGTATGTTTTCCACTCGCACAAACCCGTATATGTCGCGAGCCCATGTGCGCATATGTGCAATATGACACGAAGACAGTTGACGACAGTATGATTTCCACTGAGGTTTCAGAGAATACCTCGGGGAAGAGGTGAGTGCTGAGCAGGCGTCTCAAAGCTTTTCCCTGCCGCCACCGGGAGACGAATGATCTGTTGCGAGGCTACGAGTATAAGCTGCTCATTTGTGAACTAATTGCGCCGTCACCGCTGAAAACCGAGCCTGGGAGCGCTGCACTGACTGTTTATGAGCAATTAGGATACAGATGTTGCACGAGCAGCGGAAAACACTTGCTTCAGGTAATTGAACCCGACAAGTTCGACACGAAAGGAAATGAAGACTGTATCTGGGATCTAGGATTGAGATGTACAGCCTGGAAAATGGCTGACTGTTTTATGGGTATCCGTCTCTTTCCAATAGAGGGTTTTATATTGGATTTACTATGCGGCCATTTGACTTTGAAGGGAGGACATCTGAAATTCGTTCCCTGAAGCTACAAGGAGAAACCTGATGTAGCAGAAAATAAGCAAGGAGAAGCTGGAGAATGGAAGTCAATAGGAGGCCAGTGAGAAGATGGAGTTTTATTTTAACGGAGGGGATTATTTCACTTTGCACATACATCCGTATGAAACAATTTTTTATTACTATTTTTTTCCCTTGGATGAGAAAAAGACATCAAAGATTTTCTGGGGATGCAGAAAAGAGCTCTGCATTATCACGTATGCTCTGTTTTTACTCTATAAAGATGCTTTTCAGAGCTCCTGAATAATTAAGGATATCTAAGGGTAGCTCTCTAATAAAAGATGGAAGTCTCCTCAGTGTGAGTGGAAACAGCAGCACTCTCTCAACTTTCTCTACACTTTTCTCAACTTCTGTTTTAGAGCTTAGCAGGACATCCTAATGGACATGTTCAGCCTTTTGTTAAGTTATACAATCCTGCCGCCATCGCCTGTTTCCAGGGCAGGTAGTATCGTCTAATTGTACTGCAGTACCAGTTGGCAGTTTGAAGAAAACTGCTGTGTTTTATGGAGTATGAGCCATTGTTCCCCCTGCTGCATTTGACAGACTTTGATAACTTTCCTCAGCGCTGGTCTTATTATAAAGGACTCAAGAGGTAATCCGCAAGTAATGAGAAATGGACACAGACTGGCTAAATAAAATGGCCTTCCCAGAAACACATTTTGACAAATTTACTCATCTAAAATCAAGTCACTGCCATGATTTGCTTTCTCGTGGATTCAGACAAAAACGGGTTTTTGAGTTTTTGGGATTGTTTTCTTCTAGACATCCTCCTGCCTTAAGATCTGTGACTTTCTAAATCTGTAAACTAAATCAATACCTTTTGAAGAAAAGGCCGTTCATTCCTTTCTCTGAGAACCCATAACTCTGCAATGGAAAGTGTATTTCGGTTCACGAGGGTCTTGTTGGACCCGGCTCTAAGAGCCAAAGTGATTACCTTTGCCTACAGTGGTAATATATTTCCAAGCAAGTAGGTTCCTGTGATTCATGGTGTGCAAGGTGTATTTAAGGTTGTGAAGATGCTCTCTTTTGAATGTTTTATATCTGAACTATTTGAACTGATAAAATCCAATACCAGCTCAAAGTTTTCATCCCACATTCCTAACCTAACCTTACTGAAAAAGAGATGATCTTGAGTCACCGGCTACACTCCAAAAATGCCATCTGGTACTTTTTCCCATTTTGTTCTATTCGTTTAGGCTCTTGTCAAAGCTGTCAGTCAAACTCTGGTGTGGCAATTTTTTTCCCCTTGGCCCATATCAACTGAATTTGGCCACAGGTGTGAAAGCAAGCTTAGAGTGCATGGTGGAGGATCTGTTAACCCTTAGCATTGATAAAATCCAGTTTGTTGGTGTTTTTAGGTAATAATAGCCCTTTAACCACAAATCACACGCCTCCTACTCTGGAGAAGTTACCTTCTCTACCTTTCAGTGTAAGTTTCTTTTATCTACTAGCTGGATCTCTATCATCTGAGCTTGTCAGTCCCTATAGATGGCAGTCTCGATCTGCATCCAGCTGCAGCCCCCCCCCAGAACCAGGAAGACACATACATGATCTAGACACACACACACACACGCACACTTTCTACCTCTCATGCTTGCACAGCCTTTTTTTTTTTTTTACACAAGAACACACCTGCATGCAAAAATAGCAGTCACCTAAAAACAGAAAGAAATGGGACGTGAAACATGAGGCAGAAGAATTGTTTTGCCTTTGTTAAGTCAATGGCCACAGGCCAGAGTACAAATCAGAGATGCAGAGTGGTGCAGGTCTTAAACAGACTCTCAGCCTCGCATAAATGTTTAATCTCGTGTGCTAACAACTTGTATTCAAATCTGATTGGTCACTATAAAAGGAAACGATGGCGACAGCCATAATCAATCCCTGTGAAAGAAAGTGGGTCCGATTTTGGAACATACTTTGGTATTTTACAGCAAATAAATAACTCCACTGGCCTGTACTGTAGATTTTATGAGAAAGGGTTACATAAAAAATCACTGCACCCCTCTAATGACCCAGCAAACATCTGCACCCTGCTGATGTGTCCTTTTAAAATGACCCTGAAGCTCTTGTAAGCTGTTATTTTTCTTTAACTTGAGCTGTGGCGCTGGGCAGGCAAGGCGGAAAAGAAACAGTATGTTACAGAAGAAATGTTTTTCACAGTCTTTTAATACTTGAAACAATGGGCTTGAATGGTGAAATTGCATTTGAGTAAAAAGGCAGAATCTCATAAAACGTGGAAGTGCAGCGAAGGAGGGTATTGCAAATGTACATTTACAAAGAGCCTTTATTATACCCTGACCTTTTCCTTAGTTTAAGAGTGTGAAGCAGCTCTGTAATTAAGCTCTAAGAGGGAAGAAAAGCTCTTTTTTTTTTTTTTTTTTTAGCTCCCCAGAACAACGTGAACATTGCTTTTCAAACTGACTTCAAATCTTGTACACTTGTGTTAGAGGGTAGACATGGTTCAAGAAAGCAAATGGAAAGCACAAGACTGTTGCTCACTGTAGTGAGACTATGGAGCCCCGAAACAGACAAAAAAGCAATACTAGGCTCTCTGAAAACACTGTTAGTGTAACAATAAAGATGGAGTGCAACAAGAAATATAAAAATTTATACTTTTCCTTTAACCTCCATTCAGTTGTTTAAAAAAGGAGAAAATCCTTCATTTTTTTCCTTTACCTCAAATCAGTGAATAAAATAAATTAAAACTGAATTTATTCCGTATTTGGTTTTGGCACATACGAGGGCAGCGTGGTAGCGCGGTAGCTAGCTGAAGAGCCTGGAGCTGGCTGCAACAACTGTTTCGTAGTTTCAAACTTATCCTAATGCCATGCTAGTTCTTACGTAGTGCTTAGTTGCTATTGAATATTTACACAGCAAGTGCAGGCGTAGACGCTGCGGCGTGGCTTCCTGGACCGACTCACAAAGCTAACATTAGCAGGCTGATACGTGACCCATCGAGAGGGAAGAGTAGATGAAATGTGGAATAGGGTCGACACATTTGACCTGACACTTACTAAACTGCATCAAATCAACAAAGCTCTGAAACAAACTTAGGTGTTATCGTAATGCCTATATTTATAAAGGATTGGCAGTAAGGCTTGATATATCGTTTCGTCCCCTAAAAGCTGTCATTTTTGTCAACTGCGCTACGGCTTGCATCGCTAAAGTGACCTGCTGTTTACACAGTTTCGCTGAGCAGGGCTACAGACGAACGTCTTTACTAGTTAGGACGCTTTTTAAGTTTGAATGGTGCAAGCTAATTAAATGAATGACTAGTTTTGATACTAGCCACATAGGTCCTCACCGTGGTTTCATCTGTGTTCACCACTATTGACCCAATCCCTGTCCTGGACCTACATCTGATAGGGAAAATTGGAACTGGGGTGAGGAGTTATCAAATTATTTGAAGTTAAGTGGAAAAAAAATGGAAAGGTTTCCTCAGTTTTTAAACAACTTATTGACTATTAAAGAGGAAAGTATAAAGCCTTTTTGTTTCTTTTTTCACTCCATTTTATTTAGTTAACCAACCATATTATTTATTGATGTATTCTGTTATTTTTGACTTACGGTTAACCTTTTTTTACTGCCTTTGGTCGGATGCGGGGCTCCATTAGACACACTCCAGCCGATGAAATATTGTTTTCTGCGGGCAGTGTTTTTTCTCCCTCCTTTACTTTCAGTTGTTGACACTGCAGCCACCGAGGGGGGGGCGCTTGTGTTCACACGGCTGTGGTGTTGCGTGCATGTGTCGCTGGCATTGACGCTAACGCGATGCAATCGGTTCCTTTTTTTAATGTAGTGAAATGAGACAACATTTCACTTGACAATCAATCATGAGCCAAATGGCCATTTGTGAGACTGCCTCGGAGTCCGTGTGTTGATGGTGAGCAACAGACGGCAAGTTAATGATGCAGTAGGATGCGGTGTCCACTGATGAACATCTTTACGGCTTGATAGGCCAAAATACAATTTATTCTCATTGCATTTGTTTGTTTAATTACTTTTTAATCTTGTTTTGAAGCAATTTTCCCTGCTTTTTTTCCTCACCTGCAGAAACAACTGATATGGCAGTGGATTAGGCCTGCACTAACACCTGTATTTATAATGACTAATTAAATGATTAATTCAGTTAAGTAGTTATAAAAATATTAGTTTATTCCAGAAAAAACTGAGGATGTCGAGCGCCACTCCAGAGTCCTTTGCCTGTCTTTGGAGCTGTCGGTGTAGACAGCAACTGTGTTAACCCTCAGTTTTGCTGTCACTGCTTCTTTGCCACAGCGAGTTCTCCTAGACACTGCAGCGATTTCTGTAAACTGCAGCTTCTTTTTGTTTTTATTGGAGTTTCATAATTACCAATTTCTTGCTTGTATCTAGCATTCATGTCATCATCCAAGTCGTGATTACGATTGGGAAACCGATCTTTCTAAAAGCTCAGAAAAACCTGACTTGGCTCTTCACGTTTTGAGCCATTTCCGTTTAACTAACTTTGATGCCTTACATCGGCCAAAGACTGTCATTCAAGTTAATTAAATCTAAATTTAATGGATATAATGTTAATATTGTTGACGCACAGTATTTTAAATCCTTACATGCCAACTCTGCAATCACACAGCCATTTGGACTTATCCAATAACGTGAACCCTGAACATGGGAGTCTTTCCTATCTCTACCATCAGTTGCTCACACGGTTCTGTTCTATAACATATGTTGATCGGACGACAGTGGCTTGAATAACCGGGCAGCCAGGCTATGTGAAATAAAATCATCATTCTCAGCCTATGAAACTTTTCCATGTGGGAGATACTGTTAGTTCCTAGTTTTTAAAATATATTTAACAAATTAAAAAAAAAAAAAAATTAATATAGCAATTATTTTTGTGGCCTTTAAAAATGTGGTCGTTGAAGTTGTTTTCAGTTTTGTCAGTGAACGTCTAATTGGTTTATTGGTTGCCACCTTTATCACCATAATTTGTTTCACCTTGTGTTTGAGCATCGCTGGTTTGAACAAGCCACTTTGTGTGTGTGTGTGTGTGTGTGTGTGTGTGTGTGTGTGTGTGTGTGTGTGTGTGTGTGTGCGTGAGAGTGTGAGTGTGAGTATGAGTGAGAGAGACGTGGACTGTGTAGGGTTAAACGGGGCTGGGGCTGATCCTATCTGCCCTGAGTTGGCCTGGCTTTCTACTCTTCTCTGCTCGCTGAAGCTGAAAATAGGACTGGGGCTGCAGGCTCTCTCCCTCTGCACAGCTCACTGCTGGAGCACAGCACATGGACAACTTTGGAATCTCAACACAATAGTACACTTTTTACCGGATGTGCCGTGTCCACTGGTAACGAAAGTGATGTGAGGACTAGTTATCTGATCGATTGATGAGGGTGCTGATCCAAGTGTCACTCACTTTATGCTGTTTCATTTAGGTGACTTAATATTTTTCTTTAATACTTAATCATCAAATAATGCACTGTTGGAGTTCAACCTTCAACTAAATGATAAATAGTAATAAAATAGAAAATAGGCCACCTGCTCTTCCTCAATACTTGTAAACAGACCCTGATGTATAAAATTGTCACATTTCCCCTTTAATCATGATAAGAGAAGCTGCAAATCCTCACACTGGAGAAACTGGACCCTCCATAAACGGTAGCCATTGTTTGATAGATGTGATAGATTGGTTAAAGGTACCAGGTTTTCACAGTTTCTTGACCAGCGTTGGTGCTGTGGAGCAACGGTTTGATGAGTGGATGCTCGTTCTACGCGCAGGCGCACGGTAACATGATACAGGTTTCTGCTGACAGTCTCTCGTTATTCCACTTACCGACAGTTAGTGGCCAAGACGTGTTACGATGTGTTGAAAAAAAAGTCAGGGGTGAAGTGGACTTTTAGCTGATGTAAACAAAGCAGCTTTCAAAACATCCACAAACAGGCTTTACAAATGCTCTATGGGGAATGAAACGCATTCAGCACATTTGTTAGGCCATTTGGAACAGTAGTGTGGTAGGTTACCGCTTATTAAAACAGAATGACATTCAGCCTGCGTGGCTCATCCTTATAATGCTAGTGACTATCACAAATAGCCATCGAGCATTTTCAGATGTCAGGAAACATTTTTTTGCTCCCGCTGAAAAAGATTTGTACTGCGGCAGAGCGGGTGGCATTGAGGCATCAATATTGTGACAGCTCACTGACTGATGCCAGTACAACAGAGTCTCTCTCTCTCTCTCTCTCTCTCTCTCTTCTCTCTGTGCCTATGGCACTTGTGTGTATGTAAAACCTATTAACGCAAGTCAAACCCAGAACATATGTTCTCTCCCATTTACCAGCCTCCGCTTACTCCACTTGTACCGAGGCGGCGGCCGGCTATATTCAAACTAGTTGACGCTTTTGCCTTAATTGTGGTGTGTTTGTCAATGTTCCGTCAGGTTTTTCGAGCTAATGCCAGTCACCTGCAGATCAGTAGTGATTTGATCACATGCCTGATAGCAAGCCACAGTTAAAGACAAGCAGACATGGTCCACCGCATAATTAGATGGGTAATTCAGCTGGAAGAAGATGGTAATTAAAATGATCTGCTGAGATAAGGAATAATGTCAAATATCAAATTTATTTTTCATTGTAGTCATTTTTCATTGTCAATTTCCCTTATGCAGATTCCCTTATTCCCATAGCAATGGATTTAATGCTAAAACAATAGTTGATAAATTGACTAGTGGAATGACATTGTATTTATTTTTTTATTTTTTTAGAGAATTAGGAAGCCAGAGACTGCGATGATCAGCTTTTCCCGCATTTTATTGAAAGTTTTAAAAAAAGGTTTAGAGTTCCTTTTTTCAGTGAAGTGAAGTAGGGAGCAAGTCTGTGCTACCATTGCCGCTGGAATCAAGAGGATCGGTTTCAGCTGGCTGTCGCTTGCACTGCATCAGAGGATATTTTTTCCAGGGGGGGTTTGAAAAATAAAATTTTGACCTAAATGTGAAGTGATCACCAAAGTCATTGGCAGTCATCATCTGGGGGACACGAATGTGTACACCAGATTCCATGGCAACCCATCCAGTATTTGAGATATTTCAGTTTGGTTGTTCTCTCAGTTCTTTGGGATCTGGACAAGATCTCACTATGAGTTCTGGGAACTGAATAGCATTTTCTTTTTTTTTTAACAATATAATCGTCAGAATCATTGTAATGTTAGTTAGTTGCAGCCTTAAGACAATTGTAAGCTTTATTTGTGATTATGCTTCATTCATATTCAATATGATGTCAGGGATATTTTAAACCTCTTAATATCTGCATTCTCCACACACACATCCATCAGTGAATCATCTCTTGTCCGTATGTCACTTCCCTTCATTTGTCTGCTTCATTTCAGGGGACTGCGCAGTGCTCTGTCTGTCTGCTCACTTTAAGCACTTGCGCCGGCATGGTTTCGTCTCCGACCAGTCGCATCATCGAGCAAGCCTCTTGCCAGTAGTCCATACGTAGCACGAGCGTTACAAGAATGCTGGCATCAGTTCCGCAAAAAATACGAGAGCGTGGCAGCATATCAATATTTATTTCATCTGCATAGAAATGAGATTGGGTTTTAGGGAGCCATTTGCTGATGAACCTCTCCCTCTGCAGACTTCTCGGCTGACACCACTCTTGTTATGACAGGGAGGGGGTGGGGGTGAGGCAGGGGGAGAGCTACAGCGGGAGAAAAGAGCTGAGGTTTCCCTGAAGATTCAGGGAAGAGAAAAATTCAAGGCCCAAAGTGTTTGTTCTCTCAATTTCTTTATCTGGCAGCTTAGGCTTCATTTTATTTGTGACTGAAACTGATGCATCTGTAAACATTTCTGAAGAAGAGACTAATATTCACAGAGGTCAGAGATCAGTTCCTTGCAGCTCACTGGCCCAGACACTGGAAGTAATAGTACAGGGGTTTGACACTGATGCTGATGAACTGTGGAGCAAGGAGTCACGTCTGTGGAGGGCTCTGGGCTGTAGACTCTATCGCATGTCACGCTGCGTGTTCCCACTTGGCCCCGGGGCGAGCCAGGCCAGGGCCGCAGCCACAGCCAGCATGGGGCGTCTCCGCAAGACTGCGTGAGTTTTTTTGTCCCCTGCCTGAGACTGCGAGAGGAGGGTAAAAAAAAAAAAAAAAAAAGTTGTTTGTTCAGAGGGAGATGCCTGTAAGTCAGTTGATGGAGCTGCAAGTGGAAGTTGAGTCCTCTGCGGCCTTCAGCTACTTGAACTACGTAAACCAGCATGCAACAGTGATGGGACATGACAGGTGGAATTTCCCCTAGTGGTCCCTAGAAAAGAACAGAAAGCTGAACTTGTAGTACAGAACATGCAAGTATGCTTTTTTCTTGCTACATCTGAACAGAGATGGCGTACAGTAATGATCATTTTCATTAATCATTAATATGTTGATTGCAAGCTTTCAGAGCTCAAAGTGACGTCCTGTGGAAAAATGGCCTTCGTGATTTTCCAGAATTCTAGATGACATCTTTAAATAAAATGGTTTCATCTTACCAACAGTCAGATATTCAGACAGATCTTCAATTTGTAATGATACAAAATCTCAAATATAGAAGTATGGAGTCCACAAATGCGTAATGAAAAATATATTAACTCTTCCCAAACCTTTTCTATTGGGCCCTTCTTTTGCCAGTTTCGGTCAGCATGCTGGTATCTTCTGCTGGTATTGCTTAGCCTACTATAGGTAAATTATAGGCGATATGATGGCTTGCCGCACTTGGCTGCGCACTTTTCTTTCTTTTGATGAAATGCCTCTTGAGCACCGTTCGATGGCTTCGATGCTGGCTCTGCACTCACTGAGTTCACTAAGCAATAGTTTCAAATATGATTAAACACAAATTGAGAGGGAGGGAGGGGATTGCTTAAATTCTGAGCGGCATGCAGACAGAGGACGCAACCAGTGGCCGCTAACAACCACTAAAACCCTCCTGCCATGTGCTGTTGCCAGCCAGCAGGTTTCTTGCTAGTTGGGACAGCGTGCCTCTTTCTGAACTATTAGCAAATTTTGATTGGAATTAATTGTCTTAAATAGTAGTGTAAATCCAAGCTGAACTTTTTTTGCACCTCCTGCAGCATTTTATAGCACACACTCTACCTCAAATAAAGACCATTCCACTAATGTCAGAAAAAATTGTAATAATAATAATACACAAGCAGAGTAGCTGTATCACGCAAAGGCCACATATTTAACGACTGTTTACAATTTCATCTCATAACTAAATAGAAAACGTGAAGAAATTCATCATGATCTGTCTGATTCAGCTAGGTTAGTGACTATTAATGAATGATTGATCATTAATTGATTGTACTTTTGCTTTGCACTAATTTATCAGAGCAGCAAGTCACAATGTCAAGAAAGAACAATTTTCTTGTCTTTGCTTTTGAATCTGTGATATTTGCAGTAGTTGGAGTCGGCAGATCATCTGCTTGACATTTACTTTGACAGTCCTTTTATAAACTTCTCCATGTTTCGCCGTTGTACCAACAGCATTTATTTAGCCTTCACCATGCCTCTCTTGGTGTGGAAACGACTAGGTTCTATTGTTTACCCATCAAATGAGATAGAGAAAAGCTTTGGAAAACTCAAATCAAAGATTAGCCTTCAAAGCTGCCCTGTAGAGAGGTCTCTTCCCCCCCTGCTCATGAAGTCATCAAAGCCTTTATGTCAAGTGCTGATTGGCCAAAATGCCCTCTCCGGCTAGAAACAAAATCGAGCACTTTAGGGAGCCATAAACAGTATATGAGCGGTATAGATCAGTGGTGGAAAAACACAGTCCTTCTCCTTTCATCAGCTGCTCGGCTGTGGTCCTTCAGACTAAGGTCAATTTCCTGTGCCAGACCTTCGGTGGAACTGAAATTGGCCTGAAGTTTATTGGATGTAAACTTCTCTCGGATTTTGTTACCTAACTTACACACATAGTTGCGTTCAGTCTTTTGCCATGACCTCCAGACGAACGCATGGCTCCGACTGCTGCTGAGATTGTAATTAACCTCTTCTCACACGCAGAAAAAAATCAATGAGCTGCTTCACGCAATCATTACGGGGAAAATAGACCGTGCAACACTGGTCTGTTTAAATGTTGATTTTATTTTTTATTTTTTTAAACTCTTGCTCTATTTTAGGGACTTGCAGGTAATCATTTTCCCCTCAGAATTTAAATTGTTCAAGAGGTTGGTCAGTTCTATATATCACTTGGATCCTCAAATTACATTTAACATTTAGCAAATAATAAGACTTTTGTACAAAAGCCAGAGTCCCTAATGACTGTACTACATAACATACACATACACACACATGTTTTCATTTACCTGTTTGTTGCATATTTTGAATTTTCTCACAAAAAAACAGAGTGATGCTCCTTTTAAATAGCGGAGAAATATCAGAAGGAACATGTATATGTATAGAAAACAGGGAATCCAAAAAGGCTCATTATAACTGATTTTTCCAGGGAATCAACATTACCCTTTCTTTTTTATTTGTAACAATGCAGATAGAGAATCTGAATATTGTTGCTTCAGACTATAACATGGGCCCAAATATGGCCTTGTCCTCACTGGGCTCCTTGCTGTGCTCATTGTGTTCTGCCAGCTGGTGTACGCCGGATGTGGCACACACAGCACAAGAAACGGATCTGCAGCATTGGAAAAAAAAAAAAGTCTACAATATTTCATCTCCTCTTTTTTCGTAAATGAAAATTTGGTGTCGTTTTTATTTTTTTAAATTACGTTTTAGTCATGTCTTTTTTCGTCAATAATCTTGCATGTAGATATAGTCGATGTCAATATAGATATTGATGTACATATTTAGCCATAGTTTTCGTAATTGAAATTGACAGTAAATGAAAGGCCACAGATGACGGAGCAAAAGCCCATCTGCTGGGTCAAGAATCATCATGTAAAAAAGAACTTCTATGAAAAGCCATAAGGGGATTTTATTGTTTGCTGGAGGAAAACTTGAAGAAGGATTCTGTAATACCCAGCCAGTGAGAGAAGATTCCCAGAGCAGTGAGTCTGCTGGCCGTATTGGGACGTGGCTTCGAGTTATGGGCTGCGGCTTTTTTTTTTTTTTTTAGCAGCCTTTTGTGTGTGCCAGCACCAGTGCTTTGAGTCCAGTACAGACAGCCATAGGCAGGCTGTGATGAGGACGTTTCCAGGGGTTAGACATGGGAGAATTTGAGATGGTTGACCGGTTACACTGTTGTGGCTGAGCTGAGAGGGCTGACCTGGATGGGCCAGTAGTCGCTTTACTCATAGGGGTAGATGCGGACGCAAGCTAACAGTATCCACTGACAAATTTGGGACCATGATCAGAGTCTCGGAGGGAACTACTCTTAAAAGGTCATCACATGGTTAACATTAACACACAGGAATAATAGTTTAAAAAAAAGGTAATGATTCATAAGGTTTAATCTACGCTTACCTGTTTTATTTGAATTGAAGAAAGTGCACTGTGGATTGACCAAACCATTGTAGGCTTAAAGTTTGCTACATTTTGAGTTTGATCTATTGTTATTTTAGACCTGTAATACTGCTTGATCGACTGAAAATTAGCAGCAACAGAGTCACGTAGTGGTTCGGACTTTTCAAATGTAAATATTTGCTTGTTTCCTTAGTCTTACGTGGGGGAACTGAAAACACGAATGAAAATTCTCTGTGGGTTCACGACTGCGAATGACTCCTTTGACGTTCCACATGGTCACTTTCTGTCTGTCCGTGCAGCTGTAAGTTTTTTAAGTCTTAAAGTATGTCTGTTACAAATCTTGAATTAAGACCAAAACTGACCATAGCTTCATCTCTATGCAAATGCGAAGCAGTTAACGGGCTCGATGCATCTTCAAAACATGCAGACGACCTTTTATTTAGGACTATGTCCCAGATACTGGGTGCTTAATAATGCACTGTAGGCATTCAGGCTTCCGAACACATTTCCCCTCCCAAAACTTCCTCCGCAAACCAAAATGACTGCTTGTTGAGTGGTCCCTGTACAACAGTGGGGAGCTTTAGACGGATTCATATTGAAATCCTGTTGAGATCTGACCTGACAAGGGTCCCTTTTGGAGTTTGATTACCTCAGATGATCTACACTCACTGCAGCTTCCAGTCTGAACTGCACTGCAAATATTCTTATCCAGAGGGTGCGGGCTTGTGCTGGCTGTTTGTGTGCGTACTGCTTGTGTTTGTATGTTTGTCTGTGAACTTGCTGGTGCAGCTCAGTTTTCTTGCTATGTATTGGTTTCTCCATAAAAGGCATTCTGCCGGGGGATGTTAACTCAGAACCAGTTCTCTGCTTTGCTCTGTAAGCTGTGATCTGGGCTGCCAAATGCAATTGGGTGAAGAGGCCTTTGAATAGTGCCGTGATCGGCCGTGCATGGCGGCTATTTTGACAGCGCAGGTTATGACGAGGAGGCAGTTGTTGAAGCAACAGTAACTCTTCAGTTCACCCAGGGTTAGGTTTCCATATATCTCAGATGTAAACTTGTGTGTGTGTGTGTGTGTGTGTGTGTTTGAGTGTGTGAGTCTTTGAGATAGAACTAGTATATCACTTCAACCTGTGTGTGCGTGTGTGTGTGTGTGTGTGTGTGAAGAGAGAAAGACTTGATGGATCACTTTTAGCTCTTGTGAGTGCACCATTTGTGTTTGTGGTTGTTTGTGTAGGTGAAATCAGGCAGCAAACATCTCTCTGTGTATCTCTGTACAGCCCTCCTGCAGTTTGCCCTCTTCGAAATTAAATTTCAAGCAAATATTTCATCCACATTGCCCCTCTGAGCCTCACGTTGTCACAGTTCATTAAAACATAATTGAAAAGGAATATTCAAGGGCTCACTTTACACATTCACGACTTTACCCCATTACACTTGCAAAAAGAAAAATTTACATAGAATATCATCTCAGCTCTGTTTGCTCTCAGAAAGCTACATGAGCTGCTTACAAGGCTGCCTTATCGTTTCCCATAATTCATCTCTGCCAGCAAAAATAACCATAGCAGGGAATGTGGGATATGCAAAGCATGATTCAGCAGCAACATTTTTAATCTTTCCTCCATCAGCTTCTATTACCAGCACTGACAAGTTCAGCGGACCAGAGCGCCCCTGGTCTCTTATTGGGTTAGTTCAATTAAATTGGCCCCAGCAAGGTGTAATGAAAACTGTGCTGTATCAGTGACAATGCGTAGGAGTGACCCCGGTGGCGGCCATTATGGTTCGGCTATTAGCAAGCCACCTATTAATATCAGTAAGCCCCCGTAATCCTGCAGCTGTGTTGGAGTTGCCCTGACTCAGCCATCACTCAGTTCAATCAGGCACCTCACATCAATGGTCAAGCTTCAGTGAGTTGGTAATGTACCACGCCACAAACAAGGCCAGGAGTTCTTGTAGAGAAATAAAAGTCTGCAAGGATTTAAGTGAATGGCAATCATTTTTGGAGGTGTTGTGCGTGAGAATTCCCCTCTTCTCCCTTTCTTTTGAGGGTTGAACAATTAAGTGTTTTAATATTAAAATTGAAACTCTGAGACAGTGAAATTTTCATAGTTTTCGCCATCATTCCTATCAGTTACGATAACACTGAACTCACCAAAATTCTTCCTGAAGATCAGAGAAAAAAAACGAAGAACCGGATGCTCAGTCAGGTTTTAAACAAGCCCGATGATCTAAACTACGTTAATATTCCTTCATCGCAAAGGAAAGCTGTGTGTATACACACGACTGAGGTAAGTACAGTAGGTAAAAGTTGAAACAGGACTTTACAAAGGACAGCTAGTTCGCCTCAGTTTTCTCTTTCAAATACATTTTGCTAACTTGGGGGTTTGTTTACAACTCGTATGGTTATAAGGAGGTAAAAGTTTTAGTTGGCAACCATCACTTTTGCTGACTATATTGACTTGTTTGTTAGCAAATTTAGGCAGCCCTAACAGATTAACGTTAATTCTGTTAATTAGCCAAACTAAAAAATGAAACTCTTAATTGGCTGTTGTCTAGTAATATTCTCTTTGCACGTCAATGTCATCATATTTACAATCTGCCATGATAGTTTCACCAAGAAAGAAACACCAATCTGTATTATTTTAAACTTATTCTATAAAAAATTAGCTAACCAAACCTAGAATCTGTCTTTTCTCCAACTGACTGGTTTTAGAAATCAACCCTGAGAGGACATCAACAACAAACAAATGCATCATTTATCCATTTCTTTTCATATGGAAACAGGGTTGTGATTTTGCTTGACACAACTTTTTTTTTTCTACCACACACACCACAGTTACAAGTCTGTAGTTTATTTGTATAAAATAATTGCAACGTAAGTCACAAATAAAAAATTGGACAACAAAATCGCAATTTGAATTTCTACTCGTATCACCAAAAGCCCTACTCCTCTCTGCTCCCCATCTTCCACTAGGGACCTTTCCATAGGTTAGTAAACCTTAATGGCTCTGTCATGGGATATCACTGATTACTTGATGTGGGTCCTGGGTGAAAATAAAAATCTGAAACAAAATACTGATCCTTGTTGGTCTCTTCCCCTCCATCTCTTTACCTCTCTCGCATAAGGGGAAAACCTCTAGCCGACCGTGCCATCTTCTCTTTGTCTGGGTTATTTTCATCTCGCTTCTTGGTCTCAATTTTATTCTCTCCCCTCTTGTCTTCTCAGCACTAATCACACCCTACTAGAAGGGTATGATTACCCTATTAGACTCCAGAAGTTCAGCGTAAGGGAACCAGATTTTGTAACACTTACAATAATTAATACAAATATTGCAAGCGACTATCTGTAACTCGGGATGTTACAGCTGAAGAGGTTTCTTGTTTTTAGTCTTGAAATCTTCTGTCTCTCTCTTGTGTCTTCACCCAGATATACAAAATGGGAGCACATGAAATTAATTATAGTATTGTGTGAGATTTGGTTCACTGGGTCTCTTAGCGCTGACTTTGCTGTGATAGATCTAATGTTGTTGTCAAGGCAACCACATTGTTAAGCACTGAGTTTGTCCGCTTGGCCTTTTCACCAGTCTGTCCACTGCCTTAAAGTCTCGGTCTCTCAGCGAGGATGAATTTCTTTGTCTTTTCCAACTGCGAAACCGACGCACTGTCGTCAGCAAATTGTGTGTTTTTGAGGCGACAGTTTGACAGGAGATGTTAGGGGGAGGATGTCGTGTAAAGTGAGGGGATTTTTCCTCCCGACTGAGTCACTGGCACAGTGTCATTAGCATGTGGAGTCTGGATGCACTACTCCACCGGCCGACCAAGGTGAGGCTATTTCACACTCTTCTGGACTTCAAAGCCGACATTTGGGAGCAGCTTCGATGTGCTTCCTCGGTTTTCAGTGTCTCCCTGCTGTTAATTCCTCACCGGAAGGGCACACCCGTGGCAGTCTGCATCACCCTTTTGAAATCATTTCATCTTTATTGACTCTTTTATTTATTTTCAACCCCTTGAAAGCCCTATTTTTTAGCTTCCTACCCTCTGTTCCTCTTTTTAGTGCCCTGTAGTACCAGAAATTAATTTTTGTGTCCTCACAAAAGAGCTGGTACTAGTGGCTTGGTGACATAGTGACTACTTGCAGGTAATGCAGTGTTATATATAACTGGACAGTGCCACACAGCTAATATGATACTTTAACTTTGGACTCTCCAGTTCTCTCTATTCGATCAAAGTACTGTCAGTACTGTCAAGATGGTTTGCAACCAGTCAGTGGCCTGAGTTTATGTGTTAGAGTTCACTGAACTGTTTAGTATATGTGAAAGCATTGCACAAATTTACTTCTCTGTAGGTGAAGTTTTGAAAAGTTGAAGCCTTCGCTGTAATAAATGTAATAATGCTCTGGTGCAGTTCATCTAATAAGCTATGGTAGCGTGCTCTGTTTTGGACTCTGGCTCTCTGTTAAGGGCAGCACTGTCAAGATGGTTGACTGTTGATCAAGGTGCATATTCCTTTGTCAGAGCTCACCAAAGTTGAACTTGACGCTAAAGATTTGCATGGTTCTGCTTCACCTCTCACTCACCTTTAATCTCTTTGACAGACCTTTCTTTGTTGTCAGTTGTTTTAAACTCATTCCCACTGGCTTTATAAGGCAAACAAAGGCCTTCCAGTTGCTTTTTGAAACTGCTGACGCTACATATGAATAAATAAACAGCCCCATTTGAGGATTATTATGTTTCTTGTACAAATATAGAAACAGGGAGAAAGAGGAGAATGGAGAGCAATAGCCTGATATTGGAGAATGTGAAAGGGGACAGCAGAGATGACTGAAAGGAAGGAGAAAGAATGGGCAGGTTGGGTGAATGTCATTACACAGCCGTATCCAAACAGTGACTGGTTTTTAAGTTTAATTCTCTTTGATGTTGGCTGGCCACACAGCAGTAATTTTTAGGCTGCTGCAGAAGTTAAGCCACTTAAAAGCTCGGGCAGTTTTAAGTAAGAAGGTGCAGATCCAGGTATTGAGACAGCAGTTAGTTAATGACATAAGAACCAGAGAGAATTCAAGTTTCCAAGGCACACCAAAAGGGACCGAAACATCATCATAGTGAATTGGTAACTTAATGTGTTAATCGACCATGTTATTTTGTAGTCATGGGTTATAATTCTCATTTCCTTGTTTGGATGATGGCTTTCAAAAACACTGAGAGGGTGTTTCATCACAGACAGAAAACATCCAAATATGTAACGCTACTGTTCTTCCCTGGGCACTACCTTAGATGTGTGAGTGACAGGTCATTCGGCCAATTTGCTAATTAGAGTTGAGGGAGGGCCACTTGCCACTACTACTACTACTACTACTTACACTTCTGTGTAATGTTGAACAATGCATGTGGATATTTAGCAGAATCATTGACTGTCAAACTTCCAAGGAACTTACTATGCATTGCACTGTATATCGCGTGAATTGCATGAACCTGCTTTATGTACAGATTCTGAAAAAATGCTATCTAGATCAAGTTTCCTTGAAACGGTGGTTTCTTCAGGTTGGTCTGTTGCCCATTAGAGAAATGCCTATGATCCCTGGGTTGCCTCTTCAGTGTGACCCCATATAAAAACGGGATTTTGGAGCTCTCCGTATCCAGTTTAAAAGAAAAGGAGTTTGAATGCGTATAGACATAGCTTCTCTTCGGGGTGTAAAATAACTCTTTCTCATACAGTACCTGGAGACATGGCAAAAACTTAGCAAAAGCCAGTGGCTTTTAGGTAAAACTGCCAGTCGAGCCGCTGAGGGCAGCAAAATTTAACTCTCTGCTCGGGCAACGGCGGGGCTCAGAGATTTAGAAGCTCGAATGAAGTTTAGTTGCTGCGATAGAGAGTGGCTTTAGCTGTCTGATAGTTCAGTTGATTAATGCCGGCATTGCAATGACAGGTCAAGCCATGATTTAACATTGGTATCCGGCCCCTGTAGGAATCCTCACCCATCCTTTGGCACATATCAAAGTGTGTATTGATGAATACACTGCTGTGTTGATTGATGTTCCCTCCTTCAGGTATCCATCCTTGAGCACAGAAACTATATTGAGCTTTTACTACAATTTCTATGATTTACTATGGACCATTTAAGGTATGATCTCCCAAAATGGTTTGGAGGTTCTACAGATCATCTCTACAGGAGGTACACATAAAATATGAAACACTTTTTAATGAAATTATTATTATCAGAGTAAGTGATGTGTGCTATTTTGAGAATTTTGGCAAACCAATGTGTGTAACATATTTTTTAAGGAACAAAGTCCTGACACAATATGAGTTTGAAACGCTTTTACTGTAGCCATGCATACCTGGTATTAAAATGTGATCTGCATCTGAATACCTCACCAGAATAGACTAACACTCAAGTGCCAGGTATCATCACTCACATAATACATCAGCATTGCCCATTCCTACTACATGCAGACTCCTGCTCTGCGTATTCACTCACAAATGAGTTTCCGTTTTAGTCCAGTTCTCTGCCTGCATGCAATTCACACAGGGTGCTCGCCCCATAGTGTAAATGAATGCAGATTAGTTTGCTCAGTGGAGGTAGAGCACCTTGTGTAATCACGTGCTTTATGCAAAAAGGGGTTCAAATAAAGTTCTGTCAACTTTTAGATTCAAAAGCATGATACCAGCAAAACACCAAATACAGATGGGAAGACCTGCAAAAACCCGCATTACGCTTGATATAGAGTGACTCTGCCTTTGTTGTCCTATTTATTCACATACTGTATTGAACTTGACAGTATACAGTATATATATATGTGTGTGTGTGTATATATATATATATAATATATATACAGTGTGTGTGTGTATATAGTAATTACAACAAAAATAAGATCAGTATAGGGGGCAGATATAAAAAACAAGAATTCATGTCAATAGCAGGGCTAACTGCAAAAAAAGTGTGATTGGACTGATCCCTATCCAAAAAGCAAATCTGGCTACAAATCACATTTTAATAGGTATAAGCAGAGCCATATGTGATTGAATGTATGGCAGGTTCAGTAATATGAGGTACCGGTCTACTCTCTCATGCTGTTCCCCATCAATCCACTGCTTAACGTGGCCACTGGAAGGCATGGCGGCACATGAAGGACATATTCCATTTCCTGCTCCAGCAGCACTGTCAGTGTCCCATTCTCAGGCTAAAATGGACCAGGCCTCCCCCTGCCAGAAGACAGATGCTGCAAATCAGAAGCACATGCACATGCTCACACATGAGCAGGCAGCTAGTGGGCCGGGGATGGCCAGCATAAAGCAATAGAAGAAAGGTATGCTACGTAATTACTTGTAGGATTTGGAGACCTGGGGACACTGTGTGGGAGTTTGTTTCAGGCTGGTGTCCCAGGAGTGTCTTATAAGGCAAATAATGAACATGTTTTTTTTTTTCTGTCTAAAAAAAACGTCATGACAGAGGCACAACTCGAAACGGTTACTGTAGTCCAAGGATTTTGTGAACAGGTGTATACATTTGCTTTCACCTCTAATTACTTGATGCGATTTCAAAATACCAAGCTTACTTGGAGGTTTTCTCTTAAAGGTGCTAACTGTAAGTTTTCTCTGCCACCAAATGTGGCTTCTTGCAGGGAATGGGTGGTGGTGATGGTCGCTTGCCAAGAGCTTCAGCCATCATTGCGTTTACAACACAAGAGGTTCGAATACACCCTCTGAATAGCGCTACTTCTTCATCCTCTCATGTTGGACCGAGGGCAGACTAAACACTACAGTGACTCACTATCGCAAAAGTGATGGGACGGGCCGGCAGTGCCAGGGGCTGGCTGGATAGCATGCTAACTTAAGTAGAAGAAAATAAGTGATAGGAATAGAAGCAAAACAAGAGTTAATATTGGACAGCTCTTGGCGAGTAAAGGAAAGAAGATTGATGCTGAATTTGCAACATTTCTTATAGACTGATAAATGCAGCTGTTGATGCTAACGTTGTTTATGTAGCAATAGCAAAAACTTACATATAACCCCTTTTAAGCAACAGTTCCTAAAAATCAAACCACAAATCATGTTGATGGTCCATGTCCTCTAAAATGACACATAGGTGTTTTCTGGTCTTATGCCTCTATCTGTCGACAGTATGTCATCATTTGTCTGTGCCTTCAAAACCTTTACAAATCACTGTTGAACATAAAAATCAGTTTTGTGATCTGGCAAGGGCATGGTTAAGGTTTGGTTATGTTTAGGCTCAAATAAATCTTGGTTAAGTTCAGCAAAAGATCATTGTGTGGGTTGAAACTACTTGGTCAAGGTTAGGGTAACGATCATCGTCACAGTTAAAAGACATCAATGTTCACTTGGTTGGAAACAAGACATGAAGTCCAGTGTTTTGTTTGCCTATCCATCCACCCTGATCCCTCTCTTGCATACTTTTTGGCTCTATAATAACGTCACTCTACTTGTAATGTCACTCTACTTTGCCCCCAATGGACAACAGTCATAATTCATATGGCCATCAGAGGGTTTTCTCACTTGACCATAAAGTCCTTCCCACGCCTTAAAAGACAGGTGGTTTTCTTTGTTTTAGCTCATTTAATATAAATCTTAAATACTTTAAATAACAATAAACCTTTTGCAAACCATGCTGCTGTTTTAGAAATTTTTGTTTTTTTTTTCTACCGTTCTAGGCGTCCGTTTGGCTTCCATTAATTTCTGTACAATATGAAAAGTGATTCACAGACTCTTGAAATGTTCTTGAAATGTTCTTTGATTTTGCTCTCTGAAATGAATGGAAGTCAGCGGGTGACTGGAGAGGTTAGTAAAAATTATTCTAAAATACATAATTTGTAACAGTGGTATTGTCATTTTAACAAACAAAAAAAAATCCCATGTTGTAACTTTCACTACCTAAACATAGACCTAATTTTAGTTATTTTTTCTTGCCTAAAACGCACTGTTAGATAACTTTGTTATGTGACGATGAACAAATGAAGAGTCAACACATGCTATTATCATGTAAACCAAATTTCTTTGTGCGGGTGTGTGTGACTCCATCTGAAAGCCAGTTGTTGTTTATGGATTCCAGCACTTTACCACAGACTTGACATCATATATGTTCATTGAAGACTAATCAACAGAGCGCTTTTAATTACTCCGATTATGCGAACAGCTGTCCACTGGTGCTTCCTGTTTTTATTGCACAGGCGCACACAGTGGGATAATGCTACATATGTGATTGCTGTTGGGGGCCCTCATGGCTGGCTGTGATAAATATTTTCAGCGAGGCTCTGATGATAGCGCTCCAAGCTCTGACTGACTGTCAGCACATCGTCCATGCTTGATTTTTCTTGATACAGTAGAGAGTTTTCAGACAATACTGCTAAAGTTTTGGTTTAGTACTTTGAGTGTGTTTATATGTGCACGTGTTCTGCATTTATGTCCATCATGAGGACTTTGTTGGCTTGTATTAAGTCAGTTTTCACTGAGACTTCTTTGTCTGCATGAACATTTGATACAATCAAGTCTAAATCTTTGTTTACTTTATCGTCTCATTACAAACTCTACTCTAGTGCTGCAATAAATTGTCTCATCTTGTAACATCGTGCACATATTTTCTATTTTCTAGTTTCTGATCCAGGGGTTTACTAGAGGTGACAGCTCAGCATAAGTACACATTTTTAATCTCTACAAGCATTTGTGCTTTTGCTTATTTGTGATCACATTTTTGTGTTTGAAGTATAAAATTTGCTAGCTGGAATTTTACTTGATCCGTGAGTCGGTAGTTGGTTATTTGATTAAAGAACAGTATTTCTGTTTCTGATTTGATCATGTAAATCATTTGATTCTCTGGGTGTATATGACTTTTTGAATTAAGGAAGGTTACAGTCTCCTCATCACTCAACACAGATCTGATGTTTTCTGCTATTTTTAGTCTCCACTGAAAGCTTTAGTGGATGTTGAAGTCACGTGCTTCATGTATGTCATGATTTAAAGTGAAGTCTATTTTCATTGCATTTTGCTTTCATTGATACATTAACTTTTCCACATGGGCCAAGTGCAGAAATGTTTTTGCAATATTTCCACTTATTTTTCATATTTCCGCATTTCCACTTTAAGTGGAAACTTGAGATTGTTTTATGAGCAAATTAAAAATGGCCATAAAAACAGGCAGAAATGAACAGAAGGGTACGTACGACATGCAACAAAGATCCCCTGACCGGTAAACCCAACGGTACATTCAACTCTGTACAGACACGGAGGTTGGTGTGGGAGTAGTGCAGAAGCGATGTTACTTTGGTGTCATGCTTCAAGATATAGTCTCCAACATTTCTACAGGATTATCAGGGTAAAGAGACTTCAGTTTCTGATCAAACAAGTAACATTAAAACAAGTCAGTAACACTGAGGTGTGACGTTGCCGGTGGAAATTCTGGGTCACCTAGGCATTTGGTTGGGTTGATTAGAGTTCCCATGATCAGCCTGCTGTATGTTTTTCTTTGAGAAGCAGAAATGCAAGTTGGTGGACCAGTGAAAATTTTGCTCTCCTGCCCTCTTGTCTGCCATGTTAATTTGTTTTTGTGATATTAGTTTCAGGTATAGTGGCACTGGAATATACCCAGCGATAGAGTTGAATTTCATGAAAATATTCCCTCTTTTAAAAAAAAATCACAACACTTAACTTCCAGCTGCAGAAAATATAATTATTCATTCTGTTGAGTAAGTATTATAAATTATATAGACGCTGTGAAATCATTACAAATTATACATAATTTAAAATGATGAAAACTAACAACTACCATCTCTTTTAGTTGAGTTTTGCTCCTGAGAGCTTCACCTGAGTTCACATGTTGCAGGGTTAGTCAGCGGTCCTCTGTGTGAGGCCCACTAGTTTGTGCTTGGGTATGAGGCAGTTAGCTGTTATGGCACCTCTTTCCCCGGAAGAACCAGCTGCTCTCTTGTTTTTTGACTCTCCACAGGCTGTTCTTTCTCTGCCGGCTTCCCAGGAGATTTACATGGCACCTGCTGAGTTTAAATGGTACATTCTTTTCTTCTGCAGAGCAACAACAATTTTCATTCACCCATCTGTTTAGGAAACAGTTATCATGCCTGCTCGCGGTTCAAAACATGCAGGACGTGCTTCCTAAAATGCAAGCATGAGTTCATCTTGTACTATGCAAAGATTTTTTTTTTTAATGTCTTGTATGTACAGCAACATTCCTGCTACCTTTCCTCAAGGTCAAAGTAGAAGTAATAACTGAATAATAGGAATGAATACATGAATTGTCCATACCTTTGGAACTTTTGTCATGTTCAGCTGATTGGCTCAGGCACCATTGAGTGGGTTTTCCTGTGGTACTGTCAATCCATTTTTTTTTTTTTATCTGTATCCTCTCCCCTCCATGCTCCCCATGTCATTCACCTTTCCCTGTCAGCAGTGTCACGTACCAGTCGTGTCATGATAGCTGCACTGTGGGAGCAGGAAGAACTGATGGGGAACAACCTTGAGAGAAAAACAAGAGAGTGTGAGCACCACATTTGATTAAATGACCTGCTTCAGCCTCATACGCCTCGCTCACTCCGGACCAGGGGAGCTGTTGCTAGAATTTGATCCTCGTTGCATGTGCACATGCACAAAATCTATTTTTGTATACACTGCCAAATATTGGGCCATATTGAAAAGAGTTCCAGTCACCAGTGTGTTCTAACAGCTGTTCAGTGCCAGTGAAAGGATTCTCTTTCTAACTTATTGTAGTAGCTCTGCTCCTCCTAATGTTCACTGGCTGAAAGAGGAAGTAAATTAACAGAAAATCTACAATAATTTTCATAATCGGCTAATTGTTTAAGTCTCTGATTCCCAACGTGGGGACGCAAGGCCAATGCATGACCAGGAGAAAAATCATCGAGCTGATCAAATATTGAATTTAGTGGGATTCCGTTGGGAACAATAACTAAAATAAGGGTTCCTCCGAAGCTAGCGAAGCAATAAAAAATCAGGTTAGCGACAGCGTGTAGGAGTGTAAGATGGACACATTGTTGACAGGGAAGAGAAGAAACTGGTGATGCTCGTTAATCAAACATATTAGCTGAATCCAAAATGGGGAGAAGCCTATTTTGCTCTCAAGTTCACAGTAAATATACAGTAGCAGGAGAGCCTTTTATCTCTTATGTGTAAACACTCTGGCAGTTTGGGAAAATTTTAACTTGTGTTTTTCCTTTGCGTAACAAAAATTTGGATGAAATGGGGGTCATTTTATGTTCTTGATTATGTTATATAAATAAAATTTGACCTGGCTCCTTTTGTTTCCCCATATTGCATAAAAATTCAATTTGATTAACCTGTTGGGGAGACTTCCAGTTTATTTAGTATGAGATTTGGCTGCTTTCCTCTGTTCTTTATCATTATAAACTGTATACGCATTTTGGGTTTTGGACTGTGGACCGCACAAAACAAAACACCAGCCATTATAGCCAAGTCTGTGTTTGTGGGCTTTCAAATGTTTATACAAGCACATAAATGTAGAAAAATATGTGTTGTTTCTAAAGTAAAAGGGGGAGCGAAGGAGGAGATAAATGGAACGATTGTATGACTAGAATGGCCAGAATTTGCGACACAGAAGAGCAACTAGAAACCATTGACGTTGGTTTCCAAACAGAGTAAACAAACAGCAACCTAATTAGTAGGAATGATGTGCTGTGGGTGTGAGACAGCAGTGTATTTGGCTGAAACAGAATGTTTAGTTTCATCACGTGGTAGTCGATGGTGGAAGAAGGTCAGAGCCAGGCCATGTGGCTGCTGCAAGCCGAGGGGGTTGAGCAGTGTGGCAGGGGACGGCTTTTATCTGTGAAACAGATGTAGTGCCGTGTGCTGCAAATGGGGGGCGTTGTAGGACCTGAGAATCTGGAGGGATCCAAGGGGAAAAGGGATCTCAGTGCGATAGGTCCCCACCACCAGAGCCGTACTTCAACAGTCGCTCTCTCTCACTTGCAGCAGCACACACTCTCTTGCACATACACTTCTCCCCTTCCCCTCCTCTTTCCCACTCTGTCTTACACACACACACACACACACACACACACACGCTCTCACACACTCTTTGCCTCGGTGCCACTCATTCTGCTGCGCTCTCTTGTTTCATCTCTCCACCGTGGAGTGCAGAGAAAGGTGATTCGGCTCCCGGACTGCCTGGCAGTGGCTAGACTGGGGCAAGCAGAGACAGAGTTGGGGACCTGAGGGACCGGACAGCACTGGGGGGATTTCAGTGGGAAAGATCCGGCGCAAGATTTTTCTCCAGCGGAGATAATTTGCATCACAAAACCTGTGGAAAGAGGACTCTGTCACTATACTGGCTGCACAACCGCTGTCCGCGCAAGAGGTGCCATTTAGTGTGTTAACATGTGTGTGCATGTGTGCGCTTGTGAGTCTGCTCACCTTTTCAGTATGCAGATTCATTGGCTTGGCTTCTTTTCTCATGCAAATGTAAATTGGCTGGTCGCGCTGCTCCACATCTTTGATAGAGACACAGATGGAGCCGGTCTCAGTAATTCAGGTTTGAATGATTATAATGCAACCCTCCATGAATTAGATCAGCTCTGAAGGATTAGTGCATGTTGGTGGCTGTGTGTGTGTGTGTGTGTGTGTGTGTGTGTGAGAATGTTTCGAGAACACAAAACTGAAGAACCAGAGGGTGCTAAATAAAAGATCTCCCCAATAAGACAGAAAACTTCCAAACTAGGTTATCCACGAATTAATGTGCCACTCACTAATTTCTTATGATATCATCCACCTTCTGTCTGAGCGCTTCGATAGTCGATGTGTGTTTAGTGTTTGGATGCATCTGCCTCTTCATGTGTGTGTTGTTATGTATGCTCTCAAACATATCATGCTTGGATGTCATTGGGATCACAGGGGGGGAAGGAGGGGGAGCTAAATGCTATGTGGCACCGTGCCATGTTGCTACTTTAAAGAGGATGTTGGAAGGTTAGACAAATGTCTTTTCAGCCTGTGCACCCCCCCTTCCGTCTGTCTCTCTGCTTCTTTACTTCAACGCAGAGGAGTAAGAAGAATGAGAAGTGTGTTGGTTAAAGCGGCATCATGAGGAATCCCATAAGTAACGTCAGTCGAGCTGCCCCCTCTCCTTCCAGCTGTCCTGTCCTGCCTCCATTTGAAATGTGATTATATGAGTGTGTGGCAGAGTAGATAGATTGAGTATTTGTTGGGGAAAGGGGGGGGGTGGAGCTGATGCTTATTTTAGCTTGCTCTCCCCTTTCTACTCCCCCATGGGATTTGCCCTTGCCTTCCATCTCTCTTATCCCCTGCCTCCATATCTCTGTCGCTCCCTCTATCACTTTTTTTTTTTTTTTTTTTATCTTCTTTCCTGCTGAGCCAGCGAGATGTACTGGTTTAAAGTGGAAGTCCATTCACACAACTGGGACTGCTGGAGAGGCAGAGAGGAAAGAGAGGGGGTGGGGACTCGGGTGAGGGAGAGGAGAATGGAAGTAAAAGCAACCCCCGGGGGAGTCGGCAGGTTATTTATGCGTAGACATTTCTCCACACGTGTTTGGCCAGCGCTTCAATTAACACCTCCACCACTCCGCGGCTGCACTTGACAGATGCTGATTCTGAGAGAGGGCAGAGTGTATTCATTAGTGTTGGCTGTTTGTTTGTAGGGATTTAGCAAATTCAAATTGTTTACTGTGGTTTTCAGTGATTTCTGGGTCATTTGTCGCTGCAGCATTTGGAGCTTCATCGGCTTGCTCTTGAAGTTTGGAAATTGCACAGAAAACAGTGAGAGGCAAGCAGTGTTTTCTGGATAATTCACAAGCACGTTCAGCTGTCCCCATTTCTGATCAAGGCCTGATTAGGTCCTTTTTCCTCAGACCATTTCTTTACTTCTAAAGGAAGAAAAATAGCCCATCATGTCAGAGTGATTGATTTGGTGGAAGAGGTCTGATTCTGATTACTGATTACTGTCCCTTGTGTTCCTCCAGGGGGCGTGATAGACAAGGACCTGCGCCACTACCTCAACCTGCGCTTCCAGAAAGGCTCGGTGGACCACGAGCTGCAGCAGATCATCCGGGACAACCTCTACCTCCGCACCGTCCCCTGTGAGTTACCTTGTCCTCACCCTCCCTCCCTTCACACCCTTGTTACCTCCACTGACCACCTTTAGTGAGACACCTCCAGTATTTTTTTCTGTGTTGCCAAAGCTGGATTACCAATAAAGCAAAGTGGGCAACTGCAATGGGACTTGAGACCTCGAGGTTCCCCCATTAGCCCCAGGTTCACTGTCTGACAATTTTTTTTGTAGTAGATGGATTCCTTAAAAAAAAAGAATGAACTGTGAAAATCAAAACAGCAGATGCCCAGACATCACCATGTAAGCACAGTCCCAATTATGTGTCCAGCTCCAAAAATACTAGATCCTCTATTTCCCATAATGCAACCCAGTAGTGTCTTTCGTTACACCCACCCTGCTTCCTACACGCCCACTTCTTTCTCAAGTCTCAAGCCCAATCCACAATAACCCTGATGACATCACTAAGGTGTCATCAGGGTTATTTTTTCGAACTTTAGAAAAACCTCCCTCTGAAGCCACAGAAGACATTTTACAGCTGTTATCACAAGCTGAGGTCTACTCCCCATGACGAGTAAACTGAACTTTATGTAAAAACAATTTAGTGCCCCTTTAAGAAAATGCAATATGCAAACAGTTTTAGAGTGGATCCTGCAATACTTCTTAATCTTGAACCTCTGTCTTGTCACGGCAAAATCTAGTTTAGGACCTTCATTATGTGAGTGGATTTGCTTACTTGGTGCATATTTCTAAATACAGTAAATCGTATTACCTCAGGTGACAAATCGGTCTCCACTCAAAGACCGCTGATTCACTTGTTCAGCCGATTGGACACCCTAGAGATGTTCAGACTCATGGAAAGCTAGAATTTCCATAGCAACGGTGCAAATCTGCTAAGGACCACATTTATAAAGTGTCGAAAGCTTCAGAACAAGTGACTAAGTGGACCTTGAGTTGAAATTATTTTGTAATTTGCTGTTTCCAAGGTCAAAAATGAACGGTCAGGCTCAACATATTACCACATTTTTATTACCACAAACCCATTGACACAGAGCAAACATGGGGTCAGGTAGGAATCTAGCTGAATACTGGCTTGTTTCTGGAACTCCAGCAAAAATAACTGCTAAACGGATGCGTCAAGACAAGTATTTGAGGGCAACAGGGCACATATAGAAGAACAGAAAGTGGGAACAATGGGGGTTAGCAGGGACAGTATGTTCTGGATATGGTAAATTTTCCATCTGAGAAGAGTGTGTGATTAGATACTTGCTTTCCCTTGTTGCCATGTCGTTTTGGCTTCAGTCGCAAATCTCCCAAACTATGTTTTCTGCTGCTGTAATCGATTAGCTGCTGGAGTGTTGGTTTAGGTGGAATCGGGCTTTTCTGGAAGTTCACATCTTCAAATCAAGTGTTGACTGCAGCTCAGTCTCTAATTAGCTACATTAAATGCTTTACAAGAGCACACAACAGAGCAACTGAGCGTAATGTAGACAATCAGAGATAAGATTTGGAGGGGCTTTAAGCAATTGGTACTTGGTGTTTTTAGTTCAGGACAGCATTTCAAACTCAGCGCTTCCCTGGGTCTCCTGTGGATTATGTGTGAGTATGTTTGTGTGTTCGGCCTTTATACGTCTTATTAAACCCGTAGTGCTTAAATGGGCTTAGATTTACTGATGTTTAATCTACATTCTTTTGACTCCTGTTTGCTATTTGTTTGCCGAATATATGCTCATTGCCATCAGTCAATAGGTTGTGATATTAAAGGGTCTCTCTTTGTGTGTGTACAAGCTGTTATCTGTGTATAGTGTGTGTTGCCTAGCTTTTCTATTTGGCCCAGCTGTCTGGTTGCTGACTCTCCTCTGAATCCTTAATGGAGGGGAATGCATCCTTAATGCATTCTTCAAGGCCAGGCGGATTTCACTGGAGCTACGTTTCCATCTTCCTCTCTGAACAGGAGAGACAAAAAAAAAAGAGCTATTTGTTTGCAACAGAAGTATAATTTTCTCTGATAACTATTCACAGAGCCGCTGCTGGCGATGCATTGGAGATGGAGAAAGAGGTGAACTGTAAAGAGTGAGAGCAATTGGGAGAACAAATAGAGGGAGAAAGACACAAAAGGAAATGGGAGGAGGGGAGGAGGCTTGATGATAGGACACAGACTATGATAACCACATAAGTAAATGGACTGCATTTAAACTGTTGCAAAGACAGAAAGAGAGCTAAGGGTAGGTTAACTGTTGCATTAATGAAGCTTCAGCAATGGGCCTCAGTGCTGCTGAGAGGCTTAGTCATGACTGAGCTGGGCTTTTATATCTGGATGGATGGCTGGATGGATGGATGGATGGATGGATGGATGGATGGATGGATGGATCGCAGGCAATAAATTGAGTATACACATACACATTTGTTTGAAGTACTGCCATTGTTCCCTCGTTTTCTGTTTTATATGTGGTATATTCTTTTCCCTTCAATGAATGGTATCCGTGTTTGTTTGTGTGATATACTGAAAGTGTGCTGGCATTTTGACCATGACGCTCTTAAAAAAGAAATGTAGATCACTGTTCAAATCAAAGGTCAATTGGGAAAATATTGTATGAATACAATGACAAACAGATTGATGGTTTGATGGAAGGATAGGTATAACGCTGATTAGATACTATGATAGGTGCACTGACAAACAGATAAACTGACAAATACACTTGAGAGGTACTGTTGCAGTGGGATCCTTTTAGTCTTTCTACACTGCAGGGACCTTTCCAGGAACCAATTTAGGAGCTCAAGAACTTTACCTTTGTTTTCACCAGAGAAACCAGGGTCTAAATGTAGTTTCTGGGCCCCAGAAAGCCCCTGCTCTGGAGTTAGTACTTTCCAATGGCCTAGGAACTATGATAGCAGAGATTGCTGTACTGAATATTTCTCAGTGGCCAAACACAAACCTTGAGGTGGCCACAACTTTTGTCGAACATTCATGTTTATTTTGTTTAGCACTTTCGTGACTGATTTCATGACATGACTGACAAATCAAAGAAGAGGTGTTCTGGGGTTTTCAGTCGTGTGTGCCACCTCTGCAACATCCATGAAGACATCACAGTCATTCAACAGTAAAAGTAAACTTTCAGCCTGTGCAAAAAATCATGCCTAAAACCACAGTTGTTTAATATGTTATCAGAAATAATTTCCCCATAATCTTCACAATTCTTCTAATAGAAGAAAGGCTTAGGGCTCATAAGCTCTTGGGACAATTTAACCCGATTTACACCTCGCATTAGCATAAAATCTGTTTCCAGCTATTTTATTTGGATAAGGAAAACCCAATCTTTATGCAAGTTGTAAATACAAATAGAATGCACTGTGATGGGATCAAATTAGCCAGACCACTTCTGGCGGCGGTCCTGGTTTGCATTGTGTTTAGATCTCAGCCAATTGTAATCACAATCTTCATAAAGAAAAAAATGCAACTTGAAAGGTCACAGAACTCAGATCAGTCAAGATCCAGAAAATGTATCTAGATGCATGTCACATGTTTTATACCAGGTGTAAATTGGGTCTTCGGTTTAAAAGTGATGTGGAGATTCAAGGAGATGATACAAGGCCAGGGTATGAGAAAAAGAAGGAAAACTCTTATCTACATTTGCGAAACAGAGACTGTTTCAATGGAGGCTGGTGAGATCTATGATAAGTGATAGATCTGAAGTAGTTCATCACAGCAATTTAAACATAACCCTTGAGTGGTAAAGAAGAAGACATTTTTCTCAGGGATGGAGGCTAACGGTCAGACAGTAGGAGAGTTACTGCCACTCGCACCAATCGTGGAGCTTGAACGGAGTCAGCCAGGGCAGCTAAGGCAGTGCCAGCTCTTAGACAAATTGCCTGGTTGAAATCCAAGGTCAGAGCGTTAATAGCCTGAGCCCATGTGAAATCAGGCCTATCGTCTGGTAATCCACATAGATTTGATGTGGGAGATGGAGAGTGGAGAGGAATAAGTGTGTGTAGACTAGTCGTAATGCCTAAGTGGGCTACACTTGATCGAGAATGGCTGAATTGTTTAGGGAAATTTGAACTGGAAAACATGGCCATTTAACATATGCCTTTTTATACTCTGACTTTCACACATATATAGGCAGTGTGTGTACTTTCATTTAGATACCCCAAAGCCGAGCAGAAAAATATTTGAGAGCAGTTTTAAATATTTGAACTAATTATCGAACATTTGACTTATCGTGCATGTATTTAGTGTAAACCCAGACATTTAGAGTAACTAGAAAGTTGGACACATCAACTGAAAGACTTTCATGTTTTCCTCCAAATACTAAATCAAATATGAAAATATGAAAATAAACAGTGCCTCTGTTGCAGGAAAATAAAAATATGTAAAAAAAAAAAAAAGGTCATCAGCATTAAATGACTCAGTCTTTCATGCACTCATTACATTTGTTTCTTTCTTGTAGTCCCTTGCTTGGCTTCTTTCCTCTTCTTCTTTCTTTCAGGTCTTCCTTCACACAAACATTCACACACATTCACATCGTTCTCAGCCGTGCCTTTTAGATCTGTGGACACAGTAAAGTACTTAGTGATGAGCAAGCATGGTCTCTACCTTTGACTCTCTCTGAATAATTGGCTGACGAGCCGGAGGTCAACCTCAGGTGAAAATGTGAAGAGAAGCTCTGTCAGTTTCTCACATCCTCTTTTTCTCAACTCTACCTACATGTAATTAATGTAATGTAAACCAGTTTTGCCCCCTACAAAAATAAAGAGATTTCTACTTGTGTCACCCATCACCGGCTGCATAATGAATGAAGCTAAAGAGAAATTTTGGTTTGATGCATTTATGAAAGTCTTGCTATGTCTAACAAAGTAAAATAATACACATTTATGTATGCCAGGCACGTGTGTGGAAATGACAGAAAACCCGAACCTGAAGCCTGTAAATCCAATATACTACCATAAAGCAGTCCTGCTCTTTGATTTGCAACATTAATGCAACCCGAGGGATCTACAATATGAACAATGACCGAATGGCAACATCTCTGCAAATATTTTTGTCTTCTTATGGTAGATATCGCACAACCCTTGTGGTTACCATTAACCTTACACCATTATACATTTGGGAATGCTGGCTCCATTGATAATAGCCTGGCTACCATGTAAAGAAGGAAGAAGTGGTTTGATAACAGAGGGGGGGCCTTTAACAGAACATCCCCCTGAACATCCTGTCTTTAAAGTGTACAAGTGCATATCTACATTATTTTACTGCTTTGTAAGCTTGCAAGCCCTTACGTTTCTGTCTGCGTGCATTTGTGTGCCTTAGCCTTTACATGCATGCACACGCAACATATGCCTTAATAACAGGAAGTGGTGATCGGGACTGTGAGTTAATGGGGAGTTTGATGCCCACGGGGGCATTGAGTTTGTGTTAATAGCTTGGGCAACTGTGCACAATACTGATGGTGTTTACTAATGAGAGAGTAACGGAGACTGCAAGTCCATCTGTCTAGCCACAGTTGTTGGTTTGATCATCATGGAGTCTTGCAGCATAGCAGGAAATATGAATCTCTTACTTTCTCCAGTTTTCTATCCTGCTGCTGTGCTGCACGTTCCTTATCTTTACTTTTTTTTTTTTTTTTTAAACAAAGCAGAGGTCTGACTGAGTATGTTGGTGCATTAATTTTCAGTTTCTTTAATCTGGTGCTCATCTAAAATTCCAAAATATAACGTGAAAGCACAATTAAAATCTGAATTCTGCTTGAAGTTATCCACCAGGTATCTGTAATTGGCCCCTCTCTCTTTCCTTAGTTTGTCACATGTCTGAGTTTTTATACCTCCATGCAAGTGACAGCCGTGACCAGAGGCATTAAGTTTTTTGATTGTTCGCCCATCTGTCCGTCCAATTCTTGTGAACGTGATAAATCAGGAGGACCTTGAGGGAATTTTTTTCAAATTTGGCAGAAACGTTCACTTGTGCTCAAGGATGAACTAATGAGATTTTGGTGGTCAAAGGTCAAGGTCACTGTGACCTCACAAAACATGTTTTTGGCCAAAACTTAATTCGTACACTTATACCTTTTTATTAAATTCCTTCAAAGTCTACACTACTTCTGGACAGACATGGATATAAACTGCAACTTCACTGGTTGCCGGAGGCATACAATGGTGAGGCGGTAATTCTAGTTGTTTAATAGCCTGATGTCTGATGGATGACATCAATAATCAGGATAATAAGACTAACAGCTCCCCAGTGCCCCTTCATTAATTATTAACCATCTCTGTGAGAAACGTAATAAATGGTAGAAGCGTGAGCCCGGACGGAGTGGGGCCTCATTGTGGAGCATTGAGCTGGGCCCAGTGTATGAATGAATGCGGGGCCGATTGAAGCTTTCGAGATCGAGGTGGACTTGAGGTGATGGTGCACCGTAGGTTGTTTGTTGTGTAGTCAAAGAAACAGGAACACCCACTGTTTGTTTTGCTTGTGTAGTACTTTGTCTCACTATACTTCTCTTTCTGAGAATGGTTAGACAGATCAGACAAATACCTTTAGTCAAAATCTCACTTCCTCGCATCCCTCCCTTTATTCTCTGTTCTCTTTTTTCTCCTCTCGCTCACTCATTGACTCATTGGTGGCAGGGTGGGGTTTCCATGGCAACTGTTTCCAATTCCCGTCTGCGTCAAAGGCTCGACTCCTCTTAAACTCTCAGCCCTCTTTCTTTTTCTTCCCTTCCATACCCCTTCCTCGTCAGTTCCCCTCTGTCTACTTCTTCCCACTCTCTGCAAACGGACACTGCGGGTCAGGGGAGTCTGGAAACACAGACCAGACACCAAGCACCCTGCCCGTTGGAAATGGGATTTGAACATCCCTAAAACTCATAAAATCAAGTTTAACAAAAATAAATGATCCATATGGTCCCTGGGATATGATTACGTATCCCACATGATATTCTGTCTGCCATCACTCATCCTAGCAATGAGGCAGGCACGGAGAAGGGGCTGGAGAAGTGTGTGTGCGCGCGTTTGAGCTGGAGGTGAGCGAGAGTGGGAGAGGTTGACTGACAAGGCGGGACACAGATGTGGATTTGCTGGGTGGTGAGCGTGACACGACGCTCGATGCTCAGCGGCAGATGCGGTCTACTGATGTGAGTGGGAAGAGGTGTGGAATTTGCTCCCTAATTGGCCTTCATCACACCAACCCCCACACCAGCCCCCAAGTTCCGGCTATCCTCCACCCTTGTCAGTACAGTAATGGTGTCGGACAGACAAATCCATCAGGTGGCCCACCTGCAGTCACCTCACCATGATGCTCTCGTGGGAGCTTCCTGCGTCGTCTTCAGTATAATGATCAGACGTCTCTGGGGGAACGAGAGAGATGTAGGAGGAAATGTGAAACCTTGATCCTTCTCAGGAGAGTTGTGCTAGTTTAACATTTGACAAGACACAAACCTTTAGTAATGTAATATTTTATTTACAAACTTTCTTATTTAAAAGTAAATGCAACACCTGAACCCACATAGAGCCACTTTCCACACTTTCAGCATGCCAAGTTACTAATTTTGCAACTTATTTACCTTTTTTAATAAGACGTAAGGCGATGATGGCTCAGCGGCGGGATCGTAATGGAGCTCAGTTCCACTGCACCTCTGCGCTCCCAGGACATGTGACCGCCCCCTGGATTTTCCAGAAATAGATCTGTGAGGTGCTAGTGGTAGAAAATGACTGCTCCTTTAAGTTGGAAACTGGATATAATCAAACTGGTTGGTAAGGGAGTAAAAAAATGAATTAATTTTTTCACAAGGAGTAGTCTTAAGTGTGTCTTATTCATACGGTGCTGTCACCGCTGAGCCCTGGGTGCAAACAGGCAAAAATCACCTCGGTCAATCAGAGTTGGACATTTCTTGGGGATATAGTCAGTTTGTGCACAGCATGTCCTACTAATCGCATATTGAGCAGTGCATATTTGACAAAAGAAGGTGTTATTTAGTGTGCAATGGGACTTGAAACAATCAGTGCATATCTGGGACACTCGAACTTACACGTCTCTTCTGTAGGCCGACTGCAGTTATTGCGTCCATCCTTTCTCATCAAACTCATTAAACTAGCAGGTAGAGAAATCCCTTTCATTAAATGTTCCTACAGAGTTTTGTTTTTAATCTGAGCACTAAAAACCCAAGAGTCCCAACCGGGCTTCTCCGAATTGTTCTGCCAGCACTATCTTTCCTCTAAATGCTTGGTATACATTTGGCAGGACAGCACGGAGAAGTGCACTGCATAAAGTTCCCTACCAGGTATGAAAGTGTGTTGGCCTTATCTCCGGAAAGGTAAACGGAACTGCAAACCTTGGGACATTATTTTAAACCCTGGCTTAACTTTACAAAACACTTTTCACCTCTTTTAAAAAAAAAAAAAAAAAATAATGACACGGTTGTGATCAGACTTTAGGTTATTTATCAGGAATAGCTCATGGGTCCCGGTACACTGTGATCAATTAATCTGGAAAACCAGCTGTAGTGTGTGCACGGGATGTGCGGTGGCTCTTAAAAAATATGAAAGGCAGAGAGGCTTTCATGTCTCATGTATGCTGCCCTAAAGTGGAAGTGAGATATGTTTTTGCATTGAACAGGGAATACATAGAGTATACTACAAATGAGAAATAAAAGCAGAAGGAACTTCTAAAGTGGCTACAGCATGTGTATTCGATTTGTCTGTGTGTTTGCTTGCAGGTGTGTGGGTCTAACTGAGTGGTGAGCAGGCCGATGACAGTTAAATTTTAGTTAACTGTTAAGCCCCATCCCCCTGAGTTACTGTTGCTACGCCTGTCATGCTTTTCATTCTCGCAGGGCACAATTTGCAGTTTAAAATGACAGCTCTCATTACCAGATTTTAGCAGCTGTAGCTAGCTAGCTAATTAAGCCGACATTAGCTCCGTGAGTTGTTTGAAAATTGACCTTTTGATGTTTCCTGCTGACTCATGAAACTAAAAGGTCTTAAATATGCACTTTATGGCTACTTACATTATATTGTACGAAAAGGCTGAGACTAAAGCTGCATGTCCCAGGAAAAAAGCCAGCATCCTCCCCAGTTGATGGTCAAGACAAGACATGTAATGCTAAATAAAGAAACAACATTGTTCTTGCAGCGTACAGTTACTTAGTTGTAGTATTATACTCTAATTATAAAAAGGAAAAGAGAAAAGATTTTAGGACGAGGACTAACCAATATCTTTGGCAAACATTGGCGAATATTTGGCGAACGTGATATCTCCGGTAATGTTGAGCCGCCAACGTTAGCCTAAGCTATGATATAGTAGCATCAGAGCTCCACGCAGTGTGGGAACACTAAACAGGGGATGTGCTAGTCATGAACTTTTATTGTGTAACATGTAACTCCCATAAACTAACCTAGGTAGTCAATGATGTGCTGCTTGGCCTTGGAAGCAAGGCTTGATTACAACTGGAGGCACAAAGCTAGGTAGCTGAACATTCTAACTATTGTAATGAATGTGCAGATAAAACACAGTCTAACCAATTCCTAACAGCTTTGCTCTCGTATAACTGGAAAAGGCAAAAACTCACACAAAAAAAAACCCACCACCCTCCAAACTCTTCCCAGATGAGCCCCCATGCACACCACTTCAATATATGGAGAAATTGAAAGCTTGATAGTTTCTGACTGGTGGTGCAGGCCACTGCCTCTAGACTGAGGACAGAGAGGTGTGTTTGATTTGGTCCACAGAGCAGCTTTGGGACACACCGACCCACAGCCTTCATATGCCCGGAGTCTTTGTGGCCAAAAGGGCGTTTTTCTTTGGCTAACCGTGGTCCAGATCCCTCCCTTCCGAGTGCAGCTGCACACACACACAAACACACAGCCAGGATAACAATTATTCCATATTTATATGCAGTCTGATAATTTAATTATGACTAGAGGAAGGGAGTACTCTGATCACAGCAACTGTCATGTAAACATCTTAATCATGTTATCTCACACAAATCAAGGTCAAAATCATAGGAAGCATAACTCGAATAACAAATCTTGGTTATTCATCAGTCTGTAGAATTACTTCTGTCAGGTAAACGGCTCAGTCTGTTGCCTTTCAGTATTTTGATTCTTAACCACAAGGCCACTCTGACTGACATTTGATTAGGGCAGAGCCGTGACTCCAAATTAATGTTGATGTTGCTCTGTGTCTGCTGAATGTGTAAATAGGCCACTAGTTGCTAAGACTTTGTAAGACCTAAGCATGACAGTGTTGTGTTTACCATTTGTTGCACTGTCCTCGGGTGGCCAAAAAACTATTACTGCAAACCACCATGAGTAGAATGTGAAGAATTCTTTCGCATTATTTAAACATTTTTTTATTCCTCCGCCCGGAGGCATTATGTTTTCGGGCTGTCCATCCACACGTCCGTCTGTCTGTCCCAGTCCTGTGAACGCGATATCTCACACAGCTTTGAGGGAATATCTTCAGATTTGGCAGGAACGTCCACATGGACTCAAGGATTGACTGATTGGATTTTGGTGGCCAAAGGCCAGGGTCACCGTGACCTCACAACAGTCCCATTCTTGTGAACGCGGTACGTAAGGAACGCCTGAAGGGAATTTCCTTACATCTGGCACAAAAATACACTTGGAACCAAGGATGACGTCAGTGGTCAAAGGTCAAGGTCACTGTGACCTCCCAAAACACATTTTTGGCCATAACTCAAGAATTCCTATCCTAATTATGAAAAAAATGCACTCGATACCTTTTATTAAATTCCTTCTAAGTCTTCACTACATAGATTATGAGTCGTGGATGTAACATGCAACTTTTGGTGGTTGGCAGAGGCATACAAAAAAAAATTTTTGTCTACCACAATTTGTCTTTTTGTGACCGTGTTAGTAGCAGCCCAGCCATAAATTGTATTTGTGTGTATAAGTATACTACCCTATCATTTTGTGTGATTTTGTACTTATTTGTGTGTGGCTTTATTTTTTGACACTTTGTAAACATCCTCTTCCATGGAAATTCCCTTCATGAAATTGCATACTTCTGTCACACTGGTATACCATGGGCTTTAACATGACACAGTTTCAGTTGTAGCAATTAGCGCCATCCATCGTAGAGACCGGAGCAGTCAGCAAGGCCAGAGACGAGAGAAGAGAATCCCTAGGATCTGTCTCATTAGAGACAGTCTCACTGTCACAATTCTCTAGTCTTAGCAGCATTAGGCTTCACCATCTCTCATGTTAATTACTGGAGCTGTATGAATAATTGGCTTCTCTTGGATGCTGAAGCTAAAGCCAAGGATGGGATTGAGAAAGAGAGGAACAAGACAAAGCAGAGTCCAGGGTAAAAGACATCAGCGTTTTTTCAAAAGTGAATTCAGTGATTATTTTTGTGCTCGCGAATCAAGTTTCACTGTTAAGGCTTAGAATAGGGATCATTCTCACTTCTGTTCACCAGCCATTTCTGTTCCTTTTCCTTTTCTTACATCCCCCGCCCCCCACGCGTTTTTCCATCAAGTCTGTTCAAATGAGCAGTAAGGTGTTCAGTCACCCTGGCTGACCGTGAATGATGCCCAGAGGGTAGTCGCAGAATTTTGCTAGCAACTTGAAAAACGTCCTGCAGCTTGGGCTGATTTTGACCATCATGATCCTGTAATATTCAAACAGTAATTTAGTCTGGGAGGTTTCCGCACTCGGGCATCCAATCTGTGTGGCCGCTGCTCTCTGTGGTTTTAGATAATAGCAAGACAACTGCTCAGTCTGCTTAGCCGGCGTTCTCACACAGAGCTCTGATTCTGTTTACCGCTGCAAACTGTGAATGAGGGAAAGTTATCAGAATGTCAGATTGTCTGTATCATTATTTGCTTCAATCAGCGCAAACAAGCTTTGACACTTATTACTTACTTAATTATTCAGTTTAGAAGGTAATGATATTACACCAGAAAGTTTATGCACTTATCACATCTTATCAAATCCTATGCAATGAATTGGACAGATTGAAACTCAGAGCACCTTATTTGATGTTGAAGCTCAGGTCTCGACTGACACAGTGGTCTAGTTTTTCAAGGTGTTTCATAAGAAACCCACGGGCTGTGAAAAATTAAATGTAGCAGATCTCATATGTGAGATGCTGGTCTCTTTTATTCTAAAGCGCATGGTGCAATGCAGCAAATGTCTTGGTCAGGGCAACCCTGTCAGTGGGCACCATTAAAAAGTCTTACACGGAAAAATCCACATATTGGTCATACGTTTGGGTCAAGTCAACACGGAAAATAAAAAATTACAGGCTGTGTGATTACTTTTTCTATAGTATCCGCAGCTCTTTTTTATTTGTTTTACTATCTACTTTAACCCGTTTGTGCTGCTGCAGTAGCAAAGTTGCCTTGCAGGGGTGATCCAAGTTTGATCTTATCTTCAAACAAGATTACATCATAGAGTAGCTCTGCCACAGGTTGAAGTGCTAATTCAGGTACAGCAGGCTGACCAACCATGACGCTACTGAATCTGACCTTTTTACTTTACTTTTTTTCAGGGCTTATTCGGAAAGAACAAGGTTAGTTTTCAAACCCTTTTACAAAATGTGCTGTGATGTGATTACTGCTTTCATTTATTAATTAATTTGACACATTACAAGGGGGTTTTTGTGGATGTCTTGATTTTGAGATGTCTTGTGTTGGAGAACAGATGGGCTTTATATTATCCCTTCTGATTCATTTCCTAAGAAAACATTCTTGCAAAGAGGCTGGATGTAGCTTCAGATGTTGAAGTGCTCTTTTTTTTAAAATCTTACCTCTCTCCAGGTAAAAGGCTGTAATGATTTGGGATTTAGTTCATTTTCATGTTCAAGTGTTCAGATTTGTCCAACATCATGTACCTTTGCCGAGGTGTTGGAAATGGGCAACAACTAAATAACCTTGCTTTTTTTTAAACCAAATTTTCATCTTAAGTTGAAAGGGGTCAAAGTCAATGTACTCATCACAATGAGAACTACTCTGTCTCTGGATGACCTTTACTGAAGTCTGAGGAAATTGGTTCAACTGACATCACTTGCATAATCTCAGCTTTTATCAAGTCGCTCTATGGGAAGTGTAGGATCCAAGATTTTTTGAGCCTGATCCATACCCACATTAGGTATGCTCAGAATCAGGGGTCATTAGTGTGAAGTTCATCCTATTCTTTATCTTGTCTTCTTCAGTACAGCCTAACAAGATATTTTTTTTCTTTTTCGTCTAAAAGTTTATGGTCATGTTTCAATTTTCATTTGCTCAGCTTTGCATATGAAAGTGCACAAAAGCAGGAAGTTTCAAAAGAGAAAGCGGGTGCACATGAAAACGGTCTAAGCAATTACTGTTTAGATTTAGATAAATCTCCGGGGTAGCAGGCTGGACAGGTAACATTTGTTTTTTACTTTGCTAATGAATTCAAAGTTAAATTTAAATTATATAACACAGTTTTTAGATAGGGTTACATTTTTAGTGGTAATACCAATTTTAAAGTGTTAGGATAAGCAGTATTGTGGCTTTCCTTCCAGAAGATATTGTTGTTACAGACCGAAGACCTTCGATTAATGATACACTTCTCTCCACCTGGCAACTCCGCCGTCCCAGGTGTACTAGCGAATCCAAATGCTTAGTCATGGTGCTGATTCACTGAAAATGGTGCTCAAAACCTCAAAAACCTCATAGTTATTTGATAGTTTAAAATGCACCATGCCAGCGGTGAATTAGACACTCAACACCAAGTGAGCAGCAAAAGCTGAAAGATCAGCTTCTCTCACTGTTTATGGCAAATTAACTCTGTTGTGCTCTTGTTTATCTTGTTTTTCTCTGCTTCGCTTTGTTTCACTGTGATCCTGACATGCCCTAGAATCTTTCCACTGTACAACATTAAAAGGAAAAAAAAAACAGGCAGTTGTTGAATTGTTGTTTATCAGCCAATTCCACAAAATGCATTCCAGCACTTGTTTGCTTCCTTCACATACAACAGATAGTTTTCAGTGTCAATTTTATTCCTGTTTTTTTTTTTATGAACAGTTTTTTTTTCTATTTTTCTGCCCCTACCGATCAGTTTACTGAAGAAAAAAATGCATGGCGGTTTATTCGGCTTAGCTCTAACCCCCCCCCACTTTCTCCTCCTCTCTCCTCTCCTGAGTTGTGTTTGCTTTGTTTTGCGATGTGCGCAGGAAGATACTTTTCTTGCTCAAGGTTAGATTGTTATGCTGATCAAGGAAGAGCAAGTGCCTGTTTCCCTTTGTTTGACATGAGCAGTGCAGCTCCCCAGACAAACATGCAATACACTCACCCACAGAGATATACACAAATATGCATCAGAGTCAGAGACACTCCGTTTTTATTGCAGGGCAGGGAAGAGAGTGCGCTGTTCAAAGCCAGTGTTGGCTTTCTGATAGCCAACACTGTTCCAGTTTGGCAAAACCCCAGATTCGCTTAGAGCCTTCAAAAACTTATGAAATATAGCGATGTACAAAACACTCAGTTGACAGGCTTTGCTTGACAATGACAGGTAACATCACTGGCGGCAGATTATTTCTGAGAGTGACTTGCCCAAAGGCCACAATGAAACTTGTTTGCTGTGCGCTCTGCAACCTATTGAGTGGACTCAAATAAAGGAGGTTTGTCAGAGGAAGAGACACCCACGCCCTTATCATCACACTACAATCATGAGGGGGCTGCATTTTTACCGCAGTTCAATGTGTCAACTGAGCGGTGACTCTTTATCAGTGAAATGATCTGTCAAGTCATCTTCAGTAGTCGGAGGTAAAACTTTAATACATATTGCGTCCATTTTTTAAAGCAGCAGTAATTCATCGTTTGTTTTAGCCGCAGGGGGCAGCAGAATAATTTGTTGCAAACATGGTCCAACATTAGCAGTAATTTAGTCCCACGTCTCTAGCCACCTGTCAAATGTGCGTCTAACATCCGCTGTTTGCTTTGTTGTGGTTTTCACCAGCTCCTGATGGAAGTATCTGGCTTTCTGCTACGCGTATGTTTTATGCTGCTCATTTCAGGTTGTATTTTAAAAGGTAGTGAACATTAGACTTCCACTTAACACTGCTGCTTCTCTGCCAAAGAAGGCGACTACGGATCTGAATCTTAGTTAGTTTTAGTTATTTATAACTTCAGTCACTTAACAAATCTTGAACATCTCAACAGATTAGATGAGGGATTTGAAAAGGTTTGGTTTTTATCATTAGCACATAATTGGATTCCATCTGTATTCGGATTAAACTGCTTTAGAGCCCCAACCCTTGTGTGAAGTGGCCAACATCTCTGCCGCTGTGACCATGTTAGTGCTCAGAAACAGAGAGGCCACTTCCCCCGAGGGCACCACACATCTGTCACAGGAGTGAGGCGTACATGTCTCATTTCATTAGCCTCTTGTCAAACGTGCCCACCTGCTCGCAAATATCTGAACACACAGGTGTACTTTCATACACTAACATGCTGTGAGAGAGTGATTGGATTCTCTCAGCGCTGCTATTTCAAGTCTTATTTTTGGATACGTGGGCCGATGTGTGTTTCTGAGTTTGCAGAGAGTGTTCGTCTCAGCAGATTATTTACTCATGGCCTGTTGACTGCATAATAGCAAGCCTTTCAGCAAGACATAGAGTAAGCAATTTGTTGCATGTGCGCTTTGTTGTTTGTACAACAGATAACAGCAGAGATTAGTCCAAACCTGTATCATCTCTGCAGGGAGATTGAACCAGTGTTTGAGATGACTGGCAATAATGTTGAGGCTTGAGTGATGGCATCTGTAGGGACTTGATGAGAGCCAATTATGAACCAATTATGCTGATTAATGGGATTACAGCTAGTACCTCTCCTGGTAGATACTCACACTTGTAAAAAGATCCTTTCCTTCTCAAACTGGAACAGTTAAACTGCGGTTTCACTCAAAGTTCCCCCACTACTCAACAATACATGCTGTCCTAGTTGAGAATAGATGCTTTGTGAATGAAATAAACATTTTTGTTGTTTTGGAAGTTGAGTACCAATCCTTTTTTTTTTGTGGTGGAGGGGTATATTTTTGAACAGGAGGGCCTAAAGCGATCGGTAAACGCCCCGTGGCTGTTTTCCACCGAGCCGTTTGACTTTGCTGCCCCTCAGAGTGCTTCAGAAACCTTAAAAGTAGTTTTGGTCGGGTGGGCATTAGAGGCCCAGCTCACGTTTGGAAGTGAAGCTCTGACAGAGAGACAAAGACAGCAGAGAGTGACCCTGTCTCTGACATCTCCTCTACCCGCTACCGTTTCCCCCCCGGGTCTGCCTGAGAGAAATGAGCTCCCGAACGCCTCGCTTATACAGAGAGACCTCTAACAGTGTCTCACCTGTCCGTGGGAGTTTATGTCCGATGTTCAGACATGTTGGTCAAGTCTGTGCTGCTTCATTTCTAATGCATGTTTGTGCCAGTGAGAGCATGTGAGATCAGTGATATGTGACCTGCTCGCCCGCCAAGCCGCAGCGGCTCTGCCAACAAGTCATGTGTCTGTCAACCAGCATCCAGAGCTCTTCTGCTTACAATGCTCTCTCCAATATTTATGAGACAAAAAACACAAAAAACTGTACAAAAATGGAATGGGAACGGTAACCTATCCAGTATCTGATCAGTCAACTACTGTAAACCTCTCAGCACTTGTAGTGATGTTCACACACCGGCACTAGTTTCTGGCTTTTGCAAACTTTATAACAATGACTTAAGACACAGTATTTCATGTGGATCAGAGGCATCTGGCTAATACCCAGTTGTTTAATAAGGTCGATATTGGCACCGGTGCATCACATAAAACATGAAGCTATAGTACGTTTCTGGTCTCTTAATTAATCGTGTCATTGTGTCTTGTCATAGATGAAACTAAAGCTTGAAGAAGCAGTCTTTTAAAACGTCCAGGTGAAGCTGGAGCAGGAGTGCATTGGTTGATGAACATCTGAAAGATTTCATCAAGAGCCTACAGCAGGGCAATATATTAGCGGTGTGTGGAGTAGCATATAGCCAGCCATGACATGAGTAACGTGAACAGTGTAACGGGGTGTCAAGCCGCTGACTACATTTATTATTGATGCTTACATGAGCAAGAGTCAGGTAAGCTCAGGTGAGTGAGTGTAACTCCGGCCTCAACCCCTCAGACGCACAGATTTGCAAAGGATGACGGGAGTGTTTCAGCGTATGACATCAGACAGATGGAAGAAGCACAAGAATGTCGATCCTAGCGCAGCTGTCTCGTGGTGAGTCTGGAGAACACTCCACTGGTCTGATTCTGTGTGTGTGGGCGTGCTCCGTCTATCCCTCTGAGAGACGTTGTACCCACGGCGTGACTCATTTAGACGCTGGGCAGCTCAGAGCACACACTCCCCCTAATCTCCACGCTCCCCGAAGCAGAGAAAATGTCTGCAGTTAGCCAATTAGAGCACTGGGACTGGATTAGGTGGACAAGCATTGTGCCAGGGAAGGAACAACACTGATAGAAGATGCACGCATATGTACAAGAAGTCGTACAGCAAAAACCTGTGCGAGCTCACTTACAGTATACAGATATCTAGACACATGCAAAGCGTACACTGTTTATGCACCCACACATAAGAATTCAAACGATAGAAACAATGCATAAAGCGGCCTAAAGTGCAACAACTCGAAGTGCAGGAGGTTTTATTTATTTTTTTTTTTAAAAGGCTAAGAAAGCAGCAGAATCAATATATCAGGGCTTCTAGAAGTGAACAAGAAGAGGAAGAGACAGCCCGCGGAGGGCACTTTGATGAACCAACCAAAGTGTTTGATGCAGTAAACAGGTGCAATACAGCCTCCATCTGCTGAATTCAACAGTTCTTCCCAGAAATGGAAACATAATGCTCTCTACTTCAGAGGCTGTTAGCACACTGCCGGTATTTGGAGCAAAAAAGACGAGCGAGTGCAGGTAAAAGGCACTGGAAGCGGGGCGAGTGTGCTACAGTCATATAGTACGTGACGCCAAGCAGGCCATCGGTTTCTGTTTACTTTTCTTCCTCAGCTGCATCTGTGTCTCAGCTAATCATGCTATGCCCCTTTATTCCCTTTGTCTTGCTTTCTCCTTGTGTCCTACCTTCTCCGCCTCTTTTTTTTTTTTTTTTTTTTTTTTTTTAAAGATTTAAGTCAAACTGAGACCAACCAGACAGTGCTTTGATAATTCCGCCTCTTCCCCCTTCTCTCCTCCCTGTCTCTCTCTATCCCCAAAGCAAATAGGTTAAAGCTGTTGGAGAAATGCACAAGGCCTGAATGTTTGGCTTTGTTTTTTTTTTTTTTTTTTTTGCTGCACAGCATGTGTCATGGCTCTTGTGTGGATGCTTTCACTTCGAATCCAGGATCCAAAGATAAATCTCTGTAAATCTTACTGTATTAGAAACCTAATCTCTGTCATTAAATCCTCGTTTTCTTATGAGCTGCCAAGATGCGCGGCCAAATCCAGCCAGAAATGACAGACAAAAGGAAGATCCGTATCCCGGAATGACCCAGACCTTGATCCTGTCGCAAAATCTGTGACTATAGAGCAGCAGTCTTACTTGTCCCTTCTGTGATTCTAAGAAACATTTACCTCTGCGGTTTTTTTCCCAAATGTTGCTGCTGTTCACTGTTTGTCTTCTTGTGGGGTAGATCAACTCTGTAAAGCTCCCACCATCCACACCCGGCATAAGGTGTATGTGGGGGGGGGGGGCATCTTGCTTTTCTCGGAGGGGGAGGGGATGTAACAAAGGTGCCGGCTGGAATCGCGACCGGGGACGTTGCGGTTATGCGGTGTGTGTGTCTCAAGCCTTCAGCCTTGCATCTTGGTGCTTTTAAATGAGTGCATGGCTGTGCACTGATCTTTTGGCTGACTTCATCTTCTGCCAGTAGTGCGTGTAACACAGTTAATCTAGACATGCGGCGTGATGTGTTTTGGTTGTTTTGGGGTTTTTTTTTCTATCATGGCTGTGTGCTGCTTTCACATTGTTTTGCTTTATGAGCCTTTGCCTAATTATTGTGTGTAGATTTAATTACGTGGATGTATCGAACGCGAGCTCATCCGCCATCACAAGGCTGCTGTGAGTTTTCCCCAGCAGCACAGTTGTTGATGCAAAGAAAAAAGAAGGATGGTAAATGGCTTTGATCAGCTATATGTTTCTTTTCTGTTTTTGCTGTATGTTTATCCATTTCTTTATGTCCACTCACCCTTTGGAGTGACATTTCATCTACATTTTCAGGTTTAGGGTAAATGCCTAAATCCTACTGGAGGCATACCGACCTGATAATGTTGACATTTATCGCCGAAAAAAAAGAAAGCAATATGAGTCGGAGTTTTATTCGAACTTTCTGCGTGTTGATTTTGACATTTTGCACTATATGCAAAGATTGTACTAAGTTAATAACATTGTACACTTGCTCTCAGGAAAACAGTCCATTACTTGATTACTGAAAATAATGTAAGATCAGAATCAGATGATATGGTTTCTACTTTTTCACATCTCTACCCTCTGAAAACAGATTCAGCAGTGAGAGCAGCTATCGGTTGCCATGCGAGGCCACTTTTCTTAAATCTGCCACTGCTACAGTACCCATTCAGCTCCAGTCCGGACGAAACACATCATCAACAGGGCGTATTTGGGTTGTCGCTTCCCGATATGATTGGATCGGACTTTAAAGAGACGCCCTTGAAAATTTGAATGAAAGATGAATTAAAGAGATTTTCAGCTTTTATCAAAGAAAAAAATGCTCCTGCAAAGTACTGACTCAATTGGTATTGGTAACTTTTTGTTTTCAGTGTGAAGAATAGGTTCTCATTAATTAATTTCTAACCTGGGGGCAGTCAAAATGAGGGCATTCAAATGGTTTTGAAGAGTTCTGAGACCCAAACAAAATGGAACAAAATTACCTCAGCCGTTAGGTGTGCTGTTTTTCCGAGGTGTCAAACTGACACACAGCACATGCGTTAGACCTGAGAGGAGGTTATCATAATTATCTGTTTTTCCCTTTCCCCTCCCTCTCTCCTCCGGCGGCTGTCTGCTCTCCGTGGAGAGAGCAGTCTAAAGCTTTAGTCCAATAGGCTTTAATGTCGCCGACGGCTCCGGTGACATTTGTGCTCAAAGGCTATTTTTCACTTGATATAGACTGACTGTTGACAAAACTGAGAGAGACACCGTGGCAGCAAGCGTGCCACTGACTGGTGTGTGTGTGTGTGTGTGTGTGTGTGTGTGTGTGTGTGTGTGTGGGGCACGTGCGTGCCTGTCAATCTATAGCCATCGATATTAGTATTCAGAGCCGGTAGCTTCCTGACACTATGTTCCTTCACGCCTCTCCTAGAGGATTTCCGACACTCTCTTTCTCTCTGTCTGTCTGCCTCTATCTCCATCTCTCTTCCTCCCCTCACACGGTCCGCTTCCAGACACCAGCAGCCTACGTTTCTTCCACATTGCCATGGAGACAGACGTGATGTCAGTGCTGGTCTGCGGAGGTTTTCCAGACTATAAACTCATTCCACCTCTGTAATCAGCATCACCCTAAAGATTATTAAAGTGCACATTACATATCTGGACCAACTGGCACAAAAATCAAATGTTTTTTTCTCGAGGACCAGCAATCAATAAGCCGCTAGATGGAACAGGACATCTTATTTGGCTACCTTTACCAGCGTTGGGAGGCAGGCGCCGGTCACTTGTTATTTAGAAATGTAGGGGAAAAGGATGATTTGCAACAAGCGCAGGTGGTGGAGAGTTATAATGTTCGATTTTGAGGAACAGAAGGCACGAGAGGCACAACAGGACTCAACAGCCCCCTTTTATTCTTTCATTCATTTCCATTCTGCTCGTGCACAACTGCACACGAGAAGGGTTTGCAAGAGCTTAGTCTTAGAGGTTACATACTAGATAATTAGTAAATGACAAAAACAACACTGAATTTATTTCCCTTCTTTTGTTGAATTGCTTAAAGGCACGGTCTTTGCTGCAGAAATTACATGTTAAATTATTAACCCATTTTGACCACAGAGTTCCAGGAACTTGGGACTCAGAGGAACTAAAATCTTTGTAAGCACAGGCCAACAGCAACACACAAGTCCCCGTGTTTTTGTATTTACTGCTGCATGACTCTGATATCTCGGTTGCATGTAATTAGAGACATGCAAGGGGAGAAAACCTTCGTAGCTTCTCACAGCTATGACGATGTGCTGAGTGTCTGATGGTTTACGACGTAATCGTGACAAAGCTCTTAGCAAATAAAGTTTTCTTTTTTTTTTTCTTTTACTTGTCAGGCAAACATCAAAATCTTACTTTTTTTTTTTTAACCCTATTAAACAGCGAACAAAATGACCATTGCTCACTCTACTACCAACAGTAATTGCACCCTTTATTTTGTGAATGAAGCTGTACAAGTTGTAGTTGCCACTGCATCTTTGTTTGACAAATCAGCAACATTCAGCCCTGCAAACTCCGTCCAAATAGCTGCTTAACCATCAGAAAATAATGGTGTATTCACATTGTCGCAGGAAAACACTTCTGTATAATGTGCTTTTGTGCCACTAGCAAATTTCTCTAGATCATAGAATATTTTGCCATTTGTTGAAGGGGAATTTTGCAGTGAACCAAAACCGGCATGAAAGTGAAACATTTCTCATGACACCCTTCCTTATTTTTCTCTCGCTATTAATTTAGCCATTGACCAGCTTTTAGTGGAGGAGCACATCTCCGTCCCCATGGGAGTAGTAAAAATCAATTGTGTCAAGTAATTCTGTTGGTCACAACTGGTTTGGAGAGCAAGGGGTTAAAGCCGTTAACCCTCACACACCTCAATATTCATCCGTACGTCTTATCCCAAACCACCACTGCTACTGTCTGATCTTTAAAATTGTCATCATGGCCAAATAGTGGAAATAATCAGCCCAAATGTCATGTAATGTCTCCCCAGCCTCAGAGACTGTAATTGCACACTCCGCTGCTGGGTCACAGGTGCCGAGGTAGAGATGTTACCTCAATCAAAAAGCAGAAGCAATGCACTCAAGATAAAATTAGGAGTCCGCTGCCGAATGTATGAAATGTGTGAAAAACGAATCCGGAAAGCAAGAGTTCTTTATGCTGAAATATGACCACTTAGAGAAACTGCTCCTTTTTTTAAATTCTTATTTGTTTAGCAGTATTTCAGCTACATTTAATGGTTCCACTAACAAATTCAATACATTTACCTCAGCTGAATGGACCAATTTCTCAGCAGCTTTGTTTTGACCTCTGCATAGCTCTCTAACATGATGTATATCCTACACACATCTTTCTGTATTCAGACTAAAACCAGACGAGCGCAGTGCGAAACTTTCCTCCGCCAGCTTTGTGTCAGACAGCTTTTAGATCAAGCGCCATGCAACCTTTCACAGCACTCTGTGAGCATTTCTCTGGTAAATTAATTAGATAACAAGTGGCATTTTCACTGCTGAGGAATGTATATTGGAATTGTAAATATCACTCCAAGACATGCTTAAAATGTGCATATTTTCTAAGTGCACTGCAGTTGCAATCAATATTAATGCCGTTAACATGCACATATAACCTAGCCATTAAATGTCAAAGAGATGCTGTCGTTTCTTGTGTTTGTTTAATGGGATCATAGGTTCGCAGCAGCAGCATTGTTAACTTAACAAGACCATACAAGCTATACATACAGAGTATGAACTCGTACCACACATAAATAATGGACTGAGAGTGTTCTCTCTGGAGTAACAGCAGCAACGGTAGCTTGTTTAAATGCTCTCAACAACCTATGCTTCCATTTAGGAGCAGAGCTGGAAACAGTGTAGCCCCAGTTTATGCCTCCCATCCATTAGAATAACATTCGTATCTCAGAGCTAAGCCTATGTTTTTCTAAAACCCAGAAGTTCACTTATTGGTGTGCTGAAGGTATATTCAAAATCTTCAAATACTCCTCTAATCAACCAGATGAAAAAAATTACCCAGTTTTCTGCACCGTAAAAAACAAAAACAAAAAAAAAGAGAGAAAGATTTTAACCCATTTCCCAAACTGTGACTCCCTTCTTAAGTTGGTAACCAGAAATGACATATGGGTAATTCCTAGTCAAATCAACAGATTTTAGACATTTTTCCCGACTGACCGTCTTGATTTGCCTCATACTTCATGTAAATAATATCAATGTACCCAACAACTAGAGTGCTACTACTCTACTCTACACAACTACTACTCTGTTGTGTAGTTTCTGAGATCTGGTTTCTGTTTCTGATTTATTAGGGTTGTGGCCCTAATAAACGAGTGTTGCTAAAAAAAAAAAAAATGCAGAGTTACCTAAGTCATTCATTTTGAACTATTCATATTACACGCTTGCAATTTTCAGGGATTGTTCTACACTATTAGATGTCTTTAACTTCTAAAATGATTGGCCTACAGTTAAATAATTGTCAAGTTATGGCTTGCTGGAAATTGTATTAAAAAGTTATTTCATTCTTTGGAACCCAATTTATTTTCACACTGAACCACATCAGATCTTTTCAATTTTTTATAGATAATACTCATGTTATTGTACTTTCTTTGCAACTAGAGTTGCCATTTGAGTGGGAGTTTTTCACAAGTGATGGAACAACATGCTGTGACGTCAGGAATCTGTTTTGCAGATACAGTTCCTGGGAAATATGCTAAACGGGTGTTTGACCCAAAGTCATGGATAGGCAACATTTGTGCAACATCGGAGGAGGAATAAGATGAACAAGTAACATTTATACATCCTTATGGCCCCTCTAAGACTTACAGTTGACCTAAGAGAGAGGATATCTGTTGGTTATTTACATTCATAAAGGTGTCTATTAGGTGTATATGTATGTATATGTATGTATATATATATATGTATTTGTGTATGTGTGTGTGTATATGTATGTGCGCATGTGTATGTATATATGTGTGTGTATGTATATATATGTGTGTATCTGTGTGTGTGTGTGTGTATGCATGTGTGTATGTGTATATGTACGTGTATATGTATGTGTATATATGTGTGTATGTATGTGTGTATGTGTGTATATGTGTGTATATGTGTGTGTATGTATGTGTGTATGTGTGTACGTGTGTATATATATGTGTATGTGTGTATATGTGTATATATATATATATGTGTGTGTGTGTGTATATATATATATATATATATGTATGTGTGTATATATGTATATATATATATATATATATGTATATATGTGAGTCTGTGTGTGTGTGTGTGTGTGTTTGTGTCTGTGTGTGTGTGTGTGTGTGTGTGTGTGTGTGTGTGTTGAAAAGATTCTATTTAGACAAATGGCAAATACACAGATAAAAACAGATACACAGATATCTTCTTACATTTGTACGTGGTAGACACTAGGAATTTAATCCTCAGAGAAGGTCTCACTGGTGACAGTGTGTGCAGGCGGGTGGGTAGAGGGAGGGGGGGGCAGACGTTGCAAGCATTGTGTACATTTGCGCGCGTGTGAGTGTGTGTGCGCGCGCATGCACACGTGTATCTGTATGTCTGTGTAGTGTTCCAGGTGAGAAGCTAATGATGAATATATACTGCACTTCACGGCTCTCGTGAGTTGGTTCAACCCACTGCTGTTCTTTGATGAGCCCACACACACTCACACACTTTCATTGTTTATCTCTCTCTTAGTGTCTCTCTCTCTCTCTGTCTCTCTCTCTCTCTCTCTCTCTCTCGCCCTCTCCCTCGCGCACACATATGCGTTATTTTAGACTCAGGCATTGCATACATGTTGGCACATGTTATAAACACAAAATAAAGGTGAATGCAAACAGGTGGGTATGGCAGGTGGAAACGCTTACAAGCAATAAAATAGACCGAATACTCTAGTGTCTTTATCATTATCTTTAATTGGTCCACTTAAATTGAATAGGACAAACCCATCAGACATCCTCCTATATGTTGTCATTGTAGAAGTAAATCTTATCTTGAGATGCATTTCATGTCCTATCATCGAAGTCTAATATCACTATAAAAGAACAAGCAATTGTAACAGGAAACAGCAGAGCACTATAAAATAGTAAATACTGTGTGTTCTTGTTACTTGTAAACTCTTTGTTATACATATCAATATTTCTTCTTCTTTTCCCCACATTTCTTTTCTCCCCGATGCCGGCGTTGCATCCATTATCACCATCAGAAATAAGAGAATTCTCTGTTTTCTTGTTGCAGAAAATCCTGGAAAATAAACACGGCCACAATGTCTAGTGCTCTCGTCAGCCTTTTCTTGATAACATCAAAGTAGTGTGAACACATCCACTCAGAGCAAACAGGTTTTGTAAACCAACTTTGTTGTATACACATAGGAGAAAAGCCTGGGAGGAAAACAAGAAACGCAAGGCTAGGGGTGGGAGATGGTAAAATATTTCGACAATTTAACTGCATTCTCAAGTTTTGAGGGATGACTGACAACTGTAATTACAACTCTGAAATTAAAACTGTAATTTGTCACAATATACATAATGGTAGAGTTCCTGAATGCCTCAGTCTAGCATGCCTCAGGCCTGAAATTCAGCCAGAAGTCCCCCACGGGCAGCATATCACAAATTCACCATAATTCATGCAGTAAAGTTTTCCCCATTCGATTAAAAGCGATTCAATCTCCCTCTGCTTTCCTTTGCAATCTAACCTATTTATGGTCGGGAAGGTCCTTAATTCAGTCTCCAATTAAAAACCAGGCTAGCTCCACAGTAACAGAGATTGCATAACAGCCGAGCTTCTGTCATTATGTAAGACAATGCAGATGAAACGAGCGCCACACAGTTTGACATGATTACTGGCACAGATGCCTGGCTGTATCATGCGTGGTCATGAATCCGAGACAATGCCAGCGTCGTCTCATTTTTATCAGTGATTATTATACAAATGTAATTCCTTTTTTTAGAATTTATTTAATGGTATGTTCCTATGTATCTACCTATACTTGTAATACACTTACTTTGTTCAAGGTTCATGGAAGTCTTTCTGATTATTAAGCTTTAAGCTCTTTCCTCTCCTGTAATCTAAAAAAATGGCTTTTTTTTTTTTCCTGCTTGTTTTTTATCCATATCACCGTTGTTGGGGTTATTGGATTCTTTTTTTTTAGGGGTAATAATCGTTGTATAATGGTTTTAACCTGGGTCCCCATTTATACACTTCATGAAAAGTCCCGGACATTGTGACATTTTCCTTCAGTGGATATCATTTGGGCAGGAAACAGTCAGTCACCAGGCACTTCTTTATGGAGGAAATGTCTGCTTTGAACAGGAAGCAAGGCTGGAATAATCAGCAAACCCCTTCCAGCTGCTCTCCACAGAGCGGTTTGAGTTTGCTACACCTCGCAGCATTTTAGAAATGCTCAGAAGTCTTGGTCTGGCGGGCATTAGAGGCTCTGCTCACGTTTGCGGTCCTTGTTTCTCTGTCAGGGAGCTCCACTCCTAGAGAGTGGCCTTGTCCCTGACATCTCCTCTACCCACTGCCGTTTTCCCCCCTGGGTCTGCCTGAGAGAAATGAGCTCCCGAAAGCACAACGCCTCACTCATACAGAGAGACCTGTAGCGGCGTCTCACCTGTGGAGTTTATGTACGATGTGCAGACATGTTGGTCAAGTCTGTGCTGCTTCATTTCTAATGTACGTCTGTGCCAGTGAGAGCATGTGAGACCAGCGATATGTGGCCTGTTCTCCTGCCAAGCCACAGCAGCTCTGCCAACAGTCATGTGTCTGTCAACCAGCATCCAAATCTCTTTTGCTTGCACTGCCTATTCCAATATTTATGAGAGAAGGAAACATTGTATAAACTCCCTATATTAGCCTTGGCACATTTACGCTACAAAAATCCTAAACACAGGAGACCAGATATGAGTAGTTAAGTCATCATTGCATTTTCTCTCTTCCATATGCAACCATCAGTGGAAATTCTGTTTGAGTTTGCTCTCCTAGAGCTGTTTGCACTAGCTCTTTGTAAGTTCAAACGAAGTCTAGCTATGTGTGCAATAAGAATAAAACTAAATAATGTTCCGTATTGAACTGACACAGGACGAGCTTTATTTTTGAGAACCAAAATGGGGGAGAAATATTACAGGTTAGACCATTAAGACTCCTCCTGTTCTCCCTCGGCCTGACTGTCACGTCGTGTTCCACTAACCAAACAGAGAATGAGCTTCTCTTTGGTCGTCATTCATTCGACCAATGGGAAGCACTGTCAGCGTTGCCGCGATACACCAGACAGCGGAATTTTAAAAATGGCAATCTGCGATGAGCATGCATGAGCGAGAATGTGTACAAGGCCAACTGCACCGTCTGCCACCAAGTTAGCTTTAACACATAACTTTATTTTTTAGATGTAGACGAATAGTTTGGAGCTCAGGGTCACAAATTTTGACGATGAAAAGTTTAATGCAAAGGAACTTTAAATGAATCGACACCAGAGTCACTCACTTTGATTTCCGTTTTTGACTGAAAGGTGATAAACTCAGCGCAGCTGAAACAAACCAACACTCGGCAGATTGCGTTTAAATCATAATTAGAGCTAGAGGGGCTGAGATTAGTGACGAGCTGCTGACAGCCTCCGTCACACACGTACAGGACCTGCTCACCATCGGTTTGTGTGTGTTGGCTATGTGTTCTGTATATGTGATTTGCACCGTTGAAAGAAGATTCTCAAATGCGAACATGCAAATGCGAAGATAAACTATATCAAAAATGTTGTGTGCACTACTGAAAAAAATTGTTACATGATGTTTATACATATAATATTGTTAATAAATAATATATATATAATAATATTGTCCTTAAAATATAGTTCTGTTCTATTCTAAAGAATGAGGAAATAATATACACCCATCACCCTTCCATTACTGGACGTTGGCAACCTAATTACTAATTGATTTATAAATAGCTGTCGCAGTCATGTCCAGAGGATTTACTTGAATGATACTTTTCACTAGATATGAACCGGACGTGTTGGAACAGGGAGCAACACAAACGATGCGTACACGTATTCGAGCAAAAAGAGCCACTGAAGCACACAACTGTTCTGTCACAGCAACCGTGATTCAATGTGCCCCCCCCCCCCAATCCAAAACGTGCACTCATGCCCTGAAGGAAGAGACAAATCCAACAGCAGAAAAATACTCCCATTAGTGTGTTCACTGTTGAGTGCAAAATCTCAGCGGTGTTTGCAGGAATACTGAGAAAAACTAAAAGAAAAACATATCCGCTCACCCTTACCTGCCAGAAAATTCAAAATCCTGGTTCATTTTAGAGACTGAGTGTGGGCTTTATATTTCAGAAATAAACGGCTTCATAATGTGTTCATAATGTGCTGTAGCATGCCAAATTAACGTATTTTATGTGCTGTAGCATGCCAAAATAACGTATTTTTTCACAGAGGAGTCTAAAGAATGCATTATTAATAATCTATTTTTTTGTTTTTGTTGTTTTAGGATTAATCAAGTTGTTGTTTTTTTTTATTTCCCTCCCATCTCAGAAAATACTGAAAATTGCCTATCATGTAGCAGCCCAAAGTTTTTTATTACCTACAAAGTTCATTGACTAATCGTTTCAGTGCTACCTTGGTAGCAAAGTTAAAGGTGTCATTGACACTAACAAGGCCGAGTCCTGTGCATGCTATAGCCGAATTAGCTGAAAAACAGACACCTGTACTACCAGTTGAGCCAGATGAAAAGCTAATGTAATCAAAGCCAAATGAGCCAAATGGAAAGCAAATTTAATCCAACTAATTTTACTCGCTATTGGTCTGTAACTGCGCAGACATAAACATTTCCAATAGTTTTAAAGCTGCACCAGTTAACATTTTTTTGTATTCAGAGTGGCTCAAGTCACAATGTGTAACGTAAGAGGCATCACTCATAACGATGAACCCACAGAGACTTATCACCTCTGTCTGTAGCTCCTCTCTGTTCTACAGATTTTTAGCTTCTTTCAGGCCATTGTTTTGGTTTTTCACAAGCTTAGCTCTCACCAGTCTTGTTTTTAGCGATAAAGCTGTGATAAACCCCACTGTACACCACCTGCCTAGCTCCAAACGGCAAACAGACAAACCTGGCAACTGCTTGGTCTGATCCAGCAGCTCTGATTTCCTCAGGAGTTGGTGGGGAGAGAAAAATAGGGCTATGAAGAGAGTGAGCAAGGGATTTCAATTATTTCAACACAAACATGACTACAAATGAAAGCTAATGTTGCTCTTGGCCTGCGAAATATGTAACAACACACAACTGCTTGTTAACGTATTTGCTATAACAACTTTATAAGGTGATCATATGTCAGATTCTGGTTCATCAGCACCCAGTTGGGAAAAAAGAAAGAAAAAAAACACTTAATCCAGTTTTTGTTTTGAAAAGGAGAGAAAAGAGAAGCATCTTAAAAGGTTCCTCATTAATTAAGTTCACATTTTCGGTGGGGTTTTTTTTATGTGTGTATGCAGCTGCAACCCAGCAAAAAAGGGTTTTGGAGTTGACGTCAGTTGATGTCTGTCTTGTGGTCGAGAGCCACTTGAGGAGAGAGAAGAGCAGCGGCGGTGGGTTGTTGGACCAAGTAACGGTGATGGCAGATTGAGCTTCACTGTTGTTTTGCTTCCTTAAATCATTAGATATTCTTCTCAGAGGCATCCAGACTTTGCTCGGTGACTGTCGGTTGGAGCAGCGACGTAAAGGGACACTGCGAGGACTATAAATACCGCCATCCTGATAACTGTTGTGGGAGTTCTGTGAAATCTCTCCTTTTTTCTCCTTCCTCCTCTTCGCCTGCTTTTTCTCTATTTTGTACGACTTCGCCCTCCTCATCAGTCACCGAGAGACTCAAATGGAAAGGGCTCCTCGGCCATCAGGGGCTTTCTGAACAACACGAACATCTGTTTTTGTCCTGCAAAGACAGACACACATACGTAGTCTCTAACCCTCGGCACCTGCTAAACAGATCTATTTAATAGCAGCTCCAAACAGAAACTCAGCCAGTGACTCATTTGTCTAAGCCCCATGTCGGTTCCCACAAGGTCAGCTGCTGTGCGTAAACCAATACCGTCTGTGTTAAGGGACGAACAGAGCAGGGACATGAACGCCGTCTCGATTCCCTGCCGAGGCTCGAAGCCAATAAGCTACTGCTCAAGATGTATGGGAGCATTATGGCTGAACTCAGACAAAACAAAGGAGTTCAGTTTGTTTGAACAAGTGTGTATCTGTGTGCTTTTGTATCTAATTGTGTACATTGGTGTTTTTTATTTTTTTTATTTTTATTTTTTTTTGCTTGTGTAAGATTCTTTGATTAATCCCATTATTTCGGCAAAGAAAATTTCCAGCAAACAATACTTGTGTATTCATGAGGGGGAGATAATGATACATAATACAGAGTAGCTGTCAGTGAGGAGGAGAAAGAAAAGGAAAAACAAGTCAAAAGTGGAGCAGTCGGATCAATCTAACAGAATCAAGAGTGGAGATGATACATTTACCATAAACAGGTATTTATGTGGCACTACTTCAGCAACTGCTGCTGTGAACCGTTAAAGTTAAATGAGCACATTTAATTTACTGTGGCTTATTCAGCTTGGTAGGTGTGTAAATATGTAATCACATTTTATCTTTGTTCTACTGCCAACAGGTTCTCTGATGGCAAACATTATATTTTAGACTGTGACTAAATATGAAAAGATAGAAGTACATATAGTAGTGTGGTCATTTCGGTTTTGGTGCTTATAGATAGTTCTATGTCCAAACTGTAGAAAGGGAATATAGTCTAATTTATGACTTTGATTCTATTTCCATGAACCTAAGGAGATGCTGAAGACCTATTTTAAATAAGTGTTATTTTTTAAGTTGAAAAACTAGCTTGCAACTTGTTTAAGTTGGGTCCTGGGTGAACAGCCTATCTCCTGTAATAATACTACGACCACTAATTTGCTTGGCAAAAAAATATTTGGAGAAAATGTAATTGCTTCCTGGATTATGTTCACTGGCCAGATTTTTTTTTTCCCAATACAAGGAATATGAAATCCTTTTACTTCAGAGTTTTGGGGTTGTGTTGGATGGTAGGACATACAAAGCACAAGACCTTGACACCAGAGACCTTGGTTTCCATCCTGTACCCCATGTGTTGTTAGGTTTAGGTTTCTTAAGGTTATGCTTTTGGTAAAGATCATCCCCCAGTACTCTTTTAGGGCATTAAGGCTAATTTGATCACCAAAGGGAGTCAAACAGACTTGAAAGAAAGATTCCCAGAGATAACTGTGACTCTTTTTTCCATACCTCCAGGGTTCACAATGATATGTTAACTGCTATTGTCTACTTGAAGTCTAAAACAAGTGGCAAATTTAAATACAGGAAGAGAACGTTATCATATCTGATCTGTTCCTCCAAAACAAATACTGTAATAGTGTTCAGAAAGGGATGCGCAGGCAGATGTAATTCATTTTAACAGAACTGTATTGAAAGTTTACATGTGTACAATATGTAATACATGAAGGAGGGAGGGGTGGGAGTGGGGATGAGGGGGAGGGGGTTGAAAGGTTTTTTTTTGGGGAGTGGGTAAGGGGCAAGGGGTGGGGGAGAAAGGGAGAAGGGGTGGATAAAGGGTATGCATGGGGAATGGGGGAGTGGGGAAGGGTTAAAGTAGGAAGGGGGAAAGGTGTGGGGATATCAGGAGGATGGATGTTCTGCTGTAGCTAACCCCTGTTCTTCTTTGTCTTCCCCCCTCTTCTTCTTAGGCTTCTTCTCTTTTTTTTCCTCATTCATTTGTTTATCTTCACTCCTCGTTGTCTCGCCCTCCACCTTCTCATTGTCTTTGTTCTCATTCTTTTTCCTTTTGAATCTTGTTTTCTTCCTGTTCCTTTTGAAACTTGCTCTCCTCCTGTTCCTGTGTATTGATGACAAGCTTCTGAAAAGATAAAAACAGTATTTATTATTCAAGATCCGAAGACAAATTCTTGAGCATTCTGAAACAAGCTGGCCATTATTCTGAAGTAAAAGGAAAAGCTGCGGCATCGTACCTGAGGCTGTTTGTTCTTGGAGGTTAGGAGACGGATCTGCTCGTCAGTCTGGCTTACCCTCTTCTTCGATTCTTCCTCCTTCCTGACTCCTTTTTCACATTGCAGGTTCCTCTTGTTTTCCACCTCCTGCACTTTCCTCCTCCAGCTTTTGTCTGTCCAAGCAGGGCCAGGCAGTCTAGGTGGGCTTTTGCGAGTCTGCATTTTTCAGGTGACTCTTTTGAGGAGCTCATCTTTTTGTCTGGGCTCCTCTTGGAGCTGGCTCTCCATCTGCCTCCGTCCTTTTACCAGCGGACTAACTTACTCTTTTAGAGCCTTGTTTTCCTCTTTAAGAGACTTTATCACCAGTGACTGCAGAGAAGAGGGCATCTCTGAAGCTCTGTACAGCAGCCGGCTTGTACTGCTTTGGGTAATAAAGGGCAGCACTAAACTGCACTGGCCCAAATGCCTGAAAGACAGAAACATACATGTACTTCATGGCTAAAACTCCAGTTCCACCTCAACACAACCTGTACACTTATTTATACAGTTGAATCTACTTTAGTCTAAGGACAGGACTCCTTGAAACACTCCTGGACAGAGAGCAACATGTGACCACAGCCACAACTCAAACTCATACATATCTTATGAAAACCAACAGTATTTGCTAATGAAAATTATTTGTATTTATCTGTATGCATGTTTTTATATTCGCATGCAAGTGTGGTTATGTAACAAAGATTTGAACAGGAAGCGGGTTAGTTGGAAGCAGTGGGAAAGTAAAATGCCGGATGTCCATTGAAGAGGTGGAGGAAGGAAAAGGAAGATGCTTTGAGGAGCTAAAAGTAGAGGAAGAGGGCCAGAAATATAAACTAAACATTTTGAGTTACGGGGACCCTAAGTTAGAGGCTCATCCTTGAAGGTCCATATTCGTTCTTTATGGCTCTTTCACCACGCAACCCATTGAGGGCCAAACTTGAACTTTGTCTAGCATCTACGGAAGCAGCAGTTTGAGGTAAAGATTCTTGCTGTGTTTTTTCATAAAAATATTCAGTTTTGGGGCAGTATTTATGCCGCACGTGCAAATACAGCCATATACCAGAGTATGTCTGTCTTCCGATCTGAATGCCTGTATATTGGGAGGATGTGCTGCATGAAAGGAAATAGTGGGCCTAAAACAAAAAACAGGACAAAGGCACCTGCATTATCATTGTGATAGCCCAGGGAACTAGGAACAGTGTGTGAAATGATGTTTAAATGTTCCATACTATAATCGAATTTGGCCCACTGATTGGCCCAGATAAAAGTAGAAGATTAACACCAGCAGACAGCCCAAGATCGATTGGCTGTGTAGAAGACATGAAATCATGACACGTTTTTCTCCAAAAGATATTACAGTCTCATGTGTTTTTGTGTGTTGTTTGTTTTTGTTTTTTAAATAATTTTTTTTTTTTTTTTTGGGGGGGGGGTATTTTATGCCTTTTATTAGACAGTCAACAGTAGAAATGTGACTGGAAATGAGGGGAGAGAGCAATGGGGAATGACATTCAACAAAAGCCACCGGCCAGAGATGAACCAGGGACGTCGTGGATCATGACTGATCCCTTAACCCCTAGGCAACCAGGTCGCCCCCTGATGAGGCAGTTTTTTGGGGAAAAAATGGTCCAGTAAGAAGATATTACAGCTAACCGAAGGATTGATGTATATTTTTAGAGATGTTTGCTTGACTGACAGGTTTCCAGCATGTCCCACATGGCTGTTGTGGTTTCCACATGCTTGCGCCACCTCATCTCCATCTAGTTAATCCAAATTTGGTGTTTTTTCTGGTTCCAAAGAACCGGAGAGATGGCAGCGAGAAATTTTAAAAATAACACAGCAACAGGCCTGCCAAGCCACACATCTCACATATTGAAATATAAGGGCTGTTCATTGAAAGAACTTGGTCTAGCCATATGAAATACTCTATTATCATAATGGCTTGCGACTTGACTTGGACTCCAAAAGACTTAAACAACATTGGCCACTGTGCAAATGACAAATATGGGATGATGCTGAATACTAAACTACCATTTAGCAATTAGCTGGAATGATAAGCTATTGTAGCAATAGCTCAAGTGCAGAAGAGTCATAAAGTCAGTGAACTGATTCAGTAATGTGAATTATAAAGCAGTATTTACCTAATGTTTGTGAACATTAGCCACCATAAGCTACTGGTCCTACCAGACCAAGTAAGGCTGTAGCTGCAGCTTTTCATTTTCAGAATGGGGTATTTCCTCTCTCAAAAGTAACACACTGCAGACACTGTCTCTATGTTTCTGTACAGTCCAGACCTTCTCCACGTTGTATCTCCAGTGATCCCTGCCCGTTTAATGACTGCTGCGTTGTTTACTTGCTGGTTTTTTCACATTTTATGTCGCGCAGCCGTTTTTTTTTCGAATCAGTGCTTTGCCGAGCAAATCCATTTTGATGGAAAGGCCTGTGAAGTGATTACAGGCACTGTATGACCAGGTATCTTAATATTTCCATCAGCAGGGAGAGGGACGGGGCTGCAGAAGTGAGAGTGAGAGAATGGAATGGGAGAGAAAATAGAAAAAGAGATGAGAAAGTGAGTGAACAAGGAAGATGAATCAGAATGAGCATGAAAAAAAAGGGAGGGAGGTTATTACACCCAGCTGCCTGTCCCATCCAAATCCATTTAAAGGTAGTCAGTATATCTGATAGATGTTAAAGGGAATGAGAGGAAAGAGAAACTGGAGGCTGAACGCTTGCATCAAAAGATCCAAACAACATGTTATTAGTTCTGCTTTAAAACGTGTTGACACAGACGTCTGAGGTAAAATTAGCCTTTTCATGAGAAGTGTTGATAAACACCATCATTAACATGCTGCCTGAGCTTCTGAGCCTCCATCTCCTGTGCTAAGCTCTGATTGCACCCAGGACGGCATCATTTAGGCTGGAATGCACATGTCCTTGCCCCTGGTCACATGCTTACAGCCCTCCACTGCATAACTGACGTGCTCCCATGCTCCCCTGCGCTTTCTTTTTCTGCCCGCATCAGAGGGAAAAAAAGAAGCAAGGAAGAAAGGTCCATCCAAATGTCAAGTAGTTTGTGCTTCCCTGAAAAATGCATGTCAAGCCTTGTCTATGCTGAATGCAGCCCTGGCATTGGTTTTGGTTATGTCTCTTGACAACTGAATCCACTTCTCCCTAACGCTCTCTGACTCACACTCTTTTCTGTATGATCTGATCGTTGAAACACAGTGTTGCAGAGGTGGTTGCTTTATAAAAGAAAGATGAAAAAAAGTGGCATTGAGATATTCTTGTATAGGTAGAGAGGACTGGAGGAGGAGGATAGCATTCAAATCTAGGTGTTACTTTTCCCAAATTTATCTGCTTTTGCATTGATAAACATACTGTGTTAACAAAAGTTAAAAACTTATAATTAATTTTCACCACTTTGACAGAAAAGAACAGTGATCCTTATTAGCCAAATAACTTTAAAAAACATGAATATTGTGCTTTACCAACGTTTTTTGATTCTGACTTTTATTATGTAACACTATTAAAAGTCATTGATTAAAAAGGTTATTAAATTGTAATTTTTTAAATCCGATTTTGGAATGGAAACATCACTAAATGATCATTAACAGATGTATAACAGCTAACGCAAGGATTTACATTTTTACACTACCGCTCACGTTGTATTTTTTGAGTCTTTTTTTTTAGCTTCATGGGTCTGTGAGAACTAACAGCTGTAATGATAAGCTGAAAAATCAAATTGCGCGATTGAAAGAACATTAATTGCCAGCAATTTTTGATAATTGATTAATCGTTTAGGTAATTTTTCAAGCAAAAAAACCAAACATTCTCTGGCTCCAGCCTCGAACGTGAGGATTTGATGTTTTCCCCTTGTCATATACAACACAGCAATTTGAATATGTCGTGTTTGTTCTCTGGGAAATAATAATGGGCATGTCTAGCTATTTTCCATTATTTATAGAAAAACTGATTCACTGATTAATCGAGAAAATAATCAGCAGATTAGTAATCAGCAGCCCAGGTAAAACCGAGAACTCAATAAATCTTTAATGGAAATGCAAGTTAGCCTATGACATTTTAAGCCTTCAGAGTCACTTCCTGCTTTCCATTATTTCATTTGTGAGGACTTTTGAAAAGGGTTTGGATTTGAATAAAGGCCAAATGAAAAAAGTACAGCCATACACTTGATGTAGCTCCGGTGATGAAGCAGAATTTGTCAAAATGATAAAGCAGCAAAATGCAAAATGATAATATTTTAATAAATTTGTCTACCCTCTCTACCCAAATGGCAAGATGACTGATTAGGACGGTTGGTCAGCAGTTTTTCGGGTACTGCTACTGCACAGTCTGCCACACACTGACACCTTGCCAATGATGCACTCATCCATCTCCGAGTCCTTTTTTAGCGTTCTCTAGCCTCCTCCTGCCGTGTATTGTTTTGCCTGCATGCCATGATGTTCCTTTCAGGTCTAATGTCAAACGGTTTTTGTTTCACTCCTTGCACACAGTAATTTGTTCCCAGATTTTTATCCTTGAGCACAGCAGAGAGTCCAGTTCTTTGGCAGCTAAATTAGACATAAGGTTTCAGGTGAAGACTGAAAAGTGTTTATTCATCTTCACCTCTGCCAAAAAGAAATTCTTCTTTTTCAGCTTTTTTGATGCCGGTAAAAGTTGGATGTGAAGGGTTATGTGAACTCATTTCGAATTCTGCATAATTAAGCTTTGTTAATGAACATAAATGGGTACAACTAACTTCACATCTCTTTGTTGTTTTTGCTTGAACATAATATATGATAGATGTGGCTGCTGCCTTTTTTTTTTTTTTTTCCATGGGAACTTGGCTTTTGATCAAACGTGCTTTGGCCTTGTCTCTCACTGTGCCCCGTCTTTCTGAAGAGATTTCAGAGTTCTTTTGTCTAAAGCATTGCTGATGTACATGGCAGCCATGTTCATCAGACCGTCACATAGCAGTTATGAAAACATGGTTTGTTTGATCAACACTGTAGGGAATGACTGAACCAATACGCACAATCTAACTCCTTCCACTCATGCAGCTTTTAATGTTTGCTTGTGTGGGGGGAAAAAACAAAACAAAAACTGTTGACGGAAGCTTAATTATGATATTAATTTAACAAGCACTTCTGGCTTTCATCCATTTTCAACTCGGATGTTGATGGATAGAAAAGTGAAGGGCTACTGGAGAAGGAAAGCGTCCTGGGAGACTTCATCAAAAGAAACCTTTTTTTGTTTGCTATTTTCAGTTCTTCCTGATCAACTACACAGAAACTTTTGTTTGTCTTTTAACAGTCTACATCCACTGTTTTTCTTTTAAACAGTATGTGAACATAATATTCCTTCTTGACGGCATCTCGGACCCCGAGCGCTCCACTCTCTGTGACACAGAACTTTAGATCGCACAAGCAAAGACGAGCGATGCCAGGTATAAACTAGTAAATAGTAAAAAGTAATCCTCACCTTGACCAGCTCCAGCAGTAAAAGGTTGCTTAGGGATCAATGCATCAGTGACAATCTAATTATGTAATGCATATAATTATTTATCAGTAACAGGGTCCATTAATCTGCAGCACCAGTACATTTACTCAGATACTTTAAGTAAATTTGATACACATTTAGTATTCATAGCATTTTGAATGTAGGACTTCTGTTTGTAATGAAGTACTCAGATTGTTGTTTCGGTACTCTAACTTAACTGAAGGAGCCTAGTACTTATTCCATCACTAGTTAACACTGAACCCTAACTAAAATGTCACACTACAAACTGCTAAATCTTAGAGCTACCCATACACATCCAGTGTCATCAGTTCCACAGTAATCAACTACACTGCATCGGATATTAAGAGGTCAGTGACTGGCTAATATCAAATTTTATAGTTCTATATCGAACCAAACCCTTTGAGCAAAACATCATCCATCATCGAGCTCAGCAGCCATTTAAGCAATTACATTGTTCTTGTTGTGATATTTATCATGTAATCTGAACTAAGACAGGAAAGAGCTTCACTAACCAGTCAGGAGGATTAGTGTTGGGTATATCTCATAAATCAGGATTGCTAATGAATTGCAGTCAACTCCTCTAAAATTTCCAAGTAATTTCAACTGTCAAAAATAGTACAGTTAATAAGGATTGTTTTCCTCATAATAATGTTGTCTTTAAGTTTGGACTAAGCTCGACAGAGAGATTTACTTTCTGTGGATGAAACTATTCATAACATCGGATATTAAACCTGCATGGGCTTTGTGATGGAAAAGTCATATCTCTCTCCCGGGGACTTTTCCTTTTTCTGACCAACAACCCCAATCTTGACGATGATGAGACTATTACGGAGGCAACAACAGAGTCAGGTCATATCACGCTAAGGCTGAGGGGTGAATCGGTAGCCCGGCCGGTGAATTATTCAGGTGATGAGATGTAAACCTTCAGCTCTGAGACCTGGCCAAGGCTAACATTCATTTAGACCTGTCAGGGTCTATGCAGCTGTTCAGCATTCTCACAAGCTGCTCCCTGTCCTTTTTTGCTCCTTTATTCTGTCATGGCGTATGAGCTTATTAATTTTTTTTTTTTTTTTTTTTTCTCGTTTATACCCTCTGATCCTTCGCCTTACCTCCTGTGCTCTCCTCAAGAACTGTATTGTGGAAGCTGGAACTCTTTCCCTAGTGTTTTTCACAGTAATTGGGCTCGGACTCAAACCTGATGGATGATCAACATGCATAATGGAATGTGAGCCTCATACACATCTTGTACTCTGTTCTACCCCCAGGTTATATCAGTTACTGGGTTCATAGAGCTTAAAATAAATAGCTGCAGTAGATAGTGTTGCGTGTTGCCAGTCAGTCACATCACCATGTACTTTCAACTTGCCGAGGGTGATTTGGACTCAAACTTTGACTATTTGTACCGCATAACCATTCATTTTCAAGTACTTTTGATTGTTTAAATTTTGCTAAAAGTCTTAAAATAGTTTCTAACATTCCAACAGTAAATCAAGTCAAAGCTGGGTAGGAAAGCGAAATTGCTTTTTTGATACTTTGTGGCCACAAAAGCACTACTGAAAAGGAAAGAGAGCTTGTCGTTTTCACTACTTGAAAGAGAGACTTGAGCAGGTGCACAAACCTGTTTGGCTTGATATTTCAGACCATCTGGTTCACCGCAGTACAAGGTCAGAAGTTGTGAAAATTAAATAATTATCATCCAGTTCTGTCAGCAGGTGCAGTGGGTGGCAAATTCACCTAATGAAATCAATGACTGCGGAGGCTTAAACCTCAGTAGAGCAAAATTTTATAAAACAGTAGGGTTTTGCACTCACATTTCAGAAAAAATATTCAGAAGATACAGTTAATCCTTACCACTATCTCATCAATAGAAAATTGGCAATGGGTGGTTAAATGTTGTTTTTAGTTTCCCAAGGTCTTGAAAACACAACTGTAGAGCTTCCTGCAATGGACATAGTGGGAATTTTCTCATTTAAAAGATATTGCATTTTGTATAATAGCCATGGAACATACCAGTGTCTAAATGGCAGGCAAGTATCCAATAAAAGTGACATCTCTAACTTCATCAAAAATTTTTAAAAAGTTGGTTTAAACTGAAGGTAACCATAGCAACAACTCTTATACTTAACACTAAGGTATGTTGCCTGTTTACAAACTTAATTATTAACACAGTGTAAGGGGTCTGGATATAGAAAATAATAGACCAAGCAGAAGAAATACCACTGTATTCTCTCAGGACACCAGATTTGAATGATCTGAATTCATAACATGGGCTTATAGTCGTTTTTCCCCCCTTTGTTATTGTTTTCCGACATAAATTTTAATTCAGACCAGAACTGTGTTGATGCCTAGAAACACGAGAGCCTGGCAAACCACTTTTCTTTACTCCTCCTTAACTGCACATAATGTGAATTCAAAGAAAGTGAGAACAGATGGATGATCAGTTACCTCTTTCTGAAATATCCCAGGTTAATCATTTCAGAGCTTTTTTATTTTATTTTAAAGACAGGGTTTTATCAATGTCATCAAACAAGGATTTGAGCTAAGAATTTTAGACTGGGACAGAGGAACAGTTTAACTATATGTCACTGTATCTGTGACTCTCATTTTGTTAAAAGAATAGACCAATTTCTTACTAAATAAATGGACCCCAGGTCATCCATATGTCCATAGTAGATACTTAATTATGTCGAGTAAGAGCAATCGAGCAGGATGTGACAACATGAGTAAGTAATCTCAAGGGAAAATTTATACATCAAAGCAGTAGGTGGGCATACAAGGCACAGGACTTCCACATCACAGACCGGGGTTCACTTCCACACTGGAAGACCGTAGCCTGGTCTAATGAATCTGGATTTCTACTGAGGTCCACAGAGAGTCAGGTCAGAATTTGGCGTCAACAGCATGAAACCATGGACCCTACCTGCCTTATATCAACAGTCCAGGCTGGTGGTGGTGGTGTAATGATGTGGGGAATTTTTTCTTGGCCCACTTTGGGCCCCTTAATACCAATCAGTCATCATTTGAATGCCCCACAGCCTACTGGAGTATTGTTGCTGACCGTGGGCATCCCTTTATGGCCACAATTTACCCATCTTCTAAGGCAAAGACTTCTCAAACTGGTTTCTTGAACATGTAGGGTTGTACTACTACTTCACCAGATCTGAATCCAGTGGAACGCTTTTGAGATGTGGTAGAATGGGAGATTGGCAGCGTGACTGTGCAGCTGACGAATCTGCAGAAATTCTGTTATGCAATCATTTCTACATGGACCCGAATCTCAAAGGAATGTTTCCAGTATTTTGTGGAATAATTTGTGGATAATATCATGGAATATTTTTGAAGAATTGAGGCTGTTTTGAGAACAGTGGGAGGCCTTACCCGGTATTACTATGGTGTTCTGAATAAAGTTCTCAGTGAGTGTAATTTTCAATACACCCAAATCCTTGTGGTTTAGCAGGAACTGTGATTACTACAAGTCACGAATAGAAGGAATCCTTATAAAGCAACTGCGCTGTTGTGGGTATGAAAAGACTTGCTTTTTATACTCTTTCATTTTGTTATGCAGTGCAGTCCTGTCACTGAATCTCAGTTTCCCTGTGTGTGTTTCCCTTTTCATCCTCTGCATCTTCCCCCAGTCTTGTCCCGGACATAGCTCCGACAGGGATTGTGGGAAGCGGAGATTGATCTACGGCGCTCGCCGTGTGGTCAGCCCCATAGGAAATGTTTGCGTAATGGCTTCTATATGAGCGCTGTCAAAGCAGATGAGGATCCAGCGCTTCCAGCAGCCAGTGTGAACACTGTGTCGACAAGCCCCAGCAGGAACCACTAAGCCCCCTTTTAACCCCTGCCGCTTTGTCACTACCATTGGGCCTTCTCATTAATTCAGCATGAATCTGTGTTTTTCCTATAGTGAATCATGAGGATTAAGTGGCCAAATGATGTAGTTCTTGATTTAAGCATGGATGCCGTCCATGAAATATGCATATGAGGGTATTTAAGCTATGGCTTATGTATGAGTGCTATGTTTGTAACTGCCTCTATGAATGATTTAAATGTAAAGCTTCTTTTCTTTCAATGCTGTCGTTGGTGTCATCTTTTGCTCCTTTTTTTAACACGGACAGTGTGTTTACAACTCAACTCTCTTTGTCTTTCCACTGACATCCCATGTTCGGATTGAGAAATCTTCAATGCCCAGCTGCTTGCTCACCTTGCTGAATCATTTTCTGCTGTGAAAAGGGGGAAAGCAAGACATAAAATACTTTAAACAAACAATGTTTTCCACCGTCATCCTCTTATCTCTTCTGTTTCTCATCCGCCATGCATCTGTCTCTAAGTCTTTCTCCCTTTTTGTAATTCCCTCCCCAATATTTATTTTATTCATCTTGGTTCCTTCATCCTGTTTTCTTTCCCTTTCCTGTCTATTCAGAGTCTATGGTAATATGCCAGTGAAGTCTTGCCTTGGCCCTGTCCGTCACTCCACATCAAAGCTTCGCTTGTTCTCCAGCTCTCTCTTCTTCATGGTCTATTACTCTACCCCCTCTTGTTGACAGAGAGATGCTGTTTTGTGTGTGTGTGTGTGTGTGTGTGTGTGTGTGTGTGTGTGTGTGTGTGTGTGTGTGTGTGTTTGCGCGCGCACACACACACACACACCTAGTTAAAGGGACTTCTCTGTCTTCATTTGCATCCCCTGAAGGACCGTTCCCCAGACTTTCGAGATGTTTCACTTTCATAGCTGACAGTGGTGTTGTAGTATGCAAGACAAAGGCAAAATGCCAATCAGTCAACATTGCTTTTCACAGTGATGCTGCTCTCAGAAAACCAAGCTGCTCATTTGGTTGAGAGTCAGAGAGAAAAATGTTTGCTTGTGTAGTCAGTAAGCTTTGAGGTTTTCATTAGCTTTCCCTGGGCTCGTTCAAACCGAACGAAAATGAAAATGAAAAGGAATGTGCGGTAAAGAAGAGGCAGCCCGGGTAAAACCAGGCTGAACAGCGTTTGTGCTTTGTCGAAGTCGTCCTCCCAGCATAATTCATGCTTAGTGAAATCTAGGACATAATCTTCTGCTCTTTTTCTGCCCCAGCAAGTCCAGGTAGCAACGTATTTACAGCATCTTCAAGCAGGAGGTACAATAACGTGCTGCCTCTCTGTCTTTGTCCAGGTCAGGAGAGAACATCACCTCTGTAGTCTGGTCTCAGCACTTTTTCGATTGCAGAAATAAATCTTCAAAGTGTTTTTGGTCCATGTCCAAAGCTAATTTACATGTGACATGCAGACTGCACTCACTGCAAACCTCGGAATAAGGCAGATCACTCCGGTAGATGATAAAAATGATCAACCTGCGCGGGAAACATATAAAGTAATCTTGGCTGTTTTTGTGGCTTTGCATGCAGCTTTACAACAGGCTGGTAATTTCCTGACCTTGAAAAAGACCTTGACAGTTAAATTCAATTCACACCATGTATGATGCAAGACTCGGAGGGGAAACCACAATGAATGACAATGACTACATCTTCTATATCTCCACAAATTTACCATCAACTTGAGGTGCCACATTGTTAGTTTCTGGTAATATATTTGTGGTGTATTTGTGCATAATTATACCCTACCCCTCTGCATTATCCCAATGGAAGCCAGTCTGGGCTCTTTCATCATGTGCCATTGTGATTGGCAGAACTCGGTAAAAGAGATGACAAGAATAAAGTGACTCCCTGAGAAGATAACGATTGAGGTAAAAGGAATTCACTGCATCATCTCATCTCTCCCTAACCTATGGTTGTGGGCCCTGCCTATACCGATAGAAAAAACAAGGAAGAGCATTTGGATATGCCCTCATTGACACAGGGTTTGTCAAGCTCCAGGTACAAATGCATGGTTAAATCCGGACCCTTTTTCATTTCTTCTAAGAAAACTGAGATTTTAAAGAATAACTAAAGCAAGGCTAAAAATCTTACTGGTGCTGCCGTCCAACGGTTGCTGCTTGCTCTGTCTCCATCTTGTGAAATACAGTATTTCACAATGCACAATGGTGCATCATGGGGCTGGAAAATATTGTCAATATTGTCTCTTTCTTATATTAAAAACACAAGGTTCACTTACTTACATTTTTTGCAAAGCTTTGACCGAATCCCATGCCCTTCTTCGGCAAGTAGAAATTGGTCAGGTGAACATTTCTTGTTTCTTACCCACTGAAACGGGAGTTATAATCTCCCCCTGTCTTGATGTGACTTCAGTACAAATTTTGGTCATGTGATGAAACCCGAGTCTCATGTATCATTCGCGATGTGAATTGAATATAACTGTCAATGCGTGTTTTAAGGTTTGGAAATTACAAGCTTGTTGTAGGGCTGCCTGAAAAGAAGTTAAGAAAAAAAAGGTGATATTATTTTATGCAGTTTCCTGGTGATATCATCAAAAGGTCCATGAAAAGTAGAAAGTAATATGTAAATGAACCTTGATTTTAGATTATTTTACCACAGATGTGCGTTCCCAAGGTTAAGAATAAATGTCCAACTTTAATATTATAGTATTGTATTGACAGCTGTGGGTGGAACCATATCGTTATGATTTACAAGTTATAAGCAAATTCCATCCAAACTGTAATTAAAAACTGACAAAATTAGAAATTTAAGGTTTTTGTTTTACACGTTTGAGAACTTTGATTTAAAGTGAAGTGACCACCACTTTGATTATCTCACTTTTGTCATGTACAATTTAATGATATAGTGTAAATTGATATTGGGAAAATATTCTTTTTATTGGCGAGATCTTGATTTGATATTGCGCAGCCCCAATGCAACATCATTTAAGTGCTGGGTGTGGCCACAATAACAACGGACAACACCTTACTACACCCAGCTGTGACGCTAAGTGCGGTCTGAAGTGCTACAGATTTAAAACTTTTTATAACTAGATTTGATGACTCATCAAGGCATTTTTTTTTTTTAGTGTATTAAAACCTAGAGGGCTATAATAAGGTAATAGCTGAAGCACCTCACCTGTCTCCCTCCTCTCTCTCTGCTAATGTCAGTAGGTCACCCAGCCTACTGTGACTTTGAGCAAAAACTCTTCACCTGCAGTCGATGATATTTGCACCATACTTCTCAGAACAGAGGCACTCTTCAAAATGACATGCTGGCCCCTTAGTTCCTGGAGTGTGTTTGCATATTTTGCTCTTTTCTTTTAAAGCAGATACTCGTCAAAGGGAAGCAGATAATGAACAATGGCCTCATCAACCAGGAAAGCCCAAGCTCACACTTCTCTTTGATTCTTATTTCTTGTTTAATACAGCACAGTAGGTTGATGCTGTTGTGAGGAAAGAACAAAGTTTCCATCTTCTTCCTCCCACCTGTCTTTATTCAATACATCTTGTATAGGATTCACGCATTCCTTTGTAAGACACTGCGTGAGTCCATATGTCGTCAGCTTGTGAAGTAGATGCAGTGATGTAGCTGCCACTGAGGATGCTGAGGTCTTGTCTTTGGTATTGTTCGTGGGACTTTGAGGGTTTTAACAACCTTAGGAGGAGTTTGCATTTTATAGTTACACAAAATTACTACAGCTGAAATTATTAGTCGATCAACAGAAAATTAATCGCCAACACTTTTGAGAATCGCTTAATCATATAAGAAATTTTTCAAGGAGAATTCCCCAAAATTTACTGGTCCCCACTTCTCAAATGTGAAGATTTCCTACTTTTCCTTGTCTTACGTGATAGTAAAGTCAATGTTTTTGGATTTAAAGCCGTTCCGACAATTGAACAAGCTCTCTTAGGGTCTTGGAACTTGTAATGGCCGTATTATAGACCAAACAATTAACCGATTAATCAGCATAGTATTCAGCAAATGAATCATTAATGACAAAATCCTTACTTGCAAGCCTAAAATTAATATATAGTGCATTTTTTTTTTTTTTTTTCTTAGACTCTCTTCAAATATCAGATACCCCTAACTTAGAATTTGGGGGTGAAAAATTCTAGAAATAAAATAAAATATGTATAAATTTTCTACCTGAAATGTATTCTTCATAGTTTGGAAGGGACTTTGAAAGAGCATTTAGACCAACATTCAAAGACCTAAATTAATTAGAAAGTTTTAAAGGCCACATATATTTGGTGTCTCGCCAAAAAAGTTCTCAGGGGTTGAGATTGAACATGTGGAATTCAGACTCCTGACCACCGTGTTTCTACAGTCCTAGCCACAGTACATGTATGTGTGGCTTTGAGCGGACTTAGTTAACCTTGCCTCGTAAACTCCCCGTCAACCTGTGGATGAATTCTTTAATGCAATGGCTGCCTGTGAAATGTCGCCATATTTCAACATCTTTAATGAGACAAGAGCAGAGTGGACAGTGGCCACCCAGGCAGATGGAGGACTTAGAAGCACAGGGACTGCAAAAGAGATGGATTAGAAATATATGATGAAGGCTTATTCCATTTTAATCTCACAGTTGAATGTTAGCCTGCAACTGATTATGGCCTGTGCAAGTGACGTGACTCTAGGGGTGGTAATGTCGGTCAATTGGTTGGTCCACAATTTTGGCTCAAACCGAAATATCTCAACAGCTATTGGATGAATTGCCATGAAATTTTGTGCAGACATTCACGGTTCACAGAGGATGAACCCGACTAACTGGTGATTCCCTGACTTTTCCTCTAGCACCATCATCAAGTCAAACTTTGCCTTCAGACTGTTGGTTTTGTCTGAACTAAAATGCAAATATATTCAATTTATAATGATATAAACAGAGAAAAGCAGTGGAACCAGCAAATTTTTTTGGCATTTTTGATTTATAAATATTGGTCAGATGGATTGAAAATTTAATCCATTATCAAAATTTTTTTCTGTCAATTGAATAGATCATAAATAAAATAAAAGTATACCTGGTTTCCTACAGACATCAGCACCAGACACTCTGTTTTTATTCACTTTCTCAGAGCTGCCAAATCTGAAGAATTTCATTTTTAAATGTGAACTGTTGTCACTGGTCTGGTGGCCGAGGCGGCTGCCAAGACATTTCCAAATGCATATTCTGCGTTCTGTTGTTTCTTTCTCACTTGGTCATTTACATTTACAGGAAGGTACACACCAACTCACACACACACACACACACACACATTTAAGCATATTCTTCCAAAGCTGGAGCCTCGCACACTGGCACACTTGATAGCAAAGGCAGACGGCTATGAAGACTTGTTTAACTTCGCTCATAAAGTCATGCGGCACGTCAGACGTGGAAGCTGTATCGTGCCTAAAAAAGAATGCACACACTCTTCACATATGCTTTCACACATGCACACACACACGCACTCACTAAATTATCATGGCAGAAGCAGGCCCACTCTGACACAGCATGTTAAAATAGTGGTGACAGATGCTCTCCAGGGAGCAGACATTATGTACAAATGAAGACCAGCGTAGTGTAAAAGCTCCTGAAAGCACAGCAATGCTCCCGTCATTTGGCAGATGCTGAGTTCGAAAGAGAGCTTTATCATGGTCGTAGGACGGATTAGACTGTAATGAAATTGGGTTGGAGTGAGATGCGCGATAGGTTTGGAACAGATATGTCTTATTCTCTCTCTATTTCTGTCTTTGTATGCCTTGCTCACTTGCCCACCATGTCCCATTTCCAAACTCAATTCTTCTGCTCCTTCTTCACATCTTCTGCTAATTAAGAGATCAAAAAGAGGGGAAGTGATGATAAACCACTTCTCCTCCCCTGTTTGTCTCTCCCCCTCTCTCCCCCTCCAAGGTTGTTTGTGTATCTCTCCTTGGCAGTGTTTGTGAGCAGCCTCTCCCATGACATGGAATGTCTATTACAAAGCCTTTAGCCCGATGGAGATTAATGAAAAATAATGAGAATATGCATTGCTATCCTATTGGTTCAGGTATAATGTTTTGTTTTTTTTTCCACTTTATTTAGACACACATATAAAGTAAGGGCATGCATAGTCCAAGCTGGTGCTGAAGCAATTTGTTGATTGATCATTTTGCTGAGTGTCAGAAAATGAATCAACAGCAGGTTCATACTTACGACGATTGGCAGTGAGGAAGCGGTAAAGAAATAAAGGGAACCTACGCCTTGAAATTACATTTATATTCTATTATATTACGTTATTATATTATATTATAATGTTTTGCAGGAAACATTTTTTTTTTTCTATAAGGTAATGAGGATATTCATGTGACGGAAGTGTTACATTGTTGTGCAGCGTACAAGTCATAGGGAGGTGGTTGGGGTGGATGGTGGGTGTAGACCGGGGGGGGTTCACATCCTGAGTCCCGCGTGTGAATAGGTTAGGCATTGATAGCTCCATAAGGTTAAAGATAGATAACGTGGCTTCGTTTACACGTTATCAAAGTAGACCCATCCTGCCCCTTGCTTCAAGACAATGGTAATTTTTTCCACATTTAATTGAAACCACAATCTTTCCCTAATCTTACCCGAGTGCTGCGGTTACCTAAACGTAACAGTCGCTGATTATGTAGAGAAAAGGAATGAAATACATGAAATATCAGCGAGCTTTTAGCAGATACATTCGATAACAATGTTTCCTTATTATGGTGATGGAAAAAATGGGTGCCTCTATCATGTATTTTCAAAATAATAGTTTGTTGCAGCCCTCTCTCCATTTACTTCTGAAATATACAAGTGTAAATTAAGCTACAGAAGGACATTGTATGTATTTGTTAATAGCTTCACTTGAATGTAAAAGTTAGCAGGTACTGCTGCTCATACACATTTTGCAGTCGTTTTTCCTGTTGTTGTGTTTTAACTGTGAATGCCTAGTGACCTAAAGCCAAAGTTTTAGATTCAGGTACAGTGACAAAATTATTTGCATTGAACTGAATCTATAATGCCTACTCCAGCCTCTCTCCGCCTCTCACTTGTTTCCCCTCCTCTTTCATCTCTCCATGTATATCCCAGAATGTGTCCTAATTAGCCTCCACTGTTATTCTGGCCTTTTTGTCTGACTTTTGTGTTGGAAAGCAATCAGCACAGCACAGAGACTAGGAGTCGCCACAGGAAAAGGGAAAGAAAAAAAAAAAGCAAACATCAAGGCCAAAACTTCAAATATTAAGGGCACACGATGCCAACAGCATGAACACGAGATAGACCTCATGCAGGTTTCATTAATTTGAGTGCTCATCATGCATTTTGTGTCCTCCTCTTAGTTTATTCATTCCCTCATTTCCTTTATTTTGAGCACTGTTGTTAATTCGTATGAACAAATAACCAGGCACTCACTTTAATAACATGCACACTCTATACGTTTTTAAAGCATGCTTGAGCTCACTTATTCCATTTCAAATGGAGTTTACCTTCTTTCCGTAATTAGTCAAATTCCATTATTGGTGCTAAAACCTTCTTTAATTTATCTGATATGTTTTGGATAAAGTTTTATTTACTTAAAGGCCCAATCTGTAATTTTCTGACCGTATAAACAACAGGTATAGCCAAGTTTTTACAATAACAGAAGACTAATAAATCAATTAACATTTTCTGTTTCACAGTAGCTCATAATTTAACAGGCCAGTTTTACCGCTGTTTAGAAATGTAAAAAAAATGCATATGTAATGTAAATAAAACTCTACAGTTAAAGCTATAAATCTTAACATTGTCATGAACTCAAACCCAGTTATTGTATTTACATTCAGTAATTACCTCTCTAGATAGTAGTTTTCAGTGTTAGTGGTGGAGTCCGCCATTTCCCTGTTGGAGTCAAGGTTCCTCCTCGCACACGAGGGTTTTGCCAGAAACAATGCGGCACGTAATCCAGTGTCACCGTTTTTAATTCCGTCTCACTGATATCAGCCTCCCTGTTTACTGTGCTACAGCAATATCAGATCTGTATCAAGTTGGGCTGTACTCAAATACTGTATGTGTGAGCACAGAGAGTAGGAGCGAAGCAAACTGATGAAGGGGTGAACCCGGCTAACACCGGGCAGAATGCAAATATGACGCACTGACATCGTTAATATGCTAATTAGCAGATTACGTCATCCGGCGACATTTGCCGACTTTTCCGGCAGGCTTCAGCTACTTTCCGTTGAAAGCAGTTGTTTACAGGGATTACGCAACGGTTTCCAACTACAGCCTCACTTTTTGCACATTGACCATGCACGGTCCAGCCATGCGCTGGGTTTTGACCTAGTCTCAATAATGTCAAAACCCCCTCACTGTGTCTACTGAGGAGAAATCATCAGGACTAATGAGTCTTTTGTGCCCATTCACTGATCAACATCATCTCTCCCTGTTAGCATGCTTGCCTTCTCTCCGTGTTTTTCATTAAGTCGGACCCGCTCTGAGGTGGAAATGAGCCATCCTGTCTCTGGGGACTCAGGAAGATTGTGTTTCATGATGCTTAGCTCAATACCGTCGAACCCCCCCCTCCCCATGGGTTTATGGATGATAAAGAAAATGCCTGATTGACCCCTCTTTATTTCTGACACTTACACACATGAGCGCGTTGCTGCGTCATCCCTGATTGTGCTCAGACCTCATTCTTGCAGAAAGACAGTATGTGGATTTTGACAGTCCCACGAAGGGCATTTATCACTATTTTTCCGTCTCCATTTCCTCCCTTTCTTCCAGAATAATTTGACTTGTTCTGTTCAGTCCCTTTTCAAGTTCCTTCTCCCCCTCGACTTCCAAGTATCATCCCTCTATAATCCCTCAAGTCTCTCTGCAACCCCCTTTCGTTTTTACCCATCCAAGACATTAAGGTCTAGGCAGGCACACTCATTAACAAACAAGAATGCGCGCCAACATCTCTAGGAAAAAAAAAACGCACCACTTTCTGGGAGCTTTTTCCTCTTCCTTCCTGCATATTTTATTTAGTCCTGCCTCACTTTTCTGCAGGCAGTTTGAGTTGAGGGATGTGGGGCTCTGAGGGTCCGTGATAAGGGGCTTCCATCGGCTCCGCGCAGGGACGGGCTAGATCGGTGAATACTAAGCCGCGCACTTGCATGGTTATCTGCCAGCAGGCACACACACACCGGCCTAGTTTTCGTATACATGTATATACATATGTACTTCGATGGTCACACATGTTCCCTAAGACATGCAATTTAATGCATAAAGTAAGGGCTTATTATTTGGGGGGGGGTTCAAGACATTTATTGGTGTTCATTTTAATTTTTACAAGACATTTAAATAGAATTTTTTATTTTATTTTTTACAAACCATGAGTATAGAATTCATACAGGCAACACACTTTTAAAACACCTCCCCAGACAAACACACCCAATCGTACGTGGAACCTTTGTGACATATGCATACATTCATTCTGCCTACCTGCCGTTCGGACGGTCGTTACACGGGTTCAACATGTGCAGCCCAGACTCTCCATTCCGCCGTCATTAGCAATAACATTGGGAGTCAGATGAATGCGCGGGGTTTCCAGCAGGTGGCTGGAGGAAGAAAGGTTAACATAACAGAGAAGATGAATGAATCACTGTGACCACCATTGTTTCATAATACTCTGTTATTGTAGACGTAATGATGATTTGCACCACTCAGAAATTGTCCTTTATTCTTAATCAAAATGGATTTCTTTCTTGTGTCCACCCCCCCCCCCGTTAAACTGCTGCTGCATTTGAATGTATTGCATATGTTCAAATGTGATTAAGTGTATTTAATTAAGCTGCAGCCAGATGGTCCTGCTGGTGATTTTATGCTGCCATATGTTTTATAGTATAGATTATAACCTATAATGCGTTTCACAGCCGTGATAGTGGGGTGAATGTGAATGCTCCGTGTCATTGGAAAAAGTGCATCATGTGAAAAGGCAGTCCTTTTCCCTGCTGCCGTCTTTTTGTTCATTTCAGCTCTTTTCCTCTTCTCGTCTTCTTTCCTGTTGCTCCTGGTTCCTCGCTTCCTCTCTTTTCCCCGAAGTGATAGAGACACACAGGTGACTGAGAATTCTCTAGTCCAACTCGCAGGCAGAAACACGCAGGTTGTTTTGATGGAGTCGCCACACAGACTCCTTTTCCCTCCGTTGTACGCTGCAACAGCTGCTTTGAATTGTTTCTGGTATTATGTATTTTAATATGGTTGCAGCTGGTGATTATTTGTCCCCCATCATGTTTTGCCTGTTAGTTAATTGAATGTTTGACCTTCACGGTGCAGAATGATGTATGTGCACAGTTTGACACTAGAGGGATTTCACATTAAATATCACTAAATACGTCACCTTGAATCTGAGTTTAAGGCACGTCCGTATGAGATGTGACATCACAAACAGTGCAAGCCAATCGGGATCCACTATGCAATTCACTCATGTGTGACGTGGAAATGTGAAGGCTCCGTTGTACGAGCACTGAGAATGGACTTTACGGTGAAGAAGGAGACATCTTGTCAACTTTGTTCCGAGGTGGTGTTGTCAGATTGCTTTTTTGTTTTTTTTTTTTTTTTTTTTTTTTTTTTTTTTTTTTTTTTTTTTTGGGGGGGGTTCCAGCCAACTCTCCACTCCACACTTACAGTAGCAGTTGCAGTTGCAGATATCTGCAATTCAGAGGCTTAAACAAGGGGTCATTTGGTGTTTTTGCTTTAAGAATAAGTCAAATGATTATCATTAGTTGCACATATTTCTTTCTCTGTTTGATCAAGCCATCAATTAATCAGCTATTTTTTCAGCTCTAGATCTGACCAATGTTTTTAATGCATCTTACTCACATCATGAGGGACAGTATGTAACTATGGGAAACACTGCCATGTGTGTGACTAGTGAACTTTCACGTCATTAGACAACTCGAGGCAGTTGTGTGATTGCAAAGTAGGTTGCGTGAGGGTTAAAAAAATACTTTGCATGGTTAACACGGCACTATTTAGTTACATTAGCTTTTAATGCTTTGTACAATAGACTTAGCTGATGTGAGGCATCAATGTTTGTGTTTGTCGTATTATTTAGTGGATTATCCAAGGCAGACATAGAGTATAAGAGTTTTCGTGACATGAAATGACATGAGTGCCATCAGGCATCTTTTGGAAAATATTTGTGCCCTAACATTTGGCCTTGTGGGTGGTGATGGACTGCCTGGCTGTTAAGGGCAAGCTGATCAGTCTTCAGGACAAACACAGTTAGGAATCGACTTTCGGGTGTAAACAAATACTTTTTTTTTTCTTACTCCTGAGGTATTAACTGTCAGAACAGTCACCCAGAATTAGTGAATGTCCTTTGTCACCTGGACAGGTGAGTGACCCATTAATCTACTGTATGCCCATGATTTCATTGTACTTTTTCTTTCTTTCTCTCACTCTTTCCTCTCTCTGTCAGTCCTTTCTCTATCCTTTGGGGGTGTGTCTCATTGTATTCATTGCATTTAAGCTGCTTACTGTTCTCCCATCACCCATTCATCCCTGTGACTGTGCCACTGCCTTCTGATAGAGTGCTTATTCATATATTATTCATTTGATTGACTCCCTCTAATCGCCTCACAAGTGGCAGAAATTAATCATTCCAGAAATCCCATCATTTGCATTCTGTTCGCGGAGTTTTGGTGCCGGCATTTAAGGAATCTATGTTTTTTTGGGGTTTTTTTTTTTTTTGGTCTCATGAGGAGCAATGCATTTACCAGGGGACCCAGTTGGAAAGGTGTGGGCCAAATAGAGAGACACTGAGAGCAAAGGAGGGCCGCTTTGCTCACAGCTAGAAAAAATCAATGAGGCTGGATATTCACTACTCTGTGGTTTTTATGGTGGCCCATAAAAAACCCCATTGAAAAGTATATATGGCATGAGATGATTTCTCTGTGGGTGAAATTGGATTTAGCCCAGTGTAAAACGAAGAGTTTGGCCTTTTTTCATCTCGCTCTCTTTCTCTCTCTGTCTTTCACTCTCTCCCCCCTCACTCAACTCACCCACTCCATGACCATTAAACTCTGTAGGAAGAGAAACATATTTACATGTCTGAAAGCCAAGCTATCGCAGATACATGGGCGGGGGGGGGGGGGTCAGGCTGGGGCTGGGCTGGGCTTCAGAGTGGTCCAAGTAATTGGATCCTGCATTAATGGACACTTATATCAAAGAGGGAATGAAAGAAAGAGACAGCGTGAGAGAGAGAGGGAAAATGTGCTGGAGAAGGGGAATGAGAGCTATAGCAGCACCAGAGGTTTAAATTTATTTAGGAGATACTGTACTGTTACTGCAGAGGAAGTCATGTTTGACCTCTGTTTCGAACAGTGCTTACAAATTGATTACCGTGAGATTTGGTTCAAATTGTGAAGTTTTTGGTGGTAATCCAGAGTGGGCTTTCAGCCACTTAGCAACTGCATTTTAGAAACAACACAAACATGTGAGACAAAGACAGAGAGAGATAGAAATCTGGCTCCAGCCTATTACAATATGGATATTATTTGTAGATAAGATTTCGAACAGATCTCTCTCCATTACATATGAAGCTACAGCCAAGAGAGGCTTTTGCTTAGCTTATGCTGTGTCCATCTCATATCAGTTTCCAACTTGTAAATAGCGTTCACATCAACATTCAAGTACTAATTCCAACAAGAAAAAACAGAAATTTTTCTAATCGCTTTGATGTACCTCACTTGGAGCCAGAAAACCATAGCTGCATCAAATCAGCCAAAGTCCATCATATAAAATAATTAAACCCAACTTTAATTAATATTGCGCCGTTGTGCAATATAAGTCTTAACCTCTCAGTCCTTTATGCTGAGTAAATCAATGGCCGAATTCGTTAGGGGAAAAATGACAACCCAAATGTAATGGACTAATTTAATCCAAAGAAGACACTGAGTACTCTGCATCGCAGTTATTCTTGTGGACACAAATTAAAGCGAAGTTTCCCTGAGTTCATTTCCCTTCTGATAAACCGCCTCTTCTTTTGTTGAACTCACCACCACCTAGCCACCTCCTCGCTCCTCTCCATCCTTCAGTCCACCTTCAGAGGAACAAGTCTATCTAAACACAACCTTCATCATTATTTATGGAAACGTTTTCCGCAAATGATTATTTACTCCAAGCAGAGCATGTTATTCTGGAAGCTTCCAGGAAGACTTTTTTTTTTTTTTTTTTCTTTTCACCTTGAGCAACTAACAGGAAGGAAGATGGAATTCATGAATAATTTGCCGTTTTTAAAAAAAAATTACTTTTCATTAGTCATGGCTTTGTATTAGCTTTGATACTTTCAAAATTCCTTCGGACAACTCTTGAGTGGATTCTAGTTCAAGGCGTGAAAAACGCCCTGGTGACTGGTGATTGCAACACTGACAACAAAATCAATGCTTGTGACAACTTTGTTCCCCCTAAGGCCACATGTGTTTTTATTCATTCATTTATCGAGTGCCATCATTCGAGTTTTTTTTTTTTTTTTTTTTAAGTTACAGCGGGTCAACACAGTGGACACAAACAGCACCTCCAGTTAGAGAGAAAAAGTCCCAGCGAAAATCTTTTTCACCGACCGATGCTCTTCACCGTCACAGTGTAATTGCAATGCGGAGGGAAGCTTCTTGCGACAGAGCTACAGGCTTTGTAGCTCTGTAGCTCTTTGAATGAAAGAAGTGAAACCAAATGGATTGTGCCCCCTGACATCAAATACGATGGCATTTTGGAGTGGCCTGAGTCATCCTGAAAATACACGGTGGGCCTAGCCAAGACATGAAGTGACTATGGAATAAGCCGGTTAATAAAGGGAGAGAAAACAAAAACACCCTGTGTCTCAAAGGGGAAAGTGTGTATGTGTTGGAGGGCACACTAGAAAACACAGCCATGATTGCATATTCCTGCACTTTCAATAGGAGGTCCCCTGTCGCGTACAGGTAAGGCATGCAAAGTGCTTTTATACACATCTCACATGCACGCAGAGTGCTCTAGGTCCAATAGCAGAATAGGGGCAGAGGTGATAGCAGTGTGAGATAGCTTAGCCTCTGGTATTAAGGGGCCAAGAGGTCGCAGAATGAGATGATTACTAGCATGTTTGAGCGTGATGATTATTCCAGCCTCTCTGACCCACCGGGCTGTTGGTTCAAATCCCTCGCTTGATCGGAAGAGGTTACTGGAAGCACGCAAAATTGGCTCCCCTACCATTGCAGCTGTTGGCACCGGAGGACTGGGAGGGCAGACGGCGTTGGTGATGGACGGCAGGGTTGAAACAGGGGTTGATGGGATACGTGTCAGGTTGTTGTTCTGGTAGAGCGGCTAGTCGGAGCCTTCGGGCTATGTAGTCGTGACGGGGTAAATGAAGAAAAACAGAGCGGGCCGTCCTGACAAACAGATGGCGTCATTGGATGGTAATGTGCTCAAGCCAGTGTGGCCCTGACTGGCGGGGATTAGGCTGACACAGCAGCACGTTCACATCCCTGATCACTGCACACACACACACACACACACACACACTCTCCATGAAAAACACCCACCCCAGGGCCACATATCCAAATGGATGACATCAGCTTTCCCCTTAATCTCTCTATATCTCTGCCCTCTCTTTCTCTTCCCTCTTCTTCTTCTGCTCTCTTTATACCTTACCATTTGGCTGTGTGTGTGAGAGATGGTACGTTCTACAATGCAGAAGTCCTCTGTGGATTCAGAGAAAAAGCGGAGTAGCTGCAGAGAAAATGGAATGGCCAGCTTGTGTTTTCTATGATTTTTTCTTTTGGGGGGGGGCCTCTCCAGATTAAAATTGGGTTGGCGTGAACGCTCGCTCATCTGCTGCCTGTCAAGAGTCTCCTCCACAGCTCTGAATTATCATTAGGCTGTGTTTTTTTTTTCATTTTCATTTTCTTATCCTTATTCTTCTTTGTCGTCATTTCAACTTTCTCCTCCCCCCCTGCAAACACGACGGCTTAGATTCCTACGGAAGCTGAGATGCGGAGCAAGACCAAAAGCGAACTCTTTTAGCGGCCTGCTGGAGGAGCAAGAAGAAATAGCGGGAGGCTTGAGATGCGATGAAAGGGGACATTCACATCTTCCCACGAGAGACACAGAAACAAGGATAGAGGAGCTTCCCCTCATTCACTTCTCAATGATAACAGATATCATGATGACATCCCTGTGTAGGGGTAGGTTGTTTTTCCAGTGTTTTTAATTTATCTCGGCTGCGTGCTGTATAACATGTGTGGGATAGGCTTACAAATCCTTGCATATGAGTTACATCCTGAACGTCAGGCTGCCTTGTTGCGGCCAACTTTTAGGATTCACAACCACGTCCCAGATGTGTTTGATACAGCACTTAATCAATATGGAGAGCTTAAAATGACAAGCCGATCTGTCACCGTCGTGGACTCTGTAGTTGTCTCTGTAGTTTATCACTCTTTTAAGTGTTTGACTGCTGTGCATGGGCTCTAGGGTAACATCTGCACTGAGCTGAGGACCTGACATTCACGCAGCATCAGCAGATTAAGATCAAGGTGTTATTATTGACCATTAACTCGAGGATAAGATGTTTCTTATCCTCCTGCCTCATGATCTGCATCAGGATAATGTGCTGATATTTGTCTGATTAATCGTTTAGAAAATGATGAAAAAAAAAAAGCCCATCACAGGTTCTTTAAGCTGTACGCGATGCTTTTCAGTTCACTGATACTCAAAACTGAGAGGCTCGAATTAGCAAATATTTAGCATTTTTGCTTGAAAACAGACCAGTAGTCGTTGATCATAGTAATCGGTGATTCATTTTCTGTTCATGGACAGCCTTCTTGTTCCCGGTTGCTCTTCCTAACCTCATAGAGAACGTGACTGGATTCATATCATATTCATACGGCTTTAATCTCATGCTAAACATGTTCCAGAAGTGACATACAGAATAGCTCTTCCCAGTATAAATCAGTTCTTTCACAAGCTCACATTCTACTAAAAGCTCTCGAAAAAAAAATCACTCCATTTCATTTTACACACCTTCCTCTCTTGAGTCATCTTTGCATAAACAGAAGCTCCAGATATCTGTATACACTGGTTATGTAGTAATTAGCTAATTAAATCTATCCTGTGCAGCTTTTGACCACTAGTAGCACTACAGATGGATGTCTTTTTGAAAGCGTCCTCAGCTGGTGGTGGCAGAGATGTGCTAAGAAACCTAGCAGTCTGCCAATAAAGGCAGCGAAGAGGAAGACTGGAGTCAAGCAAACATGGGTGTAAATAATGCAGAATTTCAGCTTTGAGAAATGTTTTTATGAGGAGGGAAATGTTCTCGGTATGTTTGTTAAATCTAAAAGATGTAGACAATGCAGTTTGGTTGAAAACACTGAATGTAAACATAACTTTATTCGTTTACAAGAAAACTCTGCAGGGTACTTTTAACATAATCAGATTATATTATGTTTACTTGCAGTGATATCTTTGGTCATTTTCAACCTATAGGGTGACTAATACTGACTAATAATTTCGAAGCTCCATTTATTACTTATTCATACAACTTATGAAACTGTTGATACTAAAGTCACATCTTCTAAAACATTTTATAGAGTCACTCCTTTTGAAGTTGAAATTGCTGCTTGGTGTATTAATGTATCACATCAAATAACTGCATTAATACATTTTTCTAGCCTGTTTACTGGGAAGTCTGATCGCATTTTGACAGGGGTGTTACATTATCAGATGCTACAACCTGTCCTTACCTGATGTAGCTTGGCAGGATTTTGAGTCTTCTGCCCCAGCTTCACACTGGCATGGGTGTTTTTTATGAATTAGATTTCAAGCAGCCCTTCTTGATCTTCTTTCAAAAACTTGAAGCAACAGTGTCACTGTGATTTTTCCAAACTATTAGCATATTTGCAGCTTTGGAACTGTATTTGTAGCATCTATATATGATTGTTCTTTACCTACAGTCAATCATTACTTACAAATCAGGGGCAAATGCTCCTTTGGATATGTGAGCAACATTAATTCAGTTTTGAAAATGTCCATTGAGAGGTTTTCTTTATTTATTTATTTTTTTTGAAGAACAGATAGTGTTATTGCTGCATTTATCAGGCAGCAAGTGTTGGCTACTGTGTTTTGACAGGCAACAAGAAACAGTTGCGATGGAAAAATCATGCAAAGTGCTTTGCAGAGAACAAAACTCAAGTGACCCTTTACTTAGAGGAGACATGAATAAAAACGATTAATTAAATCTAGCGAAAGAAGTAAGTAGTTTTCTTGTAATCTCCACTTTTTTTCTGCTAGTCTGTCTCTTTAATGTCCATTAAAACTAATTATGAAAATTGCGGATTCAAAATGGCGATAGATCCCCTCCCAGACTGAGTACCACATAGTCAGTATTTGGTCTGCACTCTGTGGTGTCTTCGTGGTTTTTTTGTCCCATGTAGGGAAACAAATAGGCCAGGAGATTAATCCCTTTTAAAATACCAGCCTCCATGATGATTCTCCCTATGCATTCCCCTTTTAACCACCTCTTTATCTCTTTATCAGTCCTCTCCAGTCATTCTCCCCTCCTCTCTTCCCCCCTATGGGGGGAGGATGCAGTCATCAATATCTCTGGCTGTGTTGCAGGCAGTCCACCCAGCACCTCCTGGAGGGCAGAGCTATTAATGGAATTCAGGGGGGTGCGGCAGAGGGCCAATAGGCAGGGGAGTGTGGTTCAGTGCCTGGCTTACTCCAATCTATCCCATATTACTGGCTGTCCAATAAGCAGGAGAGCAACACAGTCACTCTCACTGAACTTGACTGAACTTGAATGAACCTAAAGCCTTATTAAGTAGGGCAGAAGGGGGAAAAAAAAAAAAAGAGTGATCTTTGGTCAAGAACCAAGAGGGAGGTTTTGTATCTGTGCTGTGCCAGGGAAGCAAAACATTCTCAGTCAATATGATTAGATTGCAAAGCAGTGGTATTAACTTTCATCACCAGATCAGTGAAAACAGCAGCCTCCTCTGCAATCCCTGCTCAATAGACTCTATTAATGCTTAAATTATATGTAATCAAAACTGCTCTAGATCATCAGTGAAAACAGTGAATAAGCACATCGCCACACTTGCCGTCCGTGTAGGCAAAGTGCAGCGAAAGCAGCTTTCGGTGGCGCGCTGCGGCGGTTCACTGTTCTCCATCAGGCCATTTTGCCCACGGGCGGCAGGCAGGCGCTGAATGGCAAACTAATCCATCCCTCTAATGCAACGGCATTACGGCTGCCCGTCACTTCCTAATTGGCTAATGGCGAGATTAGGGTGGTTACAATAGGCCGTGCTGACACTGTCTTGGCCAGTCATAACGGAGGGTTCGGGGTGAAAAGGGCAGGTCCAGCCTTATACGTCCGGCCTGGGCTATTGTTCACAACACTGGACTGTTATAACAGTACAGAAAGGGATGGTGTACACTGCTGGAGGCTAGAAGCTAGTTGACCCGTGCCCAACCTTAGACCCCTGTTCACCCTGATTACTGTATATATTCTTTTAAAGCCGCGTGACAAACAAAACATGACCAACATGGTCCGATGCACCTTTATTTTTTTCATAATAAAGACGGACCTCTCCCTCTGTATTACACTAAATGTAAAGAAGTTTAGGGGAAGCTACTCTTTTCCCCTTTCCTTAAAAGTCTGACTCAGGTGCTCGGATTTATGTTTGAGAATGATTTTCAAACTTCGACAGAACTGAGATTGTATGGCAGGGACTGCAACTCAATAGCCAGATGAAATTGCGATCACTCTGCGCGTATGAAATTTCTCTGCAGGAGAAAATGAAAGAAGAAAAGAGGGGAGACGAGTGCAGTTGATAGATGAACAGACTCACGTTTCTTTCTTGCAGTCTGTCACCTCACTGTGGCTGCTACCTGGACTACATATTTTCGCATGCACCACATAAAAACCAAGACAATTCATTCAAGAGAAGCACTCACTGAATGGCTGAAAAGACCTGTATTTTACTGCGTGTGGGAGTGTGTGTGTGTGTGTGTGTGTGTGTGTGTGTGTGTGTGTGTCTGTGTGTGTATTTTAAAGGAAGCTGATGGACACATTAATGTAGCGATGCCGACAAGCTGTTTAAAGTGCACGCCCACCAAAAGCTACAGCGTAACAGTAAAATATGCACAATGCTCTAGTTGTTTAATTAATGTAAGTATACTATGACTGACTGATCTCTACTAAATGCCAACACAGTGAAACCAGAAATCCTGTTAATCAAGATTTCGGAATTGCATGCTGCAATAAAAGTACGACTTTTCTTTTTCACTTGAATACAAGTGGCTTGTATTTTTCCTGGTGGGAAAACTCCTGCCAAGTGAGCGGCTTCCTCTGCAGTATTATTCCGTACACAGCTCCGTGCTCCACAGAGGTCAACGAGTCGCCGTGCTCTCAAGTCTAACCAGCTAATTAATTAACCTGTCAGTCACACATAAAAGGCAGGGAAAAACAGTAGGTATAATTGGTGTGGGACGAAACATTTGACGGCTGTTCAGAACCAAGCACACCACCAACACCGGCTCACAGTGGCCGTTCTAACAAGGTGATGTTTAGCCAGTGTGATATTCACCATGTTCACCGTCTTAGTTGTGGCGTGTTAGCACGCTAACGGGAGCATCGTTTAGTTTTAAAGGTATTTGGTCATAAACCAAAGTAGTGGACAAATTAAAATGTTGGCCTCACGAAGGCACTAGAGGAAAAATCAGCGGATCAGCAAAGCTATTACAATTCATCGTGAATATCTGAAATAAATTTCAAGGCAATCCATCCAGTAGTTGTCAAGACAATTGTTATTTCTTATAGCCTAGATGTATTCGAATCCTGTGCTGTCATGACCAAATACAGCTGTTCCCTGTTCTGAGAAAGCGATGGTGTCATATCTTACAAAACCTCGACCTGAGAGAGACGCGGCACATTCTGTCCAACTTCTTCCTCAGACTTTCTCACTTTCTTAATTTTCCCCCTGAAATGTCACACTTTTTTCTTTCAACCTGTGAAAGTGCACTTATATCATATCTCTCCTTATTGAACACGCCACTATGTCTCTTATTTTCTGCCTCTCCGTCTGTATTTTGTAAAAGGACATTAAACTGTTACAGTTTATAATCAGCATATAACAAAGGCATTAGAGAATAAAGTTTGTTTCACTTCTGATATTTTTCTTTTGTTGTGATTTTTTTCTTATTTTCCACCTTGCAAAGTCACTATATGGAAAAGATTAGCTTGAATGCTCATGGTATAATCATTTCCTCGAGGTCTTTATACACGCTCTGACTCCCTGTCATGACTACACAGTAGAGTCTGTCTCTCTAGAGGCCAGTGTTTCTGCTTCCCAGATCCATGCTGAGCGTTTTCATATTGCCTACAGTCATCACAGCTTCAAATTGTGCTCAGGTGACACACTCTTTACTATGCAATGTGCAAATGTGAAGCCGAACGCAGATGTCATGGATTTAATACAGTGTGTTTTACTAACATACGCATAGTGTAGAGCTACACTACCGGCCGAAAGTTTTAGAACAGCCCAATTTTTTCAGCTGTTACTGAAATTTATCCTGTGTAATGTCTCAGTGTTTCTGAAATGAAAGCATAGAACTCATCCAGCAGCCGAACACACTTGTGCCGTTCTTTCTACAATGGAAAGGAAGCATTGTTCGGAAAGTTCGTCCCAACACTGGTGCAGAAGTTCCCACAAATGTGTTGCACTTGTAGTTTGCTGTGCTTTCGCTCTCTGTCCAGTTCATCCCAGACCAGCTCCGTGGGGTGTAAGTCTGGAGACCGTGCTGGGTCTTCCACCATGTGACTCCACCGTCTTGTTCTTTTCTTCTACTGCTTTGGGTCATTGTCTTGCTGTAGGATGAACCCCCGACCAACCTGTCTCGCTTCCTCTTCCTCTTGCCTCTCTCGCAACACTGTGAGAGCAATATGCAGTGCTACTTCCTGCAGTACAGTGTAGTCCTGATAATGCATCAGAGAATGTAGTAACACAGTTTGTTCCAACACTGCCTTTGTACAGACAGATGGTTTGTAAGTCATCAATAAAAGTTGGGGCACCTGTCTGAATTGTTTGCACTAACTTTCAAGGCTTAATTTGCTTGTATTGCTGAAGGAGAGCTGTATTTTAACCAATTAGTTAATCCCTGAAAAGGACTGTTTTCTATTAATTTGACACGATTTTTTGTTTGATTTATTGGTTTTTTTTACCCTGGGCAGTCTACCACTTACCTTTGTACCAATTAAGGTTAATCACTGGATTTAAACTACTTAAATTTAAATAAAAACTGGGCAAATGCGGGTGCTCTAAAACTTTTGACCAGTAGTAGGTAGGTTAACGTAATCCGGAGGAGCACTAGTCCCAGTATGAAACCACTACAGGTGTGTGCTGTGACCAGAGCAGCCAGTAATGGTGCTCAGCTGCACAAGTGAGAGTTGAACTGGCAGCCGGCGGTTGCGGACTTCAATCTGGCTGGAGGACGTACTGGAGTACAGCAGGGTGGCCGTGGGCTGTAGGAGCCCCAGCCCACGCTGCAACTTTAGCTGCTCTCTCATCCATTACATGCGCTGCCTCTTTTCAAACACCCCCTTTTCAGCCTGTGCCCACGACTACTACCACAATCTCAGTAGCTATTATAAGTGCTCCCCTTTCCCCTTTTCGTGCTACCTCTCTGTCTTGTTTCGTGTCCTGCATCCCAGGAGAACAAAGGATTCCCTTAGATATTTCTTACACAGTAGCAATAAGAGACAAATGTCCTGTTGTTTATTTGTTCACTATTCACTGCCATGATCTGTTTGTCTTACACTGTTGTCCTACGAGACCGTTAGAAGCCGCAGTGTCAAGTCTAAAGGTGGATTTATGCTGTTGTTCAATAGTGCATGGGAGTTCTGCTGTAGATGCCTCGAGTGTAGGAATTGATTCATAGTTCATGTTGGATTTCATCTGTTTATAGCACCGCAGCACTGTGTCATGCATTGTTGTATCACGAGAAAAGAGGTGATAAGGGAACAACAGCAAAAAAAAAAAATTCTATAAGAAGTAGAATGTCCGAGAATTTTATTTGATCATTTATGTCTATGTTTTTGTGCATCCTTAAGATTTCAGTGGTGGTTGATTTGGCGAGTCCCAGTGTTCAGGTCAAAGTGACACATGTATCAATCAATGGATGCAGGAAACAGACTTTGAGCAGCCGCTCTGTTTTCTTTTCACTAGTTGTTCAGCCATGACAGATACGATTTCTTCTTTATAAATCGCTGCAATAATATACTTGTACTGACAGAAATGTGACTCCTCCTCAAAATAACCAGCACACACATGATGATGCGTCCAAATTAGTCACAGTGTGTGTGTGTGTGTGTGTGTGTGCACCAGCTCTCGTCTTCTGAATTTCGTCCAGAACATGCCTGTATCGTTTTCTGCAAATCTCCGCTATTGCATATGCGTGTCATTTGAATCCAGCGTGGAAAATGGCAGACCCCACCACTGACAATGCAAACTACCATATAGAGTGGTAACTAATGAGTACAGATAAGATTTCTTTGCTATAGCAGAGTAAATACCAGGCATAAATAGTAGAAAAAATTTAGATTCTATATGATGAAAATCTTTATGATTATAACTTTAAAGCTTTTGAGGGACTGATGTTTCCATGATATTGAGAGCATTGGCTGTTGATATGTGTTGATGTTTTCTCTTATAAAGAGTTTAGGCCTGTGACACACCTGGGATTTATTAGCTTGAAACTGCTAATATGCCTCTGTTATTTTTATTTAATTTTTTTGAGTAACTATTCATATATGATTTTTACAGTTTTTTAAGTAATCATGTATGAATTCTTTGATGTTTACATCCAAGTACTGTATGTCTAGTGTTACTGAAAATGTGAGGATTATTAAGCCTTTCTCCAACTTCCTTGAAAGTTACTTCACTATCAACAATCTCCACTGACATCAGAGATTTTTAGAAGAGAAACAGTCCAAGCTGTCCAATTACAGTTTCCACGGTATCTATGTAGCCACTATAGCCCTAATGTGGTTACTTTTTTTTGAGGAGGTGCCCATAAGCTCCAGCATGCTGAGGCTCCATGGCTCCACCAAAACTTCCTCACATACAATTGTAAATCCGGCTTGATACTGAATATGATCGAGTTCATATAGTGAGGTCCATCTCTCTTACTTTATTCCTCTGTCTCATCCTCTCTCACAAACTAAACAGGAACTTGGGGGAGGGAAAGGATGTCTGTTCACAAAAACAACAGTACCCGTCTTTACTAAGAGCTACCCACGCTCCTGAATCGAACCCAAACCCAGAAACACACCTGAGTGGATTTGAGAATCCAGGCTCCTGTAGGCTGACATATGATGGACACAGTTCAACCTTAATGAGTTTCCCAATTTTTAGCAATCGAGGCATTGAAAATAATGATTATACAGCTTCCTGAAACCATCCAACATCATTATATCTGCGCCTCGGAAAGGTCGTACTATAGGATATAGACTGACATACAAATGATTGAAAATCAAGAGGCACTGTGGTTGCCTCTTTTCAGATATTGTCACCTGAGAGAAGTACCCACCAGAAGATGCTGCTAAATATAGTTCTGCAACATCAAAGGTCCCCTTTGAAATGTGTGTGTGTGTGTGTGTGTGTGTGTGTGTGTGTGTGTGTGTGTGTGTGTGTGTGTGTGTGTGTGTGTTTGTGCTGCTCAGTCAGTAGCTCTGCCTGTGAGGGAGGCTAATCTGGCGGGTACACAAGCCCCCGTGCAGACAGACACAATCAAGAATTTCTCCACTGGAGGTGTGACACAAAAAACACACACGCTGACATATCCACTCACGCAGCTTTTCCAGCAAATAACACTGTTCCCTGCTGCTCATTTGCTTTTATAAACTCTTACAAGTTACTCTGTCAGCAGGTTTCAGTTGGATGTTTCAGCTCCGAGGGTTGTCAGCATTTCCGTTGGGAGGTCTGTGCACAGAGGGTTCCAATTCATTCCATGTGATAGTCATGTTTGACAACTTGATTGCTTGAGAAAGAAAATGACTCTTCTGACTGAATCTTCTTACAAACAAAAAAACAGAGCGCAGTCCCCGTCAGACGAGCGGATCATAAAGCCTTTTGTGCGTTTAGTTTCTCCGTTTAGGGACCCAATTAATCAATATATTAACAAGACAACATTGCAAAGAGTTGGCAAGCAGCTTACTGCCCCTCATTTGGATTCATTTTCTATTCATTACATTGTTTGATGATGTCTGGAGAAAGCTGAAACCATATATTTGGACTAGAGTTGTGATTAAAGGTATTTTGCTGTTCGCCCACAAAGACCTCTTCAGTTCAGAAACATTTAGATTTAAGAGTTTACTTTTGGTTTTTTTTTTTGGTTATTATATTTATTTCTATTATTACTTTACGCCTTTACTTGATGGCTACGGTCGAGAGATCACAGGATATAAGGGGAGAGAAAAATGGGGAATGACAGTTCATGGTCAGTGCCTTAATCTTAGGCCAACAATTCAAAAAATGTCCGTTGGATAATGATTCTTCAGTTAACAACTACAGGACTCTTTTAGGATAAATTCTCAGAAGCTGCAAACTTGAATCCAAGTCTCTGAAATAGAGTTTTGATTCAGGACGTGTTTCGTTCGCCTTTTTCTTCACTTTAGAACTAAAGCAGCCTTTTTAGACGGACATTAAACATCTTCTGGTCCAGTGATGCGATTTGAGCTTTCTATAGACATTGATCTACCTGGATGACTGAAATGAACACCCTCAGATAATACCGTTTGTTGTTGGGGATGGTGAGCAGCATCATGACACGATGATCTAAAAGATGCCACATCAAAGACAGAGACCCTATTTAGTTTAGCTTTCCATATTCCCAATGTGAGGCTGATCTAATACAGGTGATAAGAGTTAAGGCCGTGGTATACAAAAAATTAACTCGTTCATATGACGTGTTTGTTTTCTCCCACGTCTGACGGCAAAGATGTTTGCACCTGCACAGCAATTGCCACGTAAAGCGCACGTGGTTTTGTCGGATTGTCGGTTCCAGAAAGTTGCAGAAATTAACAGAGGCAGTCACCCCTGTTCCCAAGTTGGAAAGGTGCTGTTTAACAATCCAACAAGAAACTTAAGTTGGAATCATGCTTCAGCTACGACGTGAGACGAGCGTCTCTGCAAACACACACAGAAAAGGATGTTATTGGTAACCACAGGTTGCAGTCAAGTCAGTTCACTGCAAGCAAGCTAAACTGTACACTATTCCTGTCAGGAGGTGGGTCTGCAACAAAGAGTTAACGTTACACAAATTTTACATAGAAATATAAAGGAAAAGCAATGCAAACATTTCCTCCTGTTCATGTTCCCATTCCTTTTCTTCTCATTTTTGAAGCGAACCAAAGAGAAGGAACAATTTCATCCTCTCTGCTCTTAAGTGTACCTATTTTTTTTTTTTCCCCAGTGGATAGTCCTCAGTCCAGTTCATTTCACAGATTAATCATATTTGTGTAGTTAAAAGTGTCATAACGGTGCTAACGGAAATTAAAACCTCCATACTCCTGGCTCTCCCTGCACGACACAGAAACCTTTGACAGGCATTTTTCCAACCTTGTGTAGTGATGCAGCAGTGATGCCAGTTGGCCTTTTAAAAAGTCAAATCACACCACACCACCTACCAGGGGTGATCAGTGGCACAGTTGTTCCCCTGCTAACTTTAAAAACGCATGGATGGATACTTTACATTCCTGAGTGAGGGTCTAATAAGTGTGTTTTACAGACTCCCCTTTTAGTGTGAACAACCCTCGCTCGGATACGGAAACCCATTCAACACCTCAGGGGTAGAGTGCCTGCACGTTATCACAGCCTGGATCAGCTTTAACAAGTCTAATTAGCACACGGGGATGACAGTGTTTAGGGGGTCATTTGTACCTCAGTTTAACATCATAAAAACTTTGACACGCATTGTTATAGTAACTGGAGGACGGATGATCGTTGTGTCGGTGAACTTGACTTAAAATGCTGCTAATACGGGGTAAAATGTTTTCGTCACTCCTGCGTTGCAGTCAGCTGGCAATACTGCGGCGCCAGTCAGGGAGTCCTTGACAGGCTGTCAGCTCCATGCAAATTGACTTGATTTCTCTTCTTGGTGTCCAAATTGCATCACTTAGCTCCTGAAATGGTACACCCCCCGATGCACTCTGCTCAAACATTCGGTCTCAGCTGTGCACGAAGGAAAAGGACAAATGGGAATAAAGAGGGGCACTTAGTGAATAGAGCTGGGCCAGGGTCAGTGTGTTTCAGCTGTGGTATGTTGTGATCTTTTCTAAAACACTTGCAAAGACCACTTAGTCTCCTCTCATTCAGCGGTGAGGAGGCGTTCACAGCCTCAATGGCTCTAACTCTTCTCACTTATCTCCTGCAGGCACAACCAGGCAGCCCAAGGAAGGAGAAGTCCCAGGGGTGGATTATAATTTCGTGACTGTTGACCGGTTTATGGAATTGGAGAAAAGTGGAGCCCTGCTAGAGAGCGGAACATATGAAGGTAAGGATTTAGTTAAGTCATGCTTAACAACGCGTGTGATTGTGGTTATTTCTCTTTGTTATATTTCCGAATTCTTATGGAATTTATGCGTCAGTAGGGCACGCAAGGCATTTTTTTCTCTGTGTCAGACTGACAGCAGTTTGAATGAATGCTGAGACGGAGCTCATCACTCCATGTCCACATGCTGCACACACACACACACACACACACACACACACACACACACACACTCACAAGTATGCTTCCACCAATCCATCTTTTGGCTCTGCGTAGACAAGAGTGTCATCAGTCATGAAGAACACTGAGAAGATTCTTTAAATTCTGAATGAAGAGAAGCCAGCACACGCGTGTGCACACACACACATACACACACATATATCCGTGCAGTACCTTATCGTTGGCTCTCTCTTGGCTCAGTCCTTGAGTCTGAGCTGCAGTGGCTCTTCAGTTGACTAATCAAAACAAACAGACACTCTCTATCCCCACTCTCCTGTGGTCAGCCAGACCCGAGGCTCGGATTTTAAACCACTCGAAAAACGCCTCTCCTGGTTTGCCCGGAAACCTCCAACTCTCAGGAGACCCCTGCCATTATATAGATAACACATAGCAGCTAACTTTCTTCTCTCCCACCTGACTCCGGTCTCTGTCGGGCCTACCACCACTATAGGAAGGAGAAAAAAAATTGCAGATGGCCAATTTAACGGTCAGTTGCCAAAAGCAATGTTAGATCCAGTCACTGATGGGAGCTGCTTTCCACAGGGTGAGGGAGATGGAGTTTCTTCTGCGTGGTCACTCGGCCATCACCCAGCGCTTTATATATTTTAATAAGTAAATGGACAATTAAATGTGGAATAAAAGGAAAAGGGGTGAAAATTAACAGGAACACTGTAGTGAGGATGGGCTGGTTGTTAGGGCAGCGCAGAGGTTTGAGTTGTTATTAGAGAGAACACTGTAGGAAGTTCTCACGTTCACTTCCTGCTACAAGTCACCTCGAGAAAGACAATGAACTCCTGACATCTCACTGTTAGTAAATCTGTGTTCATTCAAATACCTGTAATTTTAAGACGTAAATTGATTCGTAAATTGGGGGGAACTGCTAGTTCAGGAATTATTTTTTTCCGTGCTGCATTCCCAGCGGAGAACACCAGATTTTGTCCACCTGTCTCTGGACTCTCTCTGCGTTCCAGGTGGAGCACTGTTGGTCCTCGTCAAAGTGTTCGTGTTGACAAGTTGTACCCATTTTACTCTAAAATAAAAAACTGGGGAAAAATCTCAGTTGGAAAAATAAAAACATAATTTGCAAGCTGGATTTAACAATGAAATACAAACGTGGACTTTGGCTGCAGTTCCCCATTTACTGTGCAAGCAACAGAATTTTAAGCTTGGTAATAGGATGGGTTTTTTTTTACCAGTGCACATTGGGAAACAGTGTTGACTCTTCAGTTTTTATGTAGGTGGTCTTACAACATTTTATCGAAGAAGCAGATATTTTCCAACACAGTTACTCATCTTTTGTACTGCTAATTAGAACGGTTGTTTTATCCCCACTCAAGCCCAATATATAGCCTAGTATTGTCTACAGACTCCGGCCGATCGATCAGTCAGGCTAATATATCAGCCGATAATGCTGATAGCTACATATATGACAGCTGAATAGTAAAAAAAAAAAAAAATTTGCAAAGAAATGCCAAAGTTATGTTTGTAGGTAACTGAAAAAGAGTGTCTCTATTACAGAGTTTTTCAAGCAGGGACCCGGACAAATTTACCTTTTAACTCTAAAATGCACTGCTTAGTTGATACAGTATCTTGGTCACAATTCTTCTCTAACCAAATTCAAGGCATTCCTATTAACAATGTTTGTGTCATGTATTTAAAGAGAAAAAACCAAACAAATATCAGTCAGTATTACATGATCAGATTTTTCATAAACTGTCAAATGTTAAAGAAGAATCTGGTGTATTTCAAGCTGTAAAACCGTAGGAGGCTCCCACAGATTGCCCGATATAGGTTGTTCTGCACAAGTTCTCATTTCCCCGAATCTCAACAACGGAAGTGGTTTGCATGACCCACAGTGGCCAAATTTACCAGGAATACGACTGGTTGAAATATACTGTAATTGTCCTTAATGTCGGTATCTGCCTCAAATATGTTTCCCTTTCACATTTTCTTTTGTAAAATACAAAACCATCAAACAATATATGATGATCTTGGCTCTAAATGCTTGCAAATGCTCATTTTAATCATACTTTTGCTTACCTTTCGGATGTCTCTTCTCTCCAAGAATTTGTTGTGGGAATTAGTTAATAGAGGCTTTCATTTCTTTTTCTCTTTCTTAAGACAGTTCTATCAGCATTTAGGTGTGACGCTAGACTGAAATCAGTGCGGCTGTCTGATGTGACAGCAATTCCCCCACTTACTCAAACTTCAAAGTCCAGGTTTCTGTGATGCTGCAGGTTATTTAAATTCACACGTGAAGCATACTTTCTTCTCAGAGGCAAATCTTCAGCTCGTTAAGGCTCCAGGATTTGTGTCTCTGCTTCGGGGGTTCTAATCCCGACAGTCCCCATAATCTTTTTACAGCTACTCTCCTCCATTTTTTATTGCAGCCTCCGTGTTTTCCGGAACGTCCAGAAGGTCTTTCCGAATCAGAAGGAGACGCCAACTTATGGCTTTTTAAATCTCCTTGGCTATTCTTCTTGTTCTCCGACAGTCAGTGCTGGAGTTTGTCTCCAGTGCTCGAGCCTAGTGCATTAAACTAATCTGTATGGATTTTCACACACGTCGTTTTCTAATGTCTGATCGTTATGCCAGGAACACTTGAGGAATTGAGGAGATAGCTATGAGCTAATCTAATAGCAACCCTTATGTGAACTACCTCAGACCTGAACTATGGCGGATGTCCTTCTCTGGAGACTGACTCTGTGCCATGCCTGTAACCACAAAGATCTTCAGCTGTCTCTCAAGCACGGATTTAAAGCCTCAGAGGCAAGTGGTGTCTGATCTTTTTTTTAAAAAAAGGGAAAGTCTCTCAGACTTTGGACCAACATGATTCGACATCTCACTCCAGTATCTCTATTTTAAGTACAAAAATACTTGCTGTTGTTATGTTAAAACCTTCTTCCAAATGTCAAATTTTCAGAAGTTAAAAATAACAGTCTAGTGTTCAGCTTGACAACAATATCTTCTGCAGTTATTTCACTTGGCTTTGAAATTTTTTTTTCACAAGTCTTGTATACTTTCCTCAGGCCCCAGAGGAGCGTGTAACCTTACAATTTGAAGGATTGGCTCACCCCTAAAACACACAACCTCCCACTTAACCCCATGCAGATAAAATCAGTCTTATTTGCTCCATTTTTGAGATATCCACTGCTGAGATTTCTTCTGCCATTGCAGTATAATATATATGAATGGAATTTTGTTTGTTTCACTCAAAGCATTGATAATGACATTTAAAAAGCTCAACACTTAAATATCATTCCAGGAACAATCTCTGAGTTATCCACACATTCAATTGGCAGCCCGTTTTCACCATTTTCTACCTTTGGATCAGATAAGTCCCTAAAAGAAAATCTTGACAGTGACCTTCAAGTAAAAGAAAATCTAATCCCAAAACATGAAGTTATGAGGGTTTCACAATGACTGATGGAGACTGTCGGAAGAACTCGGCTGCTGCCAGCAGGCAAACTGAAGGACGGGGAAAATGTGAAGTCAACATTGAAGACCGTGGCAGGGCCTGTTGAGTTAGAGCCAAGTGAAAAACTGCAGTTCGCAGAGGTGGGTAGTTGGCTCCGACCCGAGACCAAAATTTACAGAGAGATACGGCTGAATATTCAATCCAAGCCATGCAGAAATGCACAGTCATAGAGTGTATCGGGAAAATCCGGGCATGGTCTGTTAAGTGGCCAATGGGCAGATGAGAAGATGGACAAGTTTGGCATCAACAACTATCCCCCAAAACTGGGTGAAATTAGTTCAGGATGAGGTGTGTGCCTGTCAAAGTGTCTCTTTTTTTCTTTTCTTTTTTTTGCAAATATGTGTTGCTTTGTCCCAGGTCTTATAACTTGTAATATTGTAAGACATGACGCGATGTGGGGACCCCAGCTTGTGTGTTCATGGAAACAACTGGCTTCGATAAGGAAAAGAATGTCAGGGGCATGGAACACCTCATCCTCCCCGTGGCGGCTGAAGTGGTGTCATGAACCTCTTTCAACCCACTGTTCCCACTTCTCTCACCCTTACTATTTTTACTCTGTCGGCATTTTTGCTTTGTATTTGCTCTCTTTTTCTTCACTCTTTCACTCCTTCTCAGTCTCTTTACATTTACATTATGTGCATTGAATTTAGCTTTATTGCTGTGTTTTCCTTATGAAAATTAAACAGAAATGTAGATTTTGTTAAAAAATCGTGTATGTTCTTGTTCCCTCTTGCGATTGTCAAGCATTTCTTCTCTGACTAGTTAAACATTAGAATAAAGAAAACGAGCCATGTTAATGTGACGCTGTCCTCAGCCACAGTGCTGCTTTGAATTAAATGCTAATATCAGTGTGCTAACGTGCGTGAAGGAAAAGTTGATTTATCATTTATTCACTTTTGGTGATGTTCCTATAGAAGTTTCAAGTCTCTATAAGGGGCCTTAGACAGATGTTTTATGAGTCCAGGGGGGCCTGCCTATGGAGCAGCCTGTTGCCTTACCATAAATGGAAATAAGCCAAGCTATGATGTGTCTGAGCTTCAGTTTATGGCCAGTGCATGGGCAGCGCGTGAACATTATATATGTTTATATCTTATTGGATGATGTGTTTGCATTGAAGTAAAGACAACCAATTGGGACTAAGTTCTTTGTCTCAATGAACGCTATAAAGATGATTGTAAGACTCTTTCTATTGAGAGACTCTCCTTTGACTCCTTGTGATAAAGTTTGTTTGTCTCCTATATTGTAACTTACAATATATTTCACCATAGCTCTATCAGTGTTTTGTGTGTTTAATTGTGTTCAGAGTATTCTGTAGAAAATCTTCCACAACAGATGTTAATGTTAAGCAGGTATAATGTTTACCATGTTCAACATCTCAGTTTTAGGCTAATGAGAATGTGATTAGTTTTGTGGGTATTTGTAGTGGAAAAAATAGTAATTTTTGACCACTGATGATGTCCAACGATCAATAAGATGATTACAATTCATCCTCTAGGTACCTTGAATATCTGATGCAAATTTCATGGCAATCCATCCAGTAGTTGTCAAGTAGTTGTCAAAATTTCACTCAAAACCAAAAATCTCCACCTCATTGTGCCACTCAAGGAAAACTCAAGGGATTAACAAAGTCATAAAGATTCAATCCTCTGGGGACCATGAAAATATGTACTGATTTTTCATGGCAATCCTATGAAAACTTGTTAAGATATTTAAGTCTTGACGACAGACAAACAGTCATCGTCATCCCTACTGCCATGCTCCTTGTACAGCTTAAAATACAAGATGTAAGTATTTAGCGTAAAAACGACTTTGGTCTCAATGTCTCCCACCTCTTCCTCCCCTATGTTCCAGACAACTTTTACGGCACCCCGAAGCCTCCAGCTGAGCCCAGCGCTCTGCTTCTAAATGTAACGGACCAGCTGCTGCCGGGCGCCAGACCCAGCTCTGAGGGCAAGAGGAAGCGTAATAAGTCAGTCAGCAACATGGAGAAAGCCAGCATCGAGCCCCCCGAGGAGGAGGAGGAGGAGAGACCCGTCGTCAACGGCAATGGCGTTGCCATCACCCCAGGTCAGCCCCGACAACGACCCTCAGACGCAGAGGCAGAGGTCACTTGAACCAAAAGCCCGGTCAGGACAGCTAGGTTGGAGGTCACGCTCTGGGTCAGGCTGGAGTCATAGGAATGGTCTCTTCTATAGGGGTTGCCTAGCAACAGAGACAGTAACATTGCTTTTACACGGATTTCTTTGACAGTTATTTTACACTATGTAATCTTTTAATTGGTTAAGTAAATATCTTTTTGTGCAATTCAGTGACCTGATACGTAAAAGTGTACATTATAAGTCAGTTTCACTGTCAGCGATTACCTCTGCAATCCAAACTGTCTATGATTAAAGCATTAGTTCCGTTGCTGCCTAGAATTTGATATAATTTATGAGGTATCATTATTAAGCACTGTCTCAGCCCAAGTAGCCAGAGGGCATACACATGTACATCAGGAGCCTGCAGCAAATATATTTTTATTAAGTGTTTTCTCTCACTCTGAATCAGCCCTGTCCAAAGCAGTGTCATCTTCTCTCTAAATTCTTAAAATAGGCGTGACATTTTACATAGCAAACAACAAGGCCAAACCTCTTGAGGCTGTTCCTATTCATGAAATAGCGTACAATGAAATTTCCTTATATTGGCCTCAACAGCAGCATTCAGAATAAGGTCCCGACTAAGAACCATCAGAACGTGCCTTCTGTTGTGTGCATTGTATAGATATCCAAATATGCACATACACTCAAACACGCGTACACATTCTTACACACACAGGAGCCCTTTTGAATGCATCCCATGATCACATGAAAGGACAATCATAAAAGAGGCATTATGAGTTTGATTTTTGTGATTCCAAATCGAAAACCATGCTTGGGTCCTGTGACTTTCAAAGCTGGTTTCATGGCCTCAGGATAGCCAAGTCTCTCACAGCACGGCTCCAGTCGTAACAGCACGAAAATTGAAAGAGTTCGGTCCGTCATTCCAGTTAGAGCCTGCGGTTACTTTTTGTACATTATTACTATTTTTTAGACGTTTGTACAGCTTTTAAAGCACTGTGGTGTTTTGACAAAAGAAGTTTGGTAAAAGGATGAGATTTTGGTTTTCCTACCGCAAGGAACTGAAACAAGGTAGGATTCTTAATTTGCGAGAGAAATACATCTCTACAAAAGTTTCTCGGATGGAATATTGCATCCTGTAGACTAATAATGACAATAAAATGTCATTTTCCTAACATCCTTAATTGCTTTACAGAATAAGCGGAAAGAAAAAAAGACAAAATTCTAAATTAAATGCAAGGAATGAAAAAGTAATGTATGCTGTAAATGTAAAAATAAAACAAAATGTCAGCTTTAGATGAATATATAACAATAACAAAAATGTATATACATTATACAGCACCTATCTTAATGTTTACAAAGTGCTGTATGGGATAAGAGTCATAAAATAACAAATTTAATTGTAGGAAATCAGATAGAAAAGAAGCGATATCATAAATGTAAAAGTAAAACAGAGAGGTAGAGATAAAAGTATCTAAGTGAAAGTAATTAAAAGGCACAACCAAGATAGCATCAAATTACATTAAACCCAGTTTATAAAATTCAGGTTTTTGGAGGTTATTTAACTTTTGTGTTCTTTTGACATTGGCATTATTTGGGGGGCCAATGCTGTATGTGTAACAATGATAATAAAAATAATTGCAATACCAATAGATTTTTAATTTAATTTTTTTATTCTTTTCGTCTGACCTTATTAAAACTAAATATTTAAAAAGTATTGGAAAAATGAACACTTCACTTTGCAACAAACTGAGACTGAACATTTGATGAAGGTGACGTTACATATGTTTGGGGTCACATAGACCTCAAAGAGGTCTAACTCCCTGTTTGACCCCGAAGAACAAACTTAACTCCTAGACTTATTTGGGATTTGGGAGGAGTAGTGCATGTAAAAGTTTTGTCAACAGTAACCAAAGATATAGAGCATATGAAAATCCATTGTATTTAACAATTTTTTATAACTTAGGTCTCCAAACAGCAGTAATTCTCATACAATTAGGGAACGTCCTGACTTATCAAGGTGATAAAACAATGTCAAGTATGTTTTTGAGCTTTTAAGAGGGCCTGGGGTCCCCAGGAGCCCAAACAGACCTCCTCAGGTCTCTTATTCCGAAGCCCTCACAGTCCTAATTGCAACGATACAATCACCTCAAGTCATTAAACTTGATTTAGGAAGAACTAGCAAGGATTTGTCAAAGGATTTTAAAGCAGTGCAATGGTTCATGAAGGGTCAAAAGTTCCATAAGGTGTCAACATGTACTGTAAATGATGCAGATGACATTGAATGTAAACCTGAGAGAAAATACAGGGACAGGAAAATTTTTTAACTGATTCCTATCGGTGGTGTTGAGATGCTCGATAACCTCGAGCTCCGGGCCGCTCAGTAAACCATGTTGGATGTTAAAGTGGGCCACTGCACTCGGCTCAGGGGGAGTTTTGTCTCTGTAGATGGACGGGGTGGGGGCTGGCCAGGAGAGCTGAAGGGGAATCAATAGAGCACAGCAGGCTCCCTGATCTAAGCAGATAGCTACCGCGTTCTTTACCTCCCATAGATTATCTTTCTGTCATTTGCCCCCTCTCCACTTCCCTCCACCAACTCTCTCCTCTGGGAAGTACACACACTTGCCATTTCTTTCTCTTTCTTCCATACACACCGTTTTTCTCACTCTTCAACACATTTAAACACTGCCACAACTCAAACTAGGACATCAAAGCCTGGTTCTCTCTCAATCTCTATGGTCTTCTCTGCTTTATTCGTCTTTCTGTCTTGTTAACCTCAATCTCTCCCTTTCTTCCCTTCACCTTATTCTTGCTTTTCCCCTGAGTCACCGCTTCCCCTCACCTTTTTCTAATCACTCTCTCATTTTTTTTTCTTCCTCCCCCCTAACCCTGACTCTCAGTAAGTCTCTTCTCCCAGCCTCCAACGTCTCTTTTTCCTCACTTCACCTCCTTGGTCTTTGACTCTCCTCAACCCGCTGTCCTCCCTGAGCGATAATGTCGTGCCTGACTCATCCTGCCCTGTTTATCACCTCAGAGTCGAGCGAACATGAGGACAAGAGTACAGACGCTTCGGGGGACGTCGCCCCGCAGACCAACCCAGCCGAGGCCTCCATGGAGGTGCCCAAAGAAGACGGACAGTCCCCAAAGACTACAGTACCCAAACCAGAGGAGAACGACGAGCTAGGGAGCCTGCCAGACAACTGGGAGATGGCTTACACCGAGAAAGGAGAAGTCTACTTCATAGAGTAAGTGTAACTAAGATCCAGTGGTTCATAAAACACGTCTGCTTAAAAATTAGTAAAACTCTTATTAACGTGCACATCTTCACTTCTGTTTAGTTCTGACAACACAGTATCTGATCACTGTGAGTCAAATACATAATCAATACAAAAATATGAAAACAATTATGAGACAAACAGGGCTTGTGGTAATCCAACTTCCCTCCAACTTAGTGTACACCTTTCATGAATATTCAAACAAATTTAACATCTAGTTAATGAGATTTTAAAAACTTTTCAGCATTAAAGTTATGTGATCATAGAGCTTTCCCCTTCAGTTCTTTGATGTATGGGTCTTCTGCCCAGCAAAAGATTTCCACCAGCTCTGCTCAGAACGCCTATCCGGAAAAACGTCAGACAATGAAAAGCTCATTGCCACTATGCAGTAGCAGAAAAGACAAAACACATTACTTTCAAATATCAGTTCCTCCTGAAATATACCATTGTAAAATTAAAACGCGCAACATTGCCAAACTCGCTGCCAGTGTGGTCTGCAAGATAACAATTTCAACGATACCTTGCATGACTGGCAGTAAGGATGCTAGCAGAATAGCTAGCTTGCAGCAGTGCTAGCTCGGCTACCCTCCATCGGTCATTTGACTCTCGCAGGTCGTATCTGTCCCTGGAGAGTCTCACATTTTTATGGACTTCAGTGGAAGACGTCTAACTCTGTCAGACTAAATTACGTTCTTTGTCACTTTACATCTGCTTGACGCCTAATGTCTGCGAAGACGATTGCTCAGCATCCGTTAAGTTTGTATTTTCGACATTCCTCCTGTAACTTATTTATTGAAAGTGACTAGATTAGGGCTACGTTACATCTAAATGTACTCCTGTATGTTCCTTTCTGTACATATACTGACACACACACACACACACACACACACACACACACACACACACACAGGGGCCATAACTGATTCTAGGTGGTTTAATGAGATTTAGAGGTCTCCTGAAATACCTTGCTACGCAGAACTCTGATATACAAACTCTAATTTTAATTCATTGGAGTTGTTAGCTTTTTACAGTTGCAGTAAAGCCACGGAGGTGAGTCTTTATTACATCAGAATAATGGAGTTCTTGCATGTGTTTTTGTGGTGGTGTGGAAGAAATTGTATGTGCATGTATGTGGATACCATCAATTAATGAAGCCATGAGAGGAGATTATTTTGCTATTACAAAAGATTTATTGCGTAATTTATTCATCTCAGTCATTAGGCTACATTTCTCCGGAGCATCCACTGAACCCCAGCACTCTTGAATGCATCATAGACTGCCAGAAGCTACAAGGCAACACCAGACTAGGAAATGAGATGGTGTTGTCATCCAGCCAGGCACATGTTGCCTCTTCATGTCTGTTGCCACAGAGGCAGACTTTTAATTCTTTCCACAGCAGATGAATCACCATATGTCTCCTCCCCCAAACAGAGAAACCACATGCTCCCGCATCCATCAAACACAGTACACACCTAACGCTGTTAGCCCACTGAATTTGCATCTTCAACTTTTTTTTTTTTTAGGCGTAAGTGGTGCCATGCCAAAGCGATAGCTGTTGCCAAGAGGATGCTTGCCTTTGATTGGCCTCCATACAAGATCAGTTAATTTACCTACGGCCCTTGAAGTGAGGTGGCTGAGGAGAGGAATAGAAGAAGGGAGAGAGAGGTGGGAGGAAAAGAAAGTGATAGTGATTAAAAATACTAAAATAAAAAAGAAGGTGAGAGGGAGGACAAGAAAGAGGGAGAAGTAGTAGATTTTTATATGATAAATATTAATAGAAGGGGATAGAGGACCGGAAAGGAAAAGAGTGAATCGCATAGGAGGAAGGGCGTGGAGAAAAAAGGAATAAAGGAATGAGAAGGGTTGATGTAAAACAAGAGCCAAAGAAAATTTACCTTACCTTGAACTGCACTTTATTTTGGCTCAGAATTTGGCGTGGGCCTTAATTTCCCACTTTTATCTATGTGTACGCTCATTATTTTTTGCTCAGTCTTCAGTTTATAGCTCTAGGGAAGGCAGTGTTGGATAGTCCACCACTTTGGTCCAGACTGAAATATCTAACAACTATACATAACAACTATTCAATGCGTTGCCATTAAATAATTTTTCAAACAGTCATGGTCCCCAGAGGATGAAACCTAATGGTTTTGGTCCCCAGATCCTCCCTTGTCTCTTCGTGCCCATAGGTGCTTCCCTGCATCCTCTGTACTGTATGTGTTTGATGCCTAGTTGCAGACAAAATTTCCTTCGGGAAAACAAGGGAGACCCCTTCACTGCATCCCCTTTCATCTTCTGCTCACCTCGTTTTTCTACTGTAGGCACTTTGTACACCTCCCCTGCCCCCCACCCTCCTTACTGTTGTTCCGTCATCGTGAAGGGAGGCCATTGTGGGTCCAGTGTTTCAGACGAGCTGCAGAGATGCATCAAGTTTCTCTGGCACATCATCATATCTGATCTAGAGCCAGCCCTCTTTCCGAGGCTCTGGATGAATCTGCCAAGCCCACATCTGTTCCCCTCCATCACCCCCTCAGTCAGCCTTCTATCCTTTTCTGTCCCCTCTCCTCTCCCCCTCCTCTGCCTGCTAATGAGAGACAGTAAGCAAATTAAAAGTATTGATTGCCACTTTGTTAACCTAAAGCTCTTTTTTTTTCACCTTTTTAGAGGCAGGCACCCAAGGGACTCTCATCTTTCCTCTCTAAAATCATTCTCCAGATGAATTAAGAATCCACCAACCTCCTTCTTTCTTCCTGCCAAGTCTCCTCTCTCTCGCCATCTATCACACTCCCTCTCACTCTCTCTCTCCGTCGTCTCTTCGCAGCCACAACACCAAGACAACATCGTGGCTGGACCCGAGGCTAGCCAAGAAGGCAAAGCCACCCGAGGAATGCAAAGAGGATGGTGAGTACTGCGTCTCTATCTTCTGTTTTTGCTCCACTTTCGCCCTTTTGTGCTTCTCGCACTCATTCATTTTAATTATTCAAGTTGCCCACAGCATTTATTTTACAAGATTTAAGGCTTGCCTGTTGATCTAATGAGGAGCACAGTGAGATGATTTCATCCGAGACTTCAGTTCATTGAAAGAACATTTAGTGATTTTTTTTTTTTTTTTTTTTTGTGCCAGTGTTTTTCTATTTCTATTTACTGGAGTTATGTGGCGGCAATGTTCACATGCGTGTCAGCTCCGGTTGCTGAGGATAGGAAGTCCCGTGATATGTGTTCAAAGCCCAGGTCCAGAGGGACTGGAGGTTACAAAGACTTCTTTATTCTCAACTGAGAGAGACGTGGAGTGTCCCTCGCCCAACCACACACACAACAAACACACACCAGAAAGAAAAGAGAGGGATGAATGTCAATGCAGCGAGCGTTTTATAGACTAGCTTACATAGTATATACAAGCGTGTCATCTATCTCTTTCGGCCTCACTCTCCCTCCCGACTTCCCCATTCGTCTTTTCTTTATGTGTGCAACCGAGAGGAGATCTATCGTCTGAGTTATAGACAGGGAGGTGGAGCTGAGGAGAAGAACTGGAGTTGGAGATGGACACAGACAACAGATGAGAAATGACAGTCATTTATTTTAGTGTACGTCGGCGTGCGAGTTTTGATATATGTTGGGGGGTGTTTGTGCGTGTATTCTCGGTAAACACATAACCACAAGGATAGAGTTTCTCTAAAAATACATTCGGAACTCAGACACGTACGCGTTCAGACAGAGAGACAGACAAAACAAGCGCACACTCGGGTCAAATTGTGTTCTCACATACCTCTTTCGATTTGTTTTAACCTGCCTTGTTTTCCAGTTGTGTGGGACGATAGGTCAGTGTGGAGGGCACGGCTGCATCAAATATAGTCTCAGTATTGGATAAATTGCCAAGATATTCGGCGCAGACAATCATGGTCCCCTCAGGATGAGCTTTAAAACTTCAGTGATCCTCTGACTTCTCACCGAGGACCATCATCAGGTCCAAATTTCATTTTGTCTAATACTTTGACTTATGACCAAATACCTGAAAAACTAATGATATCAGCCGCACTTAGTGCTAATCAGCAAAAGTTTGCATGCTAACACGCCACACACCATACCTGCTTGACATCGGCATGTTAGCATTGTCACCGAGAGCATTTTAGCATGCTTATTGCTAGCATTTAGCTCAAAGCAGTGCTGTGCCTAAGTACAGTCTCACAGAGCTGCCAGCATGGCCATAGATTCATAGACATGTTGTTGGTTAAATTACGTTATTCACATTTTTGTAGAATAATTTTCTGTAAATCAACTAGACCATTAAATTAAACGGTATAAAGCTGAAAGTATGTCAGTGTCAAGAAACAGTATACTTGAAGATATAAATAAGCCGACAGAAAAAGTGTTTGCTACCTTGATCCAGATAAAATAAATGTTAAGAGATATTTGCAGATACTGTCTGACTCCAGCAAGATTGAGTCAGAGACAGAGGAACGGTACCTGGTCTGAGGACATTTGCACTGTGCATGGTGGCATTAAACATGAGGACTGCTTCTTGTTAACACCTTTCCCATTTTATCCTTCCAACAGAATTACCACCCTGATCTTTCATTTTACTCACAAGACTTCCTGTATAGTCGCCGAATGTCCCATTTCCCTCTCAGTCTTTACATTAAAGGGAGAACGGTCTCCAAGATGATGAAATGAAACAGAAACAAAGACGGAGAAAACCTGTGGGGAATTAGTCAAAATGTGATTGCACTTTCATCTCCAGCACTTCCAGTCCTGTTTTTTCTACTAAAGACGCTCCACAAGAGGAGATGTGCTGAGGTGATTGTGATTATTGATCCTGCTTGCGTGACTCATCCAGATAGTTGGTCCCAGCTGAGGGGATCATGGTGAAACATGGAGGCTGTAGATCCGTAAAGGGGTAGAAACATTAAGATTGTTGTGCCAAATATTGGGATTTTCAGGATGTTCTTCTTTTTGACTGTCGGGACTGAAAGATGTTCGCATGTCAGGGGAAATAGTAAATATGAGTGGGGTGTCTTGCCTTTTTCAGGTTTCAGAAACTTTTAAGTTTGTATCCAGCTTAAAGGGTTTCTGTAAGCAGTCATACGAGAGGTGTGTTGTGCACTCCAAACGGCTACAGCCTGGTGGCTGTGGCCCACCCCTGGGAGCTGAGCTCAGTTAGGGAGGGAAAAGCTGCCTCTGTAAATTTGGTATTGATTGGTGGAAAATGTAGCGAGGGGGTGTGTGTGTGTTGTCCATGTTTGGACCTGAACCGTGCTCTGATAAGCGCTAACGGGATTGCAGGGTGGACTCTGTGACCTGTGACGGGACAACAGGCTGAGAGGCGGACGGTATTAATTTGGGTTTTGAGTATGGAGGGAAACACACACATACAGTAAAGAACAGATGTAGAAGTCCTTAGGTCCTTGACTTAAGGAAAAGTGGCAATGCTGCAATGTAAAAACACTTGATTAGAAGTCCTGTATTCAAAATTGTAATCGAATTTTGCTTGAAATGAAGTGTTTTCATAAAAATGCAGGCTACTTAAGTAATGTAGTTCCGATTTATCACAGCATGTGTGTCTTATGTTTGTTGCTGTGGAAACCGGGAGTGAGAGCACCCCCGAAATGTTGGCCACAATCCCTCATTGTAAGCGGCATCACACTCGCCGCTGGAAGTTCTATGGAAAAAGTCAGATGTCATCACTGGCATCTCGAAGGCATCAGCATTCCCTTCGCTTCGCTCGTAAGGCCTTGTTATGTAAGTTGCTGACATATTTAACATCCCGAGTCAGGTTCAAAGTGAACCACGACACCAGGACACGGAGTGGGTTCGCTTTAAATGTTCCTCATGCCAGCTCTGAACTGGGGAAGGCTGGTTTCTGGTACTATGCACCTTGCTCCTGGAATGAACTGCAAAAAACAAAGTACAGTTGGGGGGGAACACGTTCCACTGAGGGAATTTAAAGTTCCACTTACTTATATTACTAATATTTGTGTTTGTGTGTGTGTCTGTGTGCATGATAACTGCTTTGTGTGACCGAATTGTCTTGTCGTGAATCCCGATGTTGTATCTCTTGCGAAATAAATAAAACCAACTAACTAACTGCAGCAAGTATTCTAAGTTGAAATGGGAAGTCTGTTTGTACATTTGAGTTTATACAACCAATAGAAATGGTGGATAAGAAAATAAAAATAAGGCCCAAGTTGTAATAAACTGGATTTATTGTATTTACCAATGCAATAAGCAGCACTTAAATACTTTGAGTTGAGGTGGAGCTACTTTTACCTGCTTTATATAATCTTTGGCCGTTTGGTGGTGGTAATAGTCTAGCCGGACGGATGTTTGTTGTGTAAAATCTTAACGTAAACAGAGGTGGAGCCAGTATTCTGATCCTTTTACTTAAGCAAAACTACCAATACCATGCTATAAAAACACTCCATTACAAGTAAAAGTCCTGGCCTGGTTAATTACAAGTATCTAGTAGTATTATCAGCAAAATGCACCTAATGCTGAATAATGGCCCCTGTGATTATTACACTAATATGTATTATATGATTATTTAATTATTGCTGATGCATTCATGTGTAATGTCAAGCTGATTTTTACTAGTTGATACACGGTTGGGTAGTTTAATCTTTAACAATGCGTGATATGTTGTCAGCTCTTCATATATTTTGTATTTAAAGTGTTAATCTTAAAAGTAACTGGTAACTCCAGTTGCCGGATAAATGTAGTGGAGTAAAAAGTGCGATATTTCCCTACGAAATGTAGTGGAGCAGACATATAGAGAAGCATGAAAATGAAATAGGTATACCTGAGTAAATGTTTTCACCGCCGGTAAAGACAACTTGTTCCTTCTTATGTTTAAAGTCAGTAGCAGCGCATACAACCGGCTTCTGTCAAAATATGCAGGGAAATTTGTGTTCGGTTTAGCGCGTTCATTCCTGCATGTTCAAAGAAGCGTCGGCTCCAGTGAGGACTGAGCAGTTGACATCACAGGCGCCTTGTAGTTACATAACTCACTCTATATTTCTCTCCCTTTCTGCCTCTGTCTTTCTCACCTCCTCTCTCTATCTCCATATCCATCTTCGTCCCCCTCCCTCCCTCCCTCCCTCCTGTCCTCCCGTGTCCTCTTTTTGTTTCGGTAGTCGAAAAAGAACTAGGACAGGCTCTTTACAGAACCTCGCTGTTTTCTTTAAACACGCTGACCAAAGTTAGTCGGGTTTTTTTTCCCCCTGTCCTGCCAAATATTTGTTGGCTGGGGAAAAAGAAACCGAGGGGCCCCGCTGTTGTCTCACTTGGTTCTTTACTTATTCAGCCTGTTTTCCACCTCAGGTATGCCGACGCAGGTAGCGAGAATCCCCCCCCGACAAGTGAATTAAAAGCAGACTAAACTGTGAGATGTTGTTCATCACTATTTCAGCATGTTTCATCAGATGACAGTGTGTCCTATCCGGAGAAGCTAAGCGCACACAACACAAGATGTACAGTATATGAATATAGACAGATAGAGGGATTATAACTTTGATGATGCTCAGGTTTGAAGGATTATAACCGTATTAGAGTGCTTCTTTGTCTTTCACTTCTATGAATCCCAGAAGACAGCACTCGTGTGTGTGTGTGTGTGTGTGTGTGTGTGTGTGTGTATAGAGAGCAGTAAAGAAATACATGTAATTACATTCGGATCATGTGAGGAGCTTCGCGGGCAAAGAGACAAAGTTGTTATCGTCTCTCACAGGCTAGCTCACACTCCTGTTTTGTTCTCTCTCCAGGGGAAATAGCAGGGTTGGTGTTTTAATCATTTTTTATTTTATTTTCTCACCTCTGTAGAGAAAAAAAAATTTGAAAAAAAAAAACACCGTCCTCTGTGAGTGAGTGTGTGTGTGTGTGTTTGTGTATTTGTGATACCTCATCACTCATGTCCAGATGGATGCCACAAGGCGACACCTCCTTCGGCCTGGGAAATGTCATCTCTGCTGCTCACCCCGTTGTCGTTTTAGCCAGTTCAGTGGGACCTCGGAGATACATTTTGAATTTTTTGAGGGATGCAGGAAGTTTTTTTTTTAGGGGACACTGAGCACACACTGATGTGAGCAAACACTCTTTTCACCTTGTGCGCGCAGTCCCGCAGATGAGTTATTACAGGCGGGGAGACGCGGCGCCCTCCCTCACCTCGAGACTCCTTCAGCAGTCGGGAGTGGGGGAAGCGGGGAGAGGCACGTGTAGCTGTCTGCGACATGATTGATGGGTATATTTTGAGAACATCCCCAGCAGAGCGTGCCTGAGGCCTGGAGATTGGAAGGAGGATTCAAAAGACTGTGTGGCAGGTGTGTGTGTGTACTAGTGTTTCGCATGTGCCTGGTGAATTAACTACGTGCGTGCGTGTGTGTTTCTGTGTGTGTGTGTGCGCTCATGTGTATCAGTGAATTTTTTTTTTTTTTAACTTCACCCAAGTGAACAGACATACTAAGTAAAACTGGGCAATTAATCAGTATAGTATCGATAGTTTGATCTTTATCTTTACTGTGGTCTTTGTGACTGGTGATATTCCATATTTTTCCTTTTCTCAACAAACCCCATGTAAAGATTCTACTAACAAGTATTGCCTCTGTATCCAAAGCCTGATATAATTTATTCCTTCTGTGCCAAAAAAGATCCGCTGTTCTCCAAAAAATGATTGAAAACACATAAATGACCAGTGATTAATGTGTTACTTCTCTTTGATGAACATGGGCACTAGTTTATTTTGAATTAATCTCACATACACCGTCCTGCTGCTGGAAATACTCACTAGAGCACCAAGTGTGTGTATCAATCCGCGGCTAAAAATAGTCCCTAAATTCATTATTTACTCCTGTTTGAGTAACATTTGCTACAAATTCAGCTGATCTTGGAAATGACTGAGCTTTATTTAAAAATTAAAGCTACATATTTGTGACTTGTTTTTCAAGCTTAACATCTTCAGTAGGAATAAATGGGTTTGGGGCTAGGAGCCACAGAGGGGGCAAAGAAGTCGAAAAGCTTTGAGAAACAGACTAACGTCAGCTTTTTTTTTCTCGTGATTTGTTGATAATGAGAAAAACATAGACCATCACCAGCCTTATCTCTTAGGTGACGGCTTATTTTATTTATTTGAGAATTCTTGCTCCATAAACAGTAGCAGGAACAGTAAATCATTCTAATTATTTTGGCCTAATATTCATATTACAAATTGTTTTTTTAAATATTTGCTTAAGCACCAATATTAATCCCCAGATGATACAGTTATATTGCTACCCCAGTGCTAATTCCTATTGGTTTATTTTATCTGTGACTGGTTTCTCTACTGAATTTTCAGAAAATGTGTCACAGAACATATCACCGTGGTTATATACAATCTGGGGCTGCTATTAACTATTTTCATATCAATTGATATGACAGTTATTTTCTCAAAGAAATATATATGCCCTAAAAAACAAAAAAGGGGGAACTGAAAAAATCCACATTAAAATTTCGTAATTTGAGAAGCAGAAACTTTGATGTTTCTTTCTTCTGTCAAATTTACTTGAAAAATGACTTGAAAACCACTTTAAAAATTTACCTGATTATAAAAATTGTTGCCGATTTTTCTCCTGGCGATTGACTGGCGATCATTTTAGCTCTAATACAATCAATGTACATATATTGTGCGATAGAAGATTTCACCTATATTCCCCACTTCTACTATGAAGTGCATCCCTGTCAACCTATTTCATTGTACTTCAAGATGTTAAGATTTGATTATGCCCAAATTAGCTGTGATTCAATTTATGTAAAGCAAAACTGAATCCTCTAATTGCTTTTTTACGCCACTGTTCCAGTATGTGACTGGTATTTCAGTCCTTTTTACATTTTTATTTGTCTGTTTGGACTCCACTTGAGTTAGAAATTAGTTGAATCTAATTAACCTTAATACATAATTTTATCTTATCAAAGAGAGCCTATTATAAAACAAGCTACTTTACATAATCATCCTATTTAACAGCGAACAAAAGGGTCCCTCAAAATGGCACTGCTCCACTCCTGACCACACAGGGACGAGGAGAGTTTTTAGTACAGTACTACTGCAGCAGAAGTGGAAGAGGAGACAGTGTTTGTGCACGTTTCTGTGTGCAGCTGTACTATAAGTGTTTTTCAAAAAGATCTAGCCAAATAAACTTTGGAGGCAAAAGGAGGAGAGAGTAAGTGCCGGGTCACAGTTCAGCATGTCTCTTCCCCATCCTTTGAATTTTCTGATAAGCTTGTGAATTCTTTTTTTTTTTTTTTTTTTTAAACTATCCTCCGATCGCCAGACCAGTGAGACTTTGCCGTAGAGGGAATGTAAGGACATGGATTTCTCTGCACAGCACAGGTGCATTAAACAGGAAAACAAGTTGTGGAAGAACAGTCGCTCATTGAAATGGAGCCCGATACACCAGAAGAGAAAACCGCCGCCAGCATGTGACAGTTAACTGATGTGTTGTCAAAGCCGGAGGTGTTGCATTGACTTTTCCTGTCGAGCGGGGATGAATTGGTTTGTTAATCATTTCCTAAAAGTCTTGAATCAAGAATCTCTTCCCAGTGGAAAGAAAATGTACCCATGGCTAATGTCTGTTGGTCTGTGATGTAAAAATACACCAGTAAATCTCGGCTCATCTATCAATGTCAAACCCTGTCCCAGCTTGTGCAATTTATCATATTCTAAACAGATTCATCCACATGATTCATTCGGAGCTATTAGTACGGCTGAGCTTGTGCACTTGTCCTCAGGGATCCTTAGCATTTTGATTATGTAAGTCCAGTAACATGTGCCCATACTGAGCATGTGTACCGCATGTCAAATCAAATAGGTTACCAGTGCTGTTTTCAAGTCTTCTTGGAAAAGGTTCGAGTCAGTCGAGAAAGTCTCAAGTCCCTGACGTCAAGTCACAAGTCTTCAGAAGTAAACTGAGAGTTAGTCCTGAGTCTTTCAGGTCACCTTACTTTTTATTCTTCCGATATTTCACAGGAGCCAAACTTGAGAATGGAATATTTTTGCATTCAAGTGTCAGGTCAAGTCTTTAGTTCGTCAAGTCGTAAGTAAAGGCCCCTAAGTACTGTGTGGTTTAGGGCTGTCCAAGACAAAAGTTGACACTTGTGAGAGAAATGTGTTGAAATCTCTGGCCATCTGTTCAAAACATTGGCCCTAGATCCCGAAAGGGATCATACTGTAGGTTGTTTGTGTATGCCATCTAGAATAACACATTATGGCATTTTCTGATGTGCTGCCTCTATCAGCTGGAAGACAACATTAGTCTGTGTCTCACAAAACTGTCACAAATCACTGCTGAAAAACTGATCTGTTTATGGTTAAGGATTTTTGGGTAGGTTTAGGCATGAAGAGGCACTGTAGTTTTGGTTAAAGTGACTCCTTTGTCAAGTTTAGGGGACAGACGCTACTTCATGTCATGGTTGTGTCTGTCAAGGATTGTGGCCAAGATTTTATTAGACCCATCTCATTGAGCGTGACATGCAATGAAGATTGCTTTAATCTCGAAGTGTGTAGGGGCCCAGATTCAAGTTTCACAGTAGTCAAATCCAAGTGAAGTCTCAAATTGTCATTTTTGTGGTTTTGAGCCTTACTTTAGGCAAGTCTACATCTGTGTGCATTACCCCGCTGTGTTATTTTGGATCACACGTCCTAGTTAGGGCAACAACATTAGTTGGCAACCCAGTTACTCTCACGCAAGATAATCGTGCCCCGCTGGTTCAAGGCTCTGATCCTTGAACAGCCAGCAGCTGTCATCCGAGGTCCCCCACCCAGTGAGACTGAGGCAGGTAAATTTGCCTTTCTTGAGATTTTCTCTGCCAAGTCATGTTTACCCATCAACAAGCTCAGCGTGGCTCAAAAAAATACTTTGACAAGGCCAGTGAGCTCCACTCAAAGCGCACAGTGTCACTTTCCTTACAACTTGGTCGACTCTGCTTTTGATTGTGACAGGCAGCGTAGTACACAAACGGGAAAATGTTTTCCTTGTTATTTGGAGAGAGTTCCAGGTTTATGAATAAGAATAATAAGAATAAAAAGATAGAGAATTCAAAAATCGAACACTTTGTTGCCTATACAGCAGAAGGTTAGCTGAGGTTTCCACAACCAACATTTCTGCGGCTCTTCACAGTGGACCTGGAAGCCTAGATCATTTTATAATAAATGGCCTCATTTTTCTGCACACGCCACTATTTATCGCTGGTGAATCCTGGGAATTGGATTTCACGGTTGGTCTGGGTGTATTCATGTTCAGTGGGGCAAGTGGGCAGCAGGTTCTGTCCCTGCTACAGAAACGAAACACGTAAGGCCTACATCTAATGTCTTGTTTCACAAAGTGAGGTCTGCTTGTTTTATGATAACAGTTCAACAGTCAAAGGATCAAATATGGGTTCAAATTGCCTTTCAAAGCACAAGAGATCGTTTGTAATTTTAGCACACTGATATCAGCCTCTGCTACATCTGTATCAGAGCTGTATCAAGTTACTGCTAATGCAAACACAACTTCCTGATGCCACCTCTACACGTTAGAAGAATTCAACTGACAAAACACGGGGTGGCTTTTACTGTGAAGCGGTCACAGGAAATGCGGTGCATGTCGTCACCGAGATTAGCACTAGCAGCAGTCATACGTCAAAATTGCATTGACAGAGGAGGACAACAGTCGTTTTTTTTGTGAGCGGATTAGTTTTAAATATTGCAGAGATGAAGAGTAGGTAACCAGCTTTACTGTCCCCGGCTGTTGTGTGGAAAACACAACATGAAAACAAGTCGCGTTTGCTCAAGACATGATGGAAAAATGCCCTTTATTGACTCCCGTGTTCATTAAAACAATGTGAGTTTGTTCGGCTGCACAGTAAACAGACATTCAACATTTCAGAATCTGAAAGGTTTAAGAAATTGCACAAAAGTTTCTACAAATAGGAACCACGCAATCTTTGTGGCCTCTGCGTTTCCTTTTCAGATCCAGAGGTTGAGTTTTGAAAATAAAAAATATGTAGCACTGATGTAATCTAAGGATTCTTGGAAATGAAAATGTAAATTCTAAAGGTCATTTTATCGTACGGGTTCTCAAAATCATAGTAATTTTATTTTAATATGAATCTGTGAATTTAAGGGAAGCTCAGTTTCTTTGTCTGTGGTGGCACTTCAAAGACTTTCCAGCTTAAGTTTGAGTCTTAGATTATTGAGGTTGGACTGTATTAGCTGAGTCTCAACCACTGCTCACGAAAACAGCAAACTAAACTGCATTTATTTGTTCAGAAGCCTATATATTATAGATTTTATTGGAGTGTGCCACTAATTGTGTGTTCTCAAAATCACACCTTGTGTCAGTGGATTTTGTGCCTGTACTGACCAGCAGACCCTCTAAGGGATTTTTTTTCACAGTAACTTCAATGCTGGAATGTGCACTGCATTGAGAGGTGATATGATAAATGAAGCCCAGTACAGTGCAATAACCCGTAGGAAAGGACTTTAATTTTTGGTGTCTACTAAAGGCTTGAGGCGCTGAAAATGATTTGGTTCAGCTGGTTTGCTCCTCAAAAGGTGTAAGAAAAGAGAGAATGTAAAAACGAAACAGGACATGTGTAAAATCCCTGGGGTGTCTCAGGGCTGTGTGGTTTGCCACCCTGTTCCACAGACCAAATTAGAAAAAAGCAGATGAAAAAAATGCACATGCTCGTAAGCGTGAAGCTTCACTTCAAAAAAAAAAAGGGGGGCCTTTTTCTGAGACTGAGTGTGAGAACATGAGACGAGAGGATCCATCGGGAAGAAAGAAGTAGAGATGGAATGAGAGAAGAAGGAAGGGGAAATAAGGTGAAGCAGAAAAAGAGAGACATATTAATGAGTGGTACTCGGGGTGAGAAAATATGGGGAAGATGCCAGGATGCCTCCTGCTGGTAGTAAGTGGCCCTCCACCTGTGACTGCCGGAATGGATGTTGTAGTATGACTAGGGGTTGCAAACATTTTTCTTCTCGCCTTGGGGCTCCATCACGTGAGCTCCTACCTTAAAAATTTCCCACCAGCTCGACGTTTTCATCCTGGAATGCGTCCGGCATTGCTGACTTCATAGGGTATGGCGCGCGCGCACACACACAGTCTCTCTCTCTTTCCCTCCTTGTCCCGGGGAGTTAGCACTCTATTGCAGACTGCGGACGGAGAGGTTATAGATGGCACTCGGTGGAGCCACACAAAAGAGCGAGCAAAGAGACATCCCAAGTTCGGCATTTATCAGCGCACTGCTCAGTAAAAGTAACAGCACTTCAGTGTGTGCTTGTGTTTGTGTGCGCGGGTCGGGGCACTGCAGCCTCGGCACCACAAGAGCATCTTAAAGCGCGACTGTGTTAACTCCTGCCACTGGGGCCACTGCCAAGAGAAGAGTAATATCAGTAATACACAGAAATGTCTGTGGACCATTAGCTAAAATTAGTTAACATAAGCCATCATGAGCATCGTTGCTTCCCGAACTCAGAAGATAATTGCGGTCTACTACAAGCAAGTTCAGAGGATCGTGGGGCCTTTTGGGAAATATGCTGTTTTGCTTTCTTTCCGAGAGGTAGCTGAAAAGATTGATACCCCTGTCATGACTGTACATTAACGTGAGAATGTTTAACTTTTAAAGATCTAGCACAGTCATTCTCTCACAAATAAAAAGTTGAATTCATAAGCATTAAAAGGGACTCTCGGGATTTGTGCCGCTACTTAGTCAGGTATGAGCAGTGGTTTATGATCGATTATGTTAACTAATGTTAGCAAACTTTACATGGATATTGACGAGTAACAGATATTTCTGAGTCAGTTGACTTGACGTTTGACTCGTCTCTGCCGGTGCTACTTTTACGCTATGTTTTACTGTTATCCCTCAGTTGTCATCTGTGGCCACAGTGGCTGCTGTTCATCTGAAAAAGGTCTCACCTTAGGATCGTAGCTAGACCCAGGATGCAGTTGGTTTAGGTCAACAGGAAGACTGGAAGCAGGGAGACTCAGCTAGTCCTTTAGAGGTGCTTGCATGCATGTGTTTTAGCTTGGGAGAGGGCCGTGCTATCTGTTTCACCCTGCTTCCAGTCTTTTCTGGGTTGAACTAATCACATTTTGGCTTAAGCCACATACTTAACAGATATGAGCGTGGTATCAGTCCTCTCATCTAACTCTTGCCAGAAAAGCGACTGAGCATATTTCTCAAGACGTTCAACTATGCATTTTGATTATTGAGATCTAGGAACAGAGTAGAATGGCTTAAAAAAATCCCAAACAGAGAAAGAAAGACTAGTATCCTGGCAACCATTTCGGGTGAATTCACTTTTCGGTTTTCCGTCCAACTAAAGCTGTTTAGATAATCTGATTTAACTGTCGGCTTCCTCCCAGCCTCGGTGATCCTCTGACCGCTCTTGTTTCTTGCCTGGTCTGACCTTGTTACAGCGGCGTTGTACTGTAACTGATGATGATGGCTAAAATGACGAAAACAAGACCCAAGATAAAATAAACCAGAAATCTCCTTCAAGTGCCATGTGCAGCTTGATTTGTGGAGACATTTCTGGCTTCTTTCTTCTTTCTGTGGACATTTTAATAGAAAAGCTTTTAATTAGAAGACTGGTGAGATTCATGACAGCCCTTTTGATCTTCGGTTTTTGCGTGGGCGTCTTTGTTTGTGTATATGTAAAATGATAGAGAGGGTGTGTCTGCCTGTATAGTAAGTAACATTGTGTGTGTGTGTCTGTGTGTGTGTGTGTGTGTGTGTGTGTGTGTGTGTGTCTGTGTGTGTGTGCGCCTGTGTGTAGAGGTGAGAACATGTAAAGCTCTCTTTCATATTTAATGAGTGGAGATGGGGCTAAGGAATGTTGCAGTGTTCACAGGAGGTATTCCCGTGGGCTGTCAACTTGCTCGCAGCACTCTGTTATATTGCTCACAACCGCGTGTGTGTGTGTGTGTGTGTGTGTGTGTGCGTGTGCGCGCGTGTGTGTAGTAAGTAGGCATTTTAGCGAGTGTGCAGGCAAAAAATAGTGCATCCTAATGAAAGTTTAATAATTTGTTTTGAGGGGATGGGGGCAGGGGTTCAGACGAGCATATGGCACGTGCATGAGCATTGCACCAGCATTGTTGTGATTATTTCTGCTCTGCGTGGGAGGGCTGGGAGGGATGTCTGTAAACTAGGCCAAGGAGTAATATTAAATGTATGCAATGACCATACAGAATAGTATCTGTGGTGTGTGGCGCTTGACGTGTGTTTCTCTGAAGCTGCGGCCATGCCCTCAACCAGCCGCAGGGTCTTCGGGAGCATGAGGCGCTTTAGCGCTCCCTGCAGTTGCTCCCTTTTCTGATTAGGAAGCATTGTCTCCGCTGTTATCTCCTCTCTCATCCTGATTAACTTTGCATTGTCACTAATCAAAGCTCGTGTGATTCTAAGCTGAGCTGCACTGGAACACACTGTCCCCAAGCTCCGTGCTAGATTCATTTTGGATGCTATTTTAAACAAGAGCCTCTCATACTATGTACCCAACTCGGTTCTGAATGATCATGTTATTATGATACAACACTAAAGTCTGCATGTGGGAATATGTTTTAAATGCTAATTGTTCATATCCTGAAAAGCAAACGGGGAACTCCTTCCAGTCATGTATTTAAGAGCTGTGTTGTGTCAGTGAGCTGTGGGCAGAGGAAAGAGGAGAGGGGAACTTTGAAAATCCTGTCCGGGGTGACTGTTGACTGTCAGGGGATTGAAAGGAAAAGCATCTTTGATCATTGGGAACAAAAGCAGCATGTTCTGAAGTACAATCTACACGCAGGAAGAGGCTGATAGAGCAGAAGTACCAATGACTTTGCATTCATACAGAACAATTGAAAAGTTAGAGGCCATTTTGAAAATGCCAAGTTAGAGCTCTTCACTCTATCTGAGCAAGTAGCTTTTAGCCACGCAAGCAGCATGGATCTAGGTATGTCAGTGTCAGTTGTTCAGTTGGTCCTCCACTTTGGTCCAGACTGAGATCTCTACACAACTGTTTGATGGAACGCCAAGAGATTTGGTGCCGACATTCATGCCCCTCGCAAAAAGAATTCTAGTAACTTCAGTAATCCCCTTCACTTTTTATCCTGGGACATCCTCAGATCAAAATTTCAGCTTGCCCGGGACAAATGACATCCCCACGAACCTCAGTTTCACTTTGTGTTTAGTGCCAATTAGCATGCTGACAGGCTAAACTAATGTTTGGTCAGTATTATCCTCTGAACTCAGCATGTTAGCGTTGCCGCTGTGCACATGTTAGCCAGCCGGTGTTCAGACCAATATGTTATAACTTTGGGGGATGCATTAATATTCTTTTAATTTAGTATTCATACTAGAAATTATTCAAAAATTTTGTCTTGTGTGGAGGGTTTGCAACATTTGAAGGACTTTCCACAACTGTCCTTTGGACCTGTTGATACCGGTTTGAAAAAAATGGGGTACATTTATTTATTCAGTAGAAAGTATTTGATGTATTTAATAGAGATCATAAAGGAGACCCGGTCAGTGGCATAATACATGTCATGACAACACCAATTATTATTTCCAAATGTTCTACTCAAGTTTCTTTGAAGGTAGTCATGAAAACTACTTTGTGTCACTTCATTGTGCACATTTGATCATTTTGCCCTTTAAAAAGCAATTTAAAAGCATAGTTTGAGAACTGACATTCATTCTGTGATACGTCTCATCCAAATTCTTCTCACAACAGCTGCCTGTCATTTGTCACTAATTGACTGTCATGTGCTGATCGTCCGTAATTGCGTTCAGTCTTTAGCTTGTAACATTTGCAGTCAGACTGTTAAACACCTTTGGAAATATCTACCAGTTGATACTGTGAAGGTTCAACACCCTGAGGGTTTGCACTTGTTCTAGTTCAAGTTGTTAATCTATGCAAAGTTCCCACATCAAAACACAATATTTTTGGCATAGAGAAGATGCACGGCATAAATATTTTCCTGATTTAAATTCAGCCACTAGTTCTATCAATATTTGGTGTTATTTTGCAACTTCTTCTTGGAGACGGATGCATTTGATGCACGGCATTAAAGAGCCAGTAGCCTCTTTAAATCAGTCGATGTGACAAGCTGCTGAGAAAACACAGTTATGTTTTTATCTCATGTCTTGTCGCCATCAAATTTTTATAAAAGATGAGATTTCAGAATATTCTCAAGCCCGAACGTGCGGCCTGCTCAGAAAGAACAGCAAGCCCTCCAGTTAACATTTTATTGCACCATCAAAATCCTGGTATTTGCTGACAGTAAAATGATGCTTTAAACTAATTCTGCCCTAAAGATGTTTCCATGCAAGATCAATATGCTGCTGTAAGTTCACTGAATAAACAAGCCCTTTATTATTGTTGTCTCATTGCTTCTTTTTTTTTTTTTTTAAACAGAGCTTCCGTACGGATGGGAGAAAATCGATGACCCCATTTACGGCAGCTACTATGTCGAGTAAGTCGGGTACATGGGTACATCTTTAATATATAATGGCTTGCTTTTGAGTTTCAATGTAGCCCGCCGGTGCCGTACTAATCATATTTATTAGGAGCCGACTGGTGCTGCAGCCAGGAAGCAGTTGCTCCCTTTGTCTGGCTGCTGACAGCTTACTGTCTATTTGCAGAGGGAAGTTTATTTGTCTGTGCGTGCGAATCCATATTTCTGTGACGTCCCTGTGTCTGTTATACTCATAGTGCATTTGTATCCGTAGATTAGCTCGCGAGCAGAAATCAGTGTCTCTTTTTCAAACATTCTGCAAGGCTGCTTATCCATAACCCCGAATATGTATCTACATAGCAACTGCTGCAGTAGCCTGTCCTCTATTGAACTGCATCTCCCCTCACGTTCAGAGGTGTCATTTCTTTGGCTGGATGCTCCCCACTTTGGGGCATAGGGACAAGGCTCTATTTTTAGACAGGCAGGGGGACTCATTTGGCTCGATTTTGCTTAAGAAAACCTCCAGAATGACACTCGACTACACACTGCCTTACATACTCCATTTCCCCTTTCGAGAGGCTCCTATTGTGTTGCTTTGTCGTCATGTAAAAATCATGAAAGTAGCTGCGTGACCTTGAAATTATGTAACTGCGGGAAAAATATTGTCCAGCTGTTTTGTAATTATCAGTGTGATACTGGGGTTTTCATTAAAAGATAAGACGAGGAGAGATAGGTGGTGTGTGTGTGTGTGTGTGTGTGTGTGTGTGTGTGTGTGTGTGTGTGTGTGTGCGCAGTCTCAAAGAGTAAGGGGAAGTAGCTAATGATGAGTAATTATATTACACTGGCAAATTACAGTATTTGTAGTCATTGACTATCTTCCCTCTTGCAAACTAAATTAAGAACGACGGGGGACGGTAAAGGAAATCACTGTTTCATGTGCAGATTTCCTTCCAGTCATTGATTCACGTAATTCTTGTTATAAGATGGAAGAAAAGCTCTCAATCAGTCGTTTGTTCTTTTTTACTCAGCAAAGCCATTCTGCAGCTCCGTTACATAATCTGGGGCCCGGCCATTTAATTAATCATCATAGCAATAGCTGCTGTAGTGCCAGGATTTTTAGATCTGATCTCTCCTGCTGCACTTAAGTTAAGTGCAGCAGGATAGTGTGAAATCTGTAATCTCTTCTGTTTGTTTGGGGTTTTTTTTTTTTTTTTTTCTGTCAACATAGTCATATAAATAGAAGGACCCAGTTTGAGAACCCAGTCCTGGAGGCTAAGAGGAGACTCCAGCAGCAGCAACAGATGCAAAGCCAGGGTCTGTCCTCACTGCCCCTTCCCACCATCTACAGAGGTAAGACCATCTTGCTTATGTCTTGGCTTTTGAATAACAAACCCAGCTGATATCTCATGATTTGGGTATGTAGACATGCTCATTATCTGTCTTTATTTTTGTAGACGACATTCACCATAGCTTAATCAACTGTATATAAATAATGAGTATTATGTTAACTTCCCCGCCAAAAACTGTGTTTTTGTGCTACTTTTATCTGCCTCTGAAAGTCTCTTGTTAGCTTTATCACACATTTTTGTTAAATTACAACCAGGGCTATTACAAAATGAAAAAAACATTTGATAAGAAAGGTTACAGTCCAATTTTTTTGTGATTATTCATTCAGGGTTAAGGTTTGCCTGGAAATAATCTAGTGACATATTGATTTATTGCCATTCTGAAATTGTCCAATAAATAACACTAAATTACACAAAGTAATTTCAGTTTTAATTACTGTGCCGTGCATACAACTATGGGCTCAGAAGACCCGACAGATAAGCCAGATCCAGAATGCTGCTTGAACGTTTTCAAAAAATGGTACGAAAAGTCCGAAACTAAAGAAAACCAAGTAGAAGCTCTGAGGACCTTCTTTGAGAATTCAGAATAAAAACTAATACTAATACTTAATACTAACTCTTGCCTTCTTTACCAGGCTTGTGAGAAAACGTACAGCAAACTTAAACACTTCAAAATTGAATAACAATTCCAACAACTCATGCGTAAACCCGAATGTTTCGGGGAAACGTTGAGCTATTTAATGAAAATTTTACACTCTTAAGTCATCATATGTACAATACAAAACAAAATGGGACTCACTTTCCACTTCTTCCAAATTGACTTCCCCGACTTCAGGAGAAACTAGTTGCTCGGATCGCCCCAGCAACATGCAGTAAGGAGTTGCAACCAAGCATGATAGCTCAAATGGCTCGTAAGGAACAGGACTACCGTTGCGTTGACTGACCGTGAGATGCAGTAGTCAGTTCACTCTTAAGTGAGTGGAAAGTCCGTTGGACACCTGCGTTTTGGTGGGACTGACAGTAATACCTACTGGTCACATAAATAGTCCTCTTCCCAAGTGGACTTGTGGGTTTCAATGTGATTCACTGTTTTGTTTAATGGTTTGTTGCTACCTGATTCCAGTGCTCACTCTGCACCAGCCGTAGCAGTAGGATGTACTGCTAGAAAAAGACTGTCTGGACTGTTGAAGTGGAGGTTTGTTTCCGTAGTAACGTAGTAGTCCATCGCTCTGAGCTGAGAGCCTGTCTCCGTGGTTACACTGTGTACATTCTAGTGAGGCTCTCTCTCCTCCCTCTCCCCACCTCCTCCCTCCTCCACCTTTTCTCTCCAAACTTCGATGCCAGTGGAGGATGCCAGCCCCTGTGCCACCCTCCCTAGATCCCCCCTCGCGCAGGTTGGCCAGGTGCCCGAGCGCTGCCACAGCCTCGGCGACCTCTCCCGCTCGCCAACTCTGGGTCGCAGGGCCGGTCTGTACGCTACATCCTCCTCCGCCGACGTCTCCCCGCTCCGGCGCGTTCTGACGCGGCGGATGAATATGTGCCCCCACCACCAGCAACAGCAGCAAGAGCAGCATCAGCAGCTTCACACCTCCGCCTGCGCTGTGGTGCTAGAGCAGCCTGTCTGTAGCCCCTTCTCCCTGTGGCACTTTGTCAGTAAGTAGGCCAAGAGAGAAGCAGAGGCGGCTGACTGTCGTTCTCGTGGCTGCCTGCGCTCATTTGACTGTAAGCATGCTAGCTCTTAAGCAAGCTTTTCCCCGAAGGCAGTTGAAGGATTTGTGTGACAAGCGTGTATCATGACAGGTCTGATCAGCTGGCGTAAGCAGGCAGAGAGTGTAATCACTCACTCTATGTCTGGACCAGTGATGGCAAGCGACGGATGCTAACTAGCACACTAACCACTTCTCCTTTCCAAGTTTCAAAGATGGGAGACTTGGTTAAGTGCAACTAAGCTTGTTGGCTGAGATCCCCTCACTCCTAAGCAAGGTGCTTTTCGTCCAGAAGTCTCCCAGCTGTCCCCCCTTCAGAAATCTCCCAATTCTTCCCTAACCCTACCAAGCATCTCCTCTTGGAACTGATCCCTGATTGACAGCATGTCGTTTTCCAGATTTTGCTGCTTCTTTGGTAGCCTCGGGATGGGACTGAAGACCTGCCCCACTGATGCTCTCTGAAACCCCCTCTGCCCACCATAATCGAGCATGGGAGGAGAGGAGCAAATTATAGTGTAGTGTTTGGGTGTGCCAGGAGGGATTTTTTGGTTTTTACTTTGCACGGGAGCCAAAACTGTTGAACCACACCAGCATCTTTCAGCACCACAGCCTCACCTCTGTCCAAGTTTGCTATTTTGCAATTGCAATCATACCTTGCCAGTTTTCCTGTGGCTACACCCATATCTTACTGGATAAGCTTTACCCATGCCCCTACCCCGTGAGCACTGCCCCGCACCAATTTTTGAGTCCTTTCAGTCTTTGCTATAAAGCCTATTAAGTATTGATGTTTCCATTCTGTTAATTTGTGTGTTTATGTGTCCTTTTACAGAGAAGCCACTGTTCACACGGGACCCCACTCAGCTGAAAGGCAGCTTCCTGTCCACATCACTCCAGAAGAGCAACATGGGCTTTGGCTTCACTATTATCGGAGGCGACGAGCCCGACGAATTCCTCCAGGTCAAGAGCGTCATCCCCGACGGGCCTGCTGCAGCTGATGGAAAGATGGCCACAGGTAAGCCCCAGGCGTGGACGAAACACAAGCAGGGAAACAATAAACAACATTTTTTTTTACCTTTATTTAACCAGCAGGTCTCTTGGAGCTACCTAGCAGAGTAAAATTGACATGCTTTACATGTAGCACAATAAACTAAGACCTGAAAGGCATTTTTAAAAAAAACATATCTCACTTATTTAAACATGGTTGGCGGGCATTTGTACAGGGTCATACAGTTAGATAGTTCATATACTTGTGTACACATAACAGATACATAATTTCCAGCAAGTTATGGAGATTGCTGTGAGTGTCAGCATAACAATTACAGGTGGCTCTCCTTGGAAGTTTGACCCCTCCAGTATCTTATATTATCAGCATACATCTGAAGACTTTTGGTTAAGTGCAAGTTTTGAAGCCAAACATTTTGCACATTTCCTTTTTTTTTTTTTAATGCAGTAGAGCCTACAAATAGTCAAATCACACATAAATAAGCAGTTCATATAGAGATGTGTGTAGCCTCCTTTTTCAAGATGAAAGGACTACAAGTGCCCTTTAAACACACTTATGAGTAATGCCAATTTGGTGTATGCATGTGCCTTTGCAGCTGCAGCTTGCCAAGCTTGCGCTGTACCTCCATATATGTGTGTTTATGCGTGTGCACCAACTGCAGAGTTTTGTTCTTCCATTAATCATGAAAGGGACTTTATGAGCACCATAACTCCTGGTTGTGGCCACATGGGGGTGGAACTGCAGCACATATGCGCTGATACACACACACACACACACACACACACACACACTCTGAGATAGGCCAGATGTAGTAAAGGTCAGGGGAGTAGAAGTAGCAAGTTTTATCATTGCTCTCAGTATGCAATGATGTTCCTATCTGTGTATGCTGGAGCAAATACAGAGGTTGTATTGGTCATTAATCATACGTTAAGTAAGCTGGTCACAGACCTTCCTTTTTAGTAAAGCTAGTTCTCTTCTTCAAATTACTCTTGAATTGTTCTATTACCTCGCAATTGTGTTAACAGACTTCTTTTAGAACACTGGGTCATAAATTCCCTGTTTCTTTATAAATGTGTGGGTGAAACAGTCCAAAAGAGATCCCCTTATGACTAATAAAGCTTGTGCTGACAATACTGCATTTAAACATTTTGGGTCTCTGCCTTCTCATCCTATACCCCCATCCCCCTCTCTTTTTTTCCTGTATTCTGTCCCCAGAAATAACTAAGAAATCCCCCCCTCTTATGTATTTTCTCACCTCCTGTCTCCTCACCGCCAGCATCTCCCTTCAGCTCGTCTCCATCTCTGCCTCCCCATCCCCCCTCCATCCCCCTCCCTTCTTCCCCAGACTTTGTGTCCTAGTTCTGCAGTAGCAGAGCTAGCTCGATCAAAGAGCCCACACTTAGGAAACCCAGGCCTGCAGAGTCGTGAAATTCCGACCCCAGATAGATAATTTGTGTCGCTTTCTCCTGCATTTCTCCACCACGTGATTACACAACCAGGGAGAACATGTTCAAGCACTTATCATACAAGTTTCTAATGTATAACAGCGTGAACACATGCAGTGCAGTTATGTAGAAATTTTTATGTTTTTCATAGAATTTTTTTCTGCAGGATTTATTTTTGTCCATAGAAGAAATGTGGGACTCATTAGCTGTGATATTTTTTGTGTTTTTGTGAAATACAGAGCAAAAAGTTGCATTAGCTTGAAGTGGAGAGGCTTAATTTGGATGCCAGAGGCAACGTTTAATGAAAAATCAAGAGGGTTCGTTTGCATAGTATGTTTCAAAATAGGGAGTCTTACTGCTGCAACACTCAATTAGCACCAGAGGGTTACTCTGCTGAACTGTATCCATATACTACAGTGTGTTTTCTATTCGGATAAGATACTGACAAAAGGCAATAACAATTGGCTTTTTACTGAATCAGTGTCAATTTATTCAATTTATTATACATTCTACATCAATAACACCCATAAAAACACATAACTGAAAAGACATAGACCTCAACTAATATGTAAATTCCTAAATGTTTAGCTTAGCTTAGGTTAATACTTTAATTCCTTGAAAAGCTTTATTTTATTTATATCAAATTTCAATATGCAGTTCCACATGAAGGTTTTAATTTAGATTAGAATTATCCAATAATTCTAAGCTATTTTGTAAGCAGTTGGTCCTTGATTGCAGAAAGAGGAAGACACAAGTTTGATACTACACTCTGAACTTGCTAATCAGGAACAGGGCTTTCTTTTTAATATTACCTGCAACAACACAAATTCATGCAGTTAGTGAGCTAGTTAGCTGGACATGCTAAAGATCAGTCTTTAACAAATGCTCGCCCCCTGCGGAGACTTTAAACTGCTCTGTTATCATGGGCTCGTGCTCTGGGCAGGGCCACTGAGACCTTTTCGTCCTCGTCCACAGACTCTTGAACACACCAGTAGCTGGAGATGAATATGTCATAAGGAATATGCAAGGGTGGGTCAATGAAAGATGAAGTAGCTGCTGGGAACATAAGCCTTGGTCCCAGTGAGTGTGGTGTTTACAGTAAAGGTCAGTGTAATTTAGAATATAAAAGTGACCTCCAGGATGTTTTATAATGGATGGAGAGAAGAATGTTGGGTGGCCATGGTGGTCACGGTGTGCTTTTGTCTCTGCTCTCCTTGTTGATGTGTCTATTTCTCTTCCCTTTTATCCAGGCCTGTGTTTGTGACCATATGTCTTTATTAAGGGTAATTTTCCCCAAACTACCAAAGCCCTTGTAGTATCGAGCCATGTAAAGAGTTTGTGTATTATTTACTGATGATATATGTTACTTGGATGTGATTTGCGCTGCTCACGGCAATGAAAAATTGCACTTTTACAAAATGAACAGCAACATGTCAGAGAAACAGTGGCCTTAGTTACTCTGGATAATCCACAGAGCTCACTGAGAGCTTTCATAGAATCTAATTTCCACCATAGAAATGGTAGTACCTGCCGACCGACAGCTCTGTAGATTATCCAAAGGACTACCTGGGCGTCAAGAAACCTCGGGGTTACAAGATGAATCTAAGAGTTGCGAGATGTTAACAAGATAGCGAAGAAGAACAAAAACATATTTGCTCTGTAAAATTGTGTTTACTTTTTTTGAAATTTCTCTTGCTTTTTTGTTTGGTTTTGTTTGGTTTTCTTGCAAAATGCATAAAGTATTCTACCTTTTCAGACCTCTAGAAATTAATCATGAGAATGTTATAATATCTCTTGGCTTGAAGTTCTCACAGGTCACAGAAATCCATTGTAATTTTTGAAACAATGGACTCTTGATTACAAACATTCGTAGAAAAGAGTAGGCTATTTTTTTTCTATTTGTCTTGTGTCTTTGCTTTGTTTTTGTTTTTTTGAGAAATACTGGAGAGTCAGGACTCAAAATTGAAATAAAACAACATGAGCAGTTAAAACTTCTTCCTTGCTCAAGTTGCTTGCAGTTCATAGAAATGTGTAACTTTTAATGGGGAGTCATGAGTGAAATTTCGATCACAAGCCAAAGACGCTGAGAACCGCTAATCTGGAATAATGGGGAGTGATCTTTCTTGAGTCTTTCAGGTGTAATTTTGTAAATGCTGTGATCACCACAAACAAAATTCCTTTTACCTCTGCAGATACTGTACCTCAAAATCTTGGCCCATAAAACCAAAGGTTTCTGCATGGCTCCTGTAGATAACACTAGGAGTTGGAAATACAAACTCAGTTTGTAGTTGGGAAACTGATTCTTCAGGTACAAGCATGCATGGTAGAACGTGTGTATCTCTCACCATTTGCCTCTGGTCATAAACAATGAGATATATGGGCATGGTAGGGGCGCTTCGAGGTCAAGGACTGCATCATCATTTGTTTTTCGCCAGTGTGCTCAACTATTGATTCTGACACCGGTGCTCAAGGCAAATGTCGGTGGCGTTTACCCGGATAGATTAAAAATTCCCTCTCGTCACGTTGCCTCGAGATGTGAGCTCGCTCAGTCAACACCGGCGGAGCATTAAAACCTTGAGAGCGTTTGTCCGCGACACAGTTTACAATAAGAGAGAACATTTCGGTGATATCTTAACTTCCATTTACCTCGGCTGCTGTCACTCAGTGGGGTCAGTAGCTTGGCTCCAGTTCAACGGTCAATCCAGGAAATTCAATATGCATTGCCGTGTTGTTTTAGAAGAAGTGTCATTGACCCAGCCATTATTGCTATTATAGTCTCCTGATCACGTTTTAAGAGAATTGGACAGGGTGGAGCTTGTTGTTAGCAAGGTGAGGGCAAATCACTAAAGCACATGCTTTGCTTATTAATCCTGAGGGATCTTTGTTTTTCACTCTCTCTTTCTGCAACACACTCATTCTCTCTCCCTGCCCCCTCTCTAAAGAGCATGACAATTATGCCTGCAATTAGATAACTGTTAAATAACTGTTTTCATTATCAACCCAGGTATAGCTTGTTTGTCAGACATTAACATGGGCTCCTGCCTTGTGTTCCCACTTGCTCAGTGTTTTAAAACCATGCATGCTGGCTGCACAGTGGAGCACAGAACACTATATTTAGTAATCTTGTTGAGACAAAGATAAGCCTGGGTGTGGAGCTCCTTTGTGTGGGAACATTTAATTGTCAGCTAGGTTTTTATCTACAGTACAGTGCATTGCAGTAAGCAAATAAAAGCACTCTGTCCCAGGAAATGCAACGTTTTAGCCACTTGTCATTTCCACTATTTTACACTTGAAAGGCAGATAAGACATTATCTGTGGTGATGTTTATCTACAGAAACGGTTTATGGCTGTAAGGGTAAACCAAAGAGAGACAGTGCTGATGTACTGTACAGCTGATTTGAGAATTGAAATAGCTTTAAAGAGCTGAAGTTCTGATATCATCTCCGGGCTTGTCACCATTCCAAAAGCTTAACACCAGCTGTAGCTCGGTGAGGGGTTTGTTTCATTGCTGTTGCTGCAAGGGTCAAACACGTTCCTCGGGTTTATTGTCCATAGTGTCTACTGCCAACTTCCCCCGGAAGTTCCAGTTTTACTTTGTTTCAAATGTTCACGCGATTATACCTGACTATCATGTCTCTCTCTGTCCACGCTTTTGTCTGCAGGTGATGTCATTGTCTACATCAATGACGTGTGTGTCCTGGGTACCACCCATGCCGATGTGGTTAAGCTCTTTCAGTCGGTGCCCATTGGCCAAAGCGTGACGCTCGTCTTGTGTCGCGGCTACCCTTTGCCCTACGACCCAGAGGAAGCTGCCAACACCAACAACACCACCACCACCACCATCATCTCCCCGTTGGGCATCATGGAACAGAGACCCATCATGGTGAATGGCAGGACGGGCTACGACAACTACCTGGACTATCTCTCCCGCACGGCGCGCTTCGTCACAGACCCCAGTCAGGACCAGGTCAATGCCCAGCAGCAGCTTCTTCCCCCTCACCCAGGTGACACCCACTTAGATGGCTCCCTTCCTCCCACCACTGGCACCACGCCTCCTGACAGCATCTCCATGGCGTCGTCAGGGGCGACCCAGGGGGAGCTGCTGACCCTGACCATGGTGAAGGGAATGGAAGGTTTTGGCTTCACTATAGCAGACAGCGCCACAGGCCAACGTGTTAAACAAGTCCTGGAGCCTCAGGGCTGCCCGGGTCTGTGCGAAGGTGATCTGATCATGGAGATTAACAAGCAGCCAGTTCAGGGATTCACACACACCCAGGTGGTGGAGCTGCTCAAGGAGTGCGCTGTTGGAGCTGAGACCAGCCTGGTGGTTCAGAGAGGTGGAACAGGTAAGACCATTGGCTGCAGGTAGGGATGGCGTGCAAGATTGTTAGCTCAGCAGGAGCGCTTGAATCTCTCTGCGTCTACTTCATATTTGTCTTTCTAGCTGCATATCTGTCTGCCTATTCATCTATGTAATCTTTCTCTGTAACAGCCATGTGTGTCTGTATGTGTGGTCCAGTCCGAAGACCGCAGAAACCTATTATACAGTTCTGCAGAGCTCAACAATCGCTGACTGATGCACATCAGCTCTCAAGGGCCCTTCCTGGTCCTCTTCTCTTTACTCAGGGACTTAAATAGACACCTCTCCACTCTGCTCACTGAGCCATACCTCCTAGTGGTCAACAAATATCCTTTGATTGAAGTGCATACTTTTTGCAGTGGCGAGTTATTTTCAGGGTCACTTTTTTGTTTTTATTTTCATCATGTCATGTCATGTCAGAATCAACAGGTAGCCGACTGTTTTCTGCCTTTTCAGTGTGTGTCGGATATGTTGATGGAGAGATTGTTTATGGAGTGCGTAGAAACATCTACATTCTCTTCCTCAGAAAGGTTGAAACCTCCGGACAGCTTACTTCTACTGGCGGTGCCTTTGACACTGAAAGAAAAAGAGAAAAGATTCACTGTCATGTCTTCCTCAAATTTGTCTACGGGTTAAATGACAGAACATAAGTTGTGATCTGCCTGCAAACTGAGATTGCCTTCTTATTGAATTTTGGAGGTAACGTATCTGCCACCAAAGCACTGACACTGAAGATTAAAACCTTAGATATTTTTTTAAAATCTAGAAACAGCAACAGTATCTCTTCCTCAACCGAGCAGATACGATCTGTCTCTGAAACGGTGTTGTTAAATTTTATTAAATAACTCTCTAAGTGGTGACGTGAACTTTAGCTCGCAAAGTCGTGAGATGATTCGGGAAACCATTACTGCTTTTGCTTTTTGCGGAACCAATTTGTACTTTTGTATTTTGTCTCTTTGTGTTGTGTAATGCCTCATACCAATCATCATGCCAACTGCCTGCTGCCGCAGACACCGCTGAGACCCAACCACAAAGGTCAGCAGCATCCTCTGAATAGATTTATCGCCATTTATTTCTTTATTAGGCTGCCCATGTTTCTGTGAGTGAGCAGGGAGCCAACAAACAGGAACAGAAGAAACTGAGTGAACATATTTGCTTCTCAGAGAAGAAAATGTAGAATTATTCTAATCCAGAATGAGAGGAAAATAAATATTTTAAAAGCCATCGTCTGCCATATAAACACGCATACACACACGGGAGAGGTCAAACGTTTTGTGCCACCATCTCAAAAATCTGTCAACACACTCCCCACACACAAAACATTAAAACACACAATCTCCCATCTGCGAACGGAAGCTAATGGCGGAGTGCTCCCACCATCTGTCGGTGTTCTTCATTCGCGGCAGAGGTTTAGAAGGTCGAAACAAGCGCTCCCACCTAAAAATTAGCCTGTTGGCCCGTGGAGAAAATGGCAATCTTATTTACATGCTATATTTCATCTCATTATTCCAAATCTGGATAAGGCTTAGCTCCACTACACAACAATACACCAGGGTGCAGTGTCACATCTGTTTGTGTTGATTTCCTGTGACATGACAAGCTGTGGGTGCTAGAGATGGAAAAAAAGCCTCAGTGCCACCCAGTCTGCTCTTATAGTAGCATGAGTGCATTTGGCACACGCATCTAGAAATGAGTAAGGCTAAGAAAACGTGCCAAAATATCCTGGTTGGGTGGGGTTTTAGACAGTTTATGTAGATCTCTCGGGAGTATTTTGGGGATTTAACCAGGAAAACACTGTCAGACTTTAAGCTCATTAAGATCAGAGACTTCAGACCCTCCTGGGAGAAAACGGTCACAATAAAGTCTTTGTAAGTTTTGTTTTTTAAATTCTTTCTTTCGTGATATGAACAACAAGAAGTGGGACTCAGCAGGAAAACACGTCTATATTTTTTATGTGGAAAATCTAATGATCTTTTTTATTTTTGGGAAAGTCTTGTGATGTTTGTTGTGTTGACGTTCACCTCTTTGATTGTCCCGGCAGTTCACACACACCAAAATTGGAATGATGTGTTATGATACTGTTTCTATGCTTAAGGGTTTATATCACAGCAGGTTCCCAACTTGGGGGCTGAACCTAGTCTGTGAGATTATTGCCAAACGTTTATTGTTACCTCCTCAGGCCAATTTTTTGAGAAGAGGAAATCAATCTTCAGTTCAACTGCTCACCACTTATAGACAAGGGGTCGAAAGGAGATATTAGTTAGTATTAAGGGCTAACAAGTAAAAAAAAGGCTGGGGAATGGTGTTACAGTAGCATCAGTAGTGAGTTATTTCAACCGCATACTTGTACCCTGCTAGTATTGATTGAGTATTTTGATAACAGTATTTTCACTAATCATTTATCAAACCAAACAATCGCTGGTTCCAGCTTCTACAAACGTGAGTATTTGCTCGCCCATTTAGATTTTGCAGACTTAATTGAATCTTTTTGTTAATTTTTTCATGCCTTTATCAGATCGCCAAGCGTAGAGAGATGACAGAAAGTGAGGGGAGAGTCAGTTTAATTCCCTAGGCCAACAAGGTCCACCTGATGGGCATTTGTCAGTATTTTCTAATATTTTATAGACCGTGCAGTCTATTCATTTGGGAATTAATTGACTGAAAATTACTAATGAATAATCATTAGTTGAAGCCCTGAGGTGTATCTAGCTCCATGGCAATAGGCTGCTATCAAGTTTAATGTTTTGAATGCACTTTTCTTGAATAAAGGTCCATTTAATTAGTTGCGTTCTAGTATTGGTTCTCTGTGAAGCCGTTCTAAAGGAAATCTACAATGAAAACTGATGACATTTGAGCTTTGAGATCCTTGTGGTCTGTTTTCTTCACCAGAGTTTGGGTGTGTTGCCATGTGTGTTCCTAGTCATACAGGTATTATGCAAACATAAACTTAAACCAGTGTTGTTTTTGTCCTCTTGTTTGTGTGCGCAGTTGTTTTTGAAAGGAACATGTTTCATCCACGTATCTACTATAGAAATTGATGTAATACAAAAATTGACTGCTGCAGCTAATCAGTTCAATGTCATGAAAGTTGGACTAGGAAACTGTCGCCATAATTTGAGTTTCTGCACACAATTTTCAGCAATAAAAATACTTAGAATACAGATTAAAGTCCAAACTATGTCAGACTCAGAGCACCCACTGTGAGCTTTGAGGTGCAGCCAATTCTCCGTTTCCCACCCAACCTCAGAGAGGCCAGTTCTGATCGTTTAGCCAAGCCATTACCCATCGTACTAAAACTGTCACCATGCTGCTGGACTGATGTTCCACTTCTTAACACACCACAATTTGGCCCGCTGCTTAGGACCACTGGACACTGGCCATACAAAATAATTGAACCGGTTGTTTCTCTTTCGAAGGGCCTGCACCACTGGCCAGTGTAACAGAGAGAAGTAACCGAGTGATATCGTTCACCAAATAACTGTCGCGATCATCTCTCTGGCAAACTCTCCAAATATTTGCCAGTTCAGGGACGAGCGCACAGCTCATCGCTTTTACTGAAAACACAATCTGAAGCGGAGGGCTGACTGAGCACCAGAAAATGACTAAAAGAGTGTGTGTGTATATTTATACATTATATATATTATACCATTTTTTTAAATTACTGCGCCCTGATGCTGCAGACAGAGTTACCACTTCTTTGCATCCAGTTTCTGAAAAGAAAAAAAAAAAAAAACACACACACACACAAACAAATAGTCAAGTTGCGGTGGGATTGACAGCATTTACGCCTTCATAACACCCACATATTTCACAAACTCCCACAACAACAATCAAGCAATACTGCTAAGGCTGTTTAATGGTGCCGTTGCTATGACGACACACTCCTAATGTCCAGCATCACAGAACACAAACGACTGGTGAGTAGCAGAAGGTTCAAAGATTGAGCTTCGTCAGTAATTACAGTTCTCCCTCTCTCTCTCACAAACACACACACACACACACACACACACACACACACACACACACACATCGCCTATCTGTGCTGCAGCTCCTTAGTTGTACGTGCACAATATAGAGATAAAAGGGGGGAAGAGGTAGAAGTTAGAAAACTGATCCAGAAGTGATATAGAAACAAAAAGTAGCAGAGAAAAAGTGTTGAGTTGAGTGATTTATTGTCGTAATCTGGAGAGTATAATGTAGAGAGTGTATGTTTTTACCATCAATAAGTCATTGCCACAATCATGTCTATACCTATGTTTCATCATTTGAGACACACTATGGGTATAATCATCATTAACAAAAGGGACGTTCGGGGAGAATAGTGGCAGTTGCTGCCGTCCTCGACGCCGCTTTTTACATTCTGCATCACAGCTTCCGATTCGAGGCAGAAATCTGGAAATCTGCTCTTCCACTTAACAGTCTCAGTGCAAACAGAACCGAGGCTTTAGATAGAGTTTAGACTGTGGGCTAAGTTAAGGGCTGTTGAACAGTCCGACATATTTATCTTCTTCAGTTAAGTGAGAGACAAATCTTCAACTGAAAACATGCAGCTCCCGCTTGCTATGAATGCATGTTCTCACAATAATAAGAGACTTTTGTGAATCAGTCAACTAATGGATTAATCAGCTAATTATTTCAGCTCTGTAGTAAATACTCCCAACCCGATAATCAGAGTGAATTACCATTTCGTTACACTTCATTCATTCACCCTGACTTTCTTTTCATTTTAGCCAATTTCCAGTCAGTAGTGGGGGGTATTTTTGTTTTGTTTTACCCGAACTTTTGTCAGTAGCGAGCGACGTATCTGTTCCACACAAATCATCTGCAGTACACGTGGAAGATACTGTGGCTGTTGCCAGCAGCAGTTAAGAGTTAAGAAATCAAAGAAATATGTCAACTTTTCTGAGTCAGCTTACATGAACTCGTTGAGCTGCATCAATCTCATCCACACTTGTTGCCATTTTTATGTTTCTGTTTTAGATTAATGTGGCTAGGTACTGTTGCTTCCCAGCGATGTTGGAAGATGACTTCCCATTCTTAATCCCGCTGAAAAAAAACTGCGATTGATTGACTGTTTCTCCAGCCGACAGAAACAGCAACATCAAGTGGCACAATACCAGACTTATTTTGAAACGCTGGAACAATCTGAGATTTTGGTGACAAATCAGAGGCCTGGAGCCACGCTAAATTACACAAAGCTGCCAAAAGAGTTTTATACAATGTGCCACAGAGACTATTGTTGTTGCCGTGAGGTTGCCATGGAAACTAGCGGAGACTTCAGGATGTTACTGTGCCCGGCCCAAGAAGTAGTCTGGCACAAAACCCCCTGAAAAACCACAACATTTGGTTTTTGTAAATATAAAACAAGATATAGTGTTTTAACTAGTGAGCGTTAAAGGTGCTGGTAAGTGGATTTGGTTACCGTTGGACACAGCAAGGCTAGCTGTTTCCCTCTGCTTCCAGTCTCTTTGCTAAGCTGAGCTAGCTAAGTGGCTCCAACTCTTGGCAAGAAAACAAATAAACATATCTCCCAAAATGTTTTATTATTACTTTAAGGGCAGCACTTTATGTTGAGTTAAATCTATAAGCTATGGTCAAATGGCTGTGCTGCCTTAAACATGATTATGTTTTGGATGTCATTGTAATGGTGTGGATCTTCTGAAATAGGTTTTGCGTTTTATGGTCCCCTTGGCACGTGTCACAACTCCCAAGGAGCTCTTCGTCAAAACCAAGACATTAGAGCCAAGCTGATTGCCAATTCAGCATCCAAAAATTGAAGCCATTTATGATCAAGCCATCCAGTCAATTATGTCGGATCACCTTGAAAGCCCACGCTCGTAATAAAGTAATGATATTCAGCCATCCCTTAAATTTGAGTTTGACTCCCGAGCCGGTTTTGCCCAACAAATGGACACCGTGTCTCTCGTCACCCGTAATTATTTCGCCCGTGTGTGTGTGTGTGTACCAGCATGTGTTTGTGTGTCCATGGCAGAAAGCCTCATTAGTGGCTATCTAGACCATTAACAGGCTGTGTCCTCATTGCCACACCAGCAGAGACGCAGGGCTGTAATTAGCTCCGCAGACTTTCAGCCCGTTCACATGTGCACTTGCCCATTTAGCTTCCACTAACATACCGCATTATCCCTCACTCCCTCCCGCCCACACACTCACACAAATGCTGAGCCACATGGTTTGATTCACACAGGTTGTACGCACTCCTACTCAACAGCCAGGCACACACTTTCCTCGTCTTATTTCGCACACATCCCAAGGCAGCCTTCTTTACACAAGCCTCTGCACACTTACATAAACTCCCCTTTCTTGTACTATCATGGGTAAATTGGGCATTATCAATCAGCTGTTTAGTTTGCCCTTTCACCTGAGACTGGTCTTGTGCAGAGAAATGGCCAGAGGCTGCTTGAAAAACCGTGCGGGCCTCAGGTGAAGGTCTGCTTTGCAGAGATAGAAAAGAAGGAGGGTTTGATTCACTGAGCTGCCTCCAGCCTCCCAGGGAATCAGTGTGTAACTAGACAGTGATTCATTGGATGTGTGTGTGTGTGTGTGTGTGTGTGTGTGTGTGTGTCCATGGCAGAAAGCCTCATTAGTGGCTATCTAGACCATTAACAGGCTGTGTCCTCATTGCCACACCAGCAGAGACGCAGGGCTGTAATTAGCTCCAAGAGACTTTCAGCCCGTTCACATGTGCACTTGCCCATTTAGCTTCCACTAACATACCGCATTATCCCTCACTCCCTCCCGCCCACACACTCACACAAATGCTGAGCCACATGGTTTGATTCACACAGGTTGTACGCACTCCTACTCAACAGCCAGGCACACACTTTCCTCGTCTTATTTCGCACACATCCCAAGGCAGCCTTCTTTACACAAGCCTCTGCACACTTACATAAACTCCCCTTTCTTGTACTATCATGGGTAAATTGGGCATTATCAATCAGCTGTTTAGTTTGCCCTTTCACCTGAGACTGGTCTTGTGCAGAGAAATGGCCAGAGGCTGCTTGAAAAACCGTGCGGGCCTCAGGTGAAGGTCTGCTTTGCAGAGATAGAAAAGAAGGAGGGTTTGATTCACTGAGCTGCCTCCAGCCTCCCAGGGAATCAGTGTGTAACTAGACAGTGATTCATTGGATGTGTGTGTGTGTGTGTGTGTGTGTGTGTGTGTGTGTGTGTGTGTGTGTGTGTGTGTGTGTGTGTGTGTGTGTGTGTGTGTGTGTGTGTGTGTGTGTGTGTGTGTGTGTGTGCAAGATAGAATAGTTGGAAACAAAAGAGAGAAAGAAAAGGGAGGAAAGAGCAAGAGAGTGATGAATTTGGCTCTCTGCCAGGAGACCATAGACTGTCAGCCGTGTTCACATTTACACTTCTGTCCCCACCGGCTCCAAACCTGGAGGAGCTGCCTGCCAGGGATCAATATCCCAACCTGTCAGCCCTGGGAAGGCAGCCAGGGGCCCCCTGCATGAAGGGCGAGATGCTGAGATCGGATCGTAGCAGAACTGGAGGGGTTTAAGCAAAGCTGATGGCGTTTAGCCTCGTTGCCATCAAAATTAGATCATAGAAGTAAAAGTTGGGCTCTCATCTTCTCCCTGTGTGTGTGGGAGGAGTGGAATTACAAACCTCGGTTGCCTCTTAAACAAATCAGGTGTACCTATTTGGGTTTTAATGGGGTGGAGTGATTACCCAGTTATTGTGTGAGCGTGGTTAAATTAATTGTGCCGTTTTGAGCTCCGATATCATGCATATTCAACCGTGCGCCTCGCAAACAGTTGGTTTTGCTTACAGCGACAACGAAGGACGGTTTTCGAGAACATCAGGCGAACATGGAACGGGCATTTGAATAGAAGTGGACAGAATCGGTTTTCTGCTGTGGATGTTATGCGAAGCTGCCAGCGCCCCTCATAGGGTGGCGATACATAAAGGGCTGAAAGATTCATGCACGCTGCCATCAATTATAGGGTTATCACAGCCCATTTGAATAATTGAAGGGCTAGTGTTAGCCTCTCATGAAAATTAAGGAGATTTGCGTTTTTGTGTGGGTGAACAAATGTAGCCTCATGTGTGTCAAAAGGGTTGGATGTGTGTGCACCTTTGGCAGTTTTATGTCTCAGTGTCTGCTTTTGTCTTCACCCAATGCGGATGTTCTGCTTTATTCAAATGTTGCTAAAAAGAAAAAACAACTTATGATGATGGGTAACCATGAACATTTTTACAACTAATTAAACTCTTATGAAGTAGCTAGAAAACAGGAAGTCAACTATTTGTTACAGAGTTCACCTCATGTGTAAGGGTTTTCTTTTGGAGCCCCCAAACTCCATAAGTATAACGTTTTTAATCTTCCTGGAAAAAGATCTTATATTGTGTGCACAAAATCGAATTGTGCACAGCTAGCTATAAACTAGCTAGCGACAGACACACCCACTGTGTCTGCGGGAGTGTGTCTCCGTGTGTTTGTGTTCAGCTCATCCTACAACTGAACCCAGAACTCACCAGAAACTCCAGTTCTCTCCATTATTTCCCTCTAGACGTTCTCTCTTCCTCTCGTCTGTGTATGCTTATGAAGCAGATTCACAAATCCCCAGCATTTATGTAAATTTTTTGCACTGAGTCTTTGCATCAGTTTGTGCTGCCCCATGCGAATTCGCGTGTTAACGCGCCTTTCAGTTGACTTTGTATGCATTTTGTCTGAATACACAGTAATGCTTCTGTAAAACAACCTGAATCGACTTTTATAGCATTCAGCCAAATTATTTCCAATGAGAAGGCTGTTTTTATACCAAAAGGTTTTAATGTGAGTCAACATGCCAGATATACTTTGCTGCTGTTGAGAAGTGCTGTATTCTGTGAAGTCTTTGCCATGTCTTTTAGAGGCCCCCGAGACAAAAATGGTGTTGTTCGGCCCTATTGACCCCCCACGGGGTACTTCTACAAGATGTGGGCGCAAAATGAAGAAATAATGCAGGACCCACTTTAGTTGGTATTGTATTTTATTGGCGCAAATTCCCCAACCAAATTACAATTAATAAAAAGGACCCACAGTCCTGGCCCAGAGGCAGTTGTTCACTTTACCTGGTCGATATTCCTGCTTTCTTCTTTGCCATCCTTGTCGCAAAGTCTAAACGGATGTAGTCTTACCATTGTCTTGGCCGTTAAAATGTGTAGCAGATGCTTCCTTCTGTGGACAACACCATGTTTTTGTGCTGGAGCAGCAAGATTTTTATCGTATAACTTTAAGATTTGAAAGTAGAACCTGATTGACTGAGTTCTCTCCATTTTGGAGTGTCTGTGTGCACCTGAAATGGGCAAGCAGCGTGGTATATAAATTTATAGTAAACTATGATGTTCCCACAAGTTAAATGACAAGTAGGTACAAGATTTTTGAAAAGTACCCTTTTTCACTTTCATTCTTTTTACTTTTGGGACTCCGTGTCTTCTTCACATCCAGCAGTCTCCCAGGCGTCTGAATTTTCCTTTTTCCTACTTGTCACGTTGCAAAGGCTGCGCTGGTCGACTGGCGTTCGGACTCTGATCACAACGACACCATTTTTGCCAGAGAAACTGGACGACTTGGCACTCCTGAGGCAGAAAGCCTCTCTGGAAATACCTCCCAGTTCAGATCACTTTAATTGGAGTTTTTCGGGGCAGAAATTGAAAACGAGGCACGACTGCAACCAGTCTCATTCATCATTACTTGAAGCCACGCCAGGGCCCAAGTGGAGGGTGAAACACGTAAGCACAGATACACAAGCGTAACCAATCGCACACTATGCAGATGTTCTAAGTGATATTTTAATTGAGATATTCTGCCCTCCTTACTGGTGTTATACTGGTCTTGCATACATCAGAAAAGAGAAACACTTACAGTAGGACAGCTCACCAGTTAGCTGAGAACCTAAGTGCAAGTTGGACACCAGAGGGTTCGTGTAGCTCTGTGCGGCAGAGCTGACAGTCTGATTAGCATTCAGTCTAAGGGCTTTCAGCACCACGGACAGCTCTTTTCACCCTCTCTCTCCCTCTCTCTCTCTCTCTCTCTCTCTCTCCCCTCTCTCTCTCTCTCTCTCAGTCGTTCTTAATGTCTCTCGTCCTTTCTCAGCGATTAGCCAGGGGGCATTCTGACACTCATCCAACTAAATGTTTGGTACGCCCGAGTTAACAGTGACTCTACCCTGAGGATCACCTCGGTTGGTGATGCCCGGTAGTGCCTCTCCCTTCCTTCTGCACGGCTCAACTCGGGTTCTGTCTCCCACTACAAGGACTGCTCTGTTGTTGCCTCCTCTGCTCACTGTGTCCTTTCGCACTGGCTCAGATGCAGGTATGTTGGCTTTCCATTGAAGGACCTTCGTTGGGATGAAAAGAAAAAATCCTACCTGTCCCTTGCTGTTATCGTACTTCTCAATATATTCTTTGTTGTTTTGGGCTCATAAAACATCCCCCCTGTGCATTGAAAGTAAACTTGGCATTGAGTTTTAGATAAGCTGTCATCAGTTTTTTGACCTGTAAAAATTTATTTGGCCCTTTCTGACTGAAAGAAGCTGACAGTCTGAAGAACATTTCCGGATTTCTTTGTGTAGCTTTTGTTTATTTCCATGTTGTCACCATTTCACTGGTGGCTCAGTGAGACGAATGTTCTTACAGTGTGACTGGAGCCTCGCCAGGCCAAGACAGAGGAGGCTGGCGCATAATTCAAGTAGTCACCCCATAATTTGATCCCTCCATTTGCATATGCCCGTGGCTTCCCAAAGGGGAGACCGTGGCAGCACTTGAAAGACAGAGAGGTAGAAATTGAATCAAGAAGATGGAGCATGCATTTCTTTTTTTACATGCTCCTGTGAATTTGACTATAGAAATAGTGCTGGAGCGTATGTTCCATTACTGTGTATGTGTGTGTGTGTGTGTGTGTGTGTGTGTGTGTGTGTGTTGTACTGATGTCACCTGCTACTGTTTTCACTGATTTTCTTTCACCGTTCAGGATAGATTTCTGGATGTTGTGCTTGAATAGTGTTGTAAACATCATAAATGTGTGGCATACCTTTTTAAAGATCACCGCAAAATGAATTGGAAAGTCAAAGGAAAACGTGCACTTGACCTTGCTGCACTGTATTACGAACTGTAGCTACTGTATTGTGAGGCACAGTCATCCTGAACCCACTTAAGAGAAAGTTAGCGCATTCTCAAAACCCACTTCCTGTCCATTGTCACTGACAGATCCATGATACATTCACAGATGGCCCCTTTCGGTAGCATTGGTTACAGTAGCTGAGTCTTAATGGATGCTGATATTTGATGAAATGTTTGCAGAAGATACTGTTGATGAAAGATGTTATTTTGCACATGGTTGTAGTCAGGCTGTATAAGCGGCTATATTCAATATTTCTATGTTCACAATGGATCAAATCACTGCTATGTATGTGAAAGGGCCCACTCATGGTGACGAATCTATAGAAGAATTATCATCCAATTTTGCAGGTCCCACATTCAGCGTTTTTCGGCTCATTGTTTGTGGTTTTTATAGCCCGTAACTTTAACTGTTTTGGTTCACTCCCACTCACATTCCAGCAGCAGGAAGCTGTTTTCCAGAAAAACCTCTAGTAGTCCAACTGTACACCACCGGCTCAGCACCAAAGAGCAGGCAGACAAAGGGAGCACCTAGCTGGTGAACATAGTGGAGCATTTAGCAGCAAAATATTTGATATACATTCACCGGGAGGCCAGAAACACAACTCAAACTGAAAGCTCATGTTGCTATGTATCTGGCGGATGTGTACATACGTCACTGTTTGTCAGTGTTGTGTTTTCACCTTGTTTTTCCACTGCTACAAAGCGGCTACAAAAATTGGTTAGTGCAGGTTTAATATCATAATATTCCTTTTAATGCTTTTTTCTTAATTGATGGAAATGTTGATGTAGAAAAGGTTAGAACACCTCAATCCTTAAAAGACAACATAAATTCACACTAGCACAAAAAAATAACCAGGTTCATGAATATCCTAATCACTATTGGAAAAGATAAATCCATCGCTGCTTTTAAAACCATCAGTTTATTTTATTTTTGCAGCCTGTTGATTACTATCCATAATATTTTTTACCACATCCACCATTAAAATATGAAGACACCTCATATTAGAGCACGCTTTTCAGCAGTGCTTTTTCTGAGGTCTTATGTAAATGTCTCTCTACCCTCATAATAAGTTTGTGCTTCGCATATATTTATTTTCCATCTTCTGCTCTGTGGTTTTTATCCTGCTTGAGTTACCAGTGCTTTTCTTTATCCTTTTTTTATCATTGACAAACACTGTTTTCATGTTACATTCTTATTTTCATTTGTTTTATCTGTAATTCAGTTGGTAACAAGTTTTTTTTTCCCCTTCATTTTGTTATCCTCCGAAATCCCTTGGAATTGGCTTTCACAGCTAAAATTACACCTCACGTTTCCTGATCTGTTTCTGCCATCTTTTTCAGTCTAAAGCATATTTTGTTCTCTCGACATTGCAGGTCACTATTCACCCTGGAAGACCCCAAAGCAGGTAACATGCATCAGCCTCCAAAATCTGACCTGTCCCCATTTCTGCTTTTTAATCATTAATATAGATTTTAGTGCCAGTGGCTGCAGTGTGCATAATGTACGTGCTAATCAGAATGACTCTGACTTTGTTTTTTACTCTTTGTCTTCCTGTTGTACTTTAAAAGGTCTAGAAATGACTTGTCCCTCCTTCGCTGTACTAACGCGACTGATGAGTCACTATATGTACATGACTTTCACAACAGCTAGCCCTTCATATCCGGCTGTTCTTTATTGCTACGAGATGGCAAAAAAGGTCAAGTAGCCCATTCATAACATCAATAGACTCTTGAACCTGCTAGTCAGACTTGATTCATCGCCACACTCAGCGCCATCAGGGTTATCCACACTCAGGGCATTTGAATTATGCTACAGCCATGGGGCTGCTATCTGTCTGATCTGTCTGTAATCAGAGCGCTTTGGCATGGCCCAGATGCATTTCCATCCTTTTTTTTTTTTAATCTTCAATTCATAACATTTGGCCATTATTTCAGATTTTTTTTTAAGGCTTTTTTGCACTTTCACAACCCACATTTGCTCCCTCATCATTTATCTTTCATCTTGCCTTTATTTCCTTTTATCACATTAAAGCAAAACCCCTCATAAATACACTGCCAAAGTGTCATGCTGTCGCTAGGCCCGCTAACAACTCTCTCCACCAAACATCCTCTTAGATCAGATTCACTTTGTCTTTATGTGCGTTTGTCACACTCACATGCCTGCATGAGTGTTTCTGCCCATCTTTCTTTGTTTCCCGTCGTGCGACTATGTGTGTAATCCATTTCATGCCTGGAAGTCCTCCCAGCGCTGCTCTGACCAGCCCCTGACCCAAGCTCATGTTGTTTCCATTGCAGATCACAATCCAACAACACAGGAAGCCTCCATTGTGCATCATTTAAGACAATTGTCCCTTGAAATTCCCTCATTGTTCATCATTTCTGCCCCCCTCTCAATTTAATCAATCCACCTCCATCTCCCTCGGAATAATTGTAATTCTGAGCTCTGAGGGAAAAGCTTTGAAACGTCACAAAGTGGCAGACCGCATGCAGAGCCTCTCTCTCTTGTCTTGTCTGTTCACCATTTCGCTCTCTTTTCACCCCCTAGTGTTCATTTGTTGGCTGCCCTTCCCCGCCCTGCCCCTTCTCCCCTAGCTGTCGAACCCCCCCCCCCCCACCAACAAAAATTCAGTCTCAGTTTAATTGGATGTCTTTTGTTACAGAAAGACTTACACAGTTCTGAGAATGAAATATGCAGGAATCTGACTAATAAGGGAAGAAGGGGGAATCAACTAATGGTCATGCGGACCTGCAGTCGAGCAATGGTTCAGCCCGCATCTCCTGAGAGTTTCGTTTGTAAATGATCTAATCAAGATTTGTCTATCAAGTCCTGTTTCTGTAGGTAACAGCTTCCTAATGTTGGAGAACAAGCAGGTGTTTTTTATTCAGTAAAACCGTCTCTAAAAGACGACCTGCCGGCAGTGTTCCCCACTCAGCTGACCAACTAGATTATATCCAGAGCGGGCTTGCCGCAACAGTCTTAATCGAACAGACAAAAAGAGATTAAGAGAGAATGAAAGAGAGTAACAGGATGCAGTGGTTTAATACCAGATTTAACAGGGTCTCCAGTCTCAGCAGCCTGCCCTGCGAAGACATGTTTCACATCAGTGGGAGACATGACTGAAAACGGTAAAGAGTGGGAACACTTTTGATTCTGGCCCCGAGCTTTTGTGAAGCTGATATTTATTCTCAGTACGTCGTTGAACCAGTTGCCCTGCAATTCTCGATATAAAAGTGAGCCATATGCAGCCAGACTCAGCGTCTCGGTTTCAAAAAGCTTATCGCTCCCTCCGGATCCGTCTCTGACAGTTTCTGACATGTCAACATGTCATCTTGGCTATCTGCTTGGTGTCGTGCCGTGACACAAGCGGCCTGGCTTATCTGACACATCAAGCCTGACACTCTGACTGACTGGTGTTTGGTGTTGTCAAAACTGACGTCGTCATCTCGCACAATTGACAGCACATTTCCAAATGATTTTTTTTTTGGAAGCAACTTTTGCAAATTGGGTATAATTTACAATCTATCACCTTACAAAAACAGAGTAGCCTTGGCGCAGGTCATTTTTTAATTTGACAGTGAACATCTGTTCATACTAATAAGATTTGCTGTTATCGGAAGCTCCCCCTTCGAAATAGATCCACATTTACAGTATCAAATAAAGGCTGTAATTTGTTTGGCTTGTTTCAACTACTAACCTCACTAACTGTCTCGCTTCCCATCTGTCTAGCTTAAATTGACCGTTCACTAAACCCCATCCCAGACAGCGATTGTCAAATCGTAGCTTAGCAACTGTAACTAGGCACGTCAGGCCTGTCAAGTTTTGGATTTCTCCCGAGTGCCGAAACTGTGCACACGTGGCCCTAATTAGAGCGACCCTCGGTATCCAAAAAGAGTCCGGAGGGTGGTGTCTTATTCTCAACCATCTTTTCAAAACCAAGAAAAACACAAGAGCAAAAGTGTAAAGACTGGATAGAACTGTTTGTTTATATGCTTTGACATAAGCTGCGAGCGTTAGTGTTGTTTCAAGGGCAAGACACGTGTCATTAGCTAACTATACTACAATATGGAGTTACAGGTCATGTTAGAAAAATACTTTAATCCTTTTTCGTTGTAGAAGTTAAACATGGTTTTTAAAAAATAAAAAAACAGCAAAGCATAATACTTATAATACCATACTTGGACTGACTAGCTCTACTCTTAAGAACAAAAACAGCTGCTCCTTTATTTCCAATTTTTATGGATGATCAGCTGGTTAGGAGCTTCAGTCTTTTACCATTATGTCATGAAGGTAGCCATCATTGGCATAAATTGAGACCCTTTTACCGGCTTTTCGTTTTAAAACAAATCCGCTAGTTTTCAACCGGCTAGCTAACAGATTTAGCCCGGGCTTAGCACTGGCTAGTTTTCCACCCGGAAAAAATCTGGGGTTTTAGGCTAGAAATGAGAACCCCTGTCTGAAGTCAGAAATCCATTGTTTCAAAAATTGCCATGAATCTCAAGTTTCAAGCCGTTATCTTCTTTGTAAACAGTACCCTGAACATTGCGCTGTGTGAGAACAGAAAGCTTGACAGGTGGAACAACAGTGTCTAAGGGCAGTGGGGCTTAGCAAACGGTCAAAACTCATTAAAGCAACCGTCTACTACAGTTTTGTAATCATGGTTACCAAGCTAAAATCGCGCCTCAGTAGTGGGAAAGCTGGAAGGGAAATAACTGACCCCTCATGCCGCTGTGCTTTACAGGTGCTGGAGCAGTGGGAGTCCCAGCAGGGCCAGGGCAGCCCTGCTCAGACCAGCCTGTCGGCCCCCGTTATCCCCCACAGCGCCCCCTACCCAACACACCATCTTCACAGGGCCTCGGTCCCAGACTCAGCCTCCGAGGCCTTGGCCCTGGCTAAACCAGACCCCTATGACCTTTATGAGAAGTCCAGGGCTATCTATGAGAGTAGGCGTAAGTACCAGAGCGGATACTGCAGGTGTAGCCCTGTGAAGAAACACTCCTCTCTAGCAACGAAGCGGGATAGACTCCTCATTGGAAGGTGGTGTAGTGCAGATTCATCACTCTTTCTTGTACCAAGACACACACAAAAGAGAATTATTGTTCACTTTTGCTGCTCCAGAGAAAACTTAAAAAGCTTGTCGAAATGAAGTGACCCCTTTCTATCAAACTGAAAGATCTGACGCTGAATTTTCAGCGCATATTCCTCAGCTTTAAATAATCATCACAAGCCTCGCAGATATAACCCCCATTAGCATTTGCGGCGACTTATCTCATTTGATCTTTGTTCATTAAATGCCTACAAAGGCCAATACACATAAAACAAAAGCCCATATCATCTAACAGTCTCTTTACTGACTGTAGGGATCTTTACATCCAAATATTGACACTCTGCCAGCTCACATCATAAACAGAGAATGAGAAAACACTCCCGAAGGCACCTGATCTTTTTACTGCTGGGACATAATGCTTTGGTGCCGGCGATAATACCGCCCTTTGACTTGTTTAAAAAAAAAAAAGGGGGCATTTTTTTTCACGTTATGATAGCATCAGGATGCAGCCACACTCTTCCCACAGCCCTGTGGGAATTGAGGCAGTAGGAACTAGTACATAATGCTTTTTTTGTGTTTGTGTGTGTATGCGTAGCTGTAGCCAGGATTTTAGAATTGCTAAGGTTATGAGTCACAAGTCACCACATTGCAGACCCCCTTAGAAATTTAAAAATGCAGGTCTTGACATTTTTTTTTACTTATTTGGAGTTTTCATTTTATTTTTTATTTTTTTTCGAGTGCTATTTAAATTAGTTTTATTTGGATAAATGTCTAATTTTATATGCTAAGATACAATGCTCTTTCAAAGCTTTCTGCAGATTCCCCTAAATTGTAGTGAATCTTGTATTTATACCTTGTATTTATATCTATAAGTACTCAATTTTAAATATACTGAGTCTGCTACAACTGAGTTATCATAATACCAAACGTGTACGTTTTTAGTCGTGTAATAAAAAACAGCACCAAATTCCCAGAAGAATACTACCTCAGAGTCCTCAATGGTAGTTATGTCCCTGCCTAAAAGTAGTCCAATTTGAACATGTCAAGTTTAAAAATACTGGGATCATCTTATCAGATGCACATCGTACTGTATTTAAGCTTTTGAGTTAATTAATATTAGAAATCCCCCTCAGGTTTATGAAACCACTAATTTCACACACAGACAAAAAAAAAAAAAAAATTACTGAAGACATGACCTCAGTGTCCTCAGTGGTAGCACAGTCCTTTGTATGTATAGCAGCTATAAATTCTATTTATAATATGACTGTATGTGTATCTGTTATGTGTGTAAGATGTGTCAACACGAGTGGTAGTATCTTGTCAGTTTCTGGTTTCTCTTAGGTGGCCATTGCTCACATGAGACTGTTAGGACTGTTGCTCATTCTTCTGTACCTGTTATTCAAGAGGATGGGGCTGTCAGAAAGTCTCTCTATCAACCCTCTCTTCAGCGGTGGACGCCGTGATCAGTGTAGTATTCACTGTTGCCCTTTCTTTCAGCAAGGTCAGAGGTTAGATCTGGTGAGGCTCAGCAGGGAGTAGGCACAGACCGATTTTTAGGAATTCTCCCGTTTGCCCCTCTCACTGGTGGTGGGGGAAGTAGGGTGTGACCTTTTCAAGCAGCATCACAAACCCAAGCTACTGGCCTCCTGGTGTTTACCGTGAGCAAGCCATCCTGATTCTTTTTCTTTTTTCTTTTTTTTTCCCCACCTATCATAGATTGTCAGCATTTACGTAAACAGGCTGGGTTAAAGGGTCAGACCACCCAAACTCTGAAACATATTTTCTCACTTATCCCTATTAAAACTGTCTGCAGGGGTGTCTACTGTCTACAGCACAGCACAACAAATAGATTTTGATGTTAACCTCCCTTGTGTTGGGATGTGGACAGAAATTGTATAGACAGGTATCCTGAGCAATTAAAGCCCTAGCGATCTGCATGGCTAGATACCACTAGAGGTTAAGTGAGAAAATACGGGGAAAAAAAATTTAAATTTGGGTGAGCTTACCCTTTAAATGATGTTGACAAGGGTATGTGAGAGAACTGATGACAGTATCGAGTCAGTCTTTTCAACAATGACAATGCGGTGGTGCAAAAAAGTAGTTTGTTTTTCATGCTTGATATTCAGAAATAGTGGAACTTCCCTTTTTGTCCCCCCTCAAAAAGGTTTGTTTTTCTGTTTGTTTATTTTATGCTGAGGTTCAAGGTTCATTCTTGACCTTGGAAACAGCAGTTGTGAAAACAGTCTTGCCTGAAGGTCCATTTAGGGGCTCTTCTAAATGCTTTCAGTCATATCACATGATCTTCATCAGCAGATGAAGTTTGCTCAGTTGCAGGAATACTGGCAGTGGCAGTTTTACCCTCATTTACTTTTCTTGTTTTCTAATCTTTTGATCCTCTGATTGAACGTAATAGTAATATAATAGTAATTGTAATAGTTAGCATCCTGTATTTACCAGTAAAACCAGCTTGGTATCTATAAGATTCACTGGATGTGGTTACTGTGGCAACAGCTGCGTCGCTCCTCGTGTCTGTAGTCCTGATATCCTTCCTTCCATCATCCCTGCTGAGTCCCAGCGAGGCGCTCAGCTCGGTTGAAACCGTTACAATGGGAATGAACTTTTCATTTGTAGCCACTCGTCTGCGGTTGAGTTCCTTTTTGCGGCTGTGCAGATCATGTGGTGTTGTGTGAAGCCCCCTGATTGCAGATCGGTGCTTCCATCCCACCTCACACTGTAAATAAGGGACGGGTATATTACACGCTGTAAGCACTTCCTGACGTTTATGGATGATGCTGAAATTCTGCTGCGACATTAATGCTGAGACAGGGCCTTTGTGCCTTGTTCTACCCTCTGTGGGAGCATGTGTATTTTCTGTTGTTCTCTCTGTCTTCGTGTGCATTTGTGAGTGTCTGTGTATGAACAGTATTTATGCATCTGTTATTGTTTAACGGTGCGTCCTGCATTTTTTTTTTTTTTTTTCTTCTGTCTAGAACCTGGCCAACCAAGGACTGTTTTCCCTGTGGACTCCTCAGGTAAAAATCTCACCTCTGCAGGGACACTGTTAAGAAACAAACTGCTCTTGAGCTCCAACCATTGTACGATACCAGACATCCAGGATTAATAACGTTGTCCGTGGTTGTACTGCTTCAGGAGCGGAGTACCAGGACATCGAGGTCCACCTGCGCAGACAGAAGTCTGGGTTCGGTTTCCGGGTGCTGGGCGGGGACGAGGCCGGGCAGCCTGTGAGTCCGGAGACGCGTGAGAAGGCTCGTATGGTGATGGGCGTGGAACCCTGTCATTTTCTCCTCTCTAACCCACTACACACACACACCGTGTACCCCTAACCCTTGACCTCTGACCCCTGAGAGAGTGATGGCTCTGGCTGCGTTGGTGTCTTTTGCTGTCTGTTAAAGTAACAAAGCAATATTTCAATCATACTATTTGGCTAATTATTTATCACTGTAACAACCACTTTAACACCCCCTGCATGTAACACTTAAACACTCTAGTCCAGCATCTAAACCCAGTGGACCTCTACTTCCTGCTTACAACAGTCTACGTATAATATTAGATCTTGATTGGGGCGATCATTGAGAAGAGTCCGGCAGACCTAGATGGACGCTTACGGCCTGGTGATGAGCTGCTGTTCGTGGACGGGATCCCGGTGGTTGGGAAGCCACACAGATACGTCATCGACCTGATGCATGGGGCGGCGCGTAACGGCCAGGTCAACCTGGTCATCAGGAGGAGGCTGCAGGCGGCAGGTGAGAAAACAGGAATGGAGTTGACCGGTGGCCAAGTTTGTTTTGTTTGTCATTATCATCAAATCATCTAAATGCTGAAAAAATTAGCCAATTAATTATTTGGTTCATTGGCGTAAAAGTAATTTGTAAAGTTTCTAAAGCTTTTTAAATGTTAAATTAGCTATTTTATGACTTTGCATGCAAATCAATTCCTCAAAAGGTTGCATGAGATTGTATATCAATCCTTGTGTAAGACTTTCTTTTTCTTTCTTGGGTTATTTTTAGCATTTATTAATGGCAGATAGTAGAGACAGAAAGAAGAGGGGGATAAAATGCTGCCACTGACCAAGTTTTTTTTAGTTACACCCGCCAGGGTAAGGGTGAGGTCACTACGATTGCACTATTTTGATGCAAGTAGTAGTGTTCTAATATTCTGTGTTTTAAAAGATAACGCTGATGACAAATACTTTTCCTATTGTCCGCAAATCCTACGAAAAGACCCAAACAAACAATGACTTGATCGTGCTGACAATTATTAGGTGTGTTGCCAAACCCTGATGTACTGTAGCTTAATTCTCTGTGCCATAGAGCTCCACTGTTATCCCAAAACTATTAAAAACCACATCAATGAGCCACACCGCTGCACTGTGTGACATGTGCTTTCATTGTTCTGGTCTTTTAATGTGATTTGTTAACCATAACAAAAAAAAAAACATAGAATATATCAAGCCTTCACCTTGAAATGGATGATGGATGAAAATTATAATTTGAGATGTACTGACTGCTCACACACTGAAAAAGTCCATTTTTGGTGGACTGTTGAAAACACCTGGTTAATCCTGCTCACAACAGCTTCAAAATACTTGTTATCAAGTGAATTGATCTCACATCTGTTCTCTACTTCACTGCATTCCTCTGTCCCGTTATCTGGTTCCTCTCTTACCTCTTGCTTCTACTGTTCACTGCTATAATTCTTGTCCTGTAATGATCCGGTAAACAGGATGTGATCAGTCAGTAAACTGAAGCACTAATCTCTGACTAATTACGCTGAAGCTTCCCTAAAAAACACATTAGCTCTTGCTCTAACTCACCCCTTTGCTCTCTGGTTTCTCGTGAAGCTTATTCGTCCTTTGAGCCTGGAGACTGGGATGGCACTTCCTCCTGTGAACTCTGGCCTCCTCTGTTCTCATTATTACTTCCTGCCCTCACAAATACACACACACACATGCACACACTGTTCTCACCAATCCAATTCTTCCCACTCTATTCCGCCCTCCCTGTCAATTTCTTCTCAGCAAAGGCAACTGTCTGACTCATGCCTGGCCTTTCTGTGGCCCCTTATTTCCATCCTAATTGTCGGACTCCCACTAGCACTTTGCGAGATGTCAGACTCCGCTCTCTGCTCTTAGCTCATACTTCTGCCTGCACCCAGTGCCCCACATTTCGGAACTCATTCTCTCTCTTTTTTTTCGCCCCCAATAAAATAACCATTTGTGCACTTGTTGGTGCAAAGAAAAGCGACATGTGGTTATGTACCTTTCCGTGGCGACAAATCTCGCTGTAACTTCATTTCATGAAACTGAAGTTACAGTTGAAATTCCTAACTGATAAACTACAGAAAACCACAGCGCTGCTTCTCGGTAAGCTGTCAAAACAGCAACATCAGGTTTGATCACTCAGTATGCCAGAATGAATACAGACAAAAAAACAAGAGTTGCAAGAAGTTGCTTTCGCTCTCTCTGGATTGACATGATGCTGCATTTTAATGATGTGTTTTTACCACGTTGTGACTGATCTTCTGCTTTTTCTGTTATGCACTGCGTTGTTGTGTTTGCAAGGATGAGATTTAGCTCCAGCTTGTCCAATTTTAGGGGTCAGGAGAAAATAGTACTATTGCCCTTAAAATTAATTGTTTTGTTTTTTTTCACATTTAAAATTAGCTTTGGATTCCGCCAAAGCAAGCATGTATCACACTGGTTCATTTTTAATATAACAACAACACAGAGAGAATCAGGCGACTTAAATTGATTAAAATGCAACATGTCTTGTTGAGGCCCTTATGTTTCAAAAGTCTATGAGCTGTTAGTGGCTCGACCAGAAGTAATTTCCCCTTTAAACTTCTTAAATGGTTTTACTTAAATAAGTGCTTGAGGCTAAAGAGGTATAACTCTCTAATATTCCTCAAAAAGCAGGGATCAGAGGAAAAAAATGTAAACCAAAAGATACAATCGTTGCTGACATAATAACTTTACTAAGTTTAAAAAAAAAAAAAACTGTCCATCTCAACCAGCTACAACAATAAAATACACATTCATGAATTAGTAATAACAATCTAATAATGTAATGTATCATATTAAATCCATCACAGGTGCCATTTTTCTTCATTTTGTTTATATTTTTGTACTTTCTGTTCTGTGCAAAAATAATAATTACAATATCCCATCACTTTTCTGACCTCTCTTCCCCCCGATAATTTTCATACACTCCCGAAAGGATCTTAATACTTCTTCCGCCACTTTCGATCAGTAAACGCACGTAAAAGCTCAGCTCTCTGCCTCCCTTTACAGGTGAGACCTGTCCGGAGAATGGCCGCAGCCCGGGCTCCGTCTCCACGCAGCACAGCTCCCCGCGCAGTGACTTCACATATGGCAACAGCACCAGCGCTCCCCAGGCGCCCAACACCTGCGCGAGCAACGCGGCCGCCTCAGACGGGACGTCGGCCCCCAACACTCAACCCAGCGATGTTATCATCAATCGAAAGGAGAGCGAAGGCTTCGGCTTCGTCATCATCAGCTCGCTCAACCGGCCTGAGGCAGCCACCACTAACAGTGAGTCCGATGATTGCTTTAGTGGTGTTTTATGGAGTATCAAGTAGATGCTTATGCTTCATCAGTCATCCCGTTTACTCTATTTAACATCTGCTTCGAGTGCTAAACCTAGTGAAACCTCTTAGACACATGTAAACTAACAAATAATCTTTATATAGTGTCAAGATAAGGGGCCAACTTAAGTATAAGAAGTGGTCATGGCTCAATAAAAAGTGAAGCACCACTCATTTCATCTCTTCAATTATGCATGCCCTCCCACGATACGTCCATCACACACATCTCTGGTATGCTGCTGTGAGCAGTGCATCGCCCACACACATGAAAAAACCTTGACTGCCTTACGTAAGCCTGGGGTAAATAGCAAAATGAGAGAGTTAGAGGCATGTTCAGTCAGTCACTGAGCGAGTGCTGTGTGAACACACACAGGCGTAATCCTCCAATCTTCTGCCGAGCATATCTTTACCCGCAGCTTGTTGCATCTGAATCCTCCAACAGCGGTGCCCCACAAAATCGGCCGTATCATCGAGGGCAGCCCGGCCGACCGCTGCGGGAAGCTGAAAGTGGGGGACAGGATACTGGCGGTGAACAGTCAGTCCATCGTCAGCATGCCCCACGCCGACATCGTTAAGCTGATCAAGGACGCGGGCCTCAGCGTCACCCTGAGGATCATACCGCAGGAAGGTGAGAGCACATGTGGACGCGCACACAACACATGGGCATTGCAGGTGAGGATTTGAAACTGCAGTACTTAGAGGTGGACAGTGATTTAAAACAGTGATTGAATTGGCTCTGTTAAATGAAGGTTGTAATGTGAGTTTTGCAAAACGTGATTTTTTTTTTTTTTTTAGATTAACTGTCTCTTGTCATATTCACAAGTTGTTTTCTTCCGGTCTCCAACTTCTCTTCACCAAATCAGTACTCTGCTTCCTTTTGCATGATATTGCTTGATCAGAACTGCTAATATCTTGTAGTTAGAATAATACAGAATACAAAATGGCTATGTGACTAAAAATGTGTGTGATTTCAGTTTCCTGGTAATTCTTCTTGTATGCTGCAATCATGGCCACGTCTCTTTTGAAAATGTGATTTTAATTCCAAAGAGGCTCTTAACTGTCTACCGCAAACAGATGATCAGCTTAAAATTACTAAAACAAGTCAGACCTACTTTATTACTAAGACTGAGAAATGACCCACAGTATAGATTAAAAGATGGACACCCTATTTATTTGTTTAAATGACAGTGATGGCTGGTTTGCCTCTTTCTACCTTTACCTACTTTTTTTTCGATATGCTTTGCCATTCATGGAGATTTATAACCTGGGTATTTTAGACCTGAATTAAAGGTACCAGATTTTACCACTAGTAACATTATGGAGCAATGCTTTATGAGGGGGTCACCATTTTGTTTGTATTGTGCGCGCGGGTAAGCTCTGATCAACAGTTGGTTGTGGGGATGCAAGAAGACTGCTGGCGAGCGGACATGGATGTCACCATTAAACTTTTTTAAGTCAGCTTTGCAAATGGTTTTCTGTGGAAGCAATTGCATTCAAACCATTTGTTAGACCTTAAGGATACACGCATTGCGTTGTGGTAGGAGATACTGAATGTAAACATAACTTTTGTTTGTTTTACATAAAACTCCACAGGACACCTTTAAGATTTGCTTTGCATTTTGTCAATGGTGTTCTTTTTAAATTAAAACTGAACTAATCAATAACTTTATATTAGCAATGGATCAAATGATCAAATGTGTAATAGGAAAGGAGTCGCTCGTAGTGACAAACCCACAGAGACTTATTGCCAGACTCTGCAGTTCCCCTCAGCTTTTGGAAGCGTTTTAGCATCTTTCAGCGCATTGTTTTGGTTTCCACGGCCCCCATATCCAGTAGCATTAGTTCTCAGTGAAAAGACTCTGATAAACCCAGTGCAAGCTACCTGCCCAGCATCAAACAGAAGACAGACCAAGTCAGCGACTAGCCGGTCAACATGATAATGTTCAGATGATGTGTCTACTGGATGTGTAAAAAGGCAGCTATTAGCTAACATGTTAGCCATATCGACTTCATCATGTAATAGGCTTGTTGTCATGTCTCCAAGTTACTTAACAAATCAATTAACTCAGGTTTAAGCTTTAAAAAAACACCTTTACCTGGTTAAATACAGGTGAAAAGTACTTGCTATGATTTGTTTTTGTTTTTTTTCTCATCCTATTCCCGTTTTCCCGAATTGCAGAGATCAGCAATCCCCCATCTGCCCCCAGCTCAGAGAAGCAGAGCCCCATGGCCCAGCAGCACAGCCCTAAGAACCAGCCCAGCATGGCAGCCTCCCAGCCCAACCCAGCGGTGTCAGAACCCAACCCCTCTGTTAGCCAGCCCAACCCCATCCCCCACCAGAGCCCTGTGACCCAGCTGCCTGCCCCTCCACCTCAAACCTACACCCACGAGAGCAGGTAAGTTTGCAAGGATTCCAGTTTACGGAGCATGAAAAGTTCTTGTCAAAGTGGTAGCAAACAGTTATAATGAAACCTGTTTCATCTTCATGCAGTGTTATAGTGTCACATTCACAGCTGCCCTGATTTGCTGATGCAGTGAAGTATTTTTATAGACTATCCCTCAATCTGTCTCTGGGGCAAAACACTGTTCCTCTGAGAATACAGGTATGAGTGAGTCTGACACCTTCATCTCACCAGCCTCATTTTCTCTACCTTTTTTCCACCTTTTCATTCTCTTCACCTCTTGTTACAGTTTCCTCCTCTTTCTTTCACCTTTTTCTATATTTCTCTTACTATCATTGTCTTTTTCTTTCTCACTATCTTGTCTCATCATCCCTCACTCTCCCTCTTTCTCCCCAGTTTCTTGTATAACATCACTTAACTCTTATGGACTGCTAAATTATTTAAGTAAACTTCTTTTTTATAGGGATCTGTGAATATTTTACCAAGAACAGGTGTCCAAAATCCACCGTGTCATTGCCTTTTCCTCTGCTTTACACAGTTTACAAGTCTCTTTGTACTCAAGATCAGCGGCCTCAGAGAACTTGTTTTTATTGTGCACATTTTATGTGATGTGTGAGGAAAAACAGTTTAATTTCCTCATTTAGGTCTAGTTTAATGGTTGCCATCTCTGTCAGCATTGAGTGACCCAGAGGTTTTTCAGAAAGCGTTATTTTCACAGCCCACTGACTGCACCAAAACATAACACAAGTAATGTAGCATGTCCAGAGATAACTATGACAGTAAAAGAAATCCTCACAGACGTTCTTCATTCATCCCTAATTGGTCTGTTAGTTACAGGTCAGAAGTGAAGGCGAGGCAAGACGTTAAACCAGACATCCGACAGCCGCCGTTCACAGACTACCGACAGCCGCCGGTGGACTACCGGCACCCACCTGTGGCGGACTACCGGCAGCCGCCGACGTTGGACTACAGACACCCGCCACTGCTCGACTACAGGCAGCTAGCCACTGATGCCAGGCAGTTTGCCATCCCAGACTACAGAATGCCACCGGTTCAAGTAAGGATGTTTTCCAAAGTGGAAAATTGTTCTTAATTCCACCCAATTCATCCTCTCGCAGACCGTTATCTGAAGACCAACCGGTACTGGATTTTTTTTTTTTGAAGCCGATACTGATAACGCTACTTAAGAGAAAGGAGATGTGGGTCCCCTTAAAGGTGCACTAGTCAATATTGTATTAACAAGGGATCACATGACTGCGTGTAATGTGAAAGGGGTCACTCTTTGTGACAAAGCCGCAGGGAATTATCCCCTGACTCTGCAATTGCCCTCGGCTCTATGAAGCATTTTAGCTTCCTTTAGCTCATTGTTTTGGTTTTTATCGCCCACAACTTCAGTTTTGGTTCAGTCTGACTGCTCTCATCAGCCTTCTTTTCAGTAGTAGTAAAAAAAAAAAAAAAAGAACACTAAAACTACGTGAGCGTTACCTGCCCGGCACCAAATGGCACTCAGACAAAGCTGATGATTAGCTGGTGAACACAGAGGAGAATTTAGCTGCCAGCTGCCTTCCTTCAGGAGTTGGTGGAGACTAAAAATAAAACTAAAAGGAGAGTGAGTATTGGACTTCATCAGGCAGCCACAAACACAGCTACAAATGAATGAAAACGTTGTTCCATGTCTACCTGGTGTGTAAATAGACAGTTCTTTGGTAATCTGTTCACCATAACAGCTTTATATGTTAATGCTTCGGCCAAAAAAATTGGTTATTAAAGAATTTTGACCAGGATATCTGTTGAACACAACATTTTGTGGTTTAAAAAATAAACTTGTCAGTGCTCTCTGCTGAACAAACTATGTAATGGTTATACCGTTTCTAAATTACTTAAAACATATTTTTGCTATTTCTGCACTGCAATATTTAGTTACTTATCATAGCTTAACGTTTATGCCAACGTAAAGTATCTGTGATAAGCTATATGCCGGCAGATGTTAACGGCCCGCCGATATGTTTGTCTGCCTCTGCTCTTTTCATAATTTACACAGTATTAAAAATTAATTCCGGTTGAAACCACTCTTTCAAATGGCAGTTTAAGGCTGTGCCACTGATTGCCACTCATGGAGTCGCTATAAACCAAAAAACTCCATAAATTTTCATATCTAATGCAAGTGCTTCAATAAAAGTTATTACTGATTTTGTTTATTTATTATTTATTTATTATATTTATTACATTTATTTCTTCATACCCTCATTGTTCTTGCAGCTATTTCAATATATTCAAAATTCTGACTCCAGACTACCCCCTAATTCATTTTGTATATATATATTTGGGTTTTTTAAGCGCTGATTAGACTACATCCAATACAATTCTTCTATACACCTTCACATATACTTAAATTCTGTTTTTGTACAAATTGAATTCACATATTTCTACACTGTCTGTCTAAATAAATTAAACACCATTAGCATTTATGTGTCTTTTTTTCCCTTAGGTGTCGTTGGTCTTAGTAAAACTGAGGACACAAATTGCACAGCTGATATAGACACATACTTCTAAATACTTTAAAGAAAATATTTACCTCTTAAACAGCTCCCTTGTTTACCTTTTAATACCTTTCATACAATTCTTGGTTGCATCGTGATTAAGTTGCATTTGCTCCATTTTTATTCATTTATTTTTCTCGCTGAGTGCTGAGACTATTTTCTGCTGTAATGGTCTGTCTTCTCTTCAGACAGCGCTGAATCTAATCATATCTGATCTTTGCTTGTCTCAGCTTTCACAGGACTTTGACTTCTTCACAGTGGAGCTGGAGAAAAGTGTGAAGGGATTCGGTTTTAGCATCCGCGGAGGGCGGGAATACAAGATGGACCTGTTTGTCCTACGACTGGCAGAGGACGGACCAGCCATCCGCAACGGGAGGATGAGAGTAGGTTTGATGATGTAATTTCCTTTAGAAAGCTACTACTTCCCCTTGTAAAGGTTAAGCATTCTATCTTTCTGGATTACACGGCAGACACCCATGGTAATTGTCTGATGTTATCAAAGCTGCAACGGCAACTTTTCAGGGCCGGTTAAGAACAAATCTGCCAAAATAACTGAGATGGTTCGTCCTTTTGTTGTTTTTTCTTTTTTAAGTTTTTCTCCTCCCGGTAGTTCCTAAAACTCATCTCTCCTCTGCATTTAGTAACAGATAATATTCAGAAAGATAAAGACAGATAAAACATTCCAGTTGACCAGCTAAATTTGTACTTTAATGTTTGCATAGCTGCACAATTTTCCCTCTAGGTATATTTGCTGCTCTACTATTCCATCACAGAAAGCAGACACATATTTTCTGAATTTATAGAGATGTAATAAAATTCCAAAAGAAATTCGAATAAAGGACGACTCCACTGTCCCAATTCTGCCCCTGCAGTGTAAATCCCCCTCACTTGCCCCATGTGCTTTGTTGCAAGCGACATAAATTGCAACTTCTGCTGTAACTTTTCTCTATTAGTCAATGCCGATTTAATTAACCCGTTGCAATAGATCTCCCACTTCGTTTTTCTCTTTTTCTCCTACTTGTATGTTCCCCCAATCTTTACGTCTGGGGCTGATAGACTAAGTCTGCTCTACATTTCTTATCTGTAATGCACCTGTCAAAGATAATGTGTGCAAGACGCTCCCGGGGGAGATATTACTTTCCCACCTCAGTGGCGTAGTCGTTGGAGTCCAGTGGGTCCAGATGCAGGTGGTGGAGGAGGAGGAGGGAATCCCTCTTGAGCTCCACTTAAAGTCAGAGTACAAGCTGCCATGAAGTCTGATCAGTGGTGGAAGAAGTATTCCAAACCTTTACTTAAGTAAATGCACCAATGCACTTATGTAAAAATACTGTGAACACACTTTGCCTGTAAAACAGCGCGAATTCTCCTCGGTACACTTGCTCACAGTTTTTCAAGGTACTCGGCAGGTAGTTTGTTCCAAGCATTGTGGAGAACTTGCCACAGTTCTTCTGTGGACTTAGTCTCTCTCAGTGTCTTTGGTCTCTTCATGGGATCCCGGACTGATTCCATGATGTTGAGATCAGGGTTCTGGGGGGGGGCAGACCGTTTGCTGCAGGACTCTTGTTCTTATTCTCAATGAAGCTAGTTCTTTATGACTCTGGCTGTGTGGTTTGGGAGGAACGTTGTCAAGCTGCAGAATGAATTTGAGACCGATCAGTCACCTGCCTGATGGTGTTGCATTTAAGTGCCTGAAACTTTTGCACAGTACTGTAAATAGTTTAAAAGAGTATAAAAAGAATTGAATCACTGTATTACACTAACAGGGCAATTACAGGACTCCACATGTTATAAATTTGGGAGATAGATTTATTTGTAAGGGGTCACAATATTGGGAAACAATGGTTTATTCTTTAAAAATGTATTGTACATTATAAGCTCATATGTTATTTCTTAAAATCTTAATTTTAAAAGTGACAAGTGACTATATCTGACAAATAAATGTAGTGGAGTAAAAAGGACAATGTTTCCCACAGAAATGTTGAGGAGTTGAAGTATAAAACGGCATAAAATGGAAATTTTCGATACTTCAAAACTGTACCTGTGTAAATGTACTTAGTTACTTTCCACCACTAAGTCTGATTTGTCATAGATGAATGGACAGACATTAACACCGCTGGTAGGATACTGAAATCCACTCAACACTGTGCTCTTGAATGGATTACAAAGATCAAGGTGCAGAGAACAACCCATACTGATGGGTGGAGAGAGGAATCAATCTGTATTTAACTTAAGTAAATGTGAGACATTGGTTAAACAGCATTTGACATGCCTGTCACTTTGGATTTGAGTGGTGCTTTGACATGTACTAAAGTGCAGAAAGCAAAAAGCCGCCTTGCACTGTGACTCCTTGCAGTCCCTCTGACACTTTGAGTTTAAGCCAAGGAATTTCTCCTCAACAGGTACTTTGTCACATCTTTGAAAAGGAAAAAAAAGAAATTCTTCTTGACCCTAGCAAGCCCACAAACTCATCAGGAACAAGGAGCACTTACAAATTCGAACAAGCTTTTCTTAGGTTCAAGTGCCAGTGGCTTTTAAGAATAGTGTGTGAAGTGATTGGTTATTACAGATAATTCCCTCACTGAGCTTTAAAACTTCAACAAAAGACGGAGTTGTATGTGGGCATCGGGTGTGGTAGAAGCAACTCCAGCTTCAATTCCACTGCACATTTCCCCGTGCTCGGCCTTCACATGTTGTCCATTCAGCTTCCCATTTTATTAAAGATGAAAATGGAGATCCCTCTCCTCTGCTGTTAGGAGACGAGGATTAATGAGCAAAGCATTTTGCCTTCCACCTCTCTTCAGACCACTGTAATGACACCTAATGACTCCCCCTTCTGACTCGAGTCTGCTCCTGACTTTCAAATTGCCCCGGCCATTACCGGCGGACTTCGCCATTTGTTAGCATAATTGGCCGGCACGTGTTGTCCTGTTCCCCGTGAATCCTCCCCATTAGTCAGCCGGGGAGCTGCCTCTTGAAGCGCCGAGAAGTGCGAGTCTTGAAGGAGGGGGGGCTGACGTCTGACCCATCCTCGTGTCCATCAGGGAGTGGTCACAAAAAGCAGAGATAGTCCTGTTAATGCTGTTAACCGAGCTTCTGCAGTTCTGGTCATTTTATATGTGCAGGTTATTAGTATTCATCAGGGCGCCTTAATGTTTCTTAGCAGCCCCATGAAAGGGGGCCTACCATAATTCCATCCAAATGACGTGTCGAAATTACTGCCAAAGTTAATTATAACTGACACCAGTTCATGATTGGTAATGCTTATTAACACTCACAGAAGCTCATGGCAAAGCTGATGAATTATAGATCCATACTGATCTTTATAGATCACTGTCATCCATAATAAAAGAAGCTTGTTAATTTTCTGTTTCATATGTGGTGCACTCATTTTCGAACCTGCTACAACATAATTGACTCAGTCTTAGGTATCCAAACACCTTCATTAAGTCGCTCGTCTCACTTGTGCCTTTGTGAACTTCACCAAGAGGTTCATGCAACAAGATGGCACCTAATATAAATGGGATATTATTAATTTAGTGTTTCTGTCATTCATTTTTGGCCCGCATTTCATAGCAGGCAACATGCTCACGCTCAAATATGTCAGTCTACAATTTAAGGTCACACACAAGCTTCATTATTCAAATGCATTGATATATTCCTCTGTTTGTTCAGTGTGCTTCAGATGTGAAATAACGGAAGGCATGTTAGCCAGTTCAATTTGGTTTTGCTCCATGCTTCACAGTCACTGGTCAAAGAGCTTTATTGGTACTCTTAAATCTCGAAACGCAGCCTCGGTCCTTATCCAGTGCTTTCTTTACTTGGCTGCTCTGAACTCAAACAGTATTTATCAGTCACTGAGCACAACTACCTAAAATTTGTGGCAGAAAAAAAGACTTCCTCCTTCCTTTTGAGACGAGATTGTCTGAAATGGTTTCCTCTATACCAATGGAAAGATCTTGTTTATTAAATAAATACTCTTACCTTGCATTTTTAAAAATATGGCCACATTTTCTTGATTTCTTTAGCAAGATTAATAAATAATATACATACAATAGCATACCTGGAAATTGAAATTAGTTATACAGAAATATTAATAATCATAATTATATTAAACTGCATCAGCCATTATTGCTTTTTTACACTCATATGTCACCCATACAAATTACAATTATATTGTCCACTATAGCGGAAATTGTCCTTGGCCTACACACAAAGCACATAACAACACTGACAGTATGAATACTCTAACTGATACAATACAATACACAAGATTTAAGAAAACTTTAAACTTTAAAAAGAATTAATAGATGCAGGGTCAGAAGCAGAGTCAAATAGAGCAATATGAATATATGAATATTCATATTCAATATATGAATATGAATATCTCATTACAAACCTGTGAGCATTAACCTGCTCCTACATCATCCTCCACTCTTCTGGGAAGGTTTTCCACAAGATTTTGGAAACCGGCCGCAGGGATTTGCTCCCATTCAGCTACAAGAGCATCAGTGAGGGTCAACACTGATGTTGGGTGCTAAGGCCTGGCTCGCAGTCGCTGTTCTAGTACATTCCAAAGGTGTCGGATGGGTTTGAGGTCTGTCAAGTTCTTCCAAACCAAATTCAAAAGACTCGTTCTTTACGTATCTTGCTTTGTGCAGGGCAATATTATCGTGTTTAAACAGGAACGCTGCTTTACCAAACTGTTGCCACAAAGTTGGAAGCGCACTCTTGTCTAAAATGTCTCTCTGACACGATGTTGTACGGGAAGCACAGACACGCTTTCTCTCTGACAGATCATTACAACTGCTTTTATTCTCTGACACACTCTTCCTCACATCCAGGTCGGGGACCAAATCATTGAGATCAACGGAGAGAGCACCCGGGACATGACCCACGCCAGGGCCATCGAGCTGATCAAGTCTGGAGGCAGGCGTGTTCGTCTTCTCTTAAAGAGGGGTACAGGGCAGGTCCCAGAGTACGGTAAGTATCCGCACCTTATACTCCACAGCAACTTGAAGATCATTTTGTAGCTCTCTTTTAACTCTTAGAATGTATTCTCTTCACTGTCTTATCTAATATCACTTCACCTCTTGATAATATTATTCTAGCATGTATCTATATTCATGTTATATCTTCTGTCTTTATATATTCGCTACTCACTGTATTCTGTATTACACTGTACAGAAAAAACAACTAACTATATGTCTCTTCTATCTTGACTAACAGTAGTTTCTCTTCTGTCCATTTCAGTGATCTGTCACTAATTGATTGGTCTAGGTTGTTACTTCCCCTTCTATAGGAATGGTATCTTCCAGTCTCTCCATGTGCATGAAAAGTGACACGCATGGCTCCCCCTATTTCTTCCTAATGGGCCACTCTAAAGACACGGTTTGTGACCATACGAACGTTTTCTCTTCCCTTAACCTTGGCTTTCTGTGCTGTGGTTTTGTGTGTTGTTTTGTAGTAACCACCTGTTCAAGATGCACTTAACACTTTCACATCAAAACAACCTGTTCTGTAACCTTCAGCACCCCAAGTGGTTGAAGATTTTGCCTTTCGTCTTGTGGAATAATCAACAACAGTCCCTCCAAGCTGCAGGAGGTTGTAAAAATTAGTGAACATCACTCTCCTCCTGACTGAAAGATAAATCGGTGCCAGCAGCCACCTGCAGGCTCACAAATACAGCAAAATGAGCATTCACCCTGAGTCAGCCAGAGGAGATGAACATAAAATAATTTGGGAGATTATTTACCCAGTGAAATCTCAGCGCAGCACAAATTGAGCCTGGAAGGGGACATTTATTTGTGTGACACTGCGGGTAATAAAACTCCAATGCGTCCCTCAGTTCTGTGGCTTCTGCACCAGCGCCATGCTAGCCTTCCCTCCTCGTACCACTCAAGAGAAAACCATTTTAGGGGAACACTGCAGCACTAAACCCCCCTTTGACAGACATTCATCAGCGTTTGGCCTTGGCGGTCTCCCTCCAGCCCTTATACACAGGAAATGGAGGGTGATGTCGCGTCCCTACGTCGGCCCTTTTCTGCCAGCCCCCTTCCAGCCAGGGATTTAATCTCTCTGTGTGGAGTGCTTTTGTAATACTTGCCTTGAGGTGGTTCTACAGCCTAGGAATATGCACACAGGGAGTCTTACTGTGGTCTCCCGGAAGACACAGTGCTCGATCATTAGAGATCTTTTGTGTCGTTTCTGAGTTCCCCTGCTGCCTAAAAGTAGAAGCAGCATTTTAACCCACATGGTCTGTTCTGTGTGGGCTTGACTCAGCATTTCATTACTCGTAGTTTACAGGCACTTTATTTGCATAGTGGAAGGTTATGCAAATCATCTATGGTGATAAATTGGCCTATTTAAAACCTTAGCATATTAATGTTCAAAGGAGCAATTCCTTTTTGTTTCAGGTTTTTGTGCTGCGCTTTTTAGGAACAGCTAAATGAAAAATGAACAATGTTACAATAAAGACATCCAGTTGTGGGCATGTGCATGACTATTATTATGTGCCTGTCTTTGTGTGGCATTGTGTGAGCTTTTGCGCTTCTGTCTAGCATAAGATCTGCACCTCCAGGGCAAATACTTATCAAAGACCTGAGAATTACACTTACGAATGCTCTAAAAAGCCAACTTAGGAGTAGAACTTCTTCGCTAGTTATATCAAAGTGACACTACAGCAAACTAAAGAATGACATCCTATAATTAATCACATGTACGCTCAGAGAGGAAAGACAGTCAGACACTGGGATTTAGCTTGCGTTGGCCCCGTTCTTCATTAAAAGATAAGAATTCTTACCTTTTCTCAGTGGTGTGTTATTCTTTAAAAAGTCTGTATGGTTCTTGTAAGATCCAGAAATCTTAAATATCTCCAGTAGCCATTGGTATTGTGTTTCCATAAAGTTGGCTGGTTTTGCAAGAGACGGATTAAATAAAGAATGGTCAAAACTGATGCAGCAGACGCAAAAAAATATCCCGACTTGAAGCAATGTAGCCCCTCTGGGTCAAACTGCAAAAACTCTAGATCATACATTTCCCATAATGCAACTTTCGTCTTTCGTTAGATGCTACCCGCCTAGCAAATATCATTCCAACTCCATGCCTTAAGTTTATAATGCTGTCTTTCAATTAAAAAGTGATGTCACTTGATTCATTTTCTCACTTGATTAATTTTTGAGTAATTTCCTCAGACCTCAGAGCCTCTTTCAGAGCGACAGAAGATATTACAGATATGGCTTTCACGGGCTGAGTAGTAATCCCTGTGACTAGTAAATGAAGTATTTTGGATTTAGTCATGCCCCTTTTAACATGTGAAATTAACAGCAAGTAGCATCCAAGCGTATCGATAAGGATGAAAATGTAAGACATCTGCAAAAAGAAAACTGACTTGGACAAGTTACTCTTAACTAACTTAAGACACCTCCTAAGCTTAGTATTTTAAGTTTGTTTTTAAGAGGCCATAATCAATATTTTTATAATAAACAATGGCAAATACTATGTGTAATGTGAAAGGGGTTGCTCACTTTGACGAATCCACAGAGAATTATCACGTGACTGTACGGTTCCCTTGAGCTCTATGAAACCTTTTACCTTTTTTTCAACTCATTGTTTTAGTTTTCTGGCCCGCAACGTTACTTTTTTTGTTTACTTTCATTATTCTAAGAGCTTTGTTTTCTGCCACACCAGGCAGCTGTTCCTACTGTACACTGCCTTAGCCCAGCACCAAACGGCAGACAGACAAAGTTAGCGTCCAGCTGGTGAACATAACAGAGCATGTAGCAGCTAAAGAGCTAGATATTTCCGTCAGGAGTTGGTGGAGAACAAAACGGAGCTAAAAGGAGAGCGAATATTGGACTTGCATTCATCAGGTGGACACAAACACGAGTCCAAATGAATGCTAATGTTGCTCCACAACTGCAGGATATGTAAATAAGTAAGTGTTTTCTAATTAGTTCACGGCATTAACTTAAAACGATTACATGCCAGTTTCTGCTGCCCCAAAGTGGCCAAAAACTCAGTTATTGCAGGTTTAAGGATTGAAAGTTCAAAATGTATTTTTTAGCTGCCCTTAATGGGCCTAATGTCCCTCATTGTGCAATGCACGCTGTAGGTAAGACTGTGAAGTGACCAGGTACTCTTGTGTCTCCCTCTTGGTCCTGGATCTAATATGCTCCAGCGCTGCAAGAGAGTCTTTTCATAATTGGGCCCCATGGCGCTAGTGTAGCTAGCCTTGCATCTGCCCCCTGCCTGGCCCACTAAAATGACTGATGGCCGAGACTCATCAGTGCAGAAACAGCAGCTAACAGCCCGTGAGAGTGGAGAGTTGCGGAGGAGCGCGCTGTTGATTCACTGCAGCTGCTACGTTGGATACAGACTTCTTCAGGCTTGAGAGACAAAGAGAGAGACACTTGGCCCCTGAGGTTTTCATTCTTGCTGAGGCACCACCCTATTGGGCACATCATCCATTTCATTAAACCTGTTTTCGATTTTCCGCCAAGGTTTTAGATTGGGTGAGGCTTTAAAGAGAGCTATGTGAGGCAGATTGATGTTGTCTAAAAGTAGAGTTACCCTGTGACACGCTCGGAAGTAGGTCGTAGTGCTGCTCTGATATTTACTCTAATGCTTTTAGCTTGTAGAATAGGAATGATTGCTGTGGTGATTATTTTTGTTCTGATTTAATGTTTGAGTTTGATAATGCAGTTGCATGCGTGCAAGCTTTTAAGCAGAGTGTGTATGTGTGCTTTTGTGGTTTTCATACTATTAAAAGTGTGTATGTGTGTTCCAGACAATGCCGCCCCATGGGATGCTCGTCCTTCAGCCTCCCCAAGCCTGTCGGAAGTAGCCCCTCCCATCGACAGCCTTTCCATGTCATCGCCTTCATCTCATCTGGCCCCAGCCCCCGACCCACCTCACCTGCTGCTTCTGGACGTCCCTCGAGACCCGGTGGCGCGAGACAGCAGGACAGAGCGTTCAAAGAGTCCCCAGAAGGCCGAGCTGCCAAACCCAGATCCAGTCAGCCAGGGGAGGAGAGCGGCTACAGCCGGCGGGAGCGGCAGAGCTAAGAAAGAGGGTGGCAGGTCCACCCACAAGGGGCACAGGGTGCAGCCCACTACTGAGGGGGAAGGGGGCAAGGAGGGGCAGAGTGGGGAACCCAAACCTTCCAGGAGCACCAGCGGGAGGTCCAAGGAGAGAAATACTGGGGACAACAGAGAATCTGCCCACTCTCCCAGCAGCTCCAAACTCCCACACACTAATGGAAATAGTAGGGAAGATGTAGAGCGTTACAGCGGCGGGCAGCAGCAGCAGCAGCAGCAGCAGCAGGTGGAGCCGGAGCAGAGCAAGCCCAGGCCCAGGCAACTGGACCCGGGCCTGGGAGAGAGCCGGCCCAGCCTGCCCAACAAGAGCACCAGCAGCGGCAGCGCAGCAGGGAGGAAGGCCACGGTCTCTCCTGGGCCTTGGAAGATCCCTGGATCAGACAAGCTGCCCAGCACACTGCGCACAGGCACATCCACGCTGAGCAGATAACACCGCAGCTCCGGCAGAATACAGTGGCCACACTCATCTGAACTAAACCACCCCATCTGGATGAAACTACCATCCTCACACCTTCCCGTGCTCCTTTATCTCCCCCTCAACTCCGTTCTCCCATGGACCAGAGTGTAAACCAAGGGGGGCAGGGTGATCTGGACCACGTGTTTTTAGAATTTTATTTATGATACTGTACTCTAAATTATTTTGAGAAATATTTTACACCCACCACCTTAAGAACTGGTAATTCACCCACTAGAAGAAAAAAAATGGAAGAGCAAGTAGAATGTGTGAGTGCAGCGTGGCGGGGAATCATTTTGGGGGTACAGACTTTGAAGAACTCTATTTTGTGTTTTTCCCTAAGCAGAACTGGGGGACAAACACGTAAACATAAATAACTTGACAGGAAGCAGCTGTCAGTTGCCATTGGATCTTTTTATATATCTACACAATGGAGTCTATTTTATGAAATGGAATGTTAAGAAGAAGGTTTGCCTGTTTTTGACAAGAGCGAATGGAACAAAGAGTGACAGCAGAGATGAAATCTCCTCATCAACAGAACTTTGCCTTAACAGAGACTGTATGGGCCTGAATCTGTCTTGAATAATCTATCAGATGATTATAGACCTAGATATATTATGAATATGAATATGAATATGTGGGATCATTTTGTAAATAAGATCATCTTTAAGCAAACAGAACCTTATAGCTGAGCCGATGGAAAATTCTAGTCCACGATTAGACAAGCAAAAGTGGCACGACATGGACCAGAACTTTCACCACACCGACTTCTCCCTCTTCTACACTCCCGTTCAGCGCTGTGATTGCAGTTTGGGGTCTCGGCTGGCCTGCTGCAGTTGGCTGCACGGTTTATTTGCGCTCGATTCATCCCGAGTTCAGCGGGGTTGTCGTGTAAATCCATTTTTCTCATTTCTGTGCTTAACGAACAAAGCAATCCGTGACGGACGGTGGTGTCCAGCCGGATTTTGAGAGAGGGCGCTCACATCATACCGACCCAGGGGCAGAGTGCCTTAGACTGACAGAGAGGTTGGCTTTTAAGTCAAAGGTTCAACTCCAAAACACTTTAGAGGGTTCAAAACAGGCTGCTATACAACACCAACTTTAAAGATATAAATAATAAACTGTATTTTTTCAGATACGAGTGTGATAAGGTGAAATGCATAATTTATTTCACAAGTTTTATGTATGAAAATTAGTCCATTACCAGAGGTATTGCCGGTCCTTATTTGTGAAAGTAGTTCATTTTGGGTCACGATACTTTACTGATTTCTTAATGAGGTCTGACACTAGTAATTTCCATGAAGAATTGCTTATGTGCCATCGTGTAATCAAATGTCAGCACAGGGCAGAGCTTTGCACCGTAACCAAACGGAATTAGTAAAATCTGATTTGGAGTCGGCAAAGAACCAGTCTCACTTGTCAAAAGTTCACTCGCCAAACAATCTGTAACCTAAATGAATGAACGCTCTCGATTTGAAAATGAAACATCTCAATCATTTCCAGAGCGGCTGGGAAGAGTTTGCACTTGTCACAGCTACAGTCAGCTGCTGAATTTGATTCGTCTTAGGTGATTTCTGTAAGAAGTAAGGAGTACGAAGTACATGTCCACGCCAAAGCTCCCTGTACAGTTTCATAATTTTTTTTAGCTTACTCATATCTGCCCCAGAATTTGTCTCATGTTCAGGGCTATGCGCTTGTACATTTTTATACAATAACCAACAACAATTGACCGTTTGCTAAGCCCTGCTACCCGTTGTTACTTTTGCTACTCTTGTCAAGCTTTCCATTCTTGCATGGCACATTTGCGGTTTACATTTCTCAATTCATAGTCATTTTTGAAACAATGGGATCTAAATTTCCGAAAAAGGTGGACAACAACTGGCCTGTGATTTGTTGGCTAAAATGACAACTGTTGCTAGCAGATTTTATCCGCTGTAGCTAGCTAGCTAATTTTGCTAGCGTTTGCTACACAAGTTGGTTGAAAAGGCTGAATCCAGTTTTATAACAAAAATCTTTTAAAAGGTGTCTCAAACAGGCACTCGATGGCTACATATCAAGCTAAACAACTGGAGAGAAGATATAAATGATCTAAAGAAACAGCAGTGGTATTGTATTGCAGTGTAGAGGAAGCAATAACATGCTCCTCGGAGAGTCCCATTTCCTGAGTTGGGAAGTTGGTGTGTTCATGTGCTTTTAAGGTGGAATGTGGACACTACAAAGAAGATGTGCTGTATTTTATTGCTCAGAGTGTCCCAGAGTTGTTGCTGTACCAGTACATTCCCTAAAACCACTAAAAAATTACTTTATCTGACTTGTTATCGGGGTTACTACTAATAAATAACTTTTCTAACTAATGTAGGTCACTCTAGGTGGACAGCAACTACATGTTAGCAAAAAAAAAAAAACTGGTATGCAATACGTAAATTTGCACCATTTATCAAAAGTTTCTTACAATCGACCAAACATTTACTTGTGTCCACCATGTTTCTGCGTTTATGACGTCTACAACTCGGTAAGTCGTGTACCAAAATTTTCGCTGACTTTCCGAGTTGTTGTTCTGCTTTGAGGGGGACGTTCATTTGAATTTTTCCCAGTTGGGAACGCATTTTTCCGATTACTCTGACACCACGTGAATGCACTAGAGGTCCTAGTATTATAAGAATGATTATGAAATGTAAGATAAAAAGGCTTTCAGGATGAAAACTAACCAATGAGGTTAGCAAACGTAATGCTACCTTGGGTAACGTTGGTTGGAGATGCTGGAGTGTAAACTTAGTCAAAACCAATGAAAAGCAGGAAAGAACAGCCGCCTTTACCATGCTAACATTTGGAAGTAAACTAGTTAGCCAGACATGGCAACGATTGCAGCTCACATTAGAGCAGAAAAACACATTTGAATCCTTTCAAACGCTTTTAATACCAAGTAGTGGTGTTTCCATGCACTTTGACATGTGGAGAAATCCAAAGCTTGACAGGCCTGCCGGTCCTGCTTACTTACAGCTGCTAAGCTGTGATTGAATCCCTGTTTCTGGGAGGGGTTTAATGAACAGTCAGTTTTGGGATCTACGGATATTTTCCTAGCATCTGAATCATCTTTACAGACATGAAATTTCTGAGTGGTATTTTTTTTTTTTTTTTCCCTCCAAATGAGCCAACATTTAATAGAGAAAACAAATGATAATACCAGAACAAAAGTTTCCATTCCTTCCTCTGCTGAGGGGATGGGCCAATGGTTTCAAAAGAATGAAAGAGCAAAGGGAGACAAGTTATTATGTTTGCCATTTTAATCTGTAATTACATGAGGACTAAGCAGACTGACTTTAAAGCACAATCTCAAACAGAGGGTTTGGGGGTATGAATAATTATGTCGGAGGAAATCATCAGCCAGGCACAAACGGCTCAGCCCTTCAATCACTTGTTGATGATGTGCAGGGTTAACATCACAAAACAAGCCCGCCAAACCTGAATTTTACATTTTTCTGACTAACCCGTATCGTCATGGCCATTTGACCGGACTGCTCCTTTATTTTGTGACTTCTGTTTGAGGCAGGAACAAGAATATGTGCATACGTTTGCTCAGCCTTTGCACAACTCACTGCTTTTCCACGTCTGAGCTGTGTCCATTGAACCAAATTGTAAGTAGTTTTCTATGGAAAGCAAAAAGGACAAAAAAAAAAAAAAAAAAAAAAAGACATCTAGAGGTGTATTTTGCAAAGTGTGTGTTGAAATAACGGCACATGCTACGCCATAAACTCAACACCCAAGCGGCTCAGTATCACTGTGTAGTATTATAGCAGTGTGTAGACCTGAACAAATATCTCTATAAATATGACTCAGTGTACTATTGATGGTCACAAAGACTATAAGTGGAACAACTATTTTTATGAAATGCAACGCTATGGATATATTAACTTTTGCAAAAATCTTGTTTACCTGTAAGATATCCTGAAACGCTGTCAAAATAAAAGAAAATCTTGACACAACATGAAAGATTCATTTTGGATATGATTTGTTACGGTTGCCCGATTTTATTAAAGCAGATAGTTTGTATTGATTAAGTCCACGGGTAACACTTTACATTCATCCCCCCTGTTTAGTATTTGTGACACCTAATACATGGTTTATAACACAGCATAATGTAGTTGTAGGCACGTTTTCTATACAACTATAACTCCTATGACACATCTTTATCTCCTACATGAACCAGTGGTGAATGATTGATGACACAGCTGTAATAGTTTGACATTTTGGGAAATACGCGTATTCACTTCACTTGACCTTGGAAACAGCACTTTGACCAAAAAAAAAACAAAAAAAAAAACAGAAATCTTACTCAAGGTCCACTTACTAGATTTCCTGCAGAACTTTGAGACTCATCTTGTGGCTTCGATCAGTGGATGGAGTTTAAAAACTTCATCAATGAATAAAATCAACTCATTTGATAAATTTTTCATATTCGTACAAATCTATCCAAGTATTGTAATCATTTTATTGTTGCAGATTCGGTAATTGTTTGTACACCAGCTTGCAGTGGCTTCATAAGAGAATTTGCAGTCAAATGCATTAATGAACATTTAAAAATAGATCTGCTTATCTGCTCTGTATATCTGCATAGAACCACATTATGCTGTGTTATAACCCTTTTTATTAATTTTATCTATGCTCTGGATATAAATGGTGAATAAGAGGTTCAAAATACAGTGGTATCAGCGCCTGTTGGTGCATATTAGATACAGGGCTAAGCGGGAGGCTCTCGCGAAGACTCCCTGCGAGCTTCCTCCCTAAAATCTTTTGCGCCGCTGCAGCGTCTCCGCGTGGCCACACGGGGGCACCAGACGGGCGAGCCGACGTCCCGCGGGAACCGCCGCCCGTTGAGAGGCAGCTTGCCCCGGCGACCTAAACGGCGCGGGTGGGCATTTGCCGGGAGCGTGTGCAGCCACCGACGCCGCCCTATCGGCTTCGAGCTGCTCGAGTGGAGGATCCAAAGGGGGGGGGGGGGGGGCCTCTGCGCCTTCCGTGCACTTTGTCCGTGTCTCCACTAGAGGGCAGTATAGACCAGGCTTATATTTTAACCCTGCCTTGTTTCATAATTGTTGAACTTACATAAAGTTATTAGTCAGACATTTCCCCTTATGATATATCCCCCTAAGTGCTATAGGGATTTCACAAGCTAGTGTGCTGTTATGATTTTTTTTTTTGAAAACACAATGTTCCATCATATTTTCGCACATACACATTCAATAATGAATAGTAGAATGATGCGTTTCTGCTCCCTTGTCTCAGGTCAACACGTGCATGATCTTCAGCCTCTTCGGCACCTTTGTACATTTAATCGACGTGCGTGCATCCACCTCCTCCGGTTTATATTGTGGGGTTTTTTTGTGGCACGCGTGCGTCCTGCTGTGAAAAACACGTGGGGAGGGGGGAATGTGCGAGGTAAACGTTGCAATTAGGCATCCTGGTGCAATTTAAAGATCAGATTTTACATTTTAGCCAAACCTCAGACGTCAGCTCGTGGTTCCTAAGTGCGACCCTACTTTTGTTTCACCTTGACTAATACCCTAATCTGCGCCTTGGGATCAAAACGTCAAATATTCCTCAGGAGGTTTGGCGTCAACGAAGTGTGTCGTGCGTCCGTACAGAGGTGTGTGCATCAAGTGGACAAAGAAAGAGACGTAGAATGGAAAAGAGAACCGAGTGAGAGACGAGGCACCGCGGGAGACGGGACAACACGCTCACCCGCGGAGGCGGAGATGCCCGGGGCCGCCCTGCTGCCGGCCGGAAGCTGCTGCCCGGTGCCCGTGTTCTCCGCGGGGGGCGAATCGGTCGCCGAGCCGGACTCCGTGGAGAGCAACGGGCCGCCACACACTGCTCCGCTCTTTTCCGAGGAGACACCGAGGGCGTCGGAGCCGAGGGGCCGCCTTTTGACGTGTGTGTGTGTGTGTGTGTGTGTGTGTGTGTGTGTGTGTGTGTGTGTGTGAAATGGCACTCGAGGGCAGTCACCCGCATTTTTTTTAAAGATTGCTGGGCTCAAATCCCCAGCAACGTACTGCAGACCGACAGTCACACCTCATTCAGATGAAGACCGGGGTGTTACAAAGTAGTTTTATGAGTTAAAACAATTCATTTAAGCTCATCACACACACACACACACACACACACACACACACACACACACACACACACACACCCTCTCTGAGGTAACTGACAGTAGGCATGGCCCAGATCTTCGCAGCAGTGTGCGATGGACCGCTCTACCTCCTCCGCCAACACCCCCGGTGCTCTCCCTCGCTGCACGGCTTCATCCTTGCGGGATCTCCCCAGAACTAAACACCCCGAGCCCGCGAAATAGCTGCGGCGCGGAGGCAAACGACAAAGTACAACGAGTTCATCCCTCGAGAAGCCTTTGCACCTTTGCACGGAAAAAAAAAAAAAAAAACCGTCGGCAAATCCCCAGCGATCGACGGTTTCAGCATCGAGGTCTTCGGGACTGTCTCACCCGACCAACTTAGAGCTGCGGGGGGTGGGGGGGGGCAATCCTCCCATTTGGGAGCGACACGGGGCCCCCCTGGGAAGTCCTGGGCGGGCACAGTTTCAAAAATGCACGTTGAGCGCGTCACGGCGCCGCGGAGTTGAATAATACTCACGACGTATCGGCCACGACTTTCTAGGAGACGGCCGGAATCACGGGGCGGGGGTTAGAAGTGCCCCCCCGAGGGACACACCGAGGATTGGGCTCTCCCACACACGCACATACACACACACACACACACACACACACACACACACACACTTAGATCTACCGCACATTCTCCACGGCTCTCTGCTGAGCCCGGTCCCCCGCCACGCGCACCGTCCCGTCGTCCCGTCACGTGCTCATACTTTCACCGAGATTTATTCCACTGTGGCCACGCATTGCACAGCTGTGGCAAAGAGCAGAGCCCGTGGGGGGGCAAAGTGCCAGTCACGAGCTGTAAGAAGTGGAGTAATGGCACCAACTGGGGGTTTAAGCGTTCTCCGGGGGGCGCAGTAACCAACGCGCTGGAATGTGATACCCGGTACTTAGTGACTTTAATCATACGTGAGTGTTTTGCAACCGGGGAGGACAAGCGATCGGCCACGCGTGTCCCGGTGTGGAGGTCGGCGGTCGAGGGCCCTGACCTGACATGAGGCCCGATTTGCGGAGCGATCCCAAACGGGATCCTCTTATTGGATCGATTGTTTACGTCCAGATTTTCCCCTCCTCGAGAAAAAAATGGTCCACGAGGCAGCATTCCAGGTCACAATGTATTTTGAAGTGTGTGTGTGTGTGTGTGTGTGTGTGTGTGTGCGTGCGTGTGTGTGTGTGTGTGTGTGTGTGTGTCTTGGATCCCTAACACATCTGTGAAACCTCATCTGGGCGGATAGAAATATGAAACACGTTTTCATCCTCATACACTCTTTGAGGTTTTGCTTTTTGAAATAAGGATGGGGTTTCGATGAATTCCTAATTTTATTCGCCTATAACCTACCATCAATGTCCCCGAATCCTTCAGGGCCTTCACTTGATAATTCTTTAGACAAATATCTAAGGTTTACGAGGAGTTAAAAAAGGGGGGGGGGGCATCAATAGCTATGTGAACTATTCAAACGTTGTATTTCAGAGAGGAAAGGCGTTGATTTGTGTGTTTGCCACAGGTCGAAGTTAATATTCTGATCATTCCGAGAGAAAAAAAAAGGCATTTCTGGCCGGCCACGTTAACTCCCCAGATTTTTTTTTTTTTTTGAATGAAATTCGGCGTGGTGCTCGCGTGCACACAGCGGAACGGCGAGTACCCGGCAGGTCCTAGGGGCGGGTTTACCGTCGGGTCGACACGCCCTGCCTGTGTCTCATACTGGTGTGGCAGTCTGTCTGGCCGCGGTAGTCGGCAGACAGACAGACAGGCAGGCAGGCAGACGGGCAGACGGCGGGGCCGAGCCGAGCCGGGATTTTTTGACGGTGGAAGTATCCCAGCAGCCAGAGCCCAGGGGCGGCCGGTGGGAGGAGGCAGAGAGTCCGCAGCTGCCGCACCGCACAGCCTCTCTGACAGTCGCGAGAAGAAGGAGCAGCCTGCGCCAACCAATGTCAACGGTAGGAAGCTTTCATATTTCTTTTTTTTTTTTTTTTTTCCCACTTGAGAACAGGGGGGCTGTTTTTTTGCGAAGGGTTGCGGATTTGAATGTGAATTGTGGGAAGCGGCGGTGTGTCGGGGCGCGCCGCTGCCGGAGCATCTTCCCTTGGATTTTGTCGGCTGTGTGGTCGGAGCGGCGGGAGTGAGCGTCAACGCGCCGGGGATGAGAACGCCGAGGAGGTCCACGGGCACCGCCGACCGGTGAAACCCACGGTGTTTCGTTTCCGTTCTCTAACAGTTCGTTTGTTTTGTGTTGTTTTTTTTTTTGGTCTAAAACGCGGAGGGCTGTGTGTGAACAGAGCCCGCGGTTAGCACGGAGCCGTGGCCGCCTCCGGCGGCAGGGCGGCGGGCAGCGGGGACGGTTCGAGCCGCAGTCAGCGTGGAGCAGCTGCGGCAAGTTAGCGGCCGTTAGCTGCTGCAAGTGCGGACCGCGGCCTTCAAAAGAAAAGCGTAAAAATATTCGACACAGAAACAAAATGCCAGGTGTGTCATCTAAGCAACCATTTAGTGCGTTCGACTGAACAGTTTTGAATGAGAAAAGCAGAGTATTGTTTTGAAACCACAGATTTTTAGGGGATGAATGTGTGTCGAACCCGTCACGTGGCCGGCAACTTCAAATGCTCGCGGGAAAGCACCTTTCGGGACGTCAGGAACTGGCGCAAAGACCCGTGTGACACGCATCCCTTGAAGGATCTTTTACCCCAAAATGTGCAAAACCTTCCTTATATCTACACCCTCGAACTGCAACCCTGTGGTGTGACTGCGCTCACCTCGCCCTGGGCCAAGTCGTGCAGGCCGGGCCTCCGAAGTCCCAAGCGGCCTGGAAGTAGCTCGTACCGGAATGCCAACGTGCGTTGCCGTTCGTGTCCGCCGCGCAGGTGGTCGTGTCGGTCGATTAATCAGTCGGTCGACAGAAAATAAATTGCCGTTTCCGTAATCGGTTGTTTAAGTTTTAATAATCGAGCAAAGATATCAGACAGATGTGAGGATTTGCTGCTTTTCTGTTTGACATTCGTGTTAAGGGAATTTGTTTGGGGCTTTGGACTGTTGCTTGGCCTGTGGAAAGTTATGGTGGGATATTTTTGAATATCTTTGTAGACTAAACGATGACGAATCGACACTGAAAGTATTCACTGGTAGTCGCGGTCGTAAGGTCGGTACCCCTTTCTTCTTTCATTTTTTTTTGGTGTCGTTTTATTATGAAAGGATTTACCGGAAGCGTCGCGTTAACGCGTTCTGTCTTGACGCGATCAAAGGGAAAATGCTCGTATTTGTGCGGCCGTTCATTTCGTTGCGTCGCGCTCTGACTGTCGCAACGATGGAAGCCAGAGACGACCGCGCTGTCGTCACTTTTTTTTTTAATCTATTTGTGCGTGCGCGTGTGTGTGTGTGTGTGTGTGTGTGTGTGTGTGTGTGTGTGTGTGTGTGTGTGTGTGTGTGTGTGTGTGTGTGTGTGTGTGTGTGTGTGGAGAGAAGGGGTTCGCCATGTGGAGGCGAGCCGTTTGAGTCACCTCCTGGCCGAAGTGGTTTTTGTTTTTGCTCGGTGGTCTGACTCAGATGACAGAGAGCCCAGCTGACTCCCCCGATCATGACCCTTGCATCTGGGCAGCAGCTCTGTGTTCAGATCGGGCCTTGGCGTGAATTTCTTCCTTCTTTCTTTCTTTCTTTCTTTCTCTCCTGTTGAGGGAGACCAGCTCTGGCCCCCCACATGGGTGCACATCAGACCACAGACCCCGAAGTGTAACGGAAATGTCTTTGCAGAAGATGTGTGGTGCTGCATATGATTTTTTTTTTTGACTTCATACTTTTGCCTAACGATTACTGCGTGAAAAGCTCAAAACTGATCCTGTCACTGTTCTGTTCATACATTGTCAAGCGGGGCAGTTAAACCCCCTGGAGAGGCTTCATAAGCCGGTGGACTAGCCTGCCCTGCAGTCAGCTTGCTACATGCCTCCCCACTCATTCTGTGAACATGATCATGATGATGTTCGTGTTAAATGTCAAAGTTGTCCCCCCTTTTTTTCTAAGATACAGTGAAAGGGCATCAGGTCCATTTAATCCGAGGGAGCGCGTGGCACTTAAAACCTAATTTGATGGCAATTTTTAATCACATGAATTCTGTTTTTGTTAAAAAAAATAATAATAATTGAAAAATTCTGTTAATTGGGGGGGTGTGTCTTGTTTCTGCCAGGTAAACACTAAAGCCACAGGTTACGGGTCTCACGTGATTATAGCCACTGGTTTAAGGTCAGTACTTGATAGGCTTCTGTTTTATTTGTTTGTTTCATTTATTTTAACTGTAAAGGGACCATGTGCAGTCTCAAACACAGATGTTACGACCTCGTGCGTTGTACCGGGGTTGGGCTAAAGGTACATTTTTCAGCCACAGAACAGCACAGAGCAGACGAGACAAGGCGACGTAAAACCAACTGACATACAGTACAACATCTCTCTCTCTCTCTCTCTCTCTCTCTCTCTCTAGTTGCATTTATTTCTCTTTCTGGGAGTCAAGACGTGTGTTCTATCATTGAAAAAAATCATGCGACAGCCCTTTACAAGACCTTGTTTTAAAATCTACACTGCTCCGCTTTATTGACACAAACATGCTTAAATCCACACACACACACACACACACACACACACACACAATAAACCAATATAGTAAGGCTGCAACTTGTAATTATTTTTATTATTGGAGAATCTTATGATTACTTTCCTCGATTAATCCTTTTGGTCAGTAGAATTTTTTTTATGAAACGATAAACAAATCACAATGTTCCACCATCAGTGCTCACTAAAGACCAACGCGACATTTTCAAAACGGCTTTCGTTCTCGTCCGGCCAAGAGTTCCAAACTCAAAGATACTCATTTTACTGAGCCGTAAATTGAGGAAGAGCAGCAAACCCTCACAGCCGAGATACCATCACATCGTAGATCTCTACAAAACAGGTTCACGCCGCCGCATAGTTCTCGGCTTTCGTTGACAGGACGTGCACAACTCTCGCACACAAGCCAATATAGTCCCTACCCAGGTCAGCGTTGGAGGTTTTGTCTCGTGTAACAATCTGCCTGTCTTCATGATGAAGTAAAGCCCCTTCATGCCGAGTCATGAAGCTGGACGTGGCTTCCCCGGGGCAAATTGCTGTGTTAAACATACCGAATAGTGCCATAGAACGTGGGACTATAGCTTGTGTTCCCTGTCTGTTATTTTGAAAAGGCCCTTGATATAGATCATCGGTACGTCACGTGGCGCGGCGCGCGAGCAGATTTTTACCCCTTGGAAAGCCGTTTTGATGTGTGAAATAAATAAATATGGCTTGTCACTATCAAAGCTACAAGAGGCGAAGTGAGGAAAAAGTGTCTCGGGCTGATTTCTAAATCGGGAGCACAAAAAGAGCTAATTATCATCCCGGGGTGACCTATATTTTGTTCTCGGATCGGTGTTAGGTAATGGTACACACGTTCGTGAATGTGTGGTCATTTTATTCATTTATAGCTGCGTTAAGTTTCGTCGGACGCTACCAGAAAAGCAGTTCGTTCTCTACTTGGTTTCACCCCTCGGCGCATGAAAGTGTTTCCTGAGGTGTTTGAAGTTGACCAAGTTGTGTTCAGAAACCAAGAAACGGGCAGGGCAGATTTTAGAAAGTCCCTCTTTTGTCCTCGGGGGCCGTAACCCGTCTTGTTTTCGTGTGTGCAGCCTCTCATCCTTTCTTCTTATCTCAAGCCCCTCTGACCTCTTCTTTCAATATCCCGTTCTCCACAGCCATCCCTTCTTTTTTTTTTTTTAACCTCTGCTTTACATGAGTGCTTCCTCTCCTTCCTTCTGTCTCCTGTTGCAGCCCTCCATGAATATTTAAATGCTGAGTAGATGGGTTTCTTCTCACTCTTCCTCTCCCTCCGTGCATTTCCAAACCACGGCGAGTAGTAGTTACGGTACAGTAAGTGCAGAGGCATGATGGGAGTGCAGCGTGTGGGAGCTGTCTCTTCCATGCCTGTCTGTGTCGGCGGTCTCAGGCAGTTTGGGAGGGCCGTGATATAAAGACCTGGTCCAGGGTAAGGGGATTGCGGTGGCTGTTTTGCTGCCACTGCGAGGGTCTAAATCTTTCATGTCGTCGGCGACGAGTGTGTGGAGGAGGGAGGGAGCCAGATTGAGCAAATTTCAGCTGTGGCATTCACAAATATTAGCCTTGGATTTCATCCTTCCGTCTTGTTGCCTGTGATGTAACATGCGCAGTTTCCAAAAGCCCCAGGTGACATCTGCAATTTTTTATTTATTTATTTATTTATTTTTTAATACCCAAAGATATTCAGTTTGCAGTGACATACGTAAAACGCACCAAAGCAGAAAATCCTCTTCACAATCGAGGAGCTGACCATCAGTAATCTGCATTTTTGGTGGAAAAACAATGACAATTTTACTTAATTTCATGTGAGTCAGTTGAGTGGTTGTCGAGGAAGTTGACTCAACCTTGCGGTGTTGCCAGAAGGAAAATCACCTAGTCAAGTCTTTCATCATCTGAGAAGCATTTTTTACAATCCACCTACTGGATGCTGTGATGTTGCTCAGGATGAGTGAAAACTCTCACTTGCTGGTGGCGCTGGATGAAAAGTCAGGGGATCACCAAAGTCAGCCGGGTTCATCCTCCAGTCACGTCGCTCTGCTTCCTGCTTCTTTTTATACTAACGGTAAGAGTGGTTCATGTCACTGGCATGTGTGATGTTTTTATACACGGGCCGAAGCTGTTGAACTTGATCACATCCATATTATGTCCCCATGACATTCCTGCTTAATGCCGACAACGACATGGCGCAGCAACTTCATAAACGATACAACGCTAGATGCATCGTCTCTGCTGTAATTTGCGATGGGGCGGTTTAATTTGTGTCTCCTTTGTAGTCGTGCCAGTCGAACCAGTGTCAGAGCTGCTTTACAGCTAAACAGCCTCTCCAGCCTAAATGATAAATGCTGCAATTCAAGAGCAGAACACTGAATAGCTCGGTAAAAAAAAACAGAAAAGAGCAGGTGTTTAATTTAAAACAATGCAAAAGGAATCCAGACTAAATCAGCTAAATGTAGCACACGGTGTAGCTGTTGGCTGTGCCACTTCTACAGTCCCAGAGAAGTGTCGCTGCGCCTGTGGTTGGCCGATTCTCATGGGAGGACCCGGATAGGTTTGAATCAGCGTTGGGTGCAAAGGCAGTGCATGGTGTGAGGATAAACGAGCGGGAGAAAGGGGCTGGGGCCACGAGGAGGGGGGGACTGTGCAGATCCCACTTTCACCTTGAGGATAGTCCTTTTAAAGAGGGACATTCTGTTTTGATTTGGCTAAAATTAATCGATGATTTGAGGAACAAAACAAGTGTGTTTGCAGGTTTTAGCTCCATAAAATCATTATGCAGACTTAAAAGTCATGCAGATTTTCAAATGCATGCTGTACAGTTTTAGATTTATTTATTTATTTATTTATTCTTTCCCATTGGCTTCATTCATTTGTTTGTCGTATGAAAACCCTTCAGCCGACGCTTAAAACTTAATGTAGACTTGTTCATCGCGGTGGATTACTTCAAGCGTTTTTAGGCTCAACAGTAGAGTTGAGGTAGACGATAAAATAGTAGATGAAATCAAAATTGAGGGGGCAACAAAAGCAGAGATGCATAATGTCAAATTTTTCAAGAAAAGGCAAGTCTAAAATGTGTTTTCTAAAATTGCATATGAAGATGCAAGTACAGCAAATGACTCACTTGAAACTTGAGCCAGCAGTTTCACTGTAAGATGATTTTGAACACTTCTGTTGAGACTAACTGCTTGAGCAGAACAGTCAATATTGGTTTACCTACACCCAACAGTTACCAGTTTTATTGTTGTGTGTGTAGGAGGTAAATCCATACTGTGGCCTCAGGACCGTGGTTTGTGTTGGTGCATGTCGGAACAAACTTGAACGCTGTCTGTAAAGGCCGATTTATACTCCGGCGTAGGCGTGGCCCACACCCTAGCTGATGGAAGCGGCCTATGCCGTTGTGAGCGTTTACGCTTGTGCGCTGGTGGGGCCTGCGTCGCGCCGCGATCACACCGCGACAACACTAGTTGGCAGTGGGGTTCCTATGCCACCGTGTTGAGTTCCTTCGCGTACTTCAGACGGCGACCGCAACTGAGCGGGTCACGTTGGAGTTGGAGCTTGACAAAGAAGTTCTGTTTGTTCTCCAAAACAACTATTTGCACAAAGTTTGGGTGCTGTGTAAATCATACATTCTTGGGAACAAAATACTAGCTGATCTGATTACATTTTGAAGCACCTTACTGGAAAAAGGTTCGGATATTAAAGGCTCCCTGATATAATATCATTACCTCCTTTTTTTTTATCTCCTATCTTGTATTTTCCATTGAAAACCGATAAAGGAATATAAACACGATAAGAAATTCTTATAATCTATAAACCAGAGAGAAATTGTTTGAGTTGATGGGAGGGGCAGCAGTGTAGGATTTCTTAAAATGTTGGCTTTTTTTTTTTTTTTCCTTCGCCTACTTGTACACAATGAAAGCCGGAGATCCGCTGATATTTAGAACAGTCATACTCGCTGTTTCCAGAACTCAGATGATTTTGATTTACTGTGTCAGAAGATGCAGAAAAAGCATTTGAGGTGTAACCATTTTTGATTAAAACTGGGCTTTTAAATGGTTCTTCATTTATCAGAATAGTTTCCGGAATTTTAGCTGCTCCTGTCCAGGTCGCTAAATACTCCAGGTATACATTAGGTGAAGACAAGTACCTTGACATTATCTATATCATTTGTATCATTGAGCTTGTTATGGCTGGACTCAGGATCTGTCGTGGTTTCCTGTTAAATGCGACATCAGGAATTAATACACCCCATCCCCAGTTTCCTTCATTTTGGGCTGCAAAGTTGGAATCTCTTCCTGCTGTTTACTTAAGCAGCCTGTCGAACAAGGCCGCCCTCATTCACCTCCCCAAGACGATCTTGTTCGTTTTGGGGCGGCGAAGCCTTGACAGGCGGATTGACTGGAGTGACAGGAAAGTCATGCCTGATGCTTTCATGCCATTTGGTTGCTGTAGGAGTGAAAACGTTTCTCCCTTCTCTCAGCCTAACTCTCCTCATATACTATGTGTCCTAAGTCAGCGTCTCTTTTTCAGGGGGCAACAAGAGTAAGCCTCAGGGGCTACTTTGGAGTGATGTTTGTCTGGGACCCCATTAGGGATGTCTGTGGCAAGGTGGCCCAACCTTGCTGTCCGTGTCTGGGATCTTTTGGACGAACGCCCAGCCTCCTATGCATGGACGTTGTGGCCGGCAGCCAAGGCTATGCACATCTCCCTCTTACACCTCACTCTTTTTATTTTCCTTGAGACCTGAGCATAAATATCTAACAGGGTATTTCCTCTCCCTTTCCCGCTGACTGCTTGAACAGAAATGAGAGAGCGGCAGCTCATTGAGATTGTATCGTCCTCACAGACAAAACAATGCAGCGCAGAACAGGCCGGGTGCAGGAGAGATTACGGCAGCCACTCCCAGGGCCGCTTTGAAGTGAGCCACGAAGCAGTTGGTTAAAGTAAGAATGCAAGCGGATCAAAGACCAGAGAGTTGTTATTGGCTGTGTGGCCTGTTATTCTCCCCATGGGTGTCCAAGCCATTTACGTTTCGCTTTTTAGTTTGATGTGGTGCTGAAACAAGAAGAGGAACAAGTGGAAAACGATAAATATTTTCTTTAGATACTAGTTCTACACCTGTCGATTCCTCCGTTCTCACATAGTGCGTAATGCAGTTTGCAGTGGTAACTGTGGCAGGAAACGGGGCCAATTTACACAGAATTAGGAAACACTAGACCCAGGATGTGCTAGTTATGAATTTATTTATTTTTTTAGTCCAACCTATAACCACACAAGCTAATGTGGTAAGTTACAGGTATCGTTCTTGGCCCTAGAAGTGACGCTCAGTTGCTATTCTTGCTAGTCAGCTAGTTCGGATTTTGGACTGTTGGAGAATGCGAGCAATTTGCAGACGTCACCATCTGATCTAGGAACATGTCACGGGCCCTTTTCACTCAATTCACAGATTATTAGATCAAACAATTTTTAAAAAATCATATCAATTAAATAAATAAATCATCATTACTTCCAGCTGTAGTTTCAAATGTATGAAAAATTGTTTGTTTTTCTTTTCTTTTCTTTCTTATTCTCCTTTTTCATCACAAGTCTGATGATTTTACCTGCTCAAATGAATCTTTGAATATCTTGTGTCCCGAAGAGACACCAAATTTACAAAACGACAACCTGAACTCCGCCAAAGTTACACTTTGACCGCAGTTTTGTGACCACATCAGTCACTCTGGCATGAACATATGACTCTAAGTGGCCCCTCCAAGACCACATCCCCACTCCAGGCCCAGGAAGAGAGCAACCTTTCTTTTAATCTCTCCTCCTAGTCGTGTATCCAGCAGACCGCTAAAGCCGATTGCTTCCTCTTTTCCCTGAAACACACACACACACACACACACACACACACAAACAAACACACGTAAACTCGCGCATCAACAACAACCCTGTCCTTCTGGACCCAATCAATTTGCCTTCCATTCACAGAAATTGGCAACAACTACGCAGCCGTGTTTGCATGTTTTTAAAAGTTGCTCTTCTTGTCTAATCAGAAGTTTGTTTTCATCATATGCTTCAGATGCTATCACAACTCAACTGGTATGAGGTGTGTGTGTGTGCGTGTGTGTGTTTGTGTGTGACGTCGCGAGGGTGTTCCCTTCACATTCACCAAAGATAAAAAGATTATGATGATATAGTGTTAAATCCTGTTGCATTACTGTATCCTAATCTGTCCACTAGCGGCATAAATCTGAAATAATCTGTGGATGTTCATGCCTCTCGTGTTCAAAACTATCAGTGTTGGTGTGGTGTTTTCTACCTTATCTCTAATCTCCATACTGGAGGGTGGGTGGGTGGGTGGATACTCGAACAGCTCAGTGGTTGTTGCCAGAACTCCTTTGTCATTAATTACAAACGTGGCTGGCAAAACAACAAGGTGAAGCTGTTGAGTATGTGTGTGTGTAAAGTACTGCATTACTTTCAGTGCTGCGTGTTCACTGTAATCTATCTTTGCAAAGGATACCTGATTTTAAATGGACTTGGTCACGGACACTTGTTTCCGTGCAGGCAAACTGTGTGTTGTTCGAAAGCAAAGACGAGTCATTAAGTATAAGATGGTGTATTAGTTATATGATGCCACTGAGGTTTCAGATTTACACTAAGGCCTAATTATAAACCTAATTGGAACAGGTACACGTCTTGGATTAAGAGCAAACAGTCCTCAGCTATTAAGCAATCAGGCACCCCTGTGCTGGGCGATTATGGCTGTTGATGTTACAATATTTAATGGCAATATTTATCCAATACATCATGAAATGGCAAATCTATATTCAATGCATGTAAAATAGATTTAATGGATCCAAACTTTGGGCCTGATCCAAAAAAAGAACAGGAAAGACCTCCCCAAACCCAATGTGCATAACAGGGTATCTGTAGGTCTTAAAGGCTTAAAAAGAAAAAGGTCTTACGATGTATTAAAGTCTTAAATTTCATTTTCGAAGGCCCTGAATATTATAGAAAGTAACATTAGCTATAACCTTGTTTTGTATGTGGTTGCGGGCTGCGGCGAGAAATTACATATCTATATATCGCAGGAAGCTGTTGGATCCTTTTGTTGTGGAGTTTCAGTCGGCACCATCAGACGTAGAGCAAACACTGCCACTACGGGCCAGCTAGAGTAGTAGGAAGCTCATCGTCTCATGATGGTCAGGTTTCAGTTCCGGGGGAAAAACTAACTACTAGGCCTTATTGTCCCTACTGGTTTTCCGTCATTCTTCGACTGGAGAAACCCTTCATAAAGTTCTTTTAAAGAGAGGATAATTTATACTGTATTTATATCTATACTGATAAATCTGAGCATCTGTTTCGATGTATAGTTAAATTATATCTCTACTTTACATCAGACAAAAAAGACAAAGCGAATTTACAGGAAAAAAACTGGTAAATTCATGCTTAATTTTGTTAGTTTTTTCAATGACCATTTGCCTGGAATCATTCATTTGGATGACTCCTCTTAAAGTTCACAAACAGTGATTGAATTATCATCCAGCCCTACCCCCAGAGTGTTTAGCGAACATGTTACACGGAGCAGTGAAGGCAGTTTCAAGGAATCGTCTGCGGCGCCTCAGTGATATCCTGCAGGCTCATTTTCCTAATGTGGAAGGAAGAATGGACCAGGATAAGTGAGAGGGCAGCTGCGGCCTGTGCCCCGGTCTGCTTCTGTGATAAGGGCTTGAAGTGGCCGCACCAATTAAGGCCCGTTCCCATCATCGCTGCGTGTCTGTATATGTGAGCTTGTCCGGCTGCCGAAAGTGAGTTCCTTTTGTCAGCTACCGCGACAATGGCTGCCTCAAAAGGATCCTAACAGACCCACGGGTCCCTCTGCAGCTGGGGTTTGTGTGGGTATTTTATGTCGGCAACCCAAGGTGCATGCGGAGTGACGATCAGACAAATCCCAAGGCCGCGTCCCCAGACACTCCTTCACTCCTCCTGACATAATAAACAGTCAATATTGGACTGTATAGTGGGTTATAAATTGAGATTTTGGATTCCCTGAAGGATGAGTCATCCTTTTTCGCCATCACTGACAGGCGTGGTGTTTGCATACTTGTAATGAACATGTCACAGGACACACCTTTGCCTTGTGGGGGGAAAAAAATTCTGATCATGATGCATCAGCTGTGAGTATTTCTATTTTAAGTTTAACCGCAATGAACGATCTTGACGTCTTTTAAATTTTTTTTTAATTGTGACCAAGACACTGAGTGGGACATTTTACAGTTGAAAAGTAAACTCTTTGGTGAGCAAATATGCCATTTGCAAACTATGTAAATGACCTTAAAGATAGTTTGTACTGCAGTTTCTTTTTATCAGGGAACATATACACTGATACCATGTAGCTGCAGTAAGCTAATATCAGCGGATATTGGTGTTGCTCGAGTGTATGCTGCACCGCTCCATCCGTTCCATTGTAACAGTTGTTAGGGCACTAAATTGCAAGTAAACTTTACTCTGACACTAGAAAAACTGTGTGGACTGACCAAAAATTCCAACATAAGAAAAACACACATGCGTCTCCAAGGGGCAGCGCAGATCTCCTTGACATTTTTCCTCCTAAAAAAGTTTTCTCGCAGTCGCGTCTGTTTACGCGAAACATGAACCCAAACTGATCCAATAATAAATCTTGTCCGTTCCAAAGAGTGTCCCGTTGTCCTTGTGTATCTTTTGCGCTCTGGTGTTTTTTTGTTTTTTTCCCTTTAGGCAATTCCACAGAAACTGCGATTTGCCGTTTGTTTTTCAAATCGGAATGGGTTTTCCTTGGAAAGGGACATTCAATTGATTAGCATTTGATAGTAAAATAGCACTGCGCACAGCAGCCACATCTATTTGCTGCCCTCAGGGAAGCCATTTAGAAAGATTCTGTTTTTCATATTGAGTTATCCAATGTAAGCTACCTGTGGTTTGGGAAGTGTTTAGGAAAATTATTTAAAAATAGAAGTCAAAGTGTGTGTAGAAATAAGCTGAAGATCTTATGTTGACTGCTGCAACAATTGACTTCTTTTATTGTTCATTAATCTTAATAATTCTGGTCTATAAAATGGAAAAAAAAAGCCGGATAGCTTTAAGTGACCTCTTCAAACTGCTTGTTTTGTCCAGCCAACAGTCCAAAAACAAATATATTCAGTTTCAGCTCTAGTTGACTATTATTGAACTCTGTGTCAATGCATTTTTTGTCTTTTTGTTTTGTTTTTAAAATGGTTAAACTATATCTGAAGCCCAAGTTATCACCTAAGCAGATCACTTCAGATTTGCATACCTCTCACACACATGCCACAGTTGCAGAGTGTTATAATACAGAGCTTCACTGTTTTTTTTGTGCTGAAGACTTGACAGCATTCAAGGAAGTGTTTTGTTTTTTTTTTTTCTTCTTTAGGAAAGGTGGTTGAACAGTCAGTTCCCAAGACTTTCATTGTGTTTCTGTAGGTAAAAGCTGAAATCCCACACAGCACAGAAAAAATTGTCCAATACGGTTTGGGACAGTGCGGTGGTTTTGTTACTCGAAAGAGGTGCGTGGGATTCATACCGTGACGACGACACGGTGCAGGTTCATGACCCTCTTGGCCCCGGTGCAGCACTCCGGGTACAATTGCCAGTCTGGGTCTGAGACGGGTGTAAACTGACACCGCAGCATCAAGAGGCTCTGTCACTCAGAAGACGGCTGGTGTAATTACTGAATCCCTCTGCCATCAGACATAATGTAGACAATGCACTGATGCATGTGTGCGAATACACAGAAATATAAGCTCTCTCTCTCTCTCTCACACTCTCACTCTCACACACACACACACACACTCACAAACACACACTCACAAACACACACTCACACACGCGCACACAATCTCCCATGGCCAGGTATCTGATAGTGAGCTGTGACCTTCATGTGTAGACTTGGAACTGGCTCGTGTTTTTTTTTTTTTTTTTTTTTTTTTTTTCAAAAAGATTAAATTAAAAGAGACACTGCTTAAATCCTTGAAGCCCAACATAATTAATTTTAATTAGATTAGCCTTTAGCTGCCTCGGAAAAAAATGAAATGGAAGAGAAGACCTGCCGGTTTTTGTGCAGAAACGCAGTCTTGAACAAGGGGCCCGTTAAAGTGCCGCCAAGCACGTGGGTTTGTGAAAGGGGCAATGTCACCGCCCTCATATAGTGGAGCCGGGGGAAGTTGAGCCGGAGGATGCTGGAAAAGACGTTTAAGTGGTTCGTCGTCACGGAAAGCGTGTATGTGACTGGCTTCCATTCAAGGGAAAGAATTCAGGATTTGACTAAACCGTGTGTGTGGGGCTATAGTGAGAGAGTGGTGTCATCGTTTGGCCGTTCAAAAACCAGAAACTCGAGGAAGAACTGCAAGGAATGGTTTAGACAGTGTGTGTATCTGCTCTTACGTAAACTGGAAGTGTTAGCATGTGTGGCTAACTAGCTTAATAACTGTCAAGGTCAAGGAGCACATCGTTAACTAAACTGTTTTGTGGGGTTACGTCACGGGCTCGGTCCTGCTTTGGGTTTGTTTTTTTTTTTGGATTTGCGGAAGTTTACGCCCGAGCAAATCCAGTCAGTGTTACCTGAGCTAGAGTCACGGTGGTCCTCGTCCTAGAAGTCCCCCACCCCCTTGTAACGTTGGAATTGAAAACGTACTGTTACGAAAACACGAACGAGTATGTGAGCTTATAATAACAACTAGCTTTACACTGCAATATAAGAACAATGCTGCTTGGCTTGGCGAATGGTCGATTTGAGTCCAAGCTTTATCGCTGTCTCAAGTACTAATTATGAGAGTCACTTTTCTTCCCGCGAGCTAATACAATTTTATTAATCTAATCTTTATCATCAGGTCACTTCCCTGCCCTCATCCACTCCCTCTGTTTAGAAGGAGACACGGGCTCGCTCATTTCCTCTGTACTTGAGATTGTCAGGGACAGGAGCCAGAAAATGCCTGAAACAGCCAGGTGACCGCGACACAGCCAAAACTAGAAACGCCGTCATTTAAGTGAGGAGCTATCGATCATCATGCCTTCTTTGCGGATTATATTGTGGGTGGCTAATGTCTGTACCTGGTCCGTGCGGGGCATTCTGGCTCCTGTGTTAGTTGTGGTTTTCCTTTCTGAGTCTCGGATCCTGGATGAAGTGAAACTTGTTTGGCCCGTTCTGTCTCCTGGCTCGACTTTACCGGTTGGACCCTCGTCTTTTCAGAGGTCTCCGTGTTGGCACCGGGATATAAAAACGGCTGCCTGCAGTGGTAGTACACTTAACTCAGCTTTTCTGGGTTTTTATTTACACTGTTGGCATATTGCTATTTAGTGAAAGGGACTGACTTTTCCTTTGTGTTGCTTGGCATTGGCATTCAACTTGACTAATGCTGCCTTAATTATTGGCTGCATTTTGCAGCATTTTACTTTTTTCCCCCCACACTCCCTCTCCCTCCCCTCCTGCTTTTGTCCATCTATAATGGCTTTAGTCAGCGTGCAGCTGTAGAGCTCTATTTTTTTTATTTATTTATTTATTTTTATTTTTTTCGCCTGCGTCTCCAGCAGCACTCAGCTGACCCACTAATGGGGGGGGGGGGTGGTTTGTGTGAGGAAAGGCCGGAGGCATCAGAAGGACTGCAGAGCTGCGGCTTAAACTGTGTGGACCTCCTGGGGAGAGAGGCTTTGAGGAAAAACACAGGAAAAACCCACAGTCCGAAGAAAAGTAAACGTGAAATAAGGCCAGAGTGCAGTAACATTAGCTGCAGACAACAGTAAACCTCTGTAGCCAAGATGAATTCGTATGCCTCGAGCATCTCCTACTAGCTTTATTTCTGCAATGTGACTTTGGGCATGACGCGGTACTTTGTCAAGATGGCATCATGACCTGAGAAGCTGGTCCCTTAAGGTTTTAGTGCTCGTCCCTGCTGTCCTCTACTTTCATTTTTCCCTTTCAAGTCATAATACAGACGCTAAAAAGGATGCTGCCTTATTCATCAGGGAGGAGGACAACAAGGTTCATGCTGACAGAACTCATGCGAACTTTATTCTGCTTGCCCTTGACAGTGATTGCTGAATACGAGTTGAGGGATTTATAAAACCTTGAAAAAAACTTTTTGTATTGGAGGAAAAAAAAAAAAAAGTGTTTTTAGCTAAATTTCTAGCTGGACAAGAATAAACAGAGATGGCACATGCTGGCACCATCAGGAAGCAGAACTGTTAACAGTGCGTTCATGCAAGTCAGGATATTTACTGTACTGTGCGTCCGATGTTGCCCTGAATGGTGTTTACTCTAAGCTCTTGCATTGCCTCTTCCTGATTTCTCACATGTTTTGGCCACGGTCTAACGCAGTAATTTCCAGCCCTTTTTTTTGGCTTGCGACCCCTACTTTCAACTCCTTGTCACAGGATGTGTATGTCTTACGAGATTTCTTTATCGGAACGTTTTGTTTGAATCTTTTCTAGAGACCCGAAGATGTAAAATTACATATTTCATTTATGAAAATCAACGATTGAGGGTCTGAAAGACCTTGCCAATCACCTTGTGAATCCCTTTAGCCACATCTCGAAACTCCTTGTGGGGTCCTGACGCCAAGGTGGTCTAACTGATTGATCTTTGCAAAAATGTCAACTTGTCCCACAAATTGAAAACCTATACCTTGGCCTGTATTTACTATAGCTGGATATAGTAGCTTGGTGCTTTGTGACTTACTGACCGAAATGTGTCCACAGCAACAAGAATCAACCTAATGCATTGATGTAACATATTTGCTGGTTTAAGTCATAACTTAGCCAATTAGATCCTATCATATACTACTTTATTTCTGTGAAGTTTTTGTGGCGCTGACAGAAAAAAATCAATAATTTTACCCTCTCTAATGTGAATATTTGCCGTTCTATGACAGTAAACAGAATCTCTTAGATTGCAGGCTGATTTTCTGACAAATCCTTTTATAGACACTGTGATGAACTGTTTCCTGACATTCTATAGACCTAAGGATTAATTGATTAACTGGGAAAGGAATCAACAGTGACATGAATCATCACTTGCAGCCCTAATGCTTTATATAGTTTGGTAATCTGTAAAAAAAAAAAAAAAAATTCAGGTATCATCAGATGGCAGTATCAGAAAATTCAAAAACAATGCCCCTGCCCTAATAATCAAGATAAGATTTCTGTAAGGACACAGAAAGTTTTACTCCAAGATATAATCAAAGTGTAGCCCCTGTTTCCATGTTGGCTTGTAGGAGAAGGAGGCTGGACACCATCAGCCTCAGTGACAGTCATCGGGAGAGGAAAGAGTTGTAGTTTTCTCACCTTTAGAAGAAAGCAGTTGTGTGTGTTTGTGTGTGTTTGTGTGTGTGTGTTTATTTGAGTATCATGAACGTGGGATGTGTGCATCCGTTCCAACACTTTTCCGGCTGCAGGAACATTTCCATTGTCAGGCGTTAATCCGTAGTGACTTTCAGCCCCCCCTGCCCTTGTCCTCGTGTCCACAGGGAATCTCTGTAAAGCGCAGAGATGGAATGTCAGGGGCCTCAGCGGAGGACCTTGGCGTCGACCTTTTTTATTTGGGGTGTCCGTACATACAAAGTAGCAAATATGCAGATATTACATTGTCTGTAAATTAAAGATCCAGGAAAGATAGCATTGAAATGATCTGTCAGAATTTGTGTAAATATAAAGCTCGGCAGGCTTTGCTTTAGATGTATTCTTTGCTTGAAACCCAGGTTGTAGTTTCTATGATGCCTCTTTTCCACTGCGAACCCAGTGCAAGAATAAATCACACACACACACACCCTTCTTTCTCTGTGTGCATAAGGGGAGCGTAATTCAATATTGCGTGCACAGACGGCAGAATGGAAAGAAAGCAAGTAAATAAAAGATTGTTTGTTATCTGGGCCACGTTTGGCTCAGGAGGATTTGATTTCTGTCTTCAGTCTTTGGGCAGACATACCGTGAATCAGCAGCCCAGGAGAGAGCGGATGAAAGAAACACATGGGGGAAAAAAAAACTCATCTTGTGTACGAATCACAGCTGAATCACTAAAAGTGCTGATCAAGCGTCGGTCCTGGCTAAATTTTTTGCTATTGTTGCCAAGTGCACAACTTTACAAGTAGGTATCCCATCAGCCCTGCGTTTTTACTGGCTGGTTTGCAAATGTTAGACGGGACTGAACATGCCAGCTAGCCTGCTCCTGTGATTGGTTAGGAAAAGGGGGTGATGACAACTAGAGACATGAGGCCGTAATCCATCTTTCAGAGGCCTGTGATGTATTGGTGCATCGTTGCACACAAATGAGCGGCAACTTTGGGAGCGCAGTTGTGAGCTTTTAGCCCACACATTCGACACAATGCGTTTGTCAGACACACACCTGTGCAGCCAGCTTTCAATGAGTCACAGCGAAACCACAGCTGAACTCACATAATGGCTTGGATAACTGTCAATTATTGTCAGGTGTCTGAAGAGAATATGGACGAAGTCTAAAATAGTCAGACGTTGACGGTGCACATTAGTCATCACATAAAACTGACTCTGCAATAAAACCCACAATAATGTCATAATTTTCCTGTATGTATAAAGCCAAACAGTTTAAGGTGAGCCGTGTTGCTTGTATAAAAAATGCCGGCATTGCTCTTACTGTGGTCTTTATAACCAAAACCAAAGTGGCATATTGGTCTCACAAGTTTTCTCTTGAATCTTAAATCATACGTCATCTGTCATGGAAACGTGGATCTGTACCACAGACGCTTGGCAGAACCACAAATATCGAAAAAGTTAGATGTAATGGCACTAACTAGTGCATTGTCTTGATTCTGCACGTTCAACTGCAACTTTTTGATCATAGAATTGCTTTTTAAGCTACGACTGTGTGTAGCTACTGTGATAAACCAGCCACAAGCTCATAACTTTCAGTACTTATTTGAATGCCATCTACATTTACAGGAGGCCTTCTTCTGCCTCCAAACTCCAGCTGTGATAAATGCCCCATGCACTCGCTCATTTTGTCAAGTGCTTATAAAAGCCTGCTGTAGTATTGTTGTCTCTGTGGGATTTGGCAGTCCTCATCCACACTACCCATCTTCTGAGGGCAGTTTCAGTAAAGACTGTGAAATACATTAGATTGAATTGGTCTTAAATGAGTCTAACAAAGACAACGGACCAAAACATTGAAAAATTCATCCACAATGCCCCTTTTTCAGAGAGAAATGTGACTTTTCATTGCTTTGTCACCTCTGTTATACTGGGTTGGAGGCAGAAATCTCCTACATATAGATACATCACAACTGTCTGCATGGCTAGGTAACACAAGGGGTAAGTGGAAACCAGGTGTTATGTAATTCAGATGACTGACCACAGATGCCCCAAATTTAGACCAATTAAGCCGTGCAGTCAGTTCTCATCAGTGGACAGGAAAATTTAATATACTTATCGAAGAGCCAACTGTTGCTTCTGCTGTTGCTTCCAGACAGTCATGGAACAGTTCATGAACCCTGGCGTCAGGGTCAGTACCTAAGCTAATAACCAGTGGCCGAGCCCTCCGACAGTCAGTGGCCAAATTAGTCTCTATCCCGATGTCTTTGCCATAATCAGGACCACGTAGGACCTGGCCGCCTGCCGCTGCCAAAGCAGCAGACACAGCTCCTGATTTATTGTATCGAGTTGCCCCAAATAAGCAGACACAGTCCATTACACCAACGCCGTTAGAGCAGCGATTGATCCAGTTAATTTGCCGTAGAATGAGGGTGGCTGGACATCGAGAAACACGTGAAAAATCATTAAGGGTGTTGTGGAGATTTTGCTGATTATTGGTGAACTTGTCAGTGAAGAAAGGGTTGAGGAGCCCTAGATGTCTTATGCTGAAAATATTTATTGAAGCTTGGCCAAGGAGAATGGAGAAATTATCAATACAAGTTTATGTGCCACGATGGCGTCTCCATTCTGAAGCTCGGTCCCTTGTGCTTTGTCTTTTAACCCATACAGATTATGCTGCAAATACTTTACGCCCAGAAATGGTCAAGCTCAATGCCGCCACAGTTTGGAGTTAGTCTCTTGGCTCGTTACTGTGTTAACAGGGAAATGTTTTTACCCGTGTTAGTTCAGATCACGTTGCATGCAGCCTTCAGTGTAACGTCAGTGCATCCTGGTCTGGAGCCACTGTTATCTGGCTATGCCCATGGATTCCAGCAGACCCCAATCTATGGCATCTTGGCAGGCAAAAACAGCCATCCCTTTTGGCCTTGGCTACTACAGCAATCAGAATGGTTCTGTTTTCCCCAAATAACCTCAGGCAGCTGCCCAACGTCTCAAGGAGAGAAGACAGTGCGCCTCTCGGAAAGATTGGCTGCTGTTTCACCTGAGAACCTCAAGGCCCATCCTTGACCTCTGTAACCCAATAAAAAAATTCCCTAACGAAGGGAATGAAGGGCAAGTCTGGGTCACTTTATCCTGGGCAAATGAGTGCCTTTGCAGGGTAAGGCAGGTGTTTTGTGCCATTCTGTGAGGCATTCTTCATCTTGCCTGCATTTCAATGAGTAGAGATTGTCGTGCAAATGCTGTGGCTTGCAGCTAATGTTGGTTTTGATCTGCTGCCATTGTGCAAGGATCACCCTGAGTCGACTCGACAAGCGTCGATCCGAGACCTTGTGGAACGGGAGAGATTACAAAAAACTGAACCATACGCAGTGACCTGATGGTGATGTCATGCGATGCCTCCAAAACAATAAGTCTTCTTGCAGTAATTTTGGGAGCGGATCGAAGATGGAACATTGTCATGTGTGACAGATGTGGTTGAGTTGTCGGAGAAAGGCAGAGATAGTTGAGAGAGTGTGTGTATGTGTACATGCACATCTGTCTTTGTGAGGACCTAGGGAGTGAGTGTAAGTTTAGACAGTGTGGACATTTTTGGCAGGTCTTTAATTCTTCAAATGGCTGTTTGAGGGTTGAGACTTGGTTTTAGGGTTTAGGTTAGAAGCAGGTTTAGGGTGGGGTTAGGGGTTAGGCATCTAGTTATGATGGTTAAGGTAAGGGTAAGGGGCTAGGGAATGTATTATGTAAATGTGCGTTCTCACAAACATACACGCGCACACACAATTGCTTCTGGGGGCTTCAAAAGGTGACCTGTCATTAATAGCTGTTTATTTGCAAAGCTGGGCAATATGGGTTTTTTTTCTGCATCAATACACAACATGTTAATGGCAAATGTATGCAAAATCACAAAATACTGAAATGAATGTTTAATGAGATTAACCGTTTCACTATCAAGCATTTTGCTTGAAAAATTTCTGATTGATCAAATATAGAAATAGTTGCTGGTTCATTTTCTATAAATCAATTGATTAGAGAAGACTTAATTGTTTCAGCTCTTTAAAGTATAAAACAAAAACTTGCTGATTTGTTTTTAAATCATAACTTTGCTGGAATTATCAATTTAAACAACTGAATTAATCAACAATCATACACAATATTTTCATATTATAATACGATTACACAGTCAGTGAAAAATAATATTGCACTACTGCTCAGTCTGGTTTCTTTTTTGCTACTTTCCTCTCTGTCCTAAACTGTCCCCTCATATGAGCCAAAGCCACGTTAATAGATTAAGGAGGAAAAAGTGTAAGGGTGTTAGTTTAATGGGTTTTCTTGCGCTGAAATTATAATAGGAAAGACGAGTCAAACAGTTTTTGAATTCCAGTCAGTCATTTATCAAGCAAAATGTCAAACACTCACTGTTTCTGCTCTCTCAGATACGAGGATTTGCTGCTTTTATGTGTTCCTACATTGTTATGAAAGTAATCGAAAAAATGTAAAATATTACCTCGGCCTTTGCACTGTCTATTTCTCAGTATTTTGAGTGTTACAGACTTAGTAGTACTTAAATTTAATTGATAATGACAACAATCAGGTCCTAAGTGTATGCAGGCTTTGAATGTCCTCTGTGGTGTGCTCATCACCATGCGCGCAGACACACACACACACACACACACACACACACACACACACACAAGCTGATGTCAGACTGCCCCTGAACATTGCCCTCCATCTAGATCCCTGTATGAATATTCATAATATTTGCATACTAGTTGCATGTTTATTCACTGAAGGTCAGAACTGACAGATAACACAGCTGATCCACATTTTATATTAGCCGAAGTGTGTGTTGTATTGTATCAGACTGAAGCGATGATAGGCTGTAAATTCATGCATAACATTTCTCTTTTTCTTGTAACCTCGCCATCCCGGTTCCGATTCGGCTTCTCCCTGCACCGCTGTGTTACCAAAACTCATCGTGCGTTCACGCAAGAGCTTCACCAGTACTTCGTGATACTGTATTTAGAGTTTGTGGCTGCCAGTCCTCATACACACATCCTCCTCCTCCCGCAGGAGCTGTCTGAAGGCCGGGACCTCGAGGGGTTAGGAGAGCAGGCACCCGACGGAACAACCAGACCGACAGACATCTGCAGTGGCGCAGCGGGCAGCGGCATGACGTCCATAGCAGAGTACTACGCCGGCAAGAGCGTCCTGATCACGGGAGCCACCGGCTTCATGGGAAAAGTGCTGGTGGAGAAGCTGCTGAGGTCATGCCCCGAGGTCAAAGCCCTCTACATCCTGGTCAGACCCAAAGCCGGGCAGTCCATGCAGCAGAGGGTCAGCGACATGATGAAGTGCAAGGTAAGGGCTAAATGTGCATAATGTTTGACTTTACATGTACCACCCACTGTTTTGCGTTCGGGGATAGTTCACAAGTGGGACACGGAGCGCTGCCCTGTCAGTTGGAGAATTGAATCTCGTGTTGTCAGTCAAAGCATTAGACTATATTTGTGTCACTGACCACAGAACAGAACAACACAGAATAACAGTATGGAAGGCAACAAAGTTTTTCAACCTAGTCATGTCTTAAAATTAACCACACTAGGAAATCGGAGGAAGGGCGACTGAATGTAGGAAGACAGGTGCGAATGCAAATGAGATTTGACTTAGCCCTGGTGATATTATGCTCTGTCATCAGTTCTGTTGTTTGAGCACGTGTAACGTTACAGATTCTGGTAGCTTGAAAGCAAACTCTGACTCTTGTCCCCGCCCCAAATGGGCATGGCAGGTGGTTTTGGAATAAATTGGAAATGCAGCAGGCAGTTAATATGGAAAAGCAGTAAAAACAGAGCCCTCTGTTGAGAAGGTGATTGTGCTAAACCATTACAGCAGCATCAAACCAGTTGACATTCAGCATATTTGGCCTTTTTGACTAGTGGTCTGTCCATTCAAATCACCATTTAAAACCAGAGATTGTCCAAAACGCATTGCGGTTTGCAACTATGTTTACAGAGCGATAGAAATTTGCTTGTGAATTATAGCAGCAGCTGCTGTTGCCATGGTGACCTGAACTTAATGACCCCAAAAGGGTCCAATAGTTCATCTCTGAGCTTCAGAACAGAGCCACAAAGAGTCAGAGAGCGAAATGAGGAGTCTGATCGAGAGCCTTAAAGTTTAACTGAACTGGAAGGTATTTCACTGAGTTTGAGGAGGAGACGGTGAGAATCAGGAGGATGGGTTATGAAGACGGGAAGGTTTTAGGGACAGAGAGGGGGTGAGGGGAGGACAGGGACCAGAGAGATCAGAGAGAGGTAGAAAGGAAGGAGGTGGAGGAGACAGAAGCAGAGCGAGGTAAGGGGGGTTGGGGCGAGGATGAGCTCCAAATATGTGTTGTCAGCTGTATCGGGCTGAGCAGCGAAGCATGACTCAACAAAAAACCTCCAAAAATATGTTGGACTGAATGAGGACCAAAGGATTGGCGCTGTGCGCCCGTTGATGTGCTCGGGAACAGCTGCTGCGTGCTCGTGCTCCTGCTCTGTTTGGGTGGTGTTGGCCTCAAACTGTCAGTACACGTAAGAAAATCACACTTTCTCTGTTTTCACCTCTCTCTTTTTCTGTCTCCCTCTAATAGCATCTATTTCATACTGCTCTAATTGAACTTTGGTGCTGCATTCATTATTCTATTCACTGTTGTGATAGCAGTGGAGCAGCAGTTGAGAGTTTGCCCCTTAATTTAGCCTGACAGGTTTTTTTTTTGGTTTTTTTCTTTTTCGTTTTTTTTTTTTTGCCTTTCCTTTTATGTATCTGTCAAGGTGAACGCGATGCCTCGGCCATCCAGAATTCCCAGAATACCTCTCTCAGCGTGTAATTAGTTCACTCTGACAGAACAGTAGAAGAGTCAGTTAACAACGCCCTGTAATCTGTTGCACTGCAGAAATGGGAAGAGTGGGCAATAGATACATATATATATATTTCTTTTTCTTTCTTTTTTTTTTTTTTACACATTTCCAAATGCATTTTCCTTCTCTGCTGTGGCTTTAAGGGAACAAAAGAAAGTAATAATAAAACAATTCGCTTGCATCTGTGTTTGCATAACATGTCAGCAACAGGGCCATGTTATTTGTACACGGTGAGATGAGTTTTGCTTAATTTAATTCCACAAGTCCGTGAGCCCAAACTGGCAAGTTCTACAGGCTGTTTCACAGTTAGCTTGGTCGAAACCAAGACTTTTTAGGGTAAACCATCCTAATACTCTACGGACCCATTTGAGATACAAATGACTCTCCTTTCTTAAGGAAAGAAAGGAGAGTGTGACATTTAACTGTGACATTATGATGTCAAGTACAATATAAAATGTACTTGCATAAAGTACAGTTTATAATATTGGATTGAATCACTTTGCTGAAATTTACCCAGGTAATTACATTGACTTTATACTGACAGATTTTTGAATAGTTTCATTTTTAGAGCTGTAATGTAAAGAGTTCTCCTTCCTCTCACCACGCAAACACAGAACACATGGTACTGTTTTTACGATCCACATAACTAGTAATGTATGTATTTATACTGGCTGGAAAGAATTTAAACTGAGGAAACATTGCGAAGCATTAAGTGGAACTCAATAATTCCAGCAATGAGGCTGAAACACACATAAAATGAGACATTGTCCCTGTCCATGTCTTGCCCCATTGCATTCCTACAAAACACCTGTAAGACGCGTGCAACCAGGCGTTCATGTAAGCGCTGATCATGGTATTGAGTCTCCACTCAAATTGCCCTTAGGGATAAAAGCGCATTGTTATTCAGGATAACGACATCTAAGATTGACAAAACAGTTAGAGCTGCAAGGATTAGTTCATTAATAGATTGACAGGAAATTTATCTGTAACTATTTTAATAATCCGTTATTCATTAAAGTAATTTTTCGAGCACAAATGACAAAAACCAATGATTCCAGGTTCTCGATTTTGAATATTCTATGGGTTTCTTGGTCCTCTGATAGTACGCTGAATATATTTGGGTTTCTGACTGTTGGTCGGAAAAAACAAGACATTTGAAGACGTCACCTTTGACTCTGGGAATTTGTGACGGACATTACATTTTTTAAGTACTATTACATAAAACAAAGAAAATCAGAGAATCACACAACTGGCAGGCTAGAACCGGAGAAAGTTTGGTATTTTTGCTTGATAATGACCTAAATGATTAATTGATTAGTCGAGCGACAGGAAAATATTTAGCAAGTGATGATTAATCAACTAATAATTTCAGCTCTAAACAGGATCATTTCAGCACAATAACAGCATGTTAACCAGGATTAGTTGAGTCATGTTTGTTGAACAGGGCCCCAGAGCAGTTACTGGTAATCCTCAGCAGCTCTGTGTCGATTAAAAAAAAAAAATGTAAATAAACCCGGAAATTTCAGAGCACTTCATATTCACTGATATTGACCTATAATTTATCCTCAGCTACTGTTTGCAGTAGACCCCCCTGAACAATTTTCCATCAGATTTGGCATCACTCGAATAGTGTCTGCTATCAGGACACTGCCTGATGCTCTGCCAAGTACAGACTCACTGATGGTCGGTCCCCATTCAGAAGTGATGTCATTAAATTTCCACGACCGAGCCTCAAGTACCAATTGGTATTCATGCGAGTCCTCGGGTCAGTATTTTTCTATTCAGAATCGGGATAATTCATGAGGGAGAACAGTGGTTTTTGTCTCTCGAGTAGCCTCTACTCTCATCCTTCAGGCCAGGCCGGTGTCTTTCTTACCACCTGTTGCTAGGTAACAACCAGGAGATCTATCCCATGGTATATTTCAAAGGATGCAATCAGGGGAGCTGCCCTGAGCAGCAAAAGGACGAACCGATAGGAATCTCATTGTCTTGTGTGCATCTCCGCTGCACTGACTTTGAAATTTAAGCAGTGTCTGTCTGTCTGTGAAAGAGGCTCCTTGGCTCCGGTGGAAATGTTGAGACGCCGGCAGCCCTGGCTGTGCTGCCAGGCACTGAATGGCATGTCAGGCACTTGATGCAAGTAGGCCTCGGGGTACACAGGGCTTCTCTCCTGCTCTGTGGCACGCTTTTCCCACCCAAAAGCCTGGCTGCCGATCCCCAGTCACACTCTTGTGTTTCACCGCTGAGGCCGTGCAGCATCTTCATGCTGCGGGGCCAGCTCTGTCGCTGTAAGGGATGAGTTCAGATGGAGAAAGGTGGGAGGAGGAATGCTTTGGGTAGGAAGGAGGGCTCTTGTGGAATTTTGCCTACAGGGCAGGATCCTGAACAGGGGCTGGTTTACTCTGTATTACTGTGGAAGGACTATTGATCATTGCTTTAGAGGGTGTTCAGTGATCAGTGTGAGAGCTGAATTTTGTGGGGTTTGTTTGTTTTTGTTTTTTTTGCATCATCGTTGGCATCAAGTGAAGGCTCTTGGATGAAGAGACAGTGAGCTGCACCCATAAAAAATGGTACTTCAGCCCAGATTTCACCACTCAAAACCAAAAGGTCCACTGGGTCAGAATCAAACTCTCAGCAGAGACTTTCCACCGTACGCCGTCTCGTCACAACATTCCCTACTTAAACACCGGCCCACTTGTTTTACTAACGTACTGTCACTGGTTGCCAGTCTGTGAATCTGTCCAAGTGTTTGCTCACCATATTTATTCAAACATGTCGTCTAATGGGCTGGAGTGGAGCAGAGCAGGCGCGGTGTTGAACGAGGCGTTTATTGAGCAGATGTTGTGGTGTTGTTTTGGCAGATAAGAGTTGGCTCCGCTTTTCACTGCCATCTTCTTTGATCCCTGTGGTTTCATTAAACCTCATTTTGAAAGATCTGTTTTGAGTTTGTGATAATGGGTCAAAAAAAAAGTAATGTTTTTATTATTTATACATTTTTTGACACACATCATAAAAAAGGCATAACATAGATAATTAACAGTTAAGATAATAAACTGATAGTAAACTCTGCCTTTCCAAACCGGTGTGGTAGCTTTTTCGTAAACTAGGTTGACTAGTGTGTGGTGTTTTTCCTTTCCCTCTCATTTCCTGACGTTAGCATGATGTCCACGCGCTTTTAACTGATGCAGAGTCTGCCTAAACTCTAGAACAGATAGATGGCTGGTGATTGCTGCGTTTTTAAACACAGACGGACATTCCTCACTGAGATCCTGTATCAGAGTTTCAAAGAGCTTCATGCCTAAAATACCAGAGCTCAGCTGAAACCACGTCACAGTGGTGTCACTGTTGATCCCGAGCAAATAAGCTACACCTGAATCTTTTGTGTTCAGAGTTAAAAATAATATTGAAGGAGTGATTGTTGAATGTGTTTATTGAAATGATCCAAAACCCTGGAACTTCATTAGGCAGGCACTAGTCTATGTTGGTGATACATACTGTGCAGAAAACAGTATAATGACACTAAAAATTAAAGTTTAATTATCGCTCTTCTAGAGCGAAACAAGTAGTTGGTGCATCTTGATGAGGCGCAGATATTCATCTTCGAGTTGAGCAATATCTTCATTCTCTGTGCGAGGAGATCACGATGTTTCTTGGAAGCTAATGCAACTACTACATTGTTGGTATTTGTTATATATGTGATATATTTAAGATACACATGGATGCAAAGTAACAAGGAGGTTTGTGTATGTTCAAGCAGAGTTGCACTCACTCACCTTCTAATTTACTCTGTCTCACAGTCTTTTCTGCAGTTTTCGCCGCTGAACAAGCGTTACAGAAGTGATAGTATTATAGACCGTATCGATTTTATGGGTTCACGGAGGATGTTTGTTCTACATTCTGATGTACGGTCTGTGTTGAGGCTCAGGCTCCATGCTCTGTGGTTTTCCTTTGCTCAGGCCTTTGCACATTATCACACTCGCATCCAACATAACTACACGGTTGTATTGATTTCCTCTTGTTTGCATGCAGGGCCAGTTGATCTTTCAAGATGTATTGATTCCTGCCGGCCGTAACAGGCGGCTCTGTTTTTCAACTTGTTAAGCTGATGAAATTGCTGCCTCAATTGTTAGCGCCAGCTGTCAGTGCATACACACCAGAAGCATCTACCGCTCAATCCTGAAGCAAGAACAGGATGCATCATAGGATGGCTTCCCTGCCATCCCATGATGCATTCCCATTTAGGCCTCCATAAGCTTAATCCTGCAGTTAATGCGTGGCATTGTGAATGGCAGCTTGTCTGAGGCGCTTCCAACTCTGTTAAAACAGCAACTTTTCGGGGGATGAGCGTGAGCGGGTTGACGGGGCATTTGCTGTGTAGAGACAGCAACTCTAAGGGGGGAGGTTATGGCTGCCAGCCTGGCACTGCAGATCGTTTTCTGCTCACCTTGTGGTGGGCTGTCATGCAATCCAGCGGGCAAGCAGACTGAGCGACAACCAATATCCCTACAACTCCTCCCCCAGAGAGAGGGGCAAAGGGGAACCAGTGCTTTTGCATATAATTAGGCCACAAATTAACTCCGGTTTTATGAAACAAATTAGCACATTGAAACATCGCTGGTGAAGTCATTAAGGCAGTGCAGACATGCACTGTGAGCACTCAGTTCTTCTTTGGACTGCGTGGAGAGTCTGCCAGGTCTCTGCCAGTGTCCACAGATAACTGTGGCAGAAGGCCCTTTTGAGATGGGATATAACGATTTTTACAACATTACTGTGGCCTCAGTGCCCCAAGCGACAAGAGTCATATTAAAGTCCATCCATCGGGGGCACGATACATGTTTATCTATACCCCTTCCGCTATTAATATTCACGCATTGCTGTGAATTTTCAAATTACGCACACAATCCTCTTTTTGAAAGAACTGTGTGTTTTTAATATACCCCGCTTCATTGTGTGTTTGACTCTTCATGTCAGTAAAGACCGGGCTAATTTTTGTAGGAAGGGAACAGTACTGGGCCAGCAACGGGGCCTTGGCGAACACCAAATGGAAATTTCAATAAAGAATGACCAACTCTAAAGGGTAGGGCAACTGTAAAGGGCCCATTTTGTTTTTCTGGCATTTTGGTATTGGATTAACTTTAAAGGATGGTCAATGCTGTGTTAATGGCTGGAGGAAAACAAAGGAAGTCAAGATATGGATCTTGATGAATTATAAAATGCGGTTCCAGATTTTCCTATCCCCGCACTTTAATTGGCCTTTAGTTGATAGTGTTTGTGTGTATGTGGGTGTTATTGATCGGATCAAGATGAATGAAATTCTGCTTGTTGCCTGATAAGTGGCAGAAGGTTGGGAGAGGCTTCGGGATCGGGTGGCAGGACAGACGCGAGGCTGCTCTCTGAAAGCGAATCTTGTTCATCAAAATTGCAACCTTCTGCAGCTCGGTCTTCTCTCTGATACCAATCTGATACAAGAAAGTCAATCTGTTTCCATAGTGTTGCCTGTGAGACATGTTTTTCCTTGTCAGACCGACAATCAATATTATGGTAGATGGAAAGGGGTCACACGCTAGCTGGTGGGTGGACAGCAAGATTGTCTTGCCCCAAATCCACGTTTCTGTGTGGTTGCACCGTACCTTGGGCTCTTATGTTATCCTCGCCCCTGCGCAGCTCTGTTCAGACGGTCCGATCTGCACTTTTCAGAAGAACTATTAGCACTTAAGGGCCTGCTGAGCATCTTCACAACCCCCCTATGATAAACACAACTAGCAGCAAAGACTTGAGTCAGACTTTGGTCTTGCTTGAGACTTCACTTGGACTTGGCTGATCTGAGACTTAAGTCTGTAAAGATTTGACTTGATTTGAAAGCAAAAATATGGACCTAGTAAATACCCAGAACAATTTTATTTTTTTTTTTAAAGAAAAAAAAAATGGCATCAGGCAGACATTGCTCAACCAAGGACGAAGCTTGAATATTTAATTATTGATTAATAGTTCGCCATAGCAACTTAAATGGTGATAACAATGTCAGTGTTGTGTTTACGGATTGTTTCTGCAGCCTTCTATTGGCCAGAAAAATCAGTTGTTGTAGGTTTAGGACTAATATTTTCAAACAGCTCTGGCTGGCTGTCTCAGCATCATGCTCAAAGAAGCACATTGCTGATTTCCCCTTTCAGTCTCAGCTAATCCTTGTTGTATTTAATGAGGAAACAAAGGCCCGTGGCACGCATCATAAACTCAGTCTTATTTCTGTCCTTTTTGTCTTGGAGGGGTATAAAATTCTCCTTGGCTCAGTATGATGTTACTGTCTGAAGGACTGGAATGTGATGCCACCGACGTACGGAACGCTAAGCCCAGAAACTACATTTGCTGTCACCGTAAACCTTATTATTCAGCTCATATTGATCTTTTCAATTGAGTTGTGTACAGTGATAGCCCAGAGCCAGACATGAGAAGACCCTCCAATCTCCATTAGTTTGTTTTGACGAGCTTTTCCCCTCAATCCCTGATCACCCTGATTTAGAGGTTGAAAGAAACTGAATATCAATCTGTGTAATGCTATTTGTGGACAGAGTTTACCTTAGGGTAAGGCAGTCCCACGTGCAAATCGAGTTTTGCGCTTTAATTTACCCTATTACCCCTACAGTTTTCTTGGCATACAGGAGCATCTCAATGCCCAAGCAGGATTCCACGTTTTAAAGCTAATTAGTATCAAATCTTTGTTTTTAAAACATCATAGCGGGTCGGTTCGAGCTCCAACTGTGTGGGTTTTGTGCTCAGTAGCAGTGTTGAAATGTGTAGTGACATGGGAAATCTGTGGCTCTGAGGGGGGCGAAGACAGGGATGGATTGAAGACGGGGTGAAGAGAAGTGCAGATGAACCCTTTTTCTCCTTAATATATAGCGAGCCCCGGAGGTTAGTCACATCTGTCCTCCATCACAGCCTCCCATGAGACATCTCGCATTTCTGACTTCTCCCAAGGCTTAGCATTTCACTCCCTTAGTATGGGGCCTTGTGTTTTGGACGGACAGGAAACGGAACCAGGCTGGTATCTGAAAAATATTGGTTAGCCGTATCCTCCACCATGGGCTTTTGTGCTAATGCTCCTAGTCAACAGAGCTGGAGGAGTTTTGGTGGTTGTAATGTTTTGGAAAAACTCATTTTTCCCCTCTTTTTTTTTTTTGTCAGCAGTCGTGCTCACATCCTATTATTCCACTAATTTAGACAGTGCACGTCAGGAAATGGAGGTCAGCGCTGAGGGTGCAGCTGTTAATTGCTTCTGTATGACACACTTTGGCAAACCTTCCCTAGCTACAGTAAATTTTCCGGCCCGTTCGCCTCCGATTGGTGGTGTCCAGTTTACTCAGCCGACATGATAACAAACAGTGGTGCAAACAGAAGGTACCTTTCACACTCATACAGATGTTAGAGAGGAACAAGTAGAGGGGAACTGACAATTTTTATTGTGTTTTTCAAAACGCAACTACTTCAGGTAGGGACTCAAAATCAGCCAGAAAATAGTTTCTGTGGGCATGTCTGACGACTTTGTTTTTGTTTGTTGGTCAAGATACTGAACGTTTTTTCCCTCCGAAAGACTGCTTAAAGGATGGGGTATGCTTGAAATAAACTAGTGTGGAAAAACCATTTGGCACAACCATGTCTGAAATGCTCCCTCAACCCCCTCTAAAACCGCCATCATAGAGACGCAATTAAGAGAAAAATGAGGGTAAGTGCATGTCCTTTTTGGATCAGTGTTTCCTCTGAGGCATGTATGGAATTAGTTTTTGGTTTTACAAACAAAAAGTGACGAATTTGTGTAAAGAACAGCTTGAAAGCGACATTAAATACTGCCTGCTGTCTCGCATCCACACACCTTGTGAATCGCTACACGAAGTGGACACGATTGTCGTATTGTCTGTTTCAGAAAGTTACAAAAAAATTGCAGGACACAGCAACCCCCAACTCCAACATCTGAGCCTCTGCTCCGTTTTTCTCGTTCTCTCTCTCACTGCGATCGCTTCGGTCCAGGGGAAAGGTCTGTGTGGAGGGTACAGTACAAAAGAGTGGAGCCCGGTTAAAGGGCAGTCAGCGAGAAGAGAGGTTGTTTAAACGGCATCTCGAGTTGCTGGGCTGAAAGGAAAGTGCCATTAGTGTTGGGTTTCTGTGAAAGTCCACAGAGCGGATACTTCAAGCACTCTTGAGGGAAGATTTATTGGTCTCAGGGTCTTTTTAAAAATGGCAGTGTCCAGTGCAGACAAAGGACAAATGATGACCACACGGAGAAGCCACCTTCACAAGTTAAATAAAGGAAAGTGACTGAGGAGAACTGACTTTACAGATGACCTTGATTGTTGCTTGCTCATGGACAGGACTTTGTTTGACTGACCACAAGATATACTACCAAAACCCAGGCATGGCTGCAGTGGCGTTTTACCCCCTCGCAGAGCATTGAGGAAATGCAAACTGGTGCACTATTGTCTTTCTGTACAAGGCAGTTTGCTCATTGACGCCCGTGGGTCGGAGAAGGGTGCAGTGGTAAATGCGAGCGGTGGAAGGCTGGCACAAGACCACTTGTCATCCAAAGAGCCTTTTACAGAACAGTCCCACAATGCCATTCTCTGCCTGCATCCACAACAAAGAGCCCTCTGAAGCCCACATTCAACAGCCCCATTCCCCACTCTGAACCCAATGCACTTTCTCCCTTCTGAGTCTTTCTATAGTTTAACTTTGGCTCATGGGGGCTTTATAAATATGTTTTTGTGTGAGTATACACCCTGATCATACTACTACTAATATTTTTGTGTGAGTAGCTGAGGTGTTGGGTGAGGGTACACACTAAAACGGTTAAATTTTTATCTTTGACGTGTACGGTAAGTGATAGCACTGTGTGTAGTGAATGGGGGCTTGTATACCTGTGTGTAACAGCAACAGCAGTTTTGCACGACCTACAGTGCCGATAAGAGTGAAGTGAGCAGCTGGGAGAGAAATGAGAAAAACCCGCTCGCTCAGAGCTGCAGGCGTAGCCCCAGGCACCACAGAGCAAAAAGTTTTTTTAAAGCCCAAAAGGGCCGACGGTTCCAGGATTCTGGCTGCTAGTAACTCTGAATTTCCCGCTCATGTGTCTCCTATAGCTACGGTCTTGATTTACTTTAGTTAACCTAGATAAATATGCTGATATACTGCACCTTTGCACTAGCTCAATTTGTACTGTATGTTTACAGTGTATAAAACGGGGTCCACTTCAAATTACCGTGCAGAATTTTGCACTTATCTTTTACAGTTGGACTTTTAAATATTTGTACTCGTAAATATTTTTTAGCGAGTGACAAGACAAGACTATGTTTCGTTGTACGCAAGTATATTGACAATGAATTTGAACCGAGGTAAAATGGAATAAACGATTTTAAGCTACGTTCTACATCAAATACCAGCTTGTTTGCAGCTTTGATAGCTGTTTATATACAATAAAGACATGTTTCTGCTTTTGGTTTAAGAAAACAAATTAATTGCATGTGGACCACAAATTAAAAAATGCCAAATTGCTGCTATTGAGTAAACGCATCTGATCTTCCCTTACTTTGTTGCTGCCGGGAAATAGCGAGACTTTAATACCATGTGCGAACTGCACTACCGCAACAACTCGAGTCACAATCCGCCTCTCAGATATTATACAAAACACTATAGGAAACCGTTAGAGGAACAGTGTGATGCTTGGATGTATCACGGTGAAAAGGTAAACCTACTTTAGCGCTTGTTTTCACTGTGCAGCAGCGTTTTGGAAGAAAGTGCAAGTGTCAGATCAGGATTTGATTTGACTGTCCGGTTGTAAACATTATAGTAACCTTAGCTAAGACTTTTCCCCTGAAGCTTGAAAAAGACCACAACATATTGTGGTTAAGACTTCCTCCTCAGCCAAGCCTCTCGTTTCAGTATTGCAGAGCTTCTTCTCTGCTGCTTCTAGTGTTGAATTGCAAAGGTGGTTTTAGTCTCGAAAGCACTTTCAAAACCTCATGAATGACAATCACAGTACCGGTGTGTAGCAGTGACTGTTTCTCCGTGACAAGGGAGCATTTGTGAAAACACTGTTTCTGCTGTTTCGGGACTTTTTGAGACGCGTGCGTCGACCCTGGTTGATCGACAAAAGGCCTTGGCAATGACATCCCAGATGCCACTCTTTCTAACTGACAAGCGCTCTGTGCAAGTGTGTCACGCTACACTTTTACCTGACGTGTCCCTGACAGGCGCCGCATGTGAAAGGGCAGATTAACACCGAGGCCACCAGAAGAGTTCACGTTCGCTTTGAGGGTGAACTTTCTTAAAGACTTCCTCCCCACACTACCCACAGGGTTTTGCAGGTTATGGGCCGGTGCCAAAAATCTGGGTGGTTTTGTTTTTGTTGACGAGCTCCCCCTCCTGAGGAGGAAGTTGAACTGAGGTCATTGCATGACATCAACAGCTCAATGAATCATGCAGCAGAGAGGGCACGATTTGGTATTTTTGGACTTTTGTGAGAAAGCTGCACACCGAATCTCTCCTTCTGCCGCTGCTCTCTGCAGACTGTCGTTCTCCGTTACTGCCAGCTGTCGGCCCAGAGCAGAGGGAAGAGAGACACTATTATTTTTGCATTACATAATAATAGCGGCGCTACATTATCATGCAGAAAATAATGCGTGCATCCCCCCTCCCCCAGTCGGGCATGATTCTGGGTTATGACTTTACATACTGTACATCAGGACCTGTGCCTAATATGGGCAGCCTGGTGTATTTAGAGAAGAGAGGAATAGCATAACAAAGCAGGAGACAGATGGGGATACAGAACATGAATATAAACAGCTGTTTGAAGCTGTTTAATTCGTCTTGTCCGCTCCAGCGAGAGAGCTCTTATGTGACACAAACAGGCACAGAGCGGCAATTTCATAACAGAGAAAGCACGCACTACGATGCCAATCCCTTCGCTTCCCCTCTCACTCGCCCTCTTTTTCTCCTTCTCATGCCATCTCTCACCCTCCCTCTGTAAAATGTCTTTGTGCACAGCCAGCGCACCGCCAGGGGTGCCGACTCCCGATCGGGGCTGCACGGAGAAGTGCGTGCCGCAGTAGGACGCCTTCGCGGACCTTCTCCTGCCGCCTTTTGGTTCGCGTCTCCCTGTGCAACACAGGGGTCTCGTGTCAAGTCCCGCAGGAACTCCGATGCAGCGCAAGGGCTGAGTGAGACATGGGCTGGTAAATCGAGACGGGAGTTCACTTAATCCCCCTCCATGTTGGAATGTCTGCCGCCCTCAGTGAGCAAACAGCAGTGTAAACAGGTGGAATAATATCACCCAAGCAGGGCTTTGTGCTGGGTTATCAGAGAGGCAGTTGTAGGGAGTTTTTAGGGTATGAACTGCTAGTGCTCAAACATTTGTTGTTTTTTATTGTTTTTTTGATTGAGAAAAATGCCAAATATTTGTTTTTCTTTTTTTTTTTTATTCGATGCACATAAGGGTTTAAAGTTCCTTGTGCATTTCCCCTCAGGTTCCACTAAACAGAGGGACGAATGTTCAGTTCGGTATGTATACAGCAGGTAGTGCATTCCTCAATGAGGAAGGTGCTGTCGGGGACTGCTCATTGACCTCTGTTCAGAGTCATTTATCAGGAAACGCACCTCGGTTTCACTCACGGCGCTGACAGATCAAACTCCACTGGTCCGCGGTCGCAACCCTTCTTCCGAACCACATGACTAGCCCAACCCCTTCTGTCCCACCCACAGCGCCCCTGGCAGAAGTAGCCTTCATATGGAAGTGCAAATGTTGACACAGTGCTCTTTTCCTTTTAGTTGAATTAATAATAAGGCAGCCAATTAGCCAAATGTCACGTCATTTATTGGCTGACTGTCTGGAATCTGAGGCCAAGACAACCAAAATGGTGCTTAAACTTCTATCGGAAGTCTCTTTGCTCTTTGCCAAGAGCGCGTATTATTATTATTATTATAGGACAAATAGCGTGCTTCCACATTGGGGTTTATCAGTAGCTATTAATAGGGGTGACGTGTGTGTGTGTGTGTGTGCGCGTTACTGTGCACACACACATACTGTGAGACTACATAAATTTGAGATTTTGCTGTAGTGTTTACACAGTCATTTCTCTGTTTAACATCTCAGGATATATCGGGACATTTTGGGCCCTGTGACAGATGTATGAGTGGGACAGTATCGGCTTTTCGTGATTTTTTTGCATCAATGTGATGCAGTAGTTTGATTTTTGCAGGTATTTGATTTGCTGGAATAATCAAGAACTGTCCTGTTCCCGTTCCTGTCTGGTTATTTTATCTATAAATCGATTCTACAAAAAATATATATTATATCATGACATAATGTATATCAATATTGTGCTATATCGTTATTTATACTGTGATAGAGGATTGTATCCATATCCCCAACCCCCAGCCCCTAGTAAGTGCTGCAACGAATGCTTATTTTCATCATCAATCTGTTTCACTTTGTCAATGAACTGTATGGTCTATAAACTGTCAACTAATAACAAATGACCATCAGCCTGGAGTGATGGCTTAAAATTGCCAATTTTGTCAAACTGACAGTCGGGGAAAAAAAAAACAATCCCTAAAGATATTCAATAAAATTTGTTAGAAATGCAGGAATTTTTGTATTTTTACTTGAAATAACGATTTTGTTTTTTGTTTTTTACATTTTCTCCATTTCATTATCTGTAGCGTAACTAATCATTTCTCCACTACAACCTGTTATTAATAGCTGGCAGCGTGGAGGTTTGGTGGTCAAAGTGTCCCAGAAGGGGGAAGGTCACACATTCTCATTATTATCAAGTGTCTCTGATAAGACACTTAGGCAGCAGCAAGGCACTGTTTCTTAATGATCCACCTGTCTGTCCTTTCTCTCACGATGTCCATGTTTAGCGTTATTGTTTTGATAAAATGAAGCCGGACTTGCACCACAGATCAGAAGCATCTGGTGGCGATATTAAAACTTCACAGGTACACGGGGATGATTTTTGCCGGGAGGGATTATTAAAAGTAACACATTTGCTTTGTTTGCTGACTTGAGATCATTTGCATTTCAGTGATTAGCTGTCAACACTAGAGTAGGTTTTTGCAGTAGATCTACCCTCCAGCTCCTGTGCAACACGGGCATGATTCATAATTATAAGTGGTAGAAAATTAACCCTTAAACGCAAACTCACTCAGTCTGTGTGCGTGCGTGCGTGTGTGGTTGCGTTTTGTGTTGGCAGCTCTTCGACCGTGTGCGGGAGGACAACCCCAACTTCCACCGGAAGATCATCCCCATCAGCAGCGAGCTGATGCAGCCGGGCCTGGCCATCAGCCCGGAGGATGTGGAGGAGCTCACCGCCTGCATCAACATCGTTTTCCACTGCGCCGCCACCGTCCGCTTCACCGAGCCACTCAAGTAAGATTCATGGATTTACCATGTGGCTCACTGAACAGGCCGCGCGGTTCTATTGATCTAAGGCGGAGAGGAAGCAAAAGTGTTCATACAGCAGGATGGGGATGTGGGGGAATCAATCGTTTGTAAAAACAACAGTTCACCTACAGTGAAGTGTGTCAAACAATAGATGGTTCCTCCTTTATTCAGTGGGCCGCACTGTGCATGAATAGCCTGTGTGATCAACCCAGAACATATTGAAATTGGAAGAATACTCAAAGAAATGAATTTTATGAATGAAAACAAAAAACAAACTATCCTCAGCAGCAGTGTCTTCCCGTTTTGGTTTGATTAACAGCGTAGAGGAACTAATAAATAACGTTATCAGCTTGCCGTGACTCGTCGGTTTCACCCGCTGTAGAATAACGAAGCTCCGGCGGGAGATTTGGACCTGGCCTCGCTTTCTGTAGCAGCCGAGCGCCGCCTGTGAACGCTGGTTCGAGGTCCGGTACGTCAGGGCGCCGCGCCGACACCGAGCTCGACAGGCCGCAGGAAGACGATCTGTTTACGCCGCGCTCAAGCCTACAAATATATACAAATATACAAACGTGCTCTGCTGCTACTGCTTTGTCTCAGAGTGTAAATACCCAGGCACTGGTGGTCCTTCATGTAGGATACACACTGAAGAGGGAGAGAGAGGAGAGAGAGAGAGAGATGCATGGCTCTAGCCAGGACCACGCATAAAGATCATTTATTTATAGAGCGCTTTTCAAGATGCTCAGAGACGCTTCAGGCAACTAGTTAAAAAAACTCAAAACGCACTTAAGGTACAAGGCAGCACAGGACATTAAAGCAAATATTAAAAGCAGTTTTAAAAAGATCAATTTTGAATAACTTCTAAAGATAACATTGGGAAGTATTTTCATCAGGAAGAAAAGAGGAAGAGTGCCACGCTGCTTTTGAACAACCCGTTTTTGTTTTTTGTTTTTTAGCCACAATTTAGTGTGCGTGTCTGTGACTCCAGCTCTAGGAATGTGACAATGGACAATAACGGGAAGCTGTTTTGATAATTTGCATCCAATAATTACAAAACAGAAGAGGACATGGAATTTTTGCGCCAGCAAGTGGAAAAAGGCCAAAAAAAAAAAAAAAGTGGGGCGAGGAAAAAACTGCAGTGTGTGGTACGCATTTTCTATTATATCTCATAATACAGTATGTTCGAATGTATTTGCTGAAAAAGTATGTTGAGGAATTAGTCTTGGGACACCCATTAGGGTTGAGTGACAGCTCAGTTAGGATAAAGCTGCTTCACTGCTCTCCGCACAGCTCTATATTGATCTGTTACTGCTTTCACATCTCTCTCCCTCTCTCTCCACATCTTTGTTCACTCAGTCTCTCTCTCTCTTCGCTCCCACCTCTTGTCATCTGCCGGAGCCGTTACTCTTGCGCAGCGGCCGGCAGCCTAGTAAGCGCGGAGCAGGGGCATAAATCGCGCGGCTCGGGCCTCTCCGCTTACGGTTTGAGACTTTTCAGGCTGACAACTCAGCTGCTCTTTATCCTCCGCAGGCCTTGATCCACGCTTAAGGGATCATTCCTGTTTATTGGAACTTGGACATTATTTTGATAGCTTTGGCTCTCATTTCTGTCTTTTAATATTTACATTGCACTGACTCAGGTAATCCCCTGAAACCTCAGTCCAACTGGGCTGGAAACACGAGCAGTCAGACGAAGAGACGGATTTTAAAGAAACCAGTAGGGTAGGCCAACTAATCTGGAGGAGAAAGCCAAGGTGAAGAGTAAAATCGGGCCTGCAACTAACAACTCTTCGATTCATTAATCTGACAATCTATTTCTCAATTAACTGTTGAACTTTTTGGTCTGAAATTAGTGAAAAATGCTCATCACAATTTCCTTAACAAAATAATTGCCGTTTTTTTTTTTGTCGATCCACTAAGCGATTGAACGTTATGTAACGAATGGTTTCAGCTCCAACGTTAAACACCCCTCTACCGCCCACTGTACTTTCTGTGGTTGTGTACGCACATCTAAATGCATTGACAGATACTAATTGATGATTATGTCATCGATTTCATCGTTTTGTCATCACCACCATCTCGTCGATTCAGCTCTGATTATCAGCGTTTTGGTCGCAGACACTTTCAGTTTTCAAATAGTTGTTTTGATCGGTGGATCCCAACTGCCTTTGGCTTGTGAAGCAAAGTGAACTCGTGACCCCCTTGTCAAAGCTTACATGTTTTTATGAGCTGATCAATTAAAGCAAGTAGTGATTTTTATCTTCTAATATTGTTATTTTGGATAAAGTTTAATAGATATGAAGTAAAATTATCAGTATTTTACAAGAAAACAGCAAAGATGAGAAGAATCTTTAAAAAAAAAAAAAAGCTATTTTATGTAATAATACTGTGTTTTTTCTTATTTCCTAGTGCGGTAAACTGCTTGTGACCACTCAGATCTATTTTGCCCCCCCATGTTTAGAACTACTGGTCTAGATAGATTATAAAAGAGTTATACAGTTCTCTACTAGTTACATCTGAATCATCATAATAGCACCAGCAGATGGGTGATGAGTCAGCTGCAGGAAGGGCCACAGCAGCGCGTCCATCTTTTTTCTGACTTTCCTGCTGGCGTGACACCCTGCATATGGTCCCAGGAGGTGGCGGGACGATGACACGCCGACGCACAGAGCTCATTCCCCGATAACCACCTTCACCCCCCCCACCCCCCCACTCCTATCGGCGCAACTGCTCGTCTCTCACCGCCAGCTAACAAGCTTGGCACCACCCGACCGCATCTGATTCATGGCCCATCGCCCACCGCACACCGACACGCACCGTCCTTCTCTGACTCCCGCTGCCACTCTCACTTTTTCTGTAACACACACACACACACACACACACACACACACACACCTCACGAGCACCACCCACACAGAGCCAGAGAAGCGGTAACTCCTGCGGCGTCTGGTTGAAGCGACCCGCAGTTTCTCTTGCCGTGGCCTCGTGCGAAAGGGACTGTGTGCGCTGTTGCGCTCCTGCTGCAGAGCTGGTACAGATCCACTGATCAGTGCAGAGGTTCACTAGATGAAATGCGTTGGTGTGTGTGGCCCACAGGAGGATTATACAGCATTTAGGGCTGCACAGTTCTGGAGAAGAGGAGAATCACGGTTTTAGATGATAAATATCACCTTTGTAATCAGAATTTCTCTCAGGACTAGAGGTGGATGACTGTGCTTCCTCTTCAGTGTAGGGGTTTTCATTTATATAGTTATTCCCGATACTCATCTCAGCAGTTCAGTTGAAGCACCCTCCCATATCTGTACAAGACAGTATACAGTATATACGAGACTTGTACCAAACATCTACAGAATATTACTGGGAACCATTGTTTCGTGTGTATTCAAAGTATTGTCTCAGTATTTAGGGTTTGTGTAGTTTGTAGTTTTCTACATAACAGGTTCTAGTTATGTTTTCGTTGTTCTTTTTTTCTTGGTGTCTCCTTATGTTGTGTTTCGTTTTGTGAGTCATGTGACTTGGCTGCTGTAACGCTGCAAATATTAACAACGTAATAACTAGATCACCACAGACGTTTCCCTGGCTGTGGTAGTAGCTGCTGTATGTTGCATAGTGGTTGTTTGGGGTTTTTTTTATTATTCTGAATGATTACAGTGTTATACTTTATTATTGTCATGCAAATAAGAAGCAATTCTGACTAATTATTTGTGTTTTTTTTTTCAAGCAAGAATGCAAACATACTCTGGTTCCAGCTTCTCAAATTTTATTTAGTTATTTATTTATTTATTTTATTTATTTATAGTATAATCTTTTTTTTTTTTAGGTAATAAGGTATCTTTTGGTTTTGGTATGTTGGCTGGACGGCGTGTTTTTTGATGTCACCATCAGGTGTTGGGAATGTCATTTTTCACTATTTTCCGGCTTTTTATTGACTCGACTATCAATACCCTGGAATGACTATGCACATTTCATCGCATGGTGTCCCGCAGTCTTGTCATTTATTGATGCAATTTATGGAGAAATTAGCAACGCTTGGTTTGATTCTCTAATAAAAAGTCCGGCAGAATTGTCGAGTCAGTCAGTCTCTTGTGCAAGTCAAAATCACAAATATGCGTCAGACAGCCGTCTGTCCTTAAGCAGGAAAAATAGACACAAGGAAAACTTCAGGAGGAGCAACAGAATTGTCTTCCAGGGCGGACGGACACGTGAAATCGAGATTGTGTAGAGGTATGAATTGAACACGGCTGATTGTGCAGCCCTGTACTCCATTACGAGCCAGGGCAGTGTTTGCTGAAGGGCTCATCGCTGGATGAGCGGTAGTGTCAGCTGAAAACGCTAACTGGTTCTGTCTCGTCTTCTCTCCTTCCCTCGATGCGGTGTCATGTTTCATGGCTTGTTATCATGTTGCGCAGAGTCCTACTCGTCTGCAAATTCTCATTTGAATGGAACCGCTCAGCCGTCAGCAGACGCAAACGTTCCTGCAAGCAAACGCTCAAACTGAGATATTAGCGGTCTGACAAATACGCACACACTCTCAAAGCCATTTCCCCAATCTCAAGCAAACACAAAAACAAACCTTTAACAGTCCCACACACACCCACACCCTTTCCTCCTACACACACAGACTCCCACTATTTAACACTGTATCTCCCTCTTCTCCGGCAGACACGCCCTGCAGTTGAATGTAATCGCCACGCAGCAGCTCCTCAGCCTGGCGCAGCGGATGCACCACCTCGAGGCCTTCATTCACATCTCCACCGCCTATGCAAACTGCAATCGCAAGCACATCGACGAGGTCATCTACCCGCCGCCCGTCGAGCCAAAGAAGCTCATCCAGTCCCTTGAGTGAGTGGAGGAAGGGGCTGGCGTTTGTGCCTCAAGGAAACGGAATCAGTTCCAGTTCCGTTGGATTCGTACTGCATGGAACTCGATGCATCTACGTAGGCCGATTAATGTACTCAGAAAGTTAGTGCGACATTCCAGGTTGTATCTAGTTTTTCTACAGCAGATGTAGTCAGACGAGAAGCTGATCTTCATAGTGAGTAGAGCTGGGTGTCTTCTGTACTACACCAGATTTCCAGCATCAATCTACATCACGAAATATAGCTAAAAGGACCAAACAAGAAGTTACAACTTTTCATACTTAACATTTTCAGTACTGGATACTACCAGCAGATTTCCCAAATCACTAAACCACGGCCCACGTCTTTTGATTTGTTCAGCGATTCATCCAGGAGGAGTGGAGGAGAATGAACGATGGGAAATGAAAGGGCCACTCAGCCTGACAGTCAGTCCTTACATTCACCAGAAAAAGAATAAGTGCAAGTAAATGCAAGAGATCAGTAAATAGGCTGCAGAAAAACAAAATATTGGTTTTACATGTGGGACAGAGGCATTTTTTTCCCCAGGTTTGGCTTGTTTAATTAAGAATGAAGTGGAATTTTATGGAGAGTTAGCGTGTCTATATAAAGTTTTTATCCCTGTCCAACCATCTAAAAGCCACTTTTCATCGCCTTCAGACTTTGTACACAGCGAATCTAATGCCAAGTATATATCTGCCTTAACGTTCAAAAATTTCCCTCAAGACTTATTTATTATTCCTCTTTTAAATAACCATTTATTAGAATGAATGTACATGCTTTCCTGAAACATTTTAAAAATGATAAGTCAACTTATATCTGTATCTAGTACTTTCTGGTGTGGGTGGTCTGGCCCACCAGAAGCTAATAGACTGAAACAGCTTTTTCCGGTCAAGGCTGATATGACTGTCGGCTTAGGATCAACACTTGGCATAAATTTTGACACGCGATACCCTGTATGCCATAAATATTAATGATAATAATACAGGAATGGGTTAAAAATCAGTATAACGTGAAATATGATGAAGTACCTCAGTGCCACGCTGGCTTCATTTCTCTGGGTTTTTGCATTTCTGTCGTCAGGTGGATGGATGACGGCATTGTGCGAGACATCACGCCGCGGCTCATCGGCGACAGGCCCAACACCTACACCTACACCAAAGCCCTGGCCGAGTACGTGGTTCAGCAGGAGCAGGACAAGCTCAACATCGGCATCATCAGACCCTCTATAGTGGGAGCCAGCTGGCAGGAGCCTTTCTCCGTGAGTCCGCCCAATATTTTCCTCTTTCTCTCTCACACAGCTAACGCACTTTGACATACTGTGCCGTAATGAATATAATGAGTATCTACTGTTGTGTGTCATATCATAATCATAGGCGATTAACACCAGAAGAGACTCTTTCCCTGACCTCAATGTGATATGAACAGTAGTAATTATAGTTCATTCTGCCGCCTGTGGTAAATGTTAATCCACATGTTTGACACTCATGAACCGATTTCGAGATCCCCCGCTCATCGTGTGTCCTCCTGTGACAGTAAAACGAATGGAAATAAGATATCGATCGACGTAATCCTGCGCAGGTCAATACCCACTCCCCTGTGGGTTTTATCTTAAGTGGCCCAGGATTAAAGCAAATTGGTAAATATCTTGGCTGAGGACCTGACGAGTCGTGTTTGATCCAGCCAAACAGCCGCCGGGATGGAGAGGTAAGGGGGTGGTGAAGAGGGCAGAATTACGACCTCGAGGGCGGAGGCGCACTGGCAGACTGAATGTCACAGTAAAAGTGGGACGCTGGAGAGTCCGGAGAAGTTCAAGCGAAGGCCACCCTGCAATGGGACTGAAGGTTGAGCACTGCTTCCACGATTAAGCAGCTTTCGGTCCAGCTGCTGCAGGCGTCCTAACATCCTCAACATTTGCATTTTACTGAGTTGAGGATTAAAGTCCCACTTTGCAGTTACTACATGTGGGACATGTATATATAGACAAATATCGGCCACCTTTTCAACTTGAATGTGGATTTAAAGTAGCACAGAGACTGCGATTTGTGTCAAAAATCTTACATCTCAGAGCCATAGCTCAGTCAAAGCTAAGTGTGCAGTCATGATATTTTAGATTGCATTACTCTAAACCTACTCTTTGAGGATATTATTATTATCTCTGATGTCCACTCCAAATAAAAGGTCCATAAGTCTGCTTAGAAATGTGAAATTTGTCTGCAATGTACCCACGCATGTGCAAACAGGAATTGCAAAAAGCTAATTCAGCTTACTGTTAATGATGCCAAACTGTAAGTATAGGCTAAAAAAAAAAAAACAGGGCTCAAGTTGTAGCCCACAGCCCACCTGATAGCTGATTAGGCTAAAAAAACAAACAAAAAAAAACTCAAAAATAACTAAAAATAACTAAAAAAAAAAAAAAAAAAATGATTTTGAGAATCGATTAGGTCTTTTATCAGGCAAAAATGCCGAACATTTACTCGTTCCAGCTTCTCAAATGTGAGGATTTGCCCCCTTTCTCTGCTTGTATATGTTTATAAATTGAATTTAATTATTGATTTAATGTGATCATTATATTTTCAATGAATTGCCTGTAAAATGTTATCTAAAGAACTAAAACGTAGGGGAATTGTTTTGCAGAGATGACGCTGCAAAAATCAAATACCGGGAGAAACAGGAAAGTCCTTGTTTGTCTGGTGTCAGGAAATGTAAGCCCTTGTGTTTGCGCACTGGGACTACTGACGGCAGTTCCTGGCTCTGTGCTCAACCTTCAGCTGTAATCTCGGCCTGGCAGCGACTCTTCAAAAGGCCTCGCTTACACTTGGCCACGCAGTCGCCTTGGCAGCTCACGCCAGCAGGCGCTGTGAGGGGGAAGGGGGATGGGGGCAGCTTATTTATACGTTTGTGTTTTTTATGTGTGGTGTTTATTTTTACAGTCACGACACACACGTGAGTCGCGTCGGCTTGTGTCTCCGTGTCTCTAGACATCTCCCATTTAACCGACACACGCGGTGCAAAGTACAAGTTCAAGGTTGCGTTCCCCGCTTCAGCCCGGAACGAAACCGTCGACGGACTGGCGCGTGAATCAAAAACGCCTCTGGCCTCAGTGGCCTCCTCATCCTGTGCACTCCATCCCCAGCAGAGCACATCATTAGGCTCAGCGCAAGAGTCAGCCCGGGCCGCATGATGGGTGTCCGAATCCCACACATGTTGCAAACTGCAGCAGTCTATAACCAGTGGTCTCATCCATTTTTAATGGGGTGTAATTGAAGTCGACGGTCGCTGCAAAACATACTCCCCTGTTCCCACCACGGGAAGTAACATTAGCCCGAGCAGCTGTTTCAGCACATAAACACAAACGCAAACACAAACGTGTTGCCGTCAAAGATGCATCACTCGATTTCTTGAAAGTCTCCGAGGATTAACGCAGCTCTCTGTTCTTGCTCCTTCAGGGTTGGATCGACAACTTCAACGGGCCGAGCGGAGTCTTTATAGCTGTAGGTTATAAAAATAAAAAAAAAGTTGTTACTCTTGAATCTCAAAGCCCTTAAACGCGTAGACCGGTTTTAAAGTCTCACTAAGACGGTTTTGTTGCCGTGTCAGGCTGGCAAGGGCATCCTGCGCACCATGAGAGCCAACAACGATGCGGTGGCTGACCTGATCCCGGTGGACGTAGTCATAAACCTCACCCTGGCTGCCGGCTGGTACACTGCCGTACACAGGTCGGTAAAAAAAAAGCCTCAGAGCTTTGGCCCGAAAGGTCTAAAGCTGCGTATGTATCCTTAAAAGAAAATGATATGATAAACAAATGATGAATCCTTACTGGGAAAAATAGTTGTTATTCAGATTAGACATTTTAAAGAGGCAGGCAAATTATCAGTGAATTATTCTGTTTATTACTAAGAGTTTTGGAAATTAACTAATTGCTTATTCACACATTGAAGGGGGCACTCCAGTGATTTACTGTCGCACTTCCGTAAAGTTTGGGCGGGACTTGCGAGAGACGGATTTAAAAGAGAATTTAAAAAAGAAAAATCGAAGCAGACGACGTTGAGATATCCCGGCTTTTGGGCGGGTTTTTGTTTGACCCTCCCCGCCCGCTAAAAAGCTCACACCTCTCAGGCTCCACGCAGCAGGTTTTCGTGAAGCAGGCCCCCCCTGCTGAAAAACGTGTGATTGTCACCGTTCGGCCCCAGTTTACTCGGGCAACGTGAGTCATTTTCTCAGACTTGAAAAAGCTCCTGCAGAGTCACAGAAGTCGTTATACAACTGCTCTCAAGCTTGTGTAGTACGTCCCGTGCTGAGTTAACAGACTCCGACCTGTAAAATCAGTGGAGTGCGCCTTTAACAGCATTATTAACCTTTTCCTGAAAACCCTCTATCAGTTTAGGGATCCTAAAAAGAATAAGACTGTAGAACAGAATCATCTTATTTATAAAGAAATCCTGCAAGTAGTGATGCAATTTATGTTGTGCTGAATGTTGTATTTACACTGTGCAGTGTTCAGTTGCAGGGATGTGTGTTAGTTTCAATCGCATCCCACTAGACCACAGTAAAAAAACCCACAGATAAAGTTCAAAATATATTTTTTTCCTGATAGAAGAGGAGAATGTTTTTTTTTACCATGTTTCAAAGGCAGAATTTCTGCTGAACAGCAGAAACCTGTAATTAGTCAGTGTGTTCTAGTAAACATAGCGCTGTGCTGCTTGAAAGTGGCTCAGGAGGCATAGCGGGTCGGGTTCGATCCCCGACTCCTCCAGTCCGCACGTTGAATTGTCCTCGGGCAAGACACCGAACCCCAAATGGCCCCTGATGGCTGTGCCAAGAGTGCGTGTGTGTGTGTGTGTGTGTGTGTGTGTGTGTGTGTGTGTGTGTGTGTGTGTGTGTGTGTGTGTGTGTGTGTGTGTGTGTGTGTGAGAGAGAGAATGTGGGGAGCAGTGTAAGGCGCTTTGAGTTGTCGATAAGACTTGAAAAGTGCTATGTAAGTGCAGATGCGGCACTTTTTTTTAAAAGACTGTCTGGATTTAAATGCACAGTAATAGGTAATAGTTACTGCACTTTAATTTACTTGGGCAAAGTTTAACAGCAGGTTCCAGCAGAGGAGCTGAGGAAGAACTTGGTCACACAGAACCATCGACTAAAACAAAAGCTACAATAGAGAGATTAGGTGGAGAAAAAGAAGATTTCTGCTGACCTTAACAGATGAAAGGAGTTCAGCCAGTTAAAATCGACTTTGGTGAGGAGGAGTGGGTCAAAATGTGTGAAATCCCACCACATCCAATATGTCTACATCATGACAAAAGTTCTCCCTGGAAAAGTTTTCCTTGCCTCTGCGCCAAGAACATCTTACTCAGTTTTACGGACTTGACCGGGTCAGTTTTTCCATCTGACCCCGGAGACAGACCGTTGCCCTGACCACTCCCATATTAATGTAAAACAAGACAATGCTGCAGATGCTGAGACAGACCACAAGGAAATGACTCAAACATTGGGTTGGGTACAGGAATGACAATCCGTCCTACCAAATGTTGGGAGGACACACATCGTATCTCACCAATGTAATAATAAGGAAAACAAAAACTGAACAAAATAAAAGCGTGTTCAAAGGTCAGTGTAAGTTATCCCTCAGGTTTCTCAGCCTATTCGCACAGCGCTCTTTTAAAGCCCACATATGTTGACTCAGTGGAACTGACTGAGGACTTTCCTGTTTGCACAGTTTGAATTAATGATCAGCCCTGTATTGCCCTTTGTTTCATAACCTATACAGTCTACCCGTCCAGTGCAGTGTTCCCAGAAAATGTAGACTAATGTGTATTTTATTTTTTTATCAGCGTCATTATGACCTTCTTCTCCCCTCCCCCCCTGCAGACCTAAAACGGCTCTGGTGTACAACTGCACGACCGGCGGCATCAACCCGTTCCACTGGGGAGAGATCGGTAGGTGCATTGCTTCGTTTGTTGTCTCGCTCGGGGGCAACAGAAAACCGGTCGGTGCAGGCGCAGGCTCCCGGGGGCCGTCCGCGGAGGGGGAGGGGGCTCTTGTGGAGAGGGTCTGCCACCTGCTGGACAGAGACAGAGGAGGGATGTAAACACTTGCAGGGAATTGGTGGGACAGTGAGGCTCTGCGCGCGTTGTTAACCGTGTTTCTGAAAACTGAGGCAAAACAGGTTTTCAGTGTGGAGGAGGGGGGGATCATCATATTTAACTTTTCAAAAGCAAGATGTTGTCCATCAAATCAAGTTGTGATACATCCTCCAAACGTGGCCAATTTTTTTTTTTTAGAAGATAACTGATTTCTTTGCGGTGCCAGTTTTTTAAGCACCATCAAACACTTCAACCATCTCTGCTATTTCTTTTTTTTTTTAATACTTTATTTTCTATTGGGTCTCCAGACCTAGAAACAACAACACCCACAGTAACACAATATTTTTTTTGTATTTCTACATAACCCACACTTTTTATTCAAATTAATCAGATTAGCTCTTTGCCATTTTAATGCAACACTGGATTGCTTTCTTTTAAAGGTTTCTGTTGACTCTTTACAAGTCAAGTTAGGCACAAGTTTGCATAAAAAATCAATCTTTTCATTTAAAAGAGCAATATTTCAATGCAAAAAAAAAGTCAAACAGTTTTAAAATGGGTTTTATTACCCAACTGGCAAGATTATACTCATTAGCAATATAGTTTTATATTTAAAAAAGTATTGTTTAAATAGGAAGACTGTCAATAAACTGATTTCCTCAAACTGCAAACTCCATCTGAGAGAGTTTACAGGGCATATTGTGGCGACACACATCTGACAGTCGTGGCATTACATACACTGTACGTCGGGCTGAAAGTAATGATTATTTTCATTACTGATTAATCTGCTGATTATTTTCTCAATTGACAGACTGATATTTTGGTCTATAAAAATGTCAGAAACTAGTGGAAAATTCCCAAGAAAATTTCCCAGAGCCCATGGATGCATCTTCAGGTTGCTTGCTTTGCTTGACCAACAGTCTAAAAACTCAAAGACATTCAAATTGCTGTATAAATGATGAGGAAAAGCAGCAAATCTGCACATATGGGACGCTTAAACCAGAAAATATTTGGCATTGTGGCATAAAAAAAATGATCTATAATCGAAATAGTTGTAGTATCCAAAAATATTGAGGTGGAGTTGATACTATTTGGTGCGAGAGATCGGGGCCTTGGTTTTGTCATAACTGTTCTTATTTTGAGGTCAGGATCCGAGCGATGAAATTACACACGAAGAGCTGGGAAAACTCGCATTGTTTCCCTCCCAGCGGTCATCACATACGGAGGGATTAGAAGGGCGGTGGATGTCAGGCTGGCACGACGACCGGGGACCCTCTCTTTCCTCTCAGATTAGCAGACACGCTCCCTTTATGTGGGAAATTGCTACCAGATGGCTCCCTAGCGGGATTAGGTCTCATCGCTGCAACTCACTGTTACGAAAGAGGAACTGTGGACTCTAATCTGAGTGCCCAAATGAGAGCTAGGAATGGAGCTAATCTAAAACCAGAGGATCAGAGGACACTGGAAACAACAGAGAGGATGATGAGTTTTTTGTTTTTCCCTGAATATGAAATTAAAATGACGAGTAAAGGAAGACCTAGTTCCCTGCAACTGGCAAAGGATTGTGGGTACTCTAGCCCCTTTTTTTATTTTTATTTTTATTTTTATTTTTTATTTTGTTTAAATCGCCACTTTCCTGGACCTCTGAGGGCAGCTCAAGGTCAGCGCGGTCCTCCCGACCAGGCTGCAAGAAGCCGGGCCACAGCTGGCTGTCACCTCGGATCTGGTCATCTCGGCCCCTGCAAACCACCACATAGCCGTTGCCATGGAAACAGACGGTGCGAGGCCTAGTTCGCGTGCTTTGTGTGATGTAATGTGCAGTCACATGGGGTGCTCTCTGTATCTGCGGATGGCTGCTGCTGGATGGAGGGAGGGGGGAGGAGGAGGAGGCGGGGGCGGATGGGGAGGGGGGCGGTTATGCTGCCCAGTGGGGGAAGTGGTTTGTGTTGCTGCTTTCCGCCTGATATCCCCCGTTTTTTCCATTCAGATGGTTAGAAGAGTCTTTAAGGATTCTGCAAACACCTTCAGAACAGGACCAGGTGGTTAATTTTTGGAAAAATTGGATGCTCAATTCTGTGACACGAATGTAATACATGAGAGGCACACACCGGGGCTAGAGCAAGGCTTGTACGTATCAGAAATCTTTTTAAACTAGACGTCCGTTTTCTTTTCACCGTCGTATCGGAAAACACCAGACAAGCTTTTGTGACTAACCCGTCATCTCGACCATTCATCTTTTGCAGAGCACCATGTGATGTCGTCCTTCAAGAGGAACCCCTTGGAGCAGGCTTTCCGCAGGCCCAACGCCAACATCACCTCCAACTACCTGATCAACCAGTACTGGATCCTGGTCAGCCACAAGTTCCCCGCCCTCATCTACGACCTCTTCCTGCGTCTCTCTGGGCAGAAACCGCAGTAAGCCCCGCAGATGTCTGTCTGTACTTGAAATCTGGGGAAAAGTTCAGCTGTGTGGCAACCTCTGACCCCCTCTCTCGCTTGTAGGATGATGCGCATCTTTAATCGTCTGCACAAGGCCATCAGCCTGCTGGAGTATTTCAGCAGCCAGGACTGGGAGTGGAACTCTGAGAACATGAACATGCTGATGAGCCAGCTAACACCTGATGACAGGAAGGTAGGATTATGCTGCCACGTCTGTAAAAATATGATCAACTGCTATAGATTCAGCTACCCAGTAACATACACGTTAAATTTGGCTCCTTATTGACAAAAATTTCGAATGCAGGACTTTTACCTCTAACGGAGTACTTTTATAGTATTGTATGGCTAGTCTTACTGAAGTAAAGGAGGGCTTCTTTTTTCACTCTGCCCGCAACATCTTGCAGACGTTCAACTTCGACGTGCGCCAGCTCAACTGGCCCGAGTACATTGAGAACTACTGCATCGGCACCAAGAAGTACGTCCTGAACGAAGACATGTCGGACATTCCCGCTGCCAGGCAGCATCTGAGGAAGTAAGTAATCACCAGAGTCCCACCTGAGTGGTCAATCGGATTGCTTTGGCTGTAGTAAGTGAATAAATAACAGGAATTTCTGCTTTGTGGCAGGGGTTCTGATCACACCGTCAGACATCAAATAATGTTGGTTATTTTCAGGAATTTAGTTGAGCAGAAATTTTCCCTAACTGTCTCTTCTACTTCTACGTGACCCTTACATGACTTTAAAAACATTGGCTTTTTTTGTCATTTTAATGCAACATTGAATTGTTTTCTTTGTTTTTTTTATGCATTATCCTTTTTTTTCTAAAACGGAAGATAGACTAGTTTGCATAAAAGTCATTTTGATAGAAAAAAACACAAGAGAATGTGTTTTTACTTCCCCTCAACCTCTCTAATCTGATGGAATTGACAAAGCACTGATAATGGTGATACTGCATATAAGTAAAGGGAAAAATTACAGCTTTAAGCTTTTAAAGTTATTTTTAAAACTCCCCTTAATGAAAGGGAAGGATTGTATTCATTTCTATCATATTTTCATATTTTCTTCCTGAAGAAAATACCAATGTACTGAAAGCACAATCTTACTATATTCATAAGCTGTTGTGTGTAATCACATGTACATACTTAAGCTTTATTGTAAAGACGTACATGTAGAATTCATGCTAATTTTAATGTTTTATCATTATCTCTGTGTTTTTAAAACCCTGACATTATTTTCTATCTCATTGCTCCTTTTCCTTTCCTAATTTCCCAGACTAAGGAACATCCGCTACACCTTCAACACTCTGCTGGTCATTTTCATCTGGAGGGTGTTCATCGCCCGCTCCCAGATGGCCCGAAACATCTGGTACTTTGTGGTTAGCCTCTGTTTCAAGTTCCTTTCCTACTTCCGCGCGTCCAGCACCTTAACCAACTGAGTCTTCCTCACGGCCTCAGGCCAGAGACAGCAGCCCTCGCCTTGAGCGATCAGCGGGACAAAACATCCGAGGGTCCGACCATCCACTAAGGACACTCCAAATCCTCCTTTAGTGTGGATTAGCAGGGCTCTCTACATGTGGGGGCTGCGGTTGAGTGAAGCACTCAGGAGGAGGGAAGAGGTCTACTAGCCATGAATTATTTGTTTAGTTTGGAAATCTGTCAGCAGCACCTGCACTGTTCAGTCACCAAACCCCGTCCAAAAAAAGTGTTGTCATTTGTTTTTGAACCTACCGTTTTCTTCTCAACGTGGCCAATTATATATGCAACAATAAGCCTTTTGTGTGACTTCCACTATCTTTTCCACATCATCGTTTCCATCCTCTTGAATCTAGGTACATTGCCTTGCCTTGTGATGATATATATTTTTTTTTTTCCATACTTGAAATATGGCAGTGCTTCAGTGGAGGACAATTTCTACAAGATCATTGTGGTTCTCTGTTTTTTACTGTGGGGATATCCAATTCCTCTCTTTACTATGCAGGTGACTTGGATATCTGTATGTCTTGCATTACGTGTATCTACTGCCTTTTTAAGATTACACACACAAACTGACTGGTGGTTACCGGTCTCAGGCTAATCCCCAGACTATTGAGACTAGTATTAAAGTTCAAATCTGACCTGTATCATTAGAGATACCAAATCATACAGATCTGCCATCTCTCCTGCTGTTGAGGTTCTCACTTATTTACTATCACAAATGATAATGTCAGTATGTCTTTGAACATAAACCTTGTTTGTTTGAATGCTCATCCACTTTTTGCCTGTTTGTACAGCAGTTTGTACTGAAACTAAGTTTACTACTTTTACATCTTTATACTTGCGTCAAAGGCTAGTCTGATATACTGTGTGTGGTAGACCTTGGCAGTGTATTATATATAAATAAGTGTACATCAGAGTCAAGTTTATTTGTATAGCCCAGTATGATACATTGTACAATGTTTCCCAACAGTTCCCGACCAAGCCCAAGGTTTCTAAGAGGACAGAATCTCCCAAAACCTTAGCAGATGAGGGAAAAACTTACAGAGAGAGAGGCAGCTCAGACAGCTGGCGGTGAAATAGGAGCCATCCTGTAGGTGGGAAAATTACAAATTAACATCAAGTAAGAAATGCCAAATACAACATTGGGATTGTAATCTATAATATGATATAGTGATAATAATCCAAAATGGCAAAGCTTACGACAGAATTCTAAGGAATGGCTTTTTGTTATCATCTTTTTATCTACCTGTTTTTCTAGAAAATAATCACCCGGAGATGTTTTAACAACCCAGATCATTAAACAACAATTAATGCTGTACCGAAGGTATTTCCACAGTTCTCAGACTCTTCTAGCCTTGTGGAGGAAAAATATATTCCATTAGCTGAAGTATGAAAAAGATTTTTAATCTGTTTACCAAAATCGCAGCTTGGGAGATGGGTCAAAAAGCCTTTTTATTTTACGTTGGACAGTATTGTTTTCATCCAGATGGATAGAAGAGTCTTTGAAGTTTCAGGAAATACCTTCAGAATAGTAGTGTTGGGAATATTTGAAAACCCAGAAGGTTAATTATTATTTATCGGGTAATTGTAAGGAAAATTATGGCTACCACTGTGACTCGAATGTAATGCTAATACATGAGAGCCGTCAAAGTTACAAAGCTTGTTTAAAATTCTGTTGTAAGATGGAGTTTTTCCCATTTCAGCTTCATCTATGTGTAAGAAAAGAAAGTTCTGGGTCAACCAGCTTTTGACAGCTGGTAAACAGGACAAAGCATGGAGCAGTCATTATTACTGATTGCTATATAAAGTTGAGTGTCTTCTGCATAGAAGCAAAAAGCAAGAATACACCAAACAAAAGTACATAGAGAAAAGTAGTGTTACAAGTATGGAGCCTTGAGGGACGACATACTTTAATTGATGGAGAGATGGACTGCTATTTTGAAGCAAGACAAACTGTGACCTACATGTAAGTCTGGACCTAAATCACAAGAGTGCTAGATTATAAACGGAGGACTTGGTTAAGGCCTTCCTGGTATTATACCTTTGACCCCAGTTTGAAAGATCTGTAAATAGTTTAACTTGCATATTATTCTTATAGACTACAAAGAACTGTATTTGACTCTTGATTTTTGCTTGGTGAGTGTCTTCACATTCTACCACAGAGCTTCCCACAGAGTTTACCAAAAGTGTGAAGTGTGACAGGCAAGTCTGATTTTTACTAAACAAACAAGAAAACTGTACAGTATTGTATATGTTGCAAGGTTTGACTCTTGACAGAATACAAATACATAAGTTATGAGCCTTTATGGGAGAAAAAGGGACAAAACTAAATAAATGTTTATGCAAAGCCCATGTCTGTGGTGTAACCATGGTAACCGTCCTTAATTTCAGAGGGGGACAATGAACGGAAATGTCTGCAGTTGCACGAGGCCTGTACGATGAAGTGGTTTGGTCAGCTGTTGTAACGGTTTTCGTTGTCATTGAGTTCTGATCGTCTGCGTTTCCCTCTGACATCGAAGTGCTGTCTCTGCTGCACGCGAGACCGTATGCCGAGCACCGTTGGTACGGGAAACCCCAGGCGGGCGCTACAGTTACTGCGTGTAACAAACGGCAACACATCATCGACGGCGCGTCGTCATCCCCTGGTGTCATTTGCAAAATGTTTGACCGCCTTTTATTCCCTGCTGTGGCAACACTTCATTCAGGTGTGCGATTCAGCTGCGTTTAGGAGAAAATGTTGAGCATTTGGTATTAGGTCATTTTCTTTGAGTTTAGGGTTCAAATTCTTTTGTCTTCATTCTCAAGCTCTTCAAACTACTGGTAAGCACTTACCAATATGCTCACTTGCTACAGTTAAAACAGCAGTTATGAGCAAGACCTGTTCCTCCTTAAATACTGGATTTCTGTCTTTTAAAAAAAATAAAATAATGGATGTAGTTGTATAAAAACACAATATGCTGTGCCTGCAAGCAGAGATCTTCTGAAAATGGGTGGGAGTATATCAAAGCATATTTTTAATTTAAACTGGAATTGAGAACACTTATACGACCGCAATCTTTTCTGGCTAAGCGATTTCATAATTAGTATTTTGCTGCCTGCCAGCGCAATCGTCCTCTTAAAACCTGATGTTTCACATCTTAGAGATCCAGCTCTTTCAAGACCATTAACGTTTTTTTTCAACTTTTGCAGAAAAAACGTTTTCCACACAATGCTTTGAAACAAAAATACACTGGAATAGTTACATTTATTTAACATTTAATTTATATTTTGTGCTGCTACAATAAATCAGAACAGAACAGAAAGCCTACAACATTTCTAAACAAGTGCCACCACAAAATGGAAATACATGTATTAAAAAAAAAAAAAAAAAAACATGTATTACTGCAGTCACAGGGAACACATTTTCCTAAAGTGCAATAATGATGTGAATTTTACAATTATTCAAGTTACCAGCACAGACAGCTTTAGCTTATTCAATGGGGGGAAGAAAAAAAAAACGCAATTTCATGACATGGTAACGTTGGCAAATAACAAACACAATTCCTCACAAACTGAACAACAATAAATAACGAGAGAGCCTCTGTTGGTCTAAGTCGAGTCATTTGTACTTCTGGGATGAGAAAGTTCATTGCTTCATACAGTTTGTCAGGTCACCTCCTCCTCAGTAAACTACGCAGGAAGCAGAATCAGCAGTTAGATGACGGCCGAGACCCTGGTCAGAGAAAAAACGGCTACTCCCGAGGAACATTGTCAGCCAACAGAGGGATCTGGTGATTGTTCAGATTGTTCATCTGGTTGTGTAGCTGCACATCCTGTAACAAATTTGGCACAGGTAAATCTGTTAGTGCCACGATTTATTTATTTCAGAGCATTGTTTAAAGTTCAGACTGATTTAATACAGACAGCAGCAGCAAGTTACTCCGACGCTGCTCGCAGTAATACTGAGAGCAGAATTGTTTGGCAGGACAATGGTATAGATTCACCTCTCTGGGCCTATAGACTCCCACTTTGAAGCGACAGCAGATAACATCAAAGCAGAAGCCGACAAGCCCATGGAGCATGCCTTTTAAAGAGAGAGAGGCAAAACACAGCGATAAATGGATGAATTCATGGACAAAATTCGTTTTACTTGGTAAAATAAATCTTTTATGCAGCATATTTTGTAGCTTTTTCTCTTAAATTTAAAAGACCAGAAACGAGTGCTGCAAATAAGCTTCGTAAATGCCCCACGTACATTACATTTCCTGCGGATGGAGATTATCTGCATTGTCCACCAACGCAAATGAATAAGATGCCACTGCGGGTTAAAGCGGGCCTACCTGTGGTGGAGAATATACCCCCGATAATGCCACACAGTCGCACCAGGAACTGCCACAGTGGCATATGCTGCTCACTGACCGTCACCATCAGGGAGCTGGTGTCGTACTTCACAAAGATGCCGGAAACACCGTGACTGCCCGCTGCGTGGTTTATCACCCGCTCCTTGGCAACAGACAGTATGGTTTTTTTAGTCCTCCCCCCCAGGTTTCCCCGACACCCTTCATTCTCTCCGGGTCGCCCTCTACTCGCTACACATTTTTTTGTCACAAAGTTGGGTTCAGTGTTTAAGTTCTTTTCGATTCACTTGTTACTCACTCGCTCAGTCACAGAAAACTGGTGCGTGTCTGCGGATATCTTGCGTGTGTTCAGTCTGGTGGGCACCACGGTGACGAAGTACTGGAACATCTGGTTGTCTGGGGTAGAATCACAAACCAAGGAACTGTGAAGATTTTTAAATATTTGGTGTGTTTAAAATAATTTCAAGGAGTTAAAATATGGAAACTGGAGCTGAATAAAATGCAATTAAATGTTATAGTTCTATCAAATCCTTCATAGTACTTTAGGTGCAAGAAAACTCTTGTAACTCCCTATAAAACCTACTTAGCATAATCATCCAAAGTGAGCAAAGGACAGGTCAACAAATGATTCGATAAATGTCCTGACACTTACATTAATCCTGCAGAAAACTCTATTTGAATGTTCTCAGGTGGGAAACGGCTTCATCGTGTGTTTTATTCTCCCCGCTCCTCACCCTAGGAACGGCAGTAACTTACTGTTATAGGTGATTTTCTCTGTGCCGTCCAGAGGATTGATGATGCCGGGTATCTCCTCCCCGAAAGATAAATGGTCTATTCGATGGGAGAAGTTGTACGCTGTGACACAAAGATGAGAGGACGCTCGGGTTCAATCAAACCCACGACGAAGCGCTCAAAGTGCTCTAAGTGAAAGCGAGGGGGGGGGGGTTGTACTGCACTGCGATAGCACTGTTTGGGACATCTAAGGATATCTATGTAAACATCTGTTTTTGTAAATGTGACTCGCACATTTAATATATTTTATACTCTGGACATGAAATGCCCTGAGAAAAATGTATGTAATATTCCACTGAACAAATACTATTTTTTATTTTTTTTTTTAGCTGTACCCTTGGCAGGAGAGTCAAAATAATGCTGCCTGCTCAATATGTGCAGATTATAAAAGAGTTATACCGTAAAACGAGCCAAAGGAAAACATCTTTAACTCACTCTCGTGGCTCACAAAGGCCGCAATATGGGCATGGCCCTGAGGATGGTGAATCGGCCTGAAAAAAAGACAAAATACTGGTGTCAAAAACAGCTCTATGAAGTACTGACACAAATGCTACAGTCGGTCGATGGTGAGGAATTCACTGTAGTCTGAACCATCTCTAGCTGTATCGGCCAGCAACTTTTCAGACGATTCAAGCAGTTGCTTACTTTCCCACCGTGATGTGCAGGTTTCCTGCCACCTTGTTGACATAGACGTGCCCATGTATCCTGCAAGCATTGAGTGGCTCCGTAGAGGTGTCCTCGCTACACACACACACACACACACACACACACACAATTATTAAGCATCTAATCATATTCCTTAATAGTTCATTAGCAGTATCGGTAACAGGCTGCATAATATCCACAGACATCCAACGTAACTTTATTCTGTGCTCAGAAGGACAGGGCTTAATTATGTGACTGTCATTTTATCTGATTTTTGTAAAATTGTATGTTTGCACATATGACACAGACCGTGGAGGCAGGGCAGTGGGAGCTCCTTTAAGGAGAGTTTTGTAAAGGACTTCCTGAAGCGCATGTTCCTCCCTGAGCCTGCCCTGTATGAGAAGCAACGTCCTGGAGGACAAAGAACAGGTTGATAAACTGTCACATGCTAAAAAATACTCCTCAGTGCATAGACACTACATCTGGAATGTAGTTATGCAAGATGTCTTGACTGTCGTCAACACCTGCCTGTTTGAGAAATTACTTGAGAAACAATAGCTGAGAGAGGAAAGTAACTGGATGGACCTGACCTCTAATTACCTTTTCCAGTTGTTCGACATAGTTTTAAAATGTAAAGTCAAAACTTTCTATGGCCACAAATACAAAACATCTTTTTCAGTGTTTATTCAGGTCTTATCACAGTAAGTAATCATACTTTTTCAATCCTTTTAACGTGACATTTAAAAATGGAAGATTCAATCAATTTAATCGCAAAAGAATAGAAACTGAAAACAGCTGTTGGCCAAGGAGAGGTTAGTTTAGCATGACAGGTTTCATATCATACAAGAAACTGAGTGCACCAACTAGCCACAACATTTCACTTTCACTTCACTGAAGATCTTTCATAGCCTCCAATTTAAATAACATCATTTTAGATAGTACAATTTTTTTTCTGACACTGTTACTCAGGTACATCCTGAGTGATTTCATGAAAGCTTACCTTTGCCACAGTCTCTGTTGTGGAGTCAGTTCAAAAATAACCTGATCAAACGTACAGATAGAAAAGAAAAAAAAAAAAAAAAAACGCAGCAGTGAAATATCTAAAAGCTGTGAAGAAAAACCTATACAGATGCATTGACGCTAATGTGCGCTGCAAAACTGTCTAATTACAAAAGCGGTGGTTCTTTAATAAACCGTAGAAAAGGGTACTTGTGTTCAGACGCAGAATTAAAGGTGACGAGACTATTTGAGACATGCTTCACTCACAGGCTCGTACTGGAGGCCGCTGGATGTGATCATGGTCTCAGCCAGGTCCAGAATATCTGCTCCGACATCTGTAATCACAGGCGATGACTTACTAAATTTGCCGATACATTCTGCATATGCATCGGCAGTGCACGTCTACGACCGCCTTGTCTACGTGAAAGAAAGCGAGGCGTAGAAACTCACGCTGGCATTTCATGGCAACTGTGATGTCAATGTTTATTCTCAATTTACTGTAAATAGTGAAAAAGAAGATTGAGAGTTGGTCAGTTCCACAACAGTATCCTCTTCCATTCTATAGGCAATGCAGCATGCACCAAAATCAGTAGGAAGTCACACAATTCATTTAGGAAATGTTCATTATGTAAATATTAACATTCAATAACTGAATGTAAACTTACCTGGAAAAATCCTTGTCAACGGCATATTCATATTTCATCCACGTGTCCTGATAAACAAAGAACTCTAGGATAGCCAGAAGTGCCATGGCACCGAAAGCTATCAGTGACACTGTGGATGAGGCAGAAGAGTAAATAGGGTTACTCTAATCTTTATTTTAAATTAATTTTATCATTATTATTTTTGTCTTTTTTTCCAGGGGGATGTCCCACCTGTTCCTCCTGATGCCGAGGTCTCCACATAGCTGTCCGACACTTTGGGGAAGGCATCCAGCTCCTTCACCAGGCTCAGGGCTTTCTTTCGGGACAGACGCCTCATCTTCAGGTCGTAGACAGGACACTTCACCACCTCCTCCATCACAAATGAACAGTGTACATCAGCAATGCATTTGTCATATTGAGGTACAAACACAAAGATACATCTTACCCTGGGAAAACAGACTAGAGCAAACCGATCGTGAAATCTAGGAGAATGCTAGAATTCAAATATGGGACAGTATAATTTAAAATTTGATTTATTCATTTATTTATTTATTTTTGCAGATGTCATCCAAAACTGATGACGATATTTTTCATTTCATGCAAACACCACCAGTGGAATTTGCCAGTGGTACATTAATACTGATGCTTGTTGAGGATGCAGACATTTTAAAAACACATTCTCGACACTTTAGACACTCTTCCTCGGTAGCTTTCCCGGTTTATTCCTTAACACCACACTGTTTCCAAGTGTGTTTCCACCGCGATGAGCACAAATGACCTCACCTCAGATGAATAAAACTTGCAGTATTTATTTTGGCATAACATTATCAGATATGTTTCTAGAGCTTTGTAACCTCAACCCAAAAATTATTTTTTGTAAATATTTTAAAATAAAATACTAATAAAACATTTTTTTTTAAAAACGATTATTAATCACAATTATTTTCATTATCAAATAATCTGCAGATTATTTTCTTGATAAATGAATTAACCGTTTGTCATGTCAGAGAATGGTGAAAAGAGCCCATCGCAATTTTCTTGAACATCTTCAAATGGCTTTTTCTGTTTAATTTAATTTAATTTTGTCTTTTTGTCAGACAAAGCGTAAAATTCTCACTGTCACATAAGACAAAGAAAAGCAGCCAATTCTCACAAACGTGATGCTGAAACAAATGTTTGCCGTTTTTTGCCGGACAAAAAGACTGAAACGACTAATCAAGTATCAAAATAGTTGGTGATTGATTTTTTTTTTTTCAATCAATTAATCGATTCGTTGTCTCAGCCCTGACAACATTACACAGGATCGCCACAGTCGTGCCCCCACATCACGCTAATGATTTTGAAACCGGTCCCTGAATCCTCCAAACATATTTTTCAGCAAATATTGTGTGGTCAGAAAGGCTGAGTCTATCTTCAACCACAGTAGACGCCCCTAAAAAAAAATAATGTATAATAATGCAAACCACCGACAGACACAGCTCGCGCCTCTATATTGACACTGCGATACTGCAGAGAAACGGTCAAAGAGACCAGAAATGACAAGGTCTCCATACAGTCGATGCTGAGAATGACAGATAAAGCTAATAACAACGGAGATGTTCTCTGTTTCATGAAGATATGATCTACTGTCCGCCCTCCGCCTCCCTGGAGCATCCCGTCTGTTACTCCCTCCCAGCGCCGTCTACTTATTATCCGCCTCACCTCTTTTCATCCGCCGGTCGGCTGTTAATTCGTGCCGGCGTGTCCCCGGAAGCCGCGCTCGGCGAGTTATAGGCGCGGTTCGGAATTATATCTGAATTTTAGCGCACCATGTTCCCATCCATGATGCTAACTCAGGGGAGGGGGGCGAGGGGGGGGCGGGGCTCGCTTCTTCCTTGTTTGGGTAAAGGGGGACGTCAGAGTGTGCGTAGCGTGCGCGCTCCAGTCCGCGTGGGCGCGCGTGGAGCAATGTCGCCGTTCGGTCAGCAGGTGGCGTTTTAATACCAAAATGTTAGACCTTTAAAAAAAAAAAAAAAAAAAAAGGAAACAGGAAAAAGAAATAAATGTATGTAATTAAAGTAGTTTAAGAATAGAATACAATAGAAAGGAATAGAATAAGGTAGAAGGCTTTTATTGCTTGGTTCACATAGCTTTATGGGTGATTCTGAAAAGGCAGGCAGTGAAACAAAGGGGTTATTTAATAGGTTTTGATGTGTTATAATCTAACAGCCCATTATGGGCAGAAAATAAGAACTTCTGTAGCTGTGATTCTTGCGATGTGACACGGACCTGATAAAAAAAAAAAAAAAAAGAAAGGTCCCCCTGCTTTGAATAATAGGTTTGGTACTGATATAGCTTTTCCACAAAAAAGTTCAGTTACCGTGTTTAAAATTAAAATTGTTTAATGCACATCTGCTTCTCCTCCCTCGTTGAAAAAAATCCATAACCTCTGAACGTGCAAATATCATTCCCTTTAAAAGTTTTTGCTGCTGGACACGAAATATGTCCTTTAATTCACTTTTTAATGGTGGACCGAGGAGTTCAATATCTGATCGATGTAATTTTTTTTTTAAGTTTTGAGAAGTTTATTAAATGCATCGTCTCTTGCATAAAACAACTTGACACTAGACTGATTGTTTTCCTGCGTAACACTGGTCCTTTCTCCCTGTGTTTCTGTTCTCTGATGTGTCACATTTCATAAGTTAAAATGCTCATGCATGTGCAGATCCTCATGCTTTCAGATAAGTAATGATTTCAGACTTGCACGCTTTTTTGACTATTTACAGTTTAAAATTAGAGTTGATGTAATTCAGTCAGCCTTTTTTTTTTTGGTTGGCAGTCCAGTTTTGAAATGACCCGACTGCTTAGTGTAACTAAGGTAAACAAGATGGGTGTTTGTCGTGTTTGTTTGAGGTGAAACCCAATGCCGACACAGCAGAATTTTTATTCAGATGAATTGCAGCTTACTTTCGTTTTCCATTTTTTGATCTGTAAGTATTGTCAGTTATTTTTCTGTGTAAGGCCTGTTATAATGTTATAAGTAGGCCTGTTACACTTTGTCCTTAGGGGTGTTACATTTCTTAACAATGGTCCACAAACTAATTCAATTATGTAACTGTAAAAACCACTGTCATTGATAATATTTCAAGCGGAAACCGTGCGTTTCCAGGTAAATGAACTGGCATTTTCTATGGTTAATGATCACGTGATTAATCAAAGAAGTAGAAGCTGTCCATGGCCATCCATCAGCAGTGACACTGACCCATCTTAAGAACCACTGACCTCCACTTAGAAGGGGTAATTAACTTCCAGGAGGAGTGTTTACAGGCATGTGTGGATCTGCACACCAGACATGAAGTTGCACTGCTCACACCGGGCTGACAACAGAGAAAACCTAACGTGAAGACATGATAATGATCAACTACAACCAAGTGATGCAGGCTGCTTTTATCACCCCAGGGACAAAGGAGATGTCTACGTCTTGCTGCAGGCTGAGAATGCACCAAAGGAAATTTAAAAAAAAAAAAAACAATTCAGATGAGATCTGCGGATTAACCCACTGAATCACATGTGTCTGCTGTGCAATGAGAGCTCATGAGTCTCTGCATGCACCAAGTCTGCTTGCCTATGCAGAGCAGCACAGATGGGCGTGTGGGGGGATGGGTGCTGTCAGCAACACAGATCAAGCTGTGGGTCGGTGGTCCCATTGCTATTCACCACACAAGCACGTAGGGCATGTCAGACACGCTCCATGGAGACATACCAGGGGTGGATATTGTGTTTTGGTTTCCATGCTCTTCTGCAATGTCTGCCATTGCTTGAGAGTATCCTGAAAAGTAGCTCTCTGCTAAAGAGAGGTGTGAAAACACAAGGAAGGTAAACTCTGCAACTGTGCAGAGTTTACCTTCCTTGAGAGCGCTGCTCTGAACTGTGTGACAATATCAGGTTGTTTTTTTTTTCTTTGCATCACATCAGCTGTGTTCATAGGTTGCTGATAAGTCTGTACTGACGCTGGACATTTGGATGTAGGTACTCGATGCTCATTTCAGTCACCTAAAAACACTTTTTACACATTGTTTGCCAACAATTTACATCTGCTTTTTGTTCATCTTCACTTGCTTAAGTGAAGCTACAATACAGTAATATTGAATAAAAAGCACTGCTATCCATAATATAATGCTGTTGTTGTTGTTTTTTTTTAAATCCTTCATTCACATTTTCTGAAAGTAAGATTGGCATATTTTTGTGGAGATGTGGGGATCTTGATGAGGATTTAAGATAAACTTCTTGGGGGTTCTTTGTGAGTTTTTAATGCTATATTAGGTTGGATGGGTCCGATGAACACATCCACTGAAATGTATAAAAAGTCACATTAGTTAAGTAGTATTAGTTAGTAGTAAATTATCTTTAAATCCTCTTTACTTGTATAATGCAAATTGAAATTAACAACACCATTTACCCCACTTATTGCCTATGAAGCTCACCATTTTCCTTTATTTAGTCTGAATATGATCAGATTCAGCCGAATACACGTCTCAGGCTGTAACGTTGACGACACGGCCGAAAACAACCCCGTTTTGTCATCGCTTTGCTGGAAAAAAAAAAAAAAAAGTTTGTCCGTCGCTGGTGCGCCTACACAACCAGATGGAAATTAAGACTTTGGAAAGTGACGTCAGAGGCGGGATTGCCTAGAATGGCGGATCTCGTCTACCCTCGGCTGTTTCCGGACGGTGGGTTAAATCCCCGCCCCGCTTCATTCCTGCGTTGTTTGGGGACAGTAGGAAGATGGCGGCGGCCCCGCTGTACTGTGTCTGCCGGCAGCCCTACGATGTGAGCCGGTTTATGATCGAGTGCGACATCTGTAAAGACTGGTTCCACGGCAGGTATGTTGGTTATAACGTCCTCTAGAGAAGCACTCTATTGGAACCGACAAACACTAATTGTTTATTAAAGAAAGGCGACGGTTCTGTAAGCGGTGTTGACTGGTAGCTAATTTAGCTTGCTAACGCTAGCGGTGGGTGACGGGGGTTTTAAACCGTCTATTGACACGACTTTACGAAAGAAAGTGGGGTTTCGGTCCACTGAAATAGGCTTATATTGACTTCATTGTTCTGCTGATGAGTCAGAAACACAACGCTTGCTCCTGCTCTCTGTAATTATGCTGGTAATCAGCGTAATTCACTAAAATAGAGCCCCAAAGCAAATAGTTTTTATCTACTAATATGCGGATCTATCAGTGTTGCCGAGCTGTGTCAGTCAACCTGGTTGATCAAATGCTTGGTGGGGGTCATCGTGACTTACAAAGCCAGCGTGTTGTCCTGTTCCTTGTAGCGACTTCAGAGATAAGTTTTAATGTTGGTTTAACCGGGACTTAGCGGATTAAGAGCCATTTGAACTAGTCGAAATATGCTACTGTAATGAGTCCAAGTCCACAGTCTTGCTAACCAGATCAGGTTATTCGAGGTAATGGTAACCGCAACCAACCGTGTAGTTGTACTTTGAACTTATTCACATGCATTTACTGCCCGATGATGCTACATTTTATAAACAACTTCTGTCTGTTTGGACACAATCTGTAGGTTGTTGTTATACATAATCGGTTAGTATTCTGTTTTAATATAAACCCATTTCAAGCGGTGTGTGTAACTGATCTTTTTGTTTTGTGTTATGTTTTTAGTGGTCTGCTTTTGTGGAAAGCGAATGTTAGAGAACAAGGAGCTTGTTATGGTTAAGCTTTTGATTGACAGCTTGAGAAATTTAAACCCCCTTTCAAGCAGAGGAGGCACATGGCAGGAGACCCCTAGTGGTGGACAGAGGGATTATTTAAAGGTACCAGGCAGGCTCATGTCTCTGGACTGCTAATGGTCTTTTTTTTTTTCCTGTTTTAACTCTTTCTAATATCCTATCCACACAGCCCGATTACAAGTGGGCCACTGGTGTTATAGATGTTTTTATGAATCATGCTGTGTGGCTGGTGGCAGTCAAAATCACAATGGGAATTTTATTGTTGTGTAATTCCACCCTGACGTGTATCTGTGCACGTATTGTCTAATTTGTCAGATTTCAGTCATGCGCTGTAGTCCACGCACAATATCTACAATTGGCACTCCACGCTTTGGAGTTAAGATCACTCTGAGCTCTTTTAGGGTGACAGGGTGGCCTAGGTAATAGTACAAGCTGTACTTTTAAATGAGTGATCGGGGTTCAGCGTCTTTATCGGCCACTATAAAGCCTCCTGAGGTGCCCACGAGCAAGACAGAGGGCTGCTGTGCAGCTTGTGCTCTTATCCTAAGAGAAGGAACACGTGAGGCTTTCCCCAGCAATACGACACTCAAGAGAGTGTCTTATTGTTGTCAAATTATATGCGGTGTGTCAGACTCGGATAACCAGCAAAAACTCAGTTTTTATCAATTTGGACCTATGTCCTAAAGCTGTCTTTGACAAAAGTTTCAAATGCCCCGATCTTCTGAATCTGCTTGTGTGGGCGCATCTCCACGGCAACTGTTTATGAATACAATAATCTGTTTTTGCTCGTGTTGAAATGACGGAAGCCATTGCGTAACCACATTGAGCGTGCTGCCAAAAAAACTTGCTGGCCAGAATTTGTGGCGTATCAGAGCCAGTAAAGACTGGCTGGCTGTGTGTCATGTGCCAGCAAGAAAAGGAACAAATGTTGGAGCTTCCCCCATTGATGACTAATAAGCAGATACACACACATGCATTGCAGAGCTCCAAAAACAGCCACATTTCCAGCCTCTTTCCCACGAGGCTGGCCAGAAGGAAAGGGATATTCTCTGGCTGTGGATGATGGCATGCCAATTGAGTGGAAAGGAGAGGAGCTCAGCCTCCTGGTGCCTGTTTTTCAGTGTGCCAGTGTAGTTGCTGTTTGTGTTTGTGTGGGGTACTTTAGTCACACTCTCAGTTTCTGGAGAGTGTCCTGTTTTCCATCACTTACATCTCTTAGCATCTCAGTACACAATACAGCCTGGGACTTTAATGGTATGAGGGCTGGGGCAATCAGAGCACCGTGTGGATTCTATGCGTCTGACTTAGTGATCGGTGAGGTAACTGGGAAGCAGAAAAACGTGTATTTGTCTTGATAAACTCTTCTCAAATGGTTGGACTCCACTATGGTCTCACATCACAGTTCCAACGTTATACAGAGATATTTCCAGGCTCTATCAGGGACACACATGAAGGAAGAGATTTTAGTTTTTGAAGTGGTCTTGGAAAGCAGTAGCAGATAGGCTGCAATAGTTGTAATCGTTAATAATTATTTGATCAATCACTCCCAAACGGTGTCAGTTACTAGTAAATTAAATTGTGGTCAAATCAAAGTGTTGTTGTAAGTGATACCTGAACCCACCAAAGCAGTGACTCCCAATCTTTTTGGCTTATGTCCTGTCAAAAAGGAAGTGATGTGTATATGTGATTCCTCGGCGCAGGTTTGATATGTCTGAGTTGTGAGCAGTTTAACCAAAGAGAGACTTTCCTTCTGACAAGTTTCGTTTGACCGTGTTTATTGTTTTTGAGTGTTTGCTCTCCTAAACCTGAGGGTTTAGATTACAAATGTTAGCTTGAACTCTTTACTCTTTACCATTTAGAGCCTCGCCTAATTAAAAGATCCGCCTTTGTAAAGCTTCCAGTGTTTACGCTATGGATGTTAGATTGCTGGAAATCCTCACTAGGTCAAGTTAGATCACGGTGTTCACCCTTGTGTAGGTGTCAGACACTCTGGTCGGCCCATTGTCTGATTTAGGAATGGGTGGTGGGGGTGATGATAGACCAGCGGGGCTCGATGGGACAGAGGAAAAGATTGATGGGGGCTCCAGTGAGCCAAGTTCAATGCACGATCTGTCAATGTCGCACAGAGTGTGAGCACATTAAAGAGAGATGGATAACCTCTACAGAGTGCCTTTTTAGTGTTTGCATTGAGTGGATGGATGGACGAGAGGAAGGAATCCCTTTTTTTTTTTTTTTTTTTTTACCGCTGTCATCCATGAGGAGACGTTTCAGGCGTTTTCATCTCTTTAGATGTCTGATAAGTTAATTGGACAAAGTCAAGAGTGGCCTCATAACTCCTGTTAAAAGCTATGTTTACATTCATTAGTAAGGCTGTCCCTGGGGGGTGGGGAAACTGTTTTACTTTTAGCTCGATCAATGTTGATTAGGGGTCAACAGCCTCATGTATTGATTACCAGTCAGTTTGAATTATAATATTATAGCCATACATTATGCTATACAGCTCGAAATTTGGTTCAAAAATCTCTATGAATAGTATTCTATTTAATGTTGGAGTAGATTTCTGTCAGTGATAGCTAAAAAATACAATGGACAATTAAAAAAAATATGCAATGGACAGCATAATATTCATATTTGTAATTCATGATATAATACAAAATGCTTATTGACAGCTATAGAGAGGATTGCATCCACAAACAAGTAAGTCTTGAGGTGAGTTCAGACGGAGTTTGTTGGCTGATGTATTTCAGCAGCAGACAGTCGCAAGACTGATGACTTTGTAGGTTTTGCAGGGGCACAGGGGGCCTTAAGACAACCATGTTGAAGACATGTGTGAAAGCAAAGCCCCAGTGCTAGGAGCCTCAAGGCAACTGAACCTGCACCAAAAACAATTAAGTTGTTAAAACTCCCTGAGGCTCCCTGACGCCCCATAAACAACAAAGTGATCCTCTTTTGTTGTTTACCAGCTGACTGCAGAGAGGCCCATGGTCTCTTTCAAGTTGTAGCCACCGCACGGATGTTGGGCCGCTTTTACACTTAGATAGGTAAAATGATTTAATCAGCAACGCAAAAATGACATTTCCCTCTTCATCTGTCAGGGCTCAGGGGCTCTTACTGCTGTCCAGGTCCAGCACTGTTTATGTAAGCTTTGGCTGGGTGCATTAGGAGAAGGGCCGGAGGAGTCCGGTGCTCCTCTAGGGTAGATAAAGATGGCCAGGTGTGTTTAACTGCCCTCATGTCCTCTCTATCTCTACCGCCCATCCATTAGAGATCTGCCAGTTCCCTAATGTAGGCGTGTCGGAGCCCCATGCGGAGCGGTAATTTAGAGCTTAAAATAATGGCGATGCCCGCCTCCAGCCTTTGTGTTTCTGCACTGATCATGGAGGACAATGAACCCCTCATAGTGCATGGACTAATGAATAAGCTCTCTCAGTCACACAGGAAGGAGGCCCTTGATGAGAGGAAGTGGAGGGAGAGGGGCTGTTGATGGCAGGGCTTTAGCCAAGTACACACATCTCCCCTCATTCAGGAAGGGATGTTTTGCTTGGTAATCTGTTGCAGTGCCGTCATAGAATACCTCTCCAGTCAGAATATGGTGAGGTTTTGTTTTTATCTTTGCGAAATGTTGACTGTACTCTCTGTTACCCTCTGTTAAAATATGCTCTTTTTGTTGTCCTACAACATATGATAACACTATCTCATTAAGTATTAAGATGATGTCAGTTCAGTTGTCTCCAATCAGATACTTGCACCGATCGCTATCCAAGCAAATGAGGTTCATGTGAGTTCAAAAACAGTCACCAGCTTTGCGATGATGCAATACATCATCAAGCCTGAGCAAGGCAGGAAATACTTGGCCCTCTTTTCCTTTCAGCTGAGTTTCCTCCCACTGTTTTGCATTCTCTGTCTCATGTCCACATATTCACAAGCCTGGGTGCCATGTTAAGTAGCAATCCTTACAGGTGACACATACGCTGAGTCAGGCCTGCAAATGTGGCACAGTGCCCTGGTTTCCCACTGTGGGATTACATAAAGGAAAATACCGAGTGAGATGAGGACAACAAGGTCACCTCAGCTGAGCCCACGCCGCTCTCGCACATCCTGACGAACCCGGCGACATGCAACTGTGACTCAAGCCTTCCCCCGGCGAACAGCCACATGTTTGAACCAAGATTCCTAATACATGAGCTAGGCCTAATACTACAGCCAAGCACTGTGCAGTGTTATTGTTGGTCATCCGCCTGCTCACGTGTAGGAGCAGGAGTGCTTCCTTGAGGTTTTTTTTTTTTTTCACTCTCTTATTTTTACATTTTTTTTTTCTGTGGCTGTTGCAGATAAAATGTAACTTCTAACAAGGATACCTCTGACATAAATGGACCCACTTAATGGCAAAACAAATATTCCATCAGTCACTGGACTGATGTAATGCCTCCTAATGTATTTGTTTAGTAAGTCACACAGGATGATTATGGCAACTAAATGCATGTTATGGCCCCTTCCCCCAATTTAATTGAAAATTTGAGAGTTATATGCCTGTTTGCATTAGGAATGGTGCTCTTTCCATCGATGTAAATGTTTGCTCTGCAGCCAGTAGTAACACTGTGGAGAGGGAGCTACTGTTGATATCCTGTTAGTGCACCGGGGTGATGGAGTCCAGCGTTCACACAAGCTCACCACTTCCTGATGAGTTATTGGCCCTCGGCTTTATTTCCTTTACAGTTTCCTGGAATTCCATGTAGATCAAAGGTGATAGCAGGATGCGGTCCACTCCATCCCTCCTGCAGGCTTTCACGTTTAAAAGCAGAGGTTATATCAGCAACAAACTCCTCTTTCATACCTTGTCAATATGCTATTTCTATAAACCAACTTGAAGTTACTCACTAAAAAGTTGATGCTGGTTTGAAGATGGCAAAATTTGAAGTTTCACATCACTGTGCTTGCAGTTTTGCTATGGATTGCATGGTGTAATTCCTTCCTTAGGGTCATCACAGTGCTAATGGTGCTTAGCTGCATGTTTCTTAATTACCCAAATGAATAATAAGCAGAGGAAGTGAAATAATTACATTAGCTTCGGTCATATGAGGAGTCAGAATAGTACGAGTAATACAGTTGTAGCTTGGTGTACTAGTAAAATGTTTTCTTCTGTATCTGATCAAACTAGAAGTAAGGGACCAGTCTGGATTTTCCAAACTGTGTCCAAGATGTCCACTATCCTCTTATTGTGATGATGTCTGTTCACAGATACGATATACATATAAGCATTTAAGCAAAGCAAAGCAATGGTATCAATTTGGAGGAACAGTATTTCAGACAATGCTTAGCGGTTTCCAGGTCAACTGGGGACATACAGTATGATCTCATAAAATACAAACGCTGTCTTCAGACCTCAAAAATCACTTGTGTGTGACCTCTCCACCTCTTTGTGCACATCACTTAACCATTAAAATGACTTGTGCACATGCTTGCATCACAGTAACATGATGCTTGCATCACAGTAACATGATGCTTGCAGTTTTTCCAACTCCAAACTGCCACTGGTGTCCGTTCAGGCTGAATGGCAACTCGGTTGCTGTTCGACACATGCTGCTCTGGAAGGGGGCTCTGGTATGCAACAGAGGAATGCATGTGTGCTGGTGCCTGTGGTTTGGCTATTGCAGGGCAGTCGGGGGTAGCAGTGTGAGGGACACTATCGCAGATCCATGGGATAAAAACGCAAGACTGCAACAGACCTCACAACCTGCGGAAGCAGTTGATGCTCATCCAAGGTTTCGACCTTGTGCTGCATTCAGGCAATGACAGCAAAAAAGAAGAACAGGAAAACCTCCCGTTATTCTGACTTATTTTGGAGTGTTCATGCTTATTCCAAGATGGTTTCCCACACTGCTAGCCATGTGTTCCTACCATTTAAATAGCCTAAATAATAACTTTTTGAGCAGTTCATTGACAAGTGGCAGCAGATTCCAACTAATTGCATATAGCTCCTTTTCATTTAGCCGAATCAGCTGTATTAGTGTTGATATTAGATTTGACTTAGACGTAACTTCTAGCTACAGTGGATTTGCACCAATTTTGTACTTTGTTTACCATTCTGTGGTTCTTTTCACCCAGTGGGAGATATTGTCACCGTCAGTAATTCCTGATATCTCCAACTCTGAATTACAACTTGGAGGTTGATGTTGATGCAGCTGAAAAATTACGGTCTAAACCATTGTGGCATTAGCAAAAAGGTCAGGGAGACACTTGTCTCCTTAAGTCATTTTCGTGCCAATGCCATGTGCTTCAAGAGTCTTTCTTCTCTGTTAAATATAAGTGTAGCTGCAGTTGTAGAACATTTGTAGAAAAAATATATAAGAGCAAAGGTCATTTTCCAGACCCAAACTGTATTTTGCTGCTTCTCAGTGTTTGTTTACCTGAAACCTGTAACCCCTGACATCGGCTCTCGTAACACATGCATGGGGTTTGATAAAGTTTGACATTAGCCTGGGTTTGATAAATCTGTTTTGGCCTGAGAAGGCCAAACAAAGGGCTCAAGGTTGCCCTCAAATTTTGTCAATGCTGCAGTTTGCTATTTTGTGAGCATGTTTGAGATTTTTAGAGGCCTATGTTACTGATACCTACCTACTTTTACAATGTCCGAGAAATATTTCATCCGGTTCCTAGAGTACTCTCTGACAGCTTCTCATTTCACATTTCTTGCTAACAGTTTTTCAAAAACCAAAATGAAAATGTTTTTCTTGAGCTAGGCACGAAGATTGGATCCTGAATCTTGCTTGAACATCTAAGAGAAAGTGTGACCCTGCTCTGTCTCTGTATCTTTTGTCCATCTCCAGCTGTGTTCAGGTAGAAGAGCATCATGCTGTGGATATCGATGTCTACCACTGTCCCAACTGTGATGTTGTACATGGACCCTCCTTGAGTGAGTAATGCTTTCTTTTTCCATTGCTTTTCGTTTGTGTGTTTGTGTGTTTGTTTGTGTGTGTGTGTGTGTGTGTGTGTGTGTGTGTGTGTGTGTGTGTGTCTCCCTCCTTCCCTCAGTCCTAACATGCATCAAATTCACCAGACACTGTCCTCTAATTCTCAGCCTTACATTTACATGTCTAACCCTCTTGCCATTGGGTACTTCCCCTCCCACCCGTGTCTGTCTGTATGTTGCACTGGTCCCAGGGGAAAAGGCCACTCTCTGCAATGTTGGTAAAGTTTTTTTGTTTGTTTGTTTTTGTGTGTGTGGGTGTGTGTGTGTGGGTGTTTTGTTTTTGTTTTTTTGGGGTGGGGGGTGGGTTAACCTCTGAAAGCCCTGAGGGCAGACATTAACAGGCTAATTGAATGGTGTTGTAAGCCCTCCACTTTGATTGGACAAGCCCCTCCATCTCCATCTCTAAGCACCGGGGTTGAGAACTGAATTAATGTCCTTGCGTAAAGTGGTGGCGATGTGAATAATTTGCCACTTTGTTGGGAGAAAGAGCTTCAATAGGCCGATGAAATTAGAACGAAAGAGCCCCGTGAAATTCTGATGTCTCTGTTTGTTACAGTGAAAAAGCGCAACAACTGGCACAGGCATGACTACACAGAGCCAGATGATGGATCAAAGCCAGTTCAGGCTGGCACCCCAGTGTTTATCAAGGAGCTGCAGACCAGGACCTTTGCCAGGTAGATATACATTTTGGACGCACGCACGTTTACTTTTAAACTGCATCCACCCAGTCACCAGGGGGTCAAACCTCGTTGATATCTGCTTAACCAGATCAAGATTCCCTCATAAAGGTGGATTTATAAGTGATGCAAAGGGTTAACGGCAGTCACAACGGAGATGCCCTAAGATGCAGGTTTTTAAATTTATAGTTCAGCAGCAGAATTTACCTGCTGATATCGCCACTGCAACACGAGTCTAATGTATTGTACGTGATCAGGCTGTACTTTGATTTAATTATATTCCCCACAATAACTGTGTTAACGTTTGTTTGTTTTTTTCCTTTTAAATTTGCTATATAAGGCGATGAATGGCAATTTAATTCCTTATACTTTAGAACTGAAGTTATATACAGGTAACTTGTATTACTCATTACTGAAATAAGAGACTGTTAGCATGCAATTGCTCTGTTTACATTCTTTTATTCACTGTGATAGATGATTATGGCATGCAGATGGTTTGCATTTGCTTAATGTTGTCTTCACAATTGGCCGCCTCCACTGACATCAGAAATTTTTTTTCAAGAAACCATAAGCCCAAGCTTTTACCAATCACACTTCTCGCGGTCTCCACGTGGTATCTTCGAAGTTGCTGTAACCTTGATGTGTAGTTACATTTTTGAGGAGGTGCATGTCACTTATGACGGATGTGTGCATAGGCTATGAAGCTACGCCCTATCCCGTCCACATAAAACTCTAGAACCACCTGAAATCACAAGCTCCTATTACTTTTTGGATGCTGACGTAAAAATAATCTTTGTGATACACTTAAATGTTGTTCCCTTGAAAGTTTGCCCTTTGTACAATCTTAAGGGGTCTGGACTCTGAGGCTATAGATCAAGTTTACTGAACTTGTTATGATGTTGTTCCAGTGGCGAGGAGATTATGATGCGAATGAAGGGTGAGCAGGTGACACCCAGGTACCTGGAGAGACACGGCTTCAACTACCCCATAGTGGTCACCGAGATGGAGGATCTGGGACTCAAACTACCAGTCCCTACGTTCTCTGTCAAAGATGTGGAGCAGTATGTGGGTAAGTAAAATTTTAAAATGAACAGGCTTAATTCTGCAGCATTGCCCTCAGCTGTATTCAACTTACAATATCACATTAATGTTTTTCCTTCGGGAAGGATTTGGGCTGTGTGATTGGAATACGCAGCACCCTCAGTCTGCTTAGAAGCTAATGAAACCACCAACGCCAGCCAGCTAAGTGGCCATCGCTGAGCAGGCGCCATCTGTGTGTCAATATGAACAGGTTTCCAGGTTCATGGGGTTTTAACCCACTTATCAGGCATCAGGCGATGGCCGAATGAGCTCTAAATGAGTGACGGCTAAGCTTTCACTGCACTCTCTACGGCCAATACGCTTCCTTACTGAAACAGCTTGCCACTTCCCAGCTCCTGTTACAAGCCCATTACCAAGCCCACTGGTGTTTTTATCATTAAGTTCAGATTACAGACTCCCCCTCTCACTTTATCTCTCTCTCCCATGCCCTATTGAGGATTAAACCACAGCACAGGTGTTGTGACCAGGGACTGAGTGTCCGGTTACATTTCTTACAGATGGAAGACAATGGGGCAACAGGAGTGAACACTGATGTCCTCTGTGGCTCACTTGGGTCTAATGCATTTGTGTAATCGGCTTAGTGTGTGGTCAATGATTGGATCCAGTGCTAGAGAACTAATGAATGCCAGTGTAAATGTTATGATGGAGGCTGCATAAATACGGCTGAGAGGTGGGTATAATACAGGCACTCCACGCATTTACATCCATGGCTTTATTTTAATTTTTATGGCCCACCAACATGGCATGTGAGGCTGGTTTTTGTGTACAGACACATTCTTTTTAACATAAAGCCAAGAAAATCAGGAACAGTATATGGAGACTTGAAATGAGACTTGGATTGAATAGACTTGACTCTGAATGATCGATCAGTCCCAGGGGGTTTAAGTGTTCTAACCAAAAAGATGTAAAAAGCTGGGGTGTGCTGGTTAAGACGCATACCATAAAACTGCCCACATCCCTGTTTCAGTTATGGCCGGGGTCTTTTGTTGTATGTCCGACCCCTCTCTCACCATATTTTCTGTCTGTATCTCTATTGGCACCAAGCAAAATACCAAAAAAAGACATTTAAAAAAACTGTATTTAGTGCAATACTCTTAGCTACTTTACATAAATCTAAGTATTTGACAATGCAGTTCCATAAGCTGCTTGAGCAAAATTGATCACCGACTTTTTATTTAGTTCTGGAGCAGCAACAGCTAAGCATGTGTATATGTAAAAACACTGTAATATCGTAGAAATAAGATATACAGTAATGAGATGCAATAAAGGATTCGAAAGATGCTCATCTGCGACCTCGTGTTAATCAAGGATTCTGTGACGCAGCGTTGCCTACGTAAACCTTAGCAGAAAAAGTCAAGATTTTACTTTATTACCGGCATTACAGCAGCGAGTCGTATCTTTTAAAAGTATTTTTGTGATCTCATAGAAGTCTACCACTCATCCCGGAATGGGGCTGCGAAAGTACTTCTATCCAGCCGTTGGGTAATGCGTAAAAAAATATGCTTTGACTTTTCCCTAAGGTTTATGTTCAGGAGGCTATTAGATCAAATTATGGAGTAACCTATAGAGTGCTGTGGTCAGAGACTGAGCTATGATATATCATATTGCAAGTCGAACAAAAAAAATATAAAGAGGTTCTTGCAATTCACCATATTCACCATTATTCACTAGTAAGTGTAGAATTTAGAGAGTTGAGCGTGTTTCTGCCATAGAGTACATTATCTCAGACCACCTTGCTCTATATATTGATGATTAATGAGGAGAACATTTTTCTTAACTGAAATGAAATTAGTGTAGTGAGACAAGAAATTCTGGTTGAAGCATGTTGACAAAGACATATTTAAAACAATTACCTTAAAGAGGTAATTAATTAACATCAGTGGCTGTTGTAATATATCATAGTGATTCTGGTGGACATCAGGTAGCTCAAGTGCCTCCTGAGCTGGTTCAGGAGGGGCATTTATGAAAGGTTTTTTTTTTTCTCTCTTTCTGATGTGTTAGTGAGGCTGGTGTTTGAGTTTGGCATTGTGTGGTTTCCAGGCAGCTTTTTCTCACACTGTGGGATTGACTGCCTTTACTCCAGCTGTTCTCTGTCATCAGACGCTGGCCAGCTGGGCTTTAGAGGTGTGTGTGTGTGTGTGTGTGTGTGTGTGTGTGTGTGTGTGTGTGTGTGTGTGTGTGTGTGTGTGTGTGTGTAAGAAAGAGACAGAGGGAGAGGGGACATGCAAAGGGGTAATAAAAAATGGTGCGTGGGAGGGGTGTTGGGAAAATACAACAACCAGCTGCCTCGCTACACACACTGCACCCCTGTACTACTTCCGGCCCCATGTGTCACCCTAGTGTGATTTGTAGCGCCCCAAATGTTAACTGTGTGCTTCTTCTTTAGCATCTGTTTTCAGTCTTTTACGCATAAACACACCACAGGCAACCTTTGCACATTCTCTCTCACATCTATAAATGTATTTCCCTCTATGCTCAAGGTCTCCCACGCACCTTGAATGCACACACTTGCATTCAATGCAGCAGACCTCTCACCTCCACCCACCGCACCTCCTCCGGGACTGGTGGTCTGGACAGATTGTCTCGCTTGTCTTTCAGTATAACCCCTCCCCACCATGCAGTATTGGTGCCAGTTTACCCAAGGGCTTGATCTCTAAAAGCACATGGAGATGCCAGCGGCCCGCTGACCCCAGTCAACCCCGCACCCACCCAGTACCCCGCACCCACCGACAACAAACCCTCTCCATCTGATATCATATGTACTAAATAGTGCCGATCTCCTGCCTAGGTGGTGACAAAGTCATTGATGTGATAGATGTGGCACGGCAGGCGGACAGCAAGATGAAGCTCAGCGAGTTTATCAAGTATTTCACCAAGCCCCATCGACCCAAGGTCCTCAACCTCATCAGCCTGGAGTTCTCTGACACGAAGTAAGCTGCTCTGCATTTTATTTGTCCTGTTGGCCAAAGGAAGAGCTTCAGTAAGCACAGATTCCTAATAAACAGCAGCAGTACAAGCCAGTTATGTCACAGTTCTGAAAATGCTTATAAATTCAACAATGTCAGCAGGTTTTGTTGGCTATTTAAGTACGTTTAGTTCATCAGTTTAGGAATTTTGTCAAAATCTTAACTTAAGCTAAGATTTTAACTAGTTTACTGACTTTTTCCAGACCTTTCAACTGCATCAATTGGACCTAAAGTTATTTTTATTGACTGGTTCCAACCAACTAGTTCCATGAGCTTTTAAACTACATCAAATTCCTTTAAATTAGGGAGCGTTATGATAATTGTTGACAACTAAATTCCTCTGCACTTGAATTTTTTTGAGTTTGGAGGTAGGTTTTGAGTATCTTCCTCAACATACCTGGACAGGTAAATCAGGGACCTTATCGCTCTGAGGTGTTTTTAAAATGAAAGACAACGATTCTATGAGTAATTCCTGCAACCCAACCTTCTCACATTTCTATGGTTTCACTTTTCGCCTCACTCCAACCGCCCACAGGATGTCGGAGTTGGTGGAGGTTCCTGACGTGGCTCAGAAGATGTCCTGGGTAGAAAACTACTGGCCAGACGACTCCTTTTTCCCCAAGCCCTTTGTCCAGAAGTACTGCCTTATGGGAGTCAAGGACAGCTATACAGATTTCCACATAGACTTCGGAGGCACCTCCGTCTGGTACCATGTTCTGTGGGTAAGTGTGTGTTTTCGAAAGAGTTGAATGTATTTGGAAGTCAGGGTAGATGTGTCAAAAAGGCACGTTCAAGTGCAAAGCAACCACTTGTTTGTTGTTTAATCAGAGGCTAAGCTGCCCTTACATTAGTCAAGCTAGGGGATTTTTAGTGTGTTTGTATATACTGTTGTATTCAGGGTAGCACTTGCTAAAAGGTCAACTTAGGGAGCAGCACTGCTGTGCCCATGGTGATCATCTCACTGTCTATTCTAAAAAGCTGTAGCTGACAATGATTTCAAATGGGACGCGGGTGTGGGTGGTTGTTAGTAACAGCAGCATCCTCACAGCTGCCACGCTCAAACACACACACAACAGTGTCATCCAAGTTCGGCAACTGTTAACTCAAACTCCTCTTCATGTGCTTTGCAGGGTGAGAAAGTCTTCTACTTGATCAAGCCCACTCCTGCCAACCTTGCACTATATGAGGCATGGAGCTCCTCGCCCAATCAGAGTGAAGTGTTTTTTGGGGACAAAGTGGATAAGTGCTACAAGTGTGTTGTACCCCAGGGAACCACCCTGCTCATCCCTACAGGTCTGTAATGATCTTTTTTGCCTGTGTGAAGTTTCTTGTATGTTTTTATGTGGCACTATTACTCTTCGTAGTCAAAAGACCACTACTTGTTACTTTTAGGAACCTTTTTAAACCCGTAGTTCAGTCCATCTGGTCTGGACCAAAGGGAAAAAACATACAACATTCTTGCCTTTTAGTTCTTTCGGTCTGCTTTGTGTTCACTCTGGCTTTTTAAAAAAATGAACAAACAGCTGTTGATTTTTCGTTTCTATAATTTTCATTCTCCATTACCAGCACATCATCAGGACCCGCGTGGGGAAATCAGATTCCAGTGACTGACAGCCAAAGAGTTTATGAAAAGATAATTTATTATTATTATTATTATTATTATTATTATTATTATTATTATTATTATTATTATCATGAAAATCAAGTGCGTATTATAAGTAATGAGAAACAGGTAGAGACAGGATGAAAAACAGACGTATTGTACAACGACATTAGAGGAGGATTATTGCAGGGTCAGTATGTCATGCACTTTTTAATGGACTTAATGAACTGCCAAAGTACACAGACTAGGACACAAGCAAGGCACACTGCAGTTTGAACTGATTTCGACTGTTGGATCGATCATGGAAAATTACACACATCTGTAACCATGGTGACCAAATATATACATTGCTTCTCATAAGATGGCTTCCCAAAGAATTTGCGCTATCATAAAATCCTACTATCATAAAATCCTGCGGTTGGTCAATTTGCTTTCAGACCACAAACAAACCGCACCAGAGTCTGCTTGGAAATGGATTGAGACACACTTTTCAAATGGTCTCCCTCTGGTTGTTTGGCCTGGTTCTATTGACTGCTTTCTCACCAGCGCACACACACCACACAGACCAGGCAGATACACCAGAGTCTGTTTTAACTGAACCAAACAGGTTAGGTGGGAAAGCAACTTTTAGAGTCCTGGATCCTACTTTGTTGTGTCCAAGCACAATAAATTTCACACACACTCAGACATACAGCCGTGTGTGTCACAAATGTTCATATGTATGTTGTCGTCTAGCCTTGCTAGCTGTTTTTTTTGTTTGTTTGTTTTTTTTTCCCCAGCTAATCTGTTGTCTGGATTTTTATTTCTTTTCACATACATTCAAAAGTGGAAAATAATCATGCTTCCCATGGCTCCTGCCAGGAAAATACAGGCTTCTTGAAAGTCCTCTATCATTGTGAAGGGAAAATAACAGAGAGGGAATTTCTGTCTTAGCAACAACTCAAACAGTTCCTAATGATTATAATTACAATGGAAAAATGAAGAGAAACAGAGCTCTTATGTAATATGATGAAAGAAGCATTGATGCTGTAGATCACGGCTTACTCTTTCCTTACAATCTGACATTCCTTTAACTAGCAATGTTATTGTTGTTAATTAGAAGTTGCGTTTAGAGGATAAAAAGATGTTTGAGTTTCATGTCCCTTAACAGAATATGACACGGTTTCATTCACTGAAGTGAAGCTAATGTCTGTAGTCATACGATTATCCATCCATCAGTCTCTCAATGGCCTTTTTAAGCTGATAAAGTTCCTTCGCTCTCCCCCCTGCCACCAGACAGACAAAGCTCAGTTCAGCATGTCAACGGCTGGACATCCTCAATCAGTCTTCCAGCCATGCCTTCTCAGCAGGCCGAAGCAGCATTGTAAAAGAGGGGGGGTGTGGAGAGGTGGGAATTAAGTGGGGGTCAGAGAGCACAGTAGGTCAGTCGGCTAGTGCATTATCAGGCCTGTCTATCAGCCTTACGCCAACCCCCCTAAGACTCTGCTTTCTCTCACTTTGTGTTGTATAAAGAACACTTTTTATCTGAGCGGAACTCATTATTTTTATAGACAACCTTATCTCTTCCTAGGTCTGACTGTGGGACGATAAGAAGTTTGCTTTTGTACATAGACATGAGACATTGTAAATAAACACACATTCACACAGACCAGTGTAAACTAGTGCATTTTTGATCAAGTTACCAAGTATTAGGCTGTGATTTTTGGACGGTCCGTCGTATGTATTGCGCCACTGCAAGTAAGTCAGTGCGGAAGCTGTGTTAACTTTTGTGCTCTGGCGCCCCCTGCAGGCTGGATCCATGCTGTTCTCACCTCTCAGGATTGCATGGCTTTTGGAGGGAACTTCCTTCACAACCTCAATATTGGCATGCAGCTCAGGTAAACAGCTCAGATAATACTGATATGCCTGGATTACGTTTAGGCCGACGCTCCTGCGTTTATTATTATATCACCAAATTCTCTTTTGTCGCATGTGTTGGTTCACAGGTGTTATGAAATGGAGCGTCGCCTGAAGACCCCAGACCTTTTTAAGTTTCCGTACTTCGAGGCCATCTGTTGGTATGTGGCCAAGAACCTCCTGGAAATGCTAAAGGGTGAGAGTCAAATGTTTGTCTGTACAAATCGAGGAGGTGAGAGCGCACAGTGTTAGATGTAAGATAGAACCGGAGATGTTTTATTTTTCAGACCTGTCAGAAAAATAAAGGGGATATAAATGTTAAACCAGTGAGTAAAAGAAAAGGGTGTGCATAGTCTCTGAATCAAATAAAGTACAAGAAATAAAAGCTTTTACGCATTAAAGTGCCAGTATAGCTTTGCCATACTTCTCACTTTCAATCCCCACAATAGTCATTGCATTTTAAGAGAGGTTTTACATTTCAGACTGGCTTAGACATATTTTTTAGTGGTAATACAATAACATTTATAATCATGGGAATTACAGTGCCGAAGTATGTACTTTTTCTTACAACATTTTTTAATATTTACCTGGTTTTAAGTTTTCTGTCTTTTGAATTTTAGGAGTTAAACCTGTTTTATATGAAAGTTTTTATTTTTTTCTTCTTCTCAGAGCTACGTGAGGACAATTGTCCCCCACCAACCTACCTAGTGGAGGGAGTCAAGGCTTTAATCAGTGCACTGAGGACCTGGTTGAAAAGAGAGGTGAGTCGGCCACAATGTTCTCACGGTCATGTCTGTATCTACAGTCTAGATAGCTATTGTTACGCAGCAGCCGAGCCCCAGTAGGAGACACCACCAGTGTTTGTCCTTATCTTCTGGATGTGTGTCAGTGGCCAACAACAGGCTTCTTTCGGTTCACTTCTCCTTTCTGAGTCTGGTCTGCTCGGGCTTTGCAGGTGACTGAGCCCACCAGTGAGGTACCAGACAATATCAGGCCTAACCATCTCATTAAAGAGCTGACCAAGGAAATCCGCCACGTGGAGGTGAGAAAAGAAGAGGAAATAGAGAGTTAGACCTTTGAACTTCATTTAGACCTCGTGAACTGATGCACTGATGCTGGTGTTAAATATAACAAACTGTAACTTGCTACCGGAAGCTGAAGATGGGCATGGACATTATCAGATGTCATCTTGACATTCAGCTCTTTGGGAAATCACACTTGACTCCATCAGTGTGCTTTGATATCTACAGGAGGAGCCAGTCAATGGCAGCAAGCCAGTGAAATCTCAGGGAAGTGGGTGCGGAGCAGCATCTGGATCAAATGGCTGCCCGGCCACTCGCTCCACACTAGAGAGACTGTGCCAGGCCCGGCGGGCACGGAGAGCTGCCAGGCGGCTGAGGGAGCAGCAGCGGCAGGCCCCCAAAGTGCCCTCCAACCTGGACATCTTAGAGCAGCACACCAGGGAGGTGCTGAGGAGGCTAGAGGTGGGGCCGCTCGAGGAGGTGAGGACCAAGGAACGAACAAGCAGTATATTTTGTTTTTAAATGCGGATTTACTTGTTTATAACATGGTTGTGGAATTTCAAAGGAGTGTGTGGGAAGTCATCGCCTGTGTTGTGTTTAGTGTCCGGTCAAAGCGTATCACAAAATGTGATTTTTCATTATCAGCACAAACTGCAACTTTGCAGTCTTTTTCCTACGGAATAGAGAAGCGGCTAAAATATGAATGGCTTATATGTATTGGCTGACTTCCAGTCCTTACTACTCAGGATCCGGCGTTCTGTGCCAAGGTTCATGGGAAGCTTAACAAAGTGTCAACCGCATCAGCAGCTGCAGCTGCAGAGTCTTTGGAGGACAACCACCTACGGCTAATGCTGGTCAACGGCAGAATCATCAGGTGAGAGCGCACCTCTTTCTGGTCAACGCAGCAATGTTTGTGCCTCTTATTAATTAAGGCTCAGTGCTAGTTTGCAGCTGCTTATGACCAGACAAATTAGTACATAAATATCTGCATAATAATACATAAAAAAGGAGATGAAGAAACGTGATCATTGAAGAAAAAACTGAAAGGAGATTAAAACACCGCGCCCACACAAAATGAGTAAATCCAGCCCACAAGCTAAAAACATATTGAATAAAATCATGTAAGTCACAAGTAAGACATGCCTTTGATACAAGAATGTTAATATATCTGTGGTCCTGTGTGTGTGATTTTAATATGTTTTTATGTACATGATGGTATGAGCTCGCCAATGGCAACAAAGTTAACTCACTTCAACCATAACAACCTTTTAGAAAAAAAAAAAACATGGAGCAACAACATTAGATCTGCCCTCCTGCCCGGAAATTAAACATTAAGATTCATAGACAAAACCATCTATGTTGTACAAACTGTTTGATTCATCAAATGGCCCACTAGAAGGTTTTGAGAGACCAGACACTGTGTCGTAAATCTTTTTTATTCTACTGTTCTACAGTTGGGATTCTCTGGGTTGTCTATTTTTTTTTTCATCATTCAAACATGTTTATTCATGTGTGCAGAGATATGAGGCGGCCAGGCAGCAGCCCGGTAAAGACGGAGGGTGAACGGTTGTCCGTTGGCCAAGGTCCGCCAAAGATTTGCGTGGACGTGAAGTCGGAGAGGACGCAGGACAGTCAAGAGCAGCACAGCACGGTTGAGAAACCCATACGCCTCAGTAAGTCACCGGAGACTGTGTATTAAAACCCTATTTTAGCAGAGAAATTGTAGCCAAGTGCAGTCATTGTCAGAAGCTCTTCCTGACAGTCGTCCTCATGTTTTCCAGGGGGTCTGGAGAGGGTCAAGACTGAACTCAGGGAAGAAGTCTCAGGACACTCCAGTGTGTCAGATGTGGAGTCAGACAGTGACTCTCCCACAGAGGTAAGTGAAGGAGAACCACAGTCAATACTGAGCAATCTAACAGTGTTAGTTATAAGTTTAATTCTTTAAAATATAAGTATTGTGAAGTTAGTTGTTGACTAAATGTTTCTATTTGTAGAAATCAATTTCATTTGAATATCAACTGGAGAATAATAGATTTAGTGCCTTACGTATGATCCTAGCATTACAAATACAGGACACAATATTGCGGTGTGCTGTACTGGCACACAAACATTGTCCTTTTATATGCTGACTAATCACGCTTTGATTGCATCTTTATAAATTGCTTTGCCAGCGCAAAGCGTCGTCGTCGTCGTCATCGTCGTCGTCCTCCTCGTCCTCTTCTGACGAGGATTCAGAGAGTTCCCAGGATGAGGAGGAGGGGGAGGGGGAGGAGGAGGAAGAAGAGGAGAGGGGCTCATCTCAGCAGAAAGGCTCAGGGCACACCATAGAGCTGGACCAGTCTGGCCAGAATCTCAGGCACAAACACAAGCCACTCAAACGGTGAGAACGGTCCCACCAGGGCAACTTTCAAAGCTTAAACATGAGTTAGTTTTATGTGCACCGACAGGTAATAAGTAATCACGTTGTCTCTTCTTCCCTGCAGAGACCGTCCTACCTCACCCAGCACAGAAGAGGCCATTCAGGGGATGCTGTCTATGGCTGGTCTGCTGTGCTCCTCCAAGCCGGAGAAGGTAGCCTCCTCCCAGGAGCCCTGGTGGTCCAGCCCGAGCCAGTGCTCGCGGCTGGAGCAGAGGGAAGTGGCACAGCACCAGCGGCGGCTGCAGGGGGACAAGAGCCCGATTGACAGCCAGGGCAATAGCAGCAGTGAGGCCTGGGACAATCAGGGGCTCCCCAGCCCTCTCAGTCGAAGCCACACCACCAGCCCGGAGACGGACTACCAGTACTGTGACCCCTCGATGTCTCCTCCGCTGCACCCATCCAAGAGGCACGCCCCCAACCCCCCACCTATCAGCAATCAGGCCACAAAAGGTTTGGAAATCATTGAAATATTAAAATGTTTTTCTTCTGGTCACCTCATTCGGACGTTTGTTCACGTTGCAGAGTGATGTATGTGTAGAGTTCATCTTTAACCTTTCCTCCTTCATGAAGGAGGAGAGTTTCTCTGTGCTCACCTTAAATCTCAAGGTGGCCAAACGCTACATACGAGCAGGGTTTCGTTACATCACAACCAGTTTCGGGAGGCAGTCGTGGTCCAGTTTGCAGCTAACACAAGTGTGTTGTGGAAACTCGAAACCTCTAGGTCACATACACTGAGAATGAACTTAACAGTGAAGTAGGAGTTATCTTCTGTCCAGCAGTTGAACTTCTGAAATGAACAATATTTATGTAGTCATAGATTCTGATTTTTTTTTTTTCAGTGATGTAGATGGTAATTGGTGTTTTGTTTTTTTTTCGTGGGAAAAACAGTATCAGACACAAATTATTCAAAGCAGAGAATTAGATTAGATTATTTGGTGGGGATCTTTAGTAAAATAATAGATCAGGCAAAGAAAAATAGATAAACTGACAACAAACAGTCATTAATTTGGAAGAGTGTGGCGTCTTGATGTTCAGAGGGGACAAGCAGGAACGTGTCAGATATGCAGCCAGTAGAAAAAAAATGAATGAATTAATAATGCATGCACACATGGCATAATAAATGTGGAAATTTCAACATACAATTTACAACTCTAAAAAGAATATGGAAATGTCGAGAAAAAACTATTGAGAAATCAACTGTAAGAAAATTAATCTGCAACAGTTCTGATATCAATTTAGTAACATTTTAAGCAAAACTACACTGGTTTCAGCTCCAAAAATGTGAATATTTGCTGCTTTCCTCTGTCTCCTTTAACAGCAAACTGAGTCTCTTGGGGTTTTGGACTGGTGGTCTAACAAAAGAAGACAGTTAAATATGTCAGCCGTTGCTCCGGCAAATTGTGACGAGCATTTTTCACACTTTTATAGACCAACATTTTATAAACAGGAAATATCTGACGATTTCTCCAGACCAAATGATGAGGAATTTGACTGACTTATCGATCATGGAAACAGTTAGTAGCAGTAGAAATGGACTGTAAACATTCACACCTCTCTTATGCTTAATTCTGTTAGTGTTCTATTGAAATTAATTAATCTCCAGATTTTTATTTTTTTTATTTTTTAATTATTATTATTATTATTTTTTTTTTTTCCCCAGGCAAGCGGCCCAAAAAAGGAATGGCTACAGCCAAGCAGAGACTGGGGAAGATCCTGAAACTCAATAGACACAGTCGCGTCTTCGTCTAACACTCCAAAAACATCAGAGGCAACGGAGAAGTTGGGGATGTAATCTTGTCAAAAAAAAAAACCCAACAATTTGTGTTTTTGTTACCAGACACTTTTGTGCTGTATAAAGTGGGGGGTGGGGTGGGGTGGGGTGGGGGCACACTGCCTGGAGACGGCCACCACTGAACGCTCACTGTGCATGCTTACAAGACAGGGTATTGGATTTGAAGTAAGAGTGCACGACTTCACTACAAGCACACTAAGATCAAAACGGAGAAGGAGCTTCGAGGAGAGAGGAAGACAATTACGTTACGAATTTTTCTGCTGCAGGGAAAGGTGGACTGAAGCTCGTGGGGGCATTCAAATGGAGGAAGGAGATGTACTGTAGGAGGTCTACCAAACAAACAGCAAGAACGCTCGCTTTGCCGGGGAGACAGCGAGACATCTACCGCTTCCGATGCCAAGGTCATCTGCGTCACATTTACTAATAATTCCTCTCTCCAGTATACGCACCCCCCCCCCCCAAAAAAAAAAAATCTTCATCACTATCTGCAACCAGGATGGAGGAGCAGGTGAAATGGAGCTGTCTCTCTTGCAGGGTCTTTTTTTTTTTTCCTCTGGCCCTGGGGGGAACCGAGGTGCTAAGGAGGAGGCGATGAACTGAAATTTCAAAAAGGTGCTTATTGTTTGTACTTTTCTCCACTCATGCTTGTCCCTTCCAGCCCCCCCCACACCGCACCCCCACCCCCCTTATCTCAATCACACCAGCAATAATGACTTTGAGGAGAAAGGTAAGAGTGAGAGGCAGCACTTTGATGCATTCTTCTGTGATTCTTCTGTTTTTGTAGAAAAGCCTAAATAGGTGCATTACAGACTTGCAACTTTTGGTGCAAAATGTTCTCTCGGCTCTGCACTGCTGTTTGATAATTGAAGGGGAGTCTGTCTTTCCAGGCAATTTTTGGGGATTTTAAAGGGAAGTTGCTCAAAGTGCTGCCTCCCAGTGAATTTGTTTTGAATAGGAATTACGAGTCATTCACTCATTTTAAAAAAAATTGAAAATGAGAAATGACTCGCATGTTATCCTGCTTAATTTATTTCTCGTTTTATCTGTGATGTTGATTTTTTTTTTTTTTAATGTCTTATTTTTATGAATTCTGAATGATGTATTTATTAATTGAAAGAGATGATTTTATTTTATTTTGACCCTAAAGCCTCAGCTATTCTGAGGGTTTTTTCCTTTTTATAGTGTTTTTTTTTTTTTTTTTTAATCTTTAACACATACTTTTTGTAAATGTTGATGTTTTAGAGTTCATGTGATCATCTGTTGAGTAGCAGTTTACCTACAAATCTTTTATTACCTTTGATTCTGTCAAAACTCTTTTCCCTTCCCAATTGAATAGATCCTGTGTTGAATTTTCTTTTTTTTTTTTTTGTCTCTGTCTGTCTGTTCTGGTTTCCTCTTCTCCCTGTAGCCAGAGGGGTTGGGCTATGTGCGAATAGAGACTAGGTTAGGTTGAGAAATGTCAGCTTCCATATCTACACCTGAGCTTTTCTTCAACTAGTGCCACTTATCATTTAGCAAAAAAAAAAAAAAAAACAAGTATTCTGAGCCACTGTGGTCGATCCAAAGTAGTTGATGTATTCAGAAGAAGTGAACATTTGAGGAACTAAAATGGGATGAGTGAGGTTTTTTATTTTTTATTTTCCTTTTTGTTTTTTAATAATATCAGTGCTGATGTGAGATGTGTGTTTTTTGCTCAGCGTGCGCAGTTCTTCACTCTCAGGGAATGATGCCATGGACATAACCTTCGATTAACCACCAGCCACGTCATGGATGCAGACAGGATGTTCTCAGCACTCACTCAAGACTTAAAGCTTAACCTCCTGCTTAGGAGTTGCTGAGGTTTGCTTGTCTTTCATTGCTCAAAAAAAAATTATTTCATGGTCGTGGTTTTCAGGTTGTAAGGATAAGCTGTGCTTTTACCAGTCAGTCATTGTACCTTTTACAGTAGGCTACTTTTACAACTTCTGTTAACACGAATTTGGTATCGCCCCCCCCCCCCTGCTGCTACCTAACACACTTTCAGCTTAGTGTTACGTTGACCCGAAAATGCATTACACTCGTGTAAATGACACCCATGCTAACTGTTGCCAAGTAGCTTTAAGACCACTCATTTAACAGCGTGAGACCTTGAAAGCCTTGCTCAGGTCGACCTGTAGTACACATGACCTGCAAGTGACTGTGATAAATCACTCAGCCCTGATGAGGTGTTTCACATAATCCTAACACAAAGAACCAACTTACTAGTAATCACATTGCCAGACTGATTTGTCTCCCTTTTTTCTTACACTACACTTTAACCTTTGAACTCTTGTGCATGTCAAGTGATTGAAAACACACGAGCTGACCCGCAGGCAGGGTTTGTTATAAGCTGTAGTATTCATCGTACAGGATCTGTCCCCTTTTGCTTTTATACGCAGTTCTCTTGGCATCTGTGTTATGTGCGTTGGTCCTTGCAATGTTTTTTTTCCCAGATTTAAATGGCTTATGATTTAAAATATACAAACACTGGCTAACTGTGACACTGTTAATGCATTGCATTTTGTTTCTGCATTTCAAAAATTGCGTGTAAATAAAACTAATGAAATAACATTTGCCTTTTTATCAAATTCTGACTACTTTTGCACAATAACAGCTTGTTTTATTTTAAGAAGTTTAGACATTTATACCACATAATACTGCAAGAATTTGACTTAGTTAAAGATAATTTTATTAGTCTATGTACAACAATGACTTTAAGAATATCCTGAAGGTTTCCACAAGGACTTGCACAGCAGCGTGAATCCCTCCTGGTGATCTACAAACAAAAGAAAACAAGGTGTTGCAACAGTGGACTCAAACAAATACATTCTATACATTCAGTTTTTTTATGTACACCCAGCTAAAACTAATGCAACAGTCCTACAATAAATCCTCCTTTTATAACCGTTATAATGTTCAGTTTTTGTTGAAACCATTTGAGAGGTGTTAAATCAACTGTGTGGTCATTTTGGAGGCTGCAGTTTGTGGTGTCATTTTGTGCTTGTGATTTCTATTATTTGTCCACAGCATTTATATCAATGAGGGTACGCAAAATAACTTGTCTACAATATTGTGCAGTTGAATCGATGCCAAACCATTACAACTTAAACGTGACACATCTATTTTTTTTATAACATAAGAGAATTATATTCATTTACATCTGAATGCAAATGTTTTTTTTCCTCTTTGAATCAGAGCTGAAACTATATAGGCTTGTTTACAAACATTTAAGAAGAGACGTACACAAACCTTTAATGGCATCAGAAAATTTGGAGGACATATTGCGCAGCTAAAGCTGGTTGTCCTGGGGCCTGTACCATGAAGCAAGTTCACCTTAGTTAGGCTCTCGTTGGAGTTATCTGGCCTCACTGAGCCTGACGTTGACCGTCCTGGATAACCTGCATCGTGAAGCTGGTTATCAAGTGGCTCTGTTAACTCTGGGTTTGCCTATTCGGCTACGACCACGTTCATGTGAAAGAGGCATGGCTGTTAATGACAAGCAACACCATCGGAACCATGAACATTTCTTTACAGCTGCTCTCTACTGCAGGGGTTTTATTGCTTTACCTTCCACTTTAAAATACTCCAAAGGTGTCCTATTGGATTCAAGTCATGGGACATAATTGGCCAGGTCATAGTTTTCACTTTGTTATTTACAAACTTTTATGTGATTTTTGCAAGTGTGTTTGGGATCATTGTCATGTCTGAAACGTCCTCTCTCTGCACAGGGGTGTTTTGTTGTGTACCGCATGTCTATATTTTGCATTATTTGTCCGATGATGGACAAAACTATTATGAATGTGATGCACACTAAAAAGTTTCAAAGTAATAAGAGTGTTTCTTCTGCCAAAGCAGAGGAGAAGAAAATTGGTCAATGTCTTATCAGAAAGGGTTGCATTTGTAATTTACTGGGAGCTAATTAACATCGTGTGGGTTATTTTTCTAATGGAAGACCAGAAGGGGCATAGTTCTCAATTCAATTATCATCACAAAGTAGCTTCATGTTATTTGGAACTGCAGTGATAGAATAATTGTGACAAAGCAACACTGTCAGCAATCCTTTTGGAAATGAAAGAAACTTGGCATAATTAAAATTCCTTGCCAGCGAGCCAGTTTCATGATACCTTTAAAACCTGATTTAAACCTAAAAATGCCTGACTAACCCACTAATCTCTTCGTGGTACAGGCCCCTGATTGGTAAGTGCTCACTAGTCATTTGAGAAAACTGGAGAAATCACCTTATTCCTCGTCATCTGCTGGGATTCCAAGCTCCTCATCTGTCCATTTGGAAGCATCAGGCCAAGGGAAATGACCCTAAAGAAGAGGGAAGAACCTTAACCTTAAGTGCACACATCACAAATATAAACAATCTAATTTTTATAGCTACCCCTTGAGGGACCTATTTTACTAGACAGGATAACCCGAGTGTATGGACAAAGGGAAGCGGCATTTATGCAGAATTTTACAGCATGTGAAAATGATGTACATCAAATACATGTTTAAAGCTAACCACTTTCCAGGACCCAATGTTGGCTTAGAGAACCATTTCAACTATTTTTTTCCCCCCCATATATTCACCTGCATTCGAATGCCATGCTCTGTGCAAATGGGGCTGGATCATGGATTGATTCTGAGACAATGGGCCACTGGGCACAGACATGAAGAAGACCCCGTACCCTTCCTACACAGGAGCAAGACCCCAAGACTCAAAGAGACACAAAATGACAGGTCAGTTGTCGTCATTTTGCATCTTTGTGGTCGTTTTGCATCTTTTTGTGGCTGCTTTATGACTCTGTCTTGTTGTCTGACTGACTTTCCAACAATATATTTTAACAATTACTTCAAACACAAGCTCAGGTCGGGGGCCCCCCTTACCCCTCTGGCCCCTGAGCCTGTGCCTGATAGGCCCGTTCAGTAATCAGTCCATGGGCTGGATAATGTATACAACAACATGTTTACTTACCAGGACTGCATCAGGATCATGCCAACAGTGCCAAAGGATCCAAAACCACATTGCTCCACTGATTAGCTCTGACTCGAATTTCTGGCTCTTCGTTAGCTGGGGATATTGCCTGTACTGTGGCTCAATGTGCGGGCCACCGCTAGCCCTACAAGATTTAAAAAAAAAAAGTTTAAACATAGACTAACATTTAAGATGGCGTCCAGGTTTTTAACAATTTGACTTTTTAATGTATCGACGCGTTAGCAAGTGGTTGCTACAGCTAACAGACGGCTAAGATGGTAGCGGGGCTGGACGCTACTTACTTTCTGGTCGTTATCCTTTTTGGACCGCGTCTAAGCAGCTGGGTGCCTGTCCGAAAGACTCCCAACGCCCTTCCAAAAGAAGACATGCTGGCTCACTTGGAAAATGCCAGTCTTTTTGGGTTATGTGTTAGGATTTTTGGAGGTACCACTCTCCTCGTCGAAGAGTCACCTTCTCCCCTTGTCAATAAAGACCTCCCAACAACGTCAGCTGTGATTGGACAACGAGGGGCGACCTATGTTGTTCCTCTGTGCTAATTTGCTGAATGAAAAATACGTTAATATTAAATAGCGCCCCCTTGCGTTATGCTGGGGACTGGACTTTCCTTTTGAGTTCTGTTAAATATTCTTAGTTTCTTTGTTGTGTTTTTTTTCTATTCCCGCAAATTTTAAAATGTAAACATGCCATTCGCTGACTAGGTAGGGTAGGCTGATAGTAACTGTACATTTTATTCCAGTTAGAAAAAAACCCGCTACCTCATCGCTTAAACTGAGAGAAACCGTCTGTTCTATCCATGGCTGACAACACTGAGTGAGAATTTAAAAAATTATTCGGGTATTTAATTTTACTAATAAACCACTTGGGCCCTAAATCATGACCGCAATTCAGAGGCAGATATTTTACTTTCTACTCAACTGCATTTATTTATTTAAGTTTTAGTTCCTGTTTTACACATTAAAATTTTGTATAAAAAAAGATATAAAGAGTTTATGAAATGTGATGGTTTATTATAAAATAAGCTTCTCAACTGTATATACATTTTTTTCTCAAAGACGAAGATTTGCTGCTTTTTCTTTTACTAATTTTAATTTATTTTTAGTACTATTGGGGTTTGGATGTCACAATAGGCCACGATGAGCATTAATCACTATTTTTCTTCATTTTTACAAACCAAGTAATCAACTGACCGAAAAAAAACCAATCCGCACATCAATAATGAAAGTAGTCATTGGTTTCAAGTCCTATATAAAACCGTTTAGATTATCTCCACCTCAACCAACTAAAACAGTAAAATGCTGCTTTCACATTAATGCACGAGTAATAATAATCTAATGATATATAATAGTGTAGTGTAGTGTTTTTTTATTGTACTCACATACTTGTAACGTTTGACTATATACTTATACTTAAGTATATAGTTAACTTATGCTTGTAACATGCAATTAAGTAACATTTTTAATGCAGGGCTTACAATGGAGTATTTTTACAGGGTGGCATTAGTACTTTTACTTAAGTAAATTGCAATTGGGCCATAAAGGAAGAACACTTCTTAGTCAACTTGCATAATAACTCATAAATGTTATAAAAGTACACTGCAGTCTTGCTCCAGTTTAATCAATCTGTCAGTTGATTAGTATGTAATGTTTTTATTTTTCATAATGAAACAGATCAAAATGCAAACATTTCACACTACGTGTGGGGACACAAAATGAAAAGTTATCATTAAAAAATATGTATTACAAATAACAATATGTTAATTAATAAAATACAACGGATGTAACGGATGTAAATTCATCGCTGTTCTGCCTGCATGGCCCACTAGGTGGGCTCAAAAGCCCAACAGAGCTGGTAGGAGATGAACTCGACCGGATGAAGTACTGTTTTGGTGTTGAACAACGTGTATCCCTCACGAGTTGTTTAATGTCGGTGAGCAAAGTGGCAGAGGAAAAAAGAAGTGCTTATGTAACTGGAATGCACAAAGGTCATCAAACGTGAAATGGTAGCAACTGTGAAACGTTTTTCTTTCGATGGTTCACGTCACATTTCCATTGCAAATAGTGGGTTTTCTCTGGCAGTACCACACACAAATGTAAAACCATGGCGCACCCGGGTCACCCCCAGGTTAGCTGCTGTGGCTGTGAATTCAATAAAAAAAAAAAAAAAAAAAAAGACAGGAAATAATAACATCGTGACGAGAACGCGCACGGCGCCGCCGCCCAGGAGTGCTCGACCCGTGCGCCAACAGAAAGAGAAAAAAAGAAAAAGATCCTCGACGCCATCTTGTTCCCAGTCGACAACGGTAACCAATTCTTTAGACGAAAGGATGCCGCCGTTTATCGTCCGAAGTGGCTCGTCCGTTTTCCACTTCGTCAACAAAACTCACATTGTCGCTTCGGCCCAGGCCAGACTTTGCTAATCGGAAGGCATCTTTGAGAAATTATATACACACTGATGGGACTTTGTTACCTAATGGCGCCTGGACGCTATTGCTCTCCGGTTGCGCCCCTCTCCCCTCACAGCTCAGAGCCCGCCCACAAATACTAACTGCATGATGTCATCATAAACCAACCATTTCTCAAAAATTACCGATTTTCATCAGCTGCTTTTGAACAATTATTAATCTACCACCGACTGTGCGCCTTAATCTTAACAGATTAAAAGAGGTCAGATCGTCTTCAGATCGAAAGCCCGGTGGGCACAACACTCATGAATAAATTGTTATCCTCTCCGCAAAAATCGACAGCGACCGTTTCGCCGCCGCATCCTCCACAGCCGTTTACGAACATTTCCGTTTTGGAAGCGGGTGAGGGCGGCTCGGTCGGCCCGATTTTTTCACCTCCGTCCTCCCCCAAGTTTATTTCAAACAACCTTGCTGCCCGTGCGCCAGCAGTTGCAGCGGTCCCGTACGAGTGCGCATGCGCGGGGGGATGCGGTTCAGGGTGGGGGGAGGGTCAATAGATGGAAACGATGAGAACATCCTCTCTACATATGATGTCAAAGGGATTTCTGCAGGCATATTTCTGGAGCGAGGACAGTCGCCACAACAATAAAGCTGTCGGGAAAATAAAATAATAGATTTTTTTCCCCCCCTTTTTTATTCCCCCAGTGTCAAACACGTCCTACGTTCAGCGACACTGTTTCAAATAAATCAAAAGGGCTGTACATTGCAACCACCACAGGCGATAAATAACCGGCATAAAACAGACACTCCACAATATAAATTATGCTTTACATTAGTTTTAAAATGCGTTTTTTTTTTTTTTAATCTCGTAACCTGAGCGTGAGTCTTCAATTAACATTTTTGTGGCGTTAATTTGTTTACCCCCCCCCCTTCATTCTGATGCTTGCGCTTGAGATTTTGGCTTCAAGTCCAGTGTGAACCGTACATTTTCAGTGTGTATGATTTCTTCAATGGTGTCAAACCCCCTTTCGGATATCTGCGGTTATGGTCTGTTTTCTTTGTCCAAGACTTAATCTTACTGGTCAGTGTTTCCTAGGCTATCCCTGCCCAACATCAGTTCAATATACAAAACGCTGCTCTTGTGTAAGGGGTTACATAACAATTTAGTTGCCTCCTACTGCGATGGGTAACGGATTTAGGTGCTCCTTTTCAGCCGTGTCTTTGGTAAAATAAAGAATTTTGGTTCAAACTAGCCAATTTTAGTTTTTTTTAAATTTAGGTGAGTGTCAGGTGCATTCTTATGTCAGTATTAATAAGCAATCTGGGCTGGCCTACTCAGGCAGACTTTTCATGTGTCCAATTTGTGGCAGAAGGTCTATATTTAGTTAATCAAAAGTATTGTAGAGGTTAAGTTTAATATAAACTGGCTACGTGGGTCCGCGTTGAGACGGAATACACATCAAGAGGGTGAGACTGCATCCCACCCCCATTCACCCTGAGAGGATGAAGAGGAAACAGAGGGGGAAACAACAGTTAGTTTAAACAAAAACCTTCTGATTAAAAAAAACAAAAACGTTCCCACAGCTGACTTCACTTTCATAAGATGATCATCAAGGTTGCACGGGCATTAGTGTGTGGGCTATGGATTGCACATTTGCTGCGATTCAGTTTGTTCGTCAATAAAAATCCTAAAGAAAATAACTTGAACCTGCGGTATTATGCCTTCGGCGCGTTGAATTATCACGTGTAAAATAATTAACGCACTAAAATCATTTTTCCCCCTCCTACTAATTATCCATTTTTCGGGAATGTCTCAATAGTTAAATCCAGAGGGTCACCGACAGAAATAGCGAAGACTTCAGGGATCGCAGTCACGAACGCGCATGTAAGCACGGCCACGGCGCCCCTGTGAAATCGGGCATGTAGCCCCGCAGTGTGTGGAGGCGGAGCTCGGGTTTAGTGATGGGGAGAGAGGGGGGCTCGTGGGGAGGAGGCGGAGTCTCGGTAGTCCTGGCAGGGCCGCCATTTTTGCAAAGGGAAAAGAGACTGGTCTGAGGGGATCTAATTTCTAAAAGTCGCCTTAGACTAAGGCACAGTTTTAACGGTTTCGAGTAGATTTCTACTCTAAATTTGGGTCCCCGCGTAGAACAAGAGGCAAAGGATTTTTCACAGGAAAGGACTCTTTAGAGGACACGTTTGAATACAAACATTTTAAAGCTTTGCTAGGGATCCGCAGTGTGTGGACAGAAGTATTGTTTTGGTTGTGGAAGCTGTGTGGAAAGCGACGGGGGTCTCACCCAGGTCCCCTTATTCGCTATTTAGATCTTCCAGAGTGGACATAAAACGGTAAGGAAACTGCATTAAGTTTTACTTGTAGAGTGAGCACAAATCCGACCTGGAAGGCTATTGTTGGCTTTAGTTAGCTGGCTAGGCGCATCATGCTGATGCTGGCTAACGTAGTTGTAGTATCAGCTGAGTTTAGCTTGCTAGCTAGTTGATCAACACCGTTAGTTCAGGATCTTTAGATGCTAAGTGCCTTATCGTTCACATGTACCTTAATCAAAAATTGACAACGGCTAACTAGATGACGTAAGTTTCTAATGTGAGTGTCAAGTTGGAAAGTGTAACGCAAAGAGACCACTTAGTAGCTAGCGCATGCTACTAGCTCAAATTAGCTTGACACAGACCGAACAGGGCTCTGACTTTTCGTTATAGTGTGGCAATACACGAGACGTCATACAAAGTTATCGGGTGAATATTGGTTTTAAGATTGTAGTGATCAATTTGCCACGTAATTTAAGCAGCATTTACGCTAATTACACATTAACGTTATTGGTAACGTAAAACGAAAACGTTGCAATTAGATTAATGTCTGTCCCATAGCCTAACGTCTAACATTTTCGCTAGAGCAGAGCTAGTCAACAACACTTAACATTACCAGCAGTGAACTTGTCCTCAAAAGTACGACATATAAATATTATTCGCACGTTGACTGACTATAACTAGAGCCAGAAGGAGACTCACTTGATGTTTAGTTTGACACAGTGACACTGCGGGCAATATTGCGCACGGTTTCGTCCGTTTTAGTGTAAATAATGTGACCACCTAAAATAACATTACCCGCTTTATTTCCAACTAGTCAATTTAATGTACATTAGCTAAGAGCCCTGCAACTGCAGCTGTTAACAAACGCACCAGTTCTTTTTGTAATGTTATGTTACCTGGATACTGTGTTAACACTGTAACCCAGTATGGAAACCGTAAATTTAGCATTAGTTACAAACTTGAATTTTTCGTTGTGGCTACCATTCTGCTCACCCAGAGCATGGGAAATTATTTCCGTTCAGCAAAATCTATACAATGCCACTGTTCAAAGCCAGAGAACAATGAGCTTTTACATGCATGTACAGATATATGAAGGTGTTAAGACTATCATGTCCAAGTCTACTCAACGCAAGACCAGCTGTTAAAATAACTTAAATGCTTAGCTACATTGCGCAGTAATCTCATAGTCTGTTGAGCTTTTATAGAATCGCAGCTATGGCAAGATGGATAAATAATAGATCCAATGTAAAGCTGCTGCTGCTGTTTTTTATATTCGCACTTATAGGTACGTTTCGCGATCACTTAATTTAGATTCAGGGTGTATTGGGTTCAAATGCTGCAAGCGTGGGGGAGGGGATGTTCCATTTGGGCATCTCGCCTCAGTCATACAATTTGTAACTCCATCTCGATTGGCAACTCTAGCCATGCTGAACTACATTGTCGCAATTGGTTGTTTTACCTGACCTGAAACAAATTACCATATGAATGTGCAATCGGCTTTGGTTTGCCCCGAGGAGTTCTCTCAACGCTGATGCTGTCGCTCTTTCCTGTCTGTGACGAGCCAAGCATTAATCCACTTCTTTCGTGTCGATGCTAGCTTACTCTGCTAACTTTAACCCTCTACGCATTATACCGTTAGCTTCTGTTGGTTACCGTTAGCTTTGTACGTACTTTCACGGTTATGTTGGTATTTATTCACGTCCTAAAATTGATACAGCCTCCGAGTGTCACTGTTACACGTTGCTGCAAAAGTCAGATTTAAGGCGCTTCGTGCTTCGGTTGTTTCACTGCTCCGAATACCATTAACATCTAGCCTGCTACATGTCGAGAGGCCATTGCTGGCCATAATTGCTAGCCGATTAGCTTACTGGCTCTGCTTTCGACGAATTCACAAAAAAACCCTAATGATAACAACACAGAGACTGTACCGACAGAGTGATACTTAGGGTAGGGTGTATGAAAGAGGCGATTGAATGCATTCTTGGGGATTTTCTTCCCATGGCGAGGCTCCCCTGGCTACACGATTGTCTCGCCGTCCTGAGAAAAGCGCTATGAAAATGGCGACAGCACCAGGGAGTTGTGGTAACATAATAGCAACGTTGTACCCTCCACACCCCTATCGGCAGGACTGACTGCAGCGCCGACATACTCACCGGGAAGCAACTACACAACACATGATTTTTATTTTAGTTGAGGTTTGGCATAATAGTAACGTTAAACAATCTAAACCATGCCACAGTAATACAGCGCATTTTGGTTTGTCATAGTGACAATCACTGTTGCTCTTATGCCTATTCCCAAAACGAATAACAAAGTAGCCCTGTAACGTGCGTCACGGCTTATGCTATTGCTTGTGTTTCGTGTTGTAATGTTGGATTTTGGGACATGAGGATTATTGTCAGAAAAAAATCTGATAATAATTACGTGCTATTGGGGAAAAAAAAACATTTAAGAGCCCGTTGGTATACTTTTTTGACAGCATGAAGCAAGTTTCGTTAAGGCACACAAACACAACTATTTATCAAAATAAATCTACGGAAGACTTACTCTTTAGCCACATATCATCTGCCTGGAATCATCTGTGCTAAGTTAACAGTATTATGTTGTTTGTCCCCCACTCCCATGGTTTGCCTTTTCTCTTTACTGTGTTTCTGTTAATCCCCTCTAGTGTGATAGAAAGACCGTCAGTGTTTTATTGAAAACGCTGGGGGGTTATGAGTAGGTTATTTATCAGTGATAATAATTAGTCATTTGAATTTAAGTATCAGTTAAATAAGATAGTTTGATGCTTGTGAGTGTGTATTTGAACACATTCAAATACACAAACCAGCTGGATATTTAATTTGCTTCACTTCGAGACTTGAATCACATATTAGATAACCCAGCTTTTGCGCTTAATGTTCATGGCAAATCAGTTTTATTAGACCCATAAAATCCTAGGGATATCTCAGTCGGTCTTTTGATCTGGTATTTATATTTTTCAAGGTAATATAATAGCCCACAGCACAACAGAACTTCTAATCACATACTCGTAAAAGAAACGTCACCCGGACCACACCAGTTCCTAATCGTCTAGACTTTCTCAGCTTAATCTCATATAATAGGATATGATTAAAACTGAAAGTTTATTAATACTGTAGCCCTTGAATGTACCCCACGCGGGCTCAACTTTACCAATTCGGTTGAGCCAGTTGGTCATTGGTCCCCTTAAGATGTATTCTAACTATAGTGGTGTTTATGATTAACACATTAAAAAATGAAAATCTGAAGGGTGTCCGGGTCAATGGTAGTTCCCAGTATAGCGCATTAACCCCATGAGCTTTCACAAAGTCCTGTGATAGTGTGGCACAACTGTCCTTTCCTCTACATCACCCCATGGGACAAACTTTGGCACTTTGTAGAACCCAAATGCCTGTTCATGACTATTGCCAAGAAGCATTTTTCTTTTCTTTTCCTCCTGATAATTTTTTTTTGTCAGTTGAGTGAAAAAAGAACATTTTCGAAGTTTCTGAAGCACACTGAAGCATTAGGTGCATATACCAAGGCTTCCCTAGTAAGCTTACATTACAGACCAGCAGCGATATATTAATAGCTGTATTAAAGGTGCTTGTTTGAGTAAAGCATATGGCGGTAGCAAGAGTAAAACATGACACAGGCCTTCAAACTCCTGCCTACCACGTGAAGTAAGGAGGCAAAAGAGGGTCAGATTCAAGACTTAGTGATGCTTTTTGATATGAATCTCACAAAGCACCTGAATGGTCTGTTTAGCTTCTGTCGGTTGAGGGTAAGGATCTTCGTAATGAATTTTGGCTGCCTGTGGATATGGTTCACATAATAGTAAGAGGCAAAGGGTCTTACAACTAGATGAATAATAGGGCCCTACTGTGCTTAATCGGTCTCTGCTACATAATACACAAAATCCCCAGCCATCGTGTTCTTCCTTGTAAAGGAGCAGAGGCCTCTGCCCTGATACCCTTTTTTTTTTCTTTTTTTTTTTCTTCTGTCTACATGATAATGGAGTTGACAGTGTTAAATACCTGACTGGCTGTATGTGTGCCTGGTTGCCTTGTGCAGCAAAGTGTGTGTTTGCTTGCTATGTTGACAGAGATGGTGACGGGAGGTGAGTCGCCACTCCCCCTCTGCCACAGGGACAGAGCACTCTGGTAATCAGGAGGGAGACATGACACTCTCAGATGACACACCTTTCCTCTCACCCTAACCCCTAGACAGACTCTCAAACATATATGATCAAAAAGCCTTTCAGTAGAGAGAGTAACACAATAAAGAGTTCAAAGCATAGGGTTTATTGGTGTATTAACATACTGATATGGCAGATGAAGGCCAGAGACTCTCCACTTTCTCTTTGACACTCTTCCTGTAAGAGCTACTTATGTTTTTGTGCTCTTCCCTGTCTCCAGACAATAAACTCTCATCTGTGAAACAGTAGCACTTCTTTGTAGGTGAAGTGTGAGTCTCTGTAGATACACACCTCACCTTGAGGTTGGAGGGTAAGCTGTGTGGCTGTGGTCTGGTCTCCTGTGATCTCAGTTGTGTGGTACCCAGACCCTGAGAGACCCAAAGACAAAGCTGCCTGGCTCTGGGGCACAACACAGTCACATGGCATCCCTGCTGGGATGAGAAGCCAGGGCTCAGGTGACCTGTTTTTGTGCTGCTAGCTGGGCCGTAACAGATCCTTCTCTAAACTAGCAAGCTGCCTCCCCGACAGGTGGCTGTAGGGCTGGGGCTGCAGCCTTACTACACCTCCCTTACCTTCATCCTGTTGCTGTGTCTGTTACAATAGGATTCATGGGTAGCAGCACAAGGCAGGATAGGCTGAATAAAGAGGGGATGTGCCATTGATGTTGGTGATGTAACGGCACTGCGGTCCAGGCGTGAAATTGATCATCAAACACTGCTGTAATGGGACCTGAGTAGCTCTTACTGTTTTGCCCTGTAGATGCTGAGTAGCCTCTCCCCATTTTCTCCGCTCACAAATGGACTCATGCATAGCTCACATTTTCGGTAACTGCACATTGCATTCCCCTAATGCTGCGATTAGCTGCCAACTGCATATGTGGCTGCTTGTCACTCTCTGTTACTCAGGACTGGTCTTTAAGTCCAGTGGACAAAATCACATCAGCCTTAACAAGCACAGTCACACAGATAAATATGCAGTGTGAAGTGAAATGGTTACTTTGGTGTAATGTACACCTGTTTAATCTACAAATGTTTAAAAGAACTCACCCTTGACCACATATTGCCTGGCTGGGATACTCTGCAAGGAGAGGCGAGCGGGAGAGATTGTGCCCCAGGGGTTCTCCTTGAACAGACATTACTCAGACTACAGGAGGGTTGCCCCAGCTTTGCTGCCAGACCCCGTTCCTACTGACTTTAACTCACTCACTTCCAGGATGTTTCGAACTGAGCACAGAGGATATTGTTTTGATTTTCATACTAAGTTCTTTTGCCTGTGATTATTTGTCTTGCATCTTATCACATAATACAATTTTTATAACACGGCAACCATTTAAAAGGTCTTAAAGCAGCAAAACAGCCCCAGGTGACAAGTACCAAGCCTGTTGTGACATGCTCTTAAATGACAGTTCCATGCCCAGGTTGAACTGAACATGTAACATAACCATGAAGACACTGTATATTTTCTTACTCTGGCTCTCCATAAGCCTGCTGCACTGCTAGCACTCAATCTTTATTGTTTACTAGTAGCTAGTAAAGGGACATGAACACTTTTAAGTGGGCTGGCATTTACAGTCCGATAAAGTATTGGTTTGCACACGCGACAACTCATTTCCTATTGTGGACACACAAATTGCTTGTGTGGATGCACACATCCATATCCCCCGCTGTATTGATGTATGACTTCACCTTCAGTGCTTGAGTCCACAGGGAGCGCTGGCAGCCATGGGCACACTGATTTATGAAGTACAGGGCAGATGCAATGTGTCCTACTGTGGGCATCATGAAAAAGAAGGCCAGGCCTACATTCCATCTGGGTCATACTTCCTGTGTTTATGACTGTATTTGTATGAGTTAGTTTTATCCATTTGTTTATGAGCTGAGTCATTGCAGCCGGCAATGAGGATGGTGTGAAGTCACATCAGCTTGACGGTGGGATTCAGTTGGAATCCCTCATTTTCTCTTGCTCCTCCTACTTATTGAAAAACATAATCTGCTGAGACTTGGCTGCAAAAACAAGAATGAAAACACTGTTACACATAGAGCAGTGGTAATAAACTGAGGAGTGAGGGGAGCTGTTGTCTGTGGCGGCATGGTTTGAGTGTGATGGTGTGGGTTTTCCCTCACTGACTTCAGTGCGGTTCTGTTAAAAGGATAGTTATTCCCCACACAATGACGTGACTGTGTTCCCTCGCTGAGGGAGGGAAGGAGGAGAAAGGAGAGACTGGGTTACGCTATGTGCTCCACTCCGCCACCCAGAGTCCACCCAGGTCTAGGCTGTGTAGCGTCACTATCAGACAGACCCCATGTACACCTCCCCCACCTCACTGCCCTCTGAAATGGAGGGGCTGTTGATGATTTCTAAAGCTCCCCACAGTGCAAGGAAATCTGTTCAGAGAGCACATGAAAGGTGAACAGTTTTAGAGGAAAGAGACATGCTGCAAACCTTAACCACTTCCATCCTGTGGCCCATTTTTAGTATTATCCCCTTTCGTTACATGTCTTCCTATGCCTATGTCCCTCTTCTACTCACCCTCCCATGTGCATGTTCCCTATTTTCCCCACCCCTTGCTCCTCTCATATGTTTCCATAACAGCGAAGGATTTGGCCAAAGGTGGCTTTAAATGGTCTTCCCAACCTCCCTGTTATTAGGAACTATGTCTGCGACACTCCCCTTCCCCTCAGCTCTGCGTTACTGTCTCAGGTTTATTTAGGAAGTGCACAGAGGAGGGAGAGAAATCCGGCTGGGCGGGGTGACTGGGCACAGGAAGGGGGGTTGTGTTTTTTCTTTTTTCCTTTCTTTGGCTGCGTTTCTCCAGGGTGATGGACAGCTCTTCTAGAGGAAGTAGGAGGAGCAGGCAGAGGCAGTCACAGCACAGCACAGCTCAGATTTAGTCAGGAATGCTGGTGTACTGTACTTGTTTTTCTTTTTTCCAGTCGCCTTTTGTCAGTCTTGACTGTGGCTGGCTGCAGCACAGTGCAAGTATGGTTGCACACTGCTCTGAGAACCTCCCTATAGACGAGTGTTTCACAAGTGTTTATGTGTGAACGGGAGCTTGTGTGTGCATTCCTTAGTAGTGACAGCAGGATTCCCTGGATGAAGTGGAGACAAAACTAGTGGAGAAGGGAATGGACAGACTGCTTTGGAGGGCAGCTATTTACCAGTGCTAAAACATACTGGGCCTCTCAGATAATACAGAGGAGGGGGGAGTTTGTCATTTCAATGTTTTTGGCAAACTGCCCTATCCTCGTTGAAAGAGAGTGTTCTGGTTACATCAGCTTCCATCATGAAATGCCTCTGTCTGTGATATATTCATGCTGTTTAAACCAGTCAGTGCGCACAGAATCAAACGAGAATTTGGAAAATGATCCCATCAGTAGCCCTGGCTGACACACAAACTCATAGGGGTCTTCTTCCTCCTATTAATTAGGCCTGGAGCTGACAGCTGTCATGTCTGTGAGCCTCTCACCAGTCCTGCTGGCTCAAATAGTGCAATTAGAATTACTAACTGAAATTACTGTAATGGCTGTTTTTAAATTTTGAAGAAATCGAATGGTACCTCATGTTACTATGAGTTTCCTTGACAGAAGCAGTGCAGTCAGGGTTCACAGCTGGTAATGAATGACATCTGTCCTGGAGAAAGACAGTATGTGTATGAAGACATTTGTGTGAGTGCTTCAGAGGAAATGCTTAGGCCAGAAGTGGCTGATACCTCATAGGCATGCAGAGACAGGTCTTGGTGTGATGGTGTTCCGTTGCTTGTAAAAATTGTGAGAAATATGCCTCTACTTGATACATTACATATCCCTGCTTTGCAACCCCTCTCCTCTACACCCTGAGCCGAGATCTGAGCCTTTGTTTGGCCCCAGTGTGCATGAGCAGGCGGAGGTGTGACCTCCAGCCTATTTTGTCTCGGCATCTGTCCCTCCCACTAATCCCGCTTATCAACAGAGCTCTCTGTATCAGGGGCAGCCACACTGACATATGCTCTCGTCTGGATTCACATCGGACACAAATACATGTCTTAATATTCCCATCAATAATATTTCCAGGGTATAATTTATTAATCCAACCAACCCCTACTTGGGGACCAAAAGGGCATTAAATTCATCGCCTGGCACCCAATGTAATCACTCATTGACGACTTGATCTTACAGCAGCTTTGTCCTCATGCACTGCTAGAAATGCTAACGGTAGAGATGACAAAAACATAAGCTTTCTAGATGCGAAAATACGGTGACGTACAATTACATTGTGAAAAATTTAGTGCATCTTTTCCCAGGATGAGAGTGCGTGTGAGTGCTTAGAATAGAGCAGTCCTCTTCAGGCGAAGGGAGAAAAATGGCCTCTGTGTGTTTTGTTCGGTGTACGTTTTCCTGCCTCCTTTCATGGCGGCTGGCTGCTCTGTGTTCTCTTGCTCCCCTTTGTGGGAGCTTTCTTACAGTGCAGCCCTCTGCATTCCTGACAGATCATGTGTAGAGGTCGCTTTAGCGCAGTTCACAGCAGCAGCTCAGGCTTCACCTTACAATATCGTATCCTCTTGCTTTTCATCAGTTAAAACCTCAGTGTTGTCAGAGGGGAAATTCCTGTCAAAACCTTCCCTGTCAAACACTCGGTCTGAAAGTATGAATCATGCCTTTAGGTTTACTGGAAATACCCCATTTTCACTATGATTTGTAATTTCTGGTTTGCTAGATACTGCAACCTTGAAAGTGCTTTGTTCTTGGAATGAATCAATTGACACATTGTTGAGGTGATCATCACCTTATGCTAGCAATGATGCTGTTAAACAATTCTAACTGATTTTCTTTGTTCTCTCCCACAATTGTCTGTCTACTTTTTCCTCTAATCTCCTACTACATGTTCAGGCCTTGTGGATGCACTTAGATGTCTGCAATGACTGCTGTGGCTGGCATGCCTCAGTGTTTTGGACTCCCATTCTCTGGACTCAGTAGGACAAGAACTGATCAGCAGAGAACGTCATGAGCATAGTCATCCCAGTAGGGGTGGACACAGCAGACACCTCATACCTGGACATGGCTGCGGGCTCAGAGTGAGTAACACTGACAAAAATACCAAGGCTTCACTGTTCACACCTTTTATGCCTCCTCACTTCCTCATTTCCTCCCTTCATTCATTTTTATGTATAATCTTTTGCCTTTGGCCTTGCTAAGACTTGATTCTCAGTTTCACTCTTCTTTTTTCTCTCTCATCTCTCCTAAAACCTTTCACCTTCTCCTTGCCCCTGTTCTCATCTCTCACCCCTGTTTGGTTTTGTTCACATGCACTTGACACTCTTATTTGATGTATTAGGATTTTCCCTGTACCCCTCTCCTTTTTATTAGTCCCAACATGCCCTTTATAGTGACTGAAGCAGCTCTATCATCTTATTCTTTTCTGTACGGCTTGTTTTCAATTATCTCTCTTTACATAGATCTCCTCTCCAACGCTTACGAAGTTAACGTCAATGGGAAAGGAATTTACAGTCCAAGGAAGCAGGGCCCCCCAAGGGTCTGCTCTAATGGACAGTTTTGTCTTGCCATTGATTATACATGTACTCAGCTATTGCCCATCACGTAGACATTCTCACTGTTGAGCTAACTACATATGCTCATATCAAACTGGCTATAAGCCCAGAATGTAGATAAATGTGTGCAGTTTATAAGACTAACTGTGTCAAGTATAAAGAATCAACATGATTTTCCTTGATCCTTTTGTAATTTTCTAGCTTGATGTTTGCACATGTATACACTGCCTTCAGTCAGTGAAGCAGCAATGGTGCATGGAACCATGGCAACAAACCTCCTATTGCCCCTCCTCTCTGTTTCCTATAGTCTTCTCAAGGACATTGCTGTGGCTTTTTCTGGTCAAATAAATGAAGCTAGAGGTTCTCGTATGACTAAAGAATAACACACGTCATCAACTTATGGAGGGGCTCCTGTCTTTTTAAAAGAGGGAGAGCCCTCCCCTCTGCCTTCATCAGAGCTGTTGCTGTTACAGCTTGTGTTGCCATGGTATCTGCACCTTGCTCCCCTCCTTCCCCTCTGCACTGCGCAGGGCCTGTTGCCATGGTCACTGGCCTGAGTGACAGGTGGTCCTCACATAGATATGGCATCTTTAATGGTCCCACCGCGTCCCCCTACCCCCCTCCTCCTCTCCAAAGAGCTCTGCTGCTACTGGGGGTAGCAGTAAGCCCCTTGCCTTGACTCTCACTCCCTCTTTGTCCGTCCACGCTCTGTGTCCGATCGCCTTCTGCAGATTTATTCAAAAGCAGATAACGAGCTTGAAAGGGGCTTCCACCTGCTGCTACGCAGGTCCTATCCAGACCAGAGGGACAGAGCTGCACTCGCACATAAACACACACACACACACACACACACACACACACACACACACACACACACAGCTCTTTGGAGTATTGTGAGTGCACCAGCCGAGTCTGGAATAGCGGGGCTGGCTACTCACCAGAGAAACAGCGTCACGTCCTTTCCACATCCCCCTGAAGTCTGCAGCAGCGTGACCAGCTGTTGGCTAATGCAGTGTGTGTGTCCACAGTGACACACAGAGCCTAGCGTGCGCGCTCACGCTGACAGAATACGTAGTGTTGCCATGGCAGCGGGCGAGAGCTCTTTGGGAGTGAAGGCGTTGCCTCTGGCTGTTCAGTGCTGCTCTTTTTCTCTCCTGCTGTTGATCTCTCCGTTCTCAATGCTCATCCACTCTGCCTGTTCACCCCCTCTCAGCAGGTGGTTGCATTTTAAATGACAATGTTCCTTGCTTAAATACCTAACATTTATGAGCTATAAATAGTACATACTTAGATACCACCTTAATTTAAACTTCATGTTCCAATAATTGCTTTTTCATTTCGCAGTCTTTCTCTACCTCATCATCTTCTTGTGTGTCTGACGCAGGCCATAGTTGTTTGTGTTGGAGCATGATCATGACTGTATGTCTGCAACCCTCCCACTTACGTGTACTCTGACTCTCTAGTCCCTCCTTTCCACTTCACAGGAGTGGAGACGTGAATGATACAAACCCTCCAGCTATGCACACATACATTCAGATCTGCTTCCTTCCTTCCCGCTTAACAGTCTGGATTATTTGTCTGTCTTCTGTCTTTGACTGTCACTGCCTCTGTGTTGTTTCTCCTTTCTGTCTCTGTCTCTCTCACTGATTCACTGGTAGGTCAAACGGAGAGTGGAAATGCCCAATTCCAATGAATTCTCTTTAACCTATAAAAAAAATTCCTCCTTTGGCCACTGAATGATACATGCCTGGGCCACAGCATAAATCTCTATATTATAAAGTGTAGACTTTGGTCTGGTTAATGATTAATTGAAGAAAGTTATTGAGCATACTGCCAACTCTCTCAAGAATGATTTTTAAATTTTCCCTCCACTTTTTAAGTCAGGCTCTTTCTGCACACTTAAACATATAGAAAAATGTGTCTGTGTGGCAGTTAATCTGTTGTGTACACACACACAAAAACACACACACACCTTATCCTGGGTCCGCCTCCAGACCTCATGCATGCACTTACGTTTTCACTTGCTTGAGCGGCAGTACACACAGGAAGTCTTGCACAGTGCTCTTACAGCATGCAACAAGAGCAAAAGGGCTGAGAAGGGCTCCCCGCAGGTAGCGTATCACCACTTAACCTCGGGACTTACTTAAAAAGAGTTGAGTTTAGATGAGGGAGGGAGGGAGGGAGGGAGGAAGGGAGGGAGGAAGGAAGGAAGGAAGGAAAAGGTGAGACAGAGGGAGTAATGTGCTATTTAAAATTTCAGTAATGTCATTAATACTTGCTCCAGCTACTTCGTTAATATCTATATCTCCAAATGAGGTTCGGTCTTTTCTCTGTACTTTGTTTCTGAAAAAGTGTTTCAAAATATGTCACTTATGGAGTCACAGTGTAAGCAAAGCTGAACAGTGTTGCATAGACAGAAATGCTGCATGGCCTGTTCAGAGTCCCTACAGTCTTTTAGTCTTTTGTACCTATCTTACTCAGTATACCTGAGAGGCTGTCCAGTTTGCTTAGTGAGCTTTTCTCCCAATGTTTTTTTTGCTTTTGTTCTCAGAAACTTGCTGGCAGTAGCCCTCATGGAGTTAGTTGGCATAAGTTGTACTTTTTTTTTTTGGTTTTATGTCTATAAAGTGTCTAGAGATAGAGCAGAGAAGGAAACAAGCTCATCAGCTGTCACATACACTCTTTGATGGTTTTGTTCATCTCTGACCTTGGAGCAATTTTCTAGACAAGACTGTGAAAAGAGGAGGATCAAGTGATGTTTTCGCATGATTGAACCATTAAGACATGGATATCTGACTATCGCGTGAATAGCTACCGCACTTTACCTTAAACTCTCTCCCTTTATCTCAAATGCATCTTGCTTGTCTTGTAGCGTTCAGTTTCTCCTCACATTTTCACCTCTTCCTTTTTTCGTCCCTGTTCATACCTGATTATCTTGTCTAGTACCATCCGTTTTGCCAGTTCCACTTCCCTCTTTCTCTAGAGCCTCCCCCTCAGCAACTGAAGAATAGACTAATCGTGTCATAAGTGTGGGTTGGTCTCAAACCGACAAACGGGCACTCTCCCCAGCTGCAATGTGATTCTGGGGAAAGTGGATTTACTGGTTTGGTATTAATAAACTTAAAAAAAAGATTGTGTGTTTGTTGTTTTGTGTGTATGAGAGGTAGCACATGTTTCTGATGATTGTCTGCAGCATTTCTCATCCGTAGGCTCTACTTGGGCAGCCCACCCAGGTAGATAAACTCACTCTGTTTCAACTTAAGTAAATCTTATATAAGAACACCTTATTTAACTTTTTCAAACAAATTTTTGACCACACACCTGTCTGAGTTGCGTGTGTTGCAGTAACTGATTCGGGACTAGAGGCTCCTCTGTGTGCAGCTGCCTAACTAGGGTCTACCGACTACCAGTCTGCCTGCATGTGAGGCGTTTATGGGACATCTGTAAATTGTAGCTGCAGAAAATAACCTGAGTGACATTCTCCCCCTCTTAAGTGCATGAGTCTCTGCATGCACATCGACCACACACCACAGCAGAGACACCGCTACAAGTAATTTCTCAACCTGTGGGAAACACTTGTCTCCCTTGTAGATATTTGGTTCAGGAGTAAAAACGTAATTTATTTTGACTTTTATTTCTGTTATTTTTTTTTTTCTAGCTCTCAGGCCTGAGTTGTCAGGCTAGGGTTTTACTGGATTTGCAGTAGCAGTTCTACTACCCCGGCCCAGCGACAAAGTGACTATCATTGCCATAGTATACCTCCACACTCCTTCTCTGGCCACTATACTTTTGTGTCACCGGCAGTAGCTACCCTGCTTCCCTGCTAAGCCCTCATGATGCACACACACTTCCTCACACTGTTGGAGGGGAACAATGCATGAGTTACTCTGTGTAACCTTGTTATCTGTTTTTCAGTATACAGTAATGTGTGTTCTTTGTTTGTGCTGTTGCCCAGCAGACCAGAATCGGTGGAGGCCAGCCCTGTGGTGGTGGAAAAGTCCAGCTACCCACACCAGATCTACAGCAGCAGTTCACACCATTCCCACAGTTACATTGGCCTGCCTTACGCTGTGAGTACACACACTCTGTTTCTTCTCACTCTCTAACAAATAATCGACATACCTTAACCCCCCCCGCTTCTGTTAATCATTGTGTGGCATGACTGGTTACCCTTTAGGCTGAAATAGAACATTGACCTGGACTATCTTCCTCAATCCTTTTTTTGTGGGTTTTTTTTTTTTTTTTTTCTAAATAGCTATTTTTAGACATTTTATGCCTTTATTTGATAGTGATAGTGGAGAGAGACAAGAAATGTGGGGAAAGAGAGTAGAGGAATGACATGAAGCTAACAGTCCGGCCAGCCGGGAATCAAACCAGGTACTTACTGCTCAGGGCATTTTCACCAATGTGGTATGCCACTGAACCCCTCAGCTATCGGGTCACACCTCTTTATCTTCTGTTATAGGAAAGTAGAACTGCATTAATCAGCAACTATTATTGTAATCATCATTTACTTCATTGTGTAAGCAAACATGCCAAACATTTTATGGGTCCAGCTTCTCAAATGTGAGAATTTGTTGCTTTTCCTTGTCTTACACTATAGTAAATTAAAATAATTATGGTCTTTGGATTGTTTGATTGTGAAAAAAATTAAATGAAATCAACTTTGGCTCTAGGAAATCGTGATGGATATTTTTTTAATACCGTTTTCTGTATAGACCAAACAATCAATTTAAAAAAAAAATGAAAATTATCTGCAAATTAGTCGATAATGAAAACAATCGTTAGTTGCAGTCCTGTGGGGAAATTGTTGTCCTTTCCCATATGCTTTATTTTATTTTTATCACCTGAGAATCAGTATTTAAATTACTTTGATGACCTCTCCTAGTTTTAAGTTTTATTCTTTTGATCATTATCCTCACAAATGGGAACATACTACACTTTTTGGTGATTTTTGCTTTGTGAATTATCACTCTACTAAAGTGTCATTTACATACACAACATCACCCTCATATCTTTCTTCCCTTCATCAGGACCATAACTATGGGGCGCGGCCCCCACCTACGCCGCCGGCCTCCCCTCCCCCCTCCATGTTGATTCGACAAGGAGAGGGAGGGTTGTTTGTTCCAGGGGGCCAGGACGAAGCATCCAGGGGCACCACGCTCAGCACCTCAGAAGATGGCAGCTACGGGGCTGACATCACCCGCTGCATCTGTGGCTTCACCCACGATGATGGCTACATGATCTGCTGTGACAAGTGCAGGTAAAGAGCCCAGTTGACAAAAGTAGTCACATGCCTTGACAAGTGTTTGCCTGTTTTTTTTTTTTTTTGATGATAATTAGTTGATGACTCAGACCTCTGTTCCTCCTGAGACTCATACTTGTTAGTAACATTGATGCAACTTCAAACAATGACTTAACCGTTTATTAAAAACATTTGCTATGATTTTCTCAGTGCCTGGCAGCATATAGACTGCATGGGCATCGACAGGCAGAACATTCCTGAGACCTACCTGTGTGAACGGTGCCAACCACGGCACCTGGATAGAGAGAGGGCCATCCTGCTGCAGACCAGGAAGCGAGAATGTTTGTCTGGTAAGCAAGACGACATAGACATATATGCCAGCCCTGGTCTCGGTAAAGAGTGTTTCAGACCCTCATGGTTTAAGAAGTCCAAACAAATTTATATCAACAAACTAAGTTGGTCAAACTACAGATAGCATGTATGCTGCCAAATACTACCAATGTTTGAGAGCTGCATTCCCCGGTGCAAGTTATGAGGTGTTAGAAGTTTTCTGTGAGAGGTTTTACTTAGATCTTTCAGTTCTGCTTTTACCAGTTTCCTTGCTGCAGTAAATGGCCAGCTTGTTAGTGAACAGACCAGGTTGTAGGCTGTGTCAGGGTACACCCTCCTCCAACTGCAGGCGTAGCCAGATTTTGTTCAGCCTGAGCCCGGGACACACTGACACCTGCTGGGCAAGTTGTAAACTGTCTTTCTAATCTGTGCTTTAACATGCCTTATTGTAATTTGGCTAGCTCCCTTTTTTTTTTTTGCCTGTATCAGCTGTAACTTTTCATAGCCTTGTATGTCACTTTCTTTGTTCTGTACTCCTTCCTAATCAGTACTTGTTTGCTTACTCAGATGGGGACACCAGTGCTACAGAGAGTGGAGATGAGGTGCCGCTAGAGCTGTACTCCACCTTCCAACACACACCTACCACCATCACCCTGACTACTGGGCGCCTTGGCAATAAACAGGCCGATAAAAAACGTAAAAAGAGTGGTGAAAAGGAGCCTCCAGCATCCTCTGCCCGCGCTAAGAAGGTCCGCTTTGACTCTTTAATTAATAATGGTACCACTAAGGGCACATTATATATTATATGCTTGAACTTCAATTAACATTAAAGTCTGAATTTCTTTATTCTATGACAGGCCTTCCGAGAGGGGTCCAGAAAGTCCTCCAGAGTAAAGGTAAATTCACACAAGCAGCACACAACAACTGTCTACAATGTCCTGTTGTAGTCCTTTGTCAAAACATGAGACATATGTACCAACAACTGTACTGTTATTTCAGGGTGCAGCTCCAGAGCAGGAGCCAACAGAGCACCCGTCTCTTTGGGAGAACAAGATCAAGACGTGGATGGAGCGTTATGAGGAGGCCAGCAGCAATCAGTACAGTGAGGACGTCCAGGTCCTGTTGCGTGTTAAAGAGCAAGGCGACGGCAAGAGCCTGGCCTACAACACGCATCCAGCCTCTTTCAAGCCACCTGTTGAGGTATAACCATGCGTGTATAGTCTGTACTGTATCTCAACTAAATGATGATGTCCAAACAGAGCCACCCTTTCAACCTCTAGTCCCAAAAGTATTCCGCCAGTCTATAAAACTAACATTCTCTTTGGATCATAGTGTAATTAAATATGTGGCAGATCAAGAGTCTGTACTCATTTCTGGCCGTCTCTCCCTTCCAGAGTCAAGTTCAGAAAAACAAGAAGATTCTAAAGGCGGTGCGAGACTTGGCCCCAGACTCCCTTATCATTGAGTACAGGGGAAAGTTCATGCTTCGACAGCAGTTCGAGGCCAATGGATACTTCTTCAAGAGGTCAGGATGCTAGCCACTAGTCATAAGGATTTCTCCTTGGATTTGTTTCCTATGAATTCAAATCGAATACTGCTGCATTTTTTTCATGCTGGTCAAACGAATAAACCAATATTAAGGCCTTTGGGAAAATTGTGATTGGCAGCTATGCTGTGTAGTTCATTACAGTGTGGTGTTTTTATGTGAATTATTACCTTTACCGCTCATGCATTAACCTCACTTATTTCCCTTTTTAGGCCATACCCATTTGTCTTATTTTATTCTAAATTTGACGGACTGGAGATGTGCGTGGACGCTCGCAGCTTTGGCAATGAAGCGCGCTTCATCCGTCGCTCCTGCACCCCCAATTCTGAAGTGAGGAGACGTTCTGAAAATTGAATGTTACCTGAATTTGACTGTTTTTCAATAACTTAAACATAGCTCTAATGCATATTTATGCCGTGTAACCTTCTTTGTTTATCATCCATTAGTTTCTACTAACGTTTTGCCAAACCTCCCTCAGGTGCGGCACGTCATTGAAGATGGCATGCTGCATTTATACATTTACTCATTGAGGCCTATCACCAAGGGCACAGAGATCACCATTGGCTTTGATTTTGACTATGGCAGCTGGTGAGTTATAAGGAGTAAACTGGGCATGTAGCCTGTAGAGTCACTGTAGTATGTCATGATCATTTTGTCTTCTAACTTCATACTTTGCTTTATCTTCCTCCTTTTCTTTTTCTTTCTCTTCTTCTCTTAATATGTGTAGTAAATACAAGGTGGATTGTGCGTGTGTAAGGGGGAACCAGGAGTGCCCAGTGCTCAAGCACAACCTAGAGCCCACAGAGAACCTGGGCTCTGGGGGCCGGCGCCGAGGGAGTCGCAAGGACAAGGAGACAGTCCGGGATGATCAGGGTCAGAACCAGAACATGGGTTTGGACGGCGAGGGGAAGGGCAAGAGTGTAGGCGATGGCAAACAGAGAAAACTTTCTCCTCTCCGCCTCTCCATCTCAAACAACCAGGCAAGATCACACTTTTATGATCGTTACACTAGATGCATCCAATCTCACCCTCTTTAACACTTTACTGCTCATATGTTTCATGGTTAGACTTTGTTTTTTATTTAAATACATTCACCCTTGTCGTCCATGCATGCAGTTTTGTTTTACATGTGTGAAATGGTCTGTGCATGTATTTTCCATTGTTTGTCTTTACTATACATCCTCTTCAGTTCCCTCTTTTTCCCATTATCCCTTTATGCATTCACTTTTTTTCCCTCCCGATAAATGATTTTGAAGACATTCAAATTTTACTGCACCAGACCCTTTTGTGCCACTTGTCTGGCAGTGATGTGTTGCAGTGTATTACTCTTTTGTGCAGATGTTTAACACAATCAGAGAACATCGTGTCTCTTGGATGTGTTAACTGCAACAGAATTTTTCAGTATCATCTGTCATCTGTTCCAAAATAGCAATTTTAACTTGCCATGACCAAGCCAAATTATTATAAGCAGGGTTAATTTAGAAGTTTGAATTCGGAGAAATCTTGTTTCTTTCAAAGTGTTGTTGGAAATGTGGTGTTTGATCATTTAGAAACCAGTCCATTGTGTCACAGGGCTTAATAGCTTGATCTAAGACTGGTTTAGACATCAAGAAATGTACGTCTTTTGCAGAGATGTGTCACAGCTGTATGGGAAGGGAAGATTAAATGTCCCAGGAAAGGATCTTAAATACATAAAAGGCAACGCTATAACAACCATACGCTCACTCCCAACACAGGGCTCAATATGTCAGCTGCCACAACGTCCATTCTGTAAGAGGGTCCTATTTTAAACCATCATTTCTAAACAGGCCACTGCGTGTAACCAAAGACAAGTTTGGAGCAGGTGTGTTTTGTCCACAGGCTGACCACTAAAGAAAAGGCAGAGTTACCCCCCCCCCGTATCTTTTCAGATTACTCCCCCCTGCCCCTCCCTCTCTCCCTCACCTCCCCTCTCCTCCACTCTTACCCATCTCCCTCTAGTCTGTAGTCAGACTGAATGATCAGTTATGATAAAGCGCCATACCCCGCTCTCCCCTCCTCTTACAGGATCCTGAGTTATATGAGGATCTAGAAGACAAAACCTCCGTTAGCAATGAAGTAGAGATGGAGTCAGAGGAGCAGATTGCAGAGAGGAGGAGGAAGATGGTAAGTGTGCCAAGCTAGGGGCTACAGCTTTTTTTTGCCATACAGCCATCCAGCAGAAAGAGCAAAAATAAAAATGTCCCCTGTTGCTCTGGGCGTGGACTTAACTATTTGTCTGCTAAGGGGGCTGTGGCTTGGATAGGAGCAGCTGTCTTCTACGTGTCTTCCTTAAACCTACCCTCCTCTTCATCACTCATCTACCGCTAGCACTCCCACCATTGTTAATGCCCCTGTTGCTTATTTGCTCAGTAATTTTTTTTCCTTGCTAATTTAGTTCTGACTTCCCTCTTCTTTCCTCTCACAATACTGAGGCTTTGTGCTTGTGTGTCATTACACAGTGACATTTATTTTCCTCATTTTTTTTTTTTTTTTTTTTTTTTTAAACATATGGGGAAATAAATAGGCCTCCAGTGCCACATGCTCGATTACACCACCATCTCCTGTCAGTGGGAACAAAACCACAATATTGTGTCATCATACATCCTGAAACTATCCCTCAGTGTGCATTACAGTTTGAGTTTAGCTCTCCACTCACCCTCAGTGCAGCCGCGAGTTTGAAATGGCCTATTACTGGTTCATTCACTTTCTCCCTGCCAAACAGCCTTATGTCCCTGAGCGATGTGATCAAACACCCACAGCCGAGCATGGTGCCCTATACTGACAAACACCTACAGACACACTCTCGAAATTACCCTGCAGTCAGCTCCATTTCACACGGTGAGCCCAAGGTGTAAAGTGCTGACTCATCTTTGGCCAACATACAGTTCCTCTAATGGCCAGTGAGGGATTGATAGTTGAAGGGAGGGAGGGGGATGCAGGGAGAGAGAGAGAGGAGGGGCTGCAGAGGATAAGGCCTTGTTGCCAGGGCCATATTGTCTTTGGGAGATCCAATAAGGTGTCTTCTATGGAATGTGGCCCAGGAGAGAGCTCCGCTGCTGGAGCAAAGAAGCATGCATTCACACACTGACAATCACAAGCATAGTAGATGCATGTGGGTGTTGTAAATCCATGCCACAACAAGGTGCGGGGGAGATAACATCAGTGTGTGTTGGCATGAAATTTTGCCTACTTAAACAGAAGCGCCTATTGGTTGAAAAGGCATATCCTAGCCGTTTGTGTAATTCCCCCTAACTGAATGTTTGGCTGTGTAGGCAATATTTTGGTTTACTAGTAGCATTTTTTGTTTAGTAATGGTTCAAATCTTTGTCCTGCTCTTACCTGGCTGGGAGACAAATTTCCCCTTGGGGACAATAAAGTGAAAGCTGAAGTTTTTTTTTTTGTAGGTGTATGGTTAAGAAGCTTGTATCGTAATAAACAAACTTACAGTGGTTATTATATGGCAGATGTGACCAGGAAACCTTTTGAGAATATATCCCTGTCCCAATTTAAGCCATCTTTAGACCATGCCCCAATTCTTTTTAACTTTCTTGCATGTCACATTGTGCAAGATTGTGGGCAAGATTTTATCTGTAAGACTAATCTGTATCCAATTATACGATATCAACTTGTCGTGTGTCCGATTGTGTGGTGAATCATTGCGCTACAATATAAATAGAAAAACAAAAACAAACTTGGCCATAGTTCTTTATGAGTCCCACAAACCTCCATAGTTTTGGTTTGTGTATTTGTGTGAATGTTTCACAGTGTGATCTAGCACCACTGTTTCGCATTGACGACCAAACATTTCATCATGTTCTCTCAGGACTGTCAACTTTCGTCTCAGACAGCCCAAAATTGCGCAGTTTAAAGGGGCTTCACGAAGCTTGTATTGCGATATAAACGCTGAGGGGTTATTTTAAGGATGGAAGCCTTTGAAGCGATATGGCATGTGTGAACTACAAAGGTGTAAAAACATCAGCTATTTGAGAAATACCCCTAACCTAGATGTCACTAGGAATAAGTTACCTCAATATTTGACAGTTTTGTCCTGTCACATTATGGTGTCATTAGGCATTCTTGAAGTAGCTCAGTAGTTGCCAGTGTCCTTTTATAGCAGGATATTACGTCCAACCTGCCCAACACCTGCAGTACCTGACATACCACCAGAAAGTTAGTCACTAGTCCAGATCTGTCCAGTGTTTGTGAAGCCTTGTTTAGGGGGGACATGTCTCTTCTAAACTGGGCTGTCTCTTTATTGAACATTCAGGCCAACCCAGCGGAGCAGTCCCATCTCCCTGTCGGGGCGGCTTCCAGCTGGAAGGGACTGAAACACAAGGAGGTAAACTTGACCCATACATAGCCAACCCCACTTCACCCATATACCAGCCTCCCCAACCCTAAATCTGAGAGGTGACTGACTTACAAGCGTACTAACTGTCCCGTCTTTACAGACACCAGTCTTCAGCCTGACCTATGCAGAAATACGTGTGTTGTCTCAGTATGTTTCGTGGTATGAATTTACTTTCAAACGGGTGTTCTGACCGAAGGTCGAGCTCTTTGATTTCGGTGGAGGTAGCCATGATTTCCATAAATGGAGCTGGGGAAAATTTGTGGCACAAATATACAAACAGGAACACTTTAGACATGATAAAGTACAACCTCTTGGTGGCCCAGTCACTTTTTGACACAACCACACATTTTCCTGCCGCTTCTGTCTGACCTTCTCTCCTTTTTTGTTTCTCTTATTGTGAAAGCGAGCGGTCACTTTGTCACTTGTCTTTGCACTCAGTTAGAAAGGCTTTCTCTGTGCAGCACACATTAACATGTTGTATCGCTACCTCTGGGGCGCTGTGGTTGAGTAGTACTCCATGGGCTAACGCTTGTGCTCCCTCTTCCTCCCCTTCCTCTTTTCTCCCAACCCCGTAACTAACCCTCTCCAGACACGAGAAGAGAGGAAGATGGAGGCTATCCTGCAAGCCTTTGCCCGCATGGAGAAGAGAGAGAAACGCAGGGAGCAGGCCCTGGAGCGAATCGGTAGTGTCAAGTCAGAGGTTGGGGGCCGCAGCGACATCAAGGAAGAGCCTCCAGCCACACCTGAGACAGCAGATTCCCCAGCTGTCATACAGGTGAGAGCACGGAGACACAAAAACCCTCTTGTGTGGTTGAAGCCGGGTCCCATTTTCAAAGTAGCTTGTGTTCTTCTAACCTTGGCTAAACTATGTATTCTTCCATGAATTGTTTATTTAATCAGACATTAAAAAAAAACATTGCATATGATTGACAACTGGCCAGATCAACAAAAATCAATGATCAGATTTTGATGAAATTAATTTACTTGCACTTTCAAACACAATTTGTGATTAGTAGGCAGAGGGACATGGGGCATGTTTAGCATTGCATTGTATTAATAAATATAAATATGCGACTATCTCTCTCATAGCCACTTCTGGAGGTGAAAGAGGAGCCAGGACTAAAGCCGGCAAAGGTCAAAGGCTCGAGAAACAGGAAAAGTTTCTCGAGAAACCGCACGCACATTGGCCAACAGCGCCGGCGAGCTCGCACCATCAGCGCTTGTTCTGACTTGCCCCCAGGCTCTCCAGCTGAGTCTGTGGAACCCCTGACCAATGAAGCCCCTGAAGGAGAAACCCCCAGCGCACCAGAACCGGAGGCCATCTCTTCCCAAGCACCAGACACCAGCCCTCCGCACAGCAGCTCACCTGCACCTGACAGAAACCGCACCGGGAGCAAGAACTTCAAAACTAAAAAGGTACAGTTATTGCTGCATGGGCAACAGCAACGTCACCATTACTGAGCAATTTTGTGGTTGTTGGACACCTATACTTGACTGTTTGGTATTTGTTTTGGGCTTAGTCTTATTTTATGGGTTTATAACCTTATTTTTTAAAATTGAGCTACTTGTAAACAAGGAGATTATTAATAGATCATTTATTTTGTCAAGTATACACATGTGATTGTCAGACAATTTGCTAAATCTTCTCAAACTCTTTTCAACAGCACTTTGTCAGTGAATGGGTGGGAGAGAAGCAGCAGGACCGTATTGCAGTGCGAACCCCAGAGCCGGCCCCAGAGAGACCACTGAGAATAAGCAGTGACCCTGAGGTGCTCGCCACACAGCTGAACGCTCTACCAGGTATGGCCTGCTCGCCGCAGGTTTACAGCACGCCCAAACACTACGTCCGCTTCTCGTCCCCATTCCTGGCGAACCGCAGCCCCACCACTCCTGGAGTCCCCACAGGAAGACGGCGATCCAGGGAACTGCCAGAAACGCCACCAACCACGGGCTCCTGCAAGAAGGTACGGAGTCCTGCTTTAGAAATGTTCCTATTTGGCTTTGAAACTCATAGAAAAATGTACATCTAGCCAGTTTTGGAAAGCCATGTGGATCAGAATTTGAAAAGATACATTTCTCCTTATTTTAACACTGCCTTAGAATTTCTTTCCACCGTGCTGTATATTCTTGTTTAGCTTTGTCTTTATGACTGGATCAGTCATTTCTTAAGTTTTCCAGTGTGCTAATCTCATTTGGTCGCCTGTAAAGTTGCCAATTGTAATGAAGAAAGAGCGACCAGTATCAAGAAGAGGGATAGGGCCTCCAGTATTTGGCTGCTGTTTTGTTGACATTTCTACTTGAGTTACTAAACCTCTTCTCTTTCTCACAGCGATGGTTGAAGCAGGCTCTAGAGGAGGAGGGCTCCACGAGCCCAGCCAGACGACCGAGCTTCTTCATGCCCAGTGAGGGCCCTCTCAGCCCCTCCATTAATGGAGACTCTGATAGTCCTCTACCCTACAATGGCACCTGCTCGCTACCTGGTAGGTCTTTTGTGAGAACTTCATAGCCAGCTCTAGGTCTGGTGCCACAAAATGAAACACATTTCAAACCAAAGACTGTAGCATTAATTTAATCAAAATTAGAAATGCAAAAATTGGAGATAAAATAGCAAGTCTTACAAAAGTCAGTATGCAAAAAGCACTTGGATAAAAACTCATTAAAAACAAACTTCTTTCAGAGTTGCCCACACCTTTGAAAAAGCGGCGGTTGAGTCCGTTAGATGCCTGTATGTCCGAGAGCTCGACACCCTACGGCTCTCCTTGTGCCACGCCCACCAGGGCAGACCAATCGGAGACACCTGCAACACCTGTCTTATTGGCTACCCCACCACGTCCCAGAACAGAGGAGTCAAGTACAGAGCCCTTGCCCAGCACCCCAACACAGACACTTAGTGCCCCTCAGGAGGTAAAGCTGTCTATATGAAAAAAAATCCCATGAACGTTGCAGCTGTGTGTACATGTGAACAGGAATGTTTAAGTGTGTTTTTGGTTTCACAGAGTGAATCTTCACTGGAGAGCTCACCAGAGGTCAGCCGGAAACCCAGTGTGCAAGAGGTGAGTAGCGTACACAGCAGGAAACATCGTTAAAAAAGAATTAGTGTTCAGTGAGTATTGGACACATTTGATCATGCTTGCAACTTGATTTGTATTTCTCATTTTCAGTTCATCAGTGGAGATAATAATTTGTGCTCCGTCTCATGATATGTTTAAATTTTGCAAATGACTGTTCTAGTCAATGTATTGAATTTGAGAAATTTGAAATTTCAGAAGTAGGTTAAATTTGGTTCTTTTGTCATGTGGACTGATTGTTAAGAGGGCAGTGACCTTACCCCCTGATCTTATTTTGGAGACATTGTAGGGTTTTACATGCATTTCCTTCATTAAGACTCCGTCCCTTCTTTCCTAGGCCGATCGCCCACCTTCGTTGGTCTCCTCTCCATGCATCAGGGCCCACAGCTCAGATGGACTCCCGACAGAAGCCAAGGTGTCTGTCCCAGAGAGTCCACAGCCTCCACCTGCGGAGTCTGTGGACTGCGGAGATGACAGGGCCGATGGTGGGGTTGTAGAAGGCAGTGTTGAGGCTTCCTCGTCTGCAGAAACATGTGCTTCCTCTTTTCCTGGCTGGATAAAAAGCCCAGATAGAGGCCCGACTGGACCAGCTGGCCTGAACTTCTCCCCAGTCAACTCAAACTTAAGGGACCTCACCCCCTCACACACCCTAGAGCCTCTGGCAGCTCCCTTCAGGTCTGAGGCTGCAGCTGGGACTGCAGCAGGGCCCACAGCAGGCACGGGGTCATTGGTTGGCTCTCAGGCACCCTTCAGCGAAGGCCAGGGGCAGCTCTTTTACACCTGCTCTGAGGAGGGAAGTTCACTCGGGTTCTCACGCTCACTGAACGGGGATGCCACCGGCGAGGTAGGAGGGTCAGCTCAGAACCCTCCACAGAAGAAAAAGGTAAATTTGCAGAGGCACTATAAATAACTTGTTGAAATGCCTTTCACTGCCATCATTTTTGAGCATTGCATATATATGTGTGTGTGTGTGTGTGTGTGTACGTATGTATGCATGTATCTGTATATGTACATATATGTATAAATGTGTATATGGAATTATTATTAATATTTTATGGTTGGCATTGTGAAAAATGGTCTGTGTAACTGTAAATAGTAGGATGATGCATCAAAGTAAAGTGTATATATCAAGATAGGATTATAAAAATAAGATAAAAGTTGAATCTCAGTTGCATTATTTGGCTTGCTAAATAGAAGAAAAAATTGGGATAAAAGTGAATTATATGCTGTGTACAAGAGCTGCAACGATTAGTTGATTAATCATCTGTTGATCAAAAGAAACTTAATCAGTAACTTTTTTTCTTGGTTGCATAAAAATTGAAGTCATTTTCTAAACAAAGATACTAAATGATGAAGTTAACGGGCTGTATACTTTGTCATATGTGTTAGTAAATTTAATAATATCAAACAATTTGAAGACGTGTAGAGTTTGAAGAGATAACAGGAAAATTCTACTTTTTTCCTGACGTTTCCTGACATTTCATAAACTTCACTACAATGTAAACAAAATTTCCGTGAGGGGAGAATCAATATGTGAGATGAATGAGAAAATGTTACAATCTTATTACACCACATAAAGTTATGTTCAGTAAATATGCCCGCTCTCATTAACAAGTGTACAGAAGCATCATTGTCCAGGCTTATGTTCTCTATCACATACTCTCTTGGCAATGTCGATTAGAAGACGATCTCGAGAGATGCATTGACTCACACTTATACTGCCCTTTATGTCGATTGTCCAAATGCTGCCCTCTAGGGGTTTGACGTAAGACTTGCCTTCTGTCCATAAATGACATCAAGTTTCTGCATCTTCCCAGGTTTCCCTGCTAGAATACAGGAAACGCCAACGAGAAGCTCGTCGCAGCGGCTCCAAGACGGAGTGCAGCTCTCCTGTTTCCACCGTGCCGCCTCTGACCGTGGACGCCTTCCCTGTTGCCCTAGAGACCACCAGTGAGCCTCCTCTACCCCCTACTCCCGCAGCTCTCTGCAACACCGCCATCGCCCCCACCACCACCACTATAAAGGACCCCCAAACAAATGAGGAGGCGGAGTCTGGTGGAGAGAAAGGAGAGAGGGAAGGAGGAGAAGGGCAGTGGTATGTGCTCTCAAAAGTACATTGAGTTTATGTCACATTAAGGACCATATATATTATCAAGTTGTTATCCAGGCCTATGTAATCTTTTTATATATACATTATTTGAGCGCTTTTGTTGAAGGAGAATACCTCTTTATACATCTAACTTATCTAGTTTATAGTAGTATATCCTGTATACTTAATGCGTCCCTACTGGAAATAAGATTGTAATGGTCCCGATATTTCCCTTCAGGACGTCGTCGACTTCTGTAGAGCAGGCCCGAGAACGGAGCTACCACAGAGCTCTGCTGCTCAGCAAAGATAAAGACACAGGTGTGAATAATGACACTGATTCCGACTCACCTGCATGAAGGGGTTTTTCCAGGCTTCCGTCATTCTTCCTTCTTTGTTATATTGTACTGTACTTTTCTTCTAGATGGTGAGACAGAGGGTGGCGATACACCTTCACTGAGAGATTGTCCTTCGCCAAGTCTTCAAAAGACCCCGACCCACACGGTGAGTATTCATTAGCCCCTGGCTTGTTGTTTGTTTAAAATTTATTTATGTACCAAAAGTTTGTTGTATTAGTGTTCCCTCCAGAACAAAAAAAAAAAATGAGGTAAAAAAAAAAAAGAAATTTCTGAATGCAACTTAACATTTTCAAATTATTTGTCCAACATCCAAAGATATCCAGTTTCCTATCATAGGAGACAAAGAAAAACAATCAAATATTTACATTTAAAAGAATGGAATCAGCGAATTCTTGGTGTTTTTTGCTTAAAAAATGAAGATTAGTCAGTTATCAAAAAAAGTTGCTGGTGTAATTTTCTGTGCTCAACTAAAAATGTCAACTCTAACTGCCTCTCATTTGTTTTGTTATTGTCTTTTATCTTTTTTATTGGTTGAAATAATGTTCTGTTTCTTGTGTCAAATTGTCTTAATATTTAATATTGATATTATACTTCATATTTGTAGTCATATTATGTGTCAGTCATCTGTTAAGCACTAACCTGCATGAAATTTGCTTTACAAACAACATTTTATTGATCGACATGATGGAGATCTGACTCATCTCAGCTGGTTATCAACAAGCGTCTGACTTTGCCTCTCTCCTCTCAGCCCTGCTCTCCCGGTCCTCTCGCCCAGCCTCCCGGTCGGTCAGCGAAGGAGGAAGACGGCGATGGTCAATCTCGGACGCCAAATCCAACAAGCCAGCCGCCGAGCAAGCCTGCAGGACTTAAGCCGGCTCCTCTGACCCCCACCAAGCTACATGCCACCCAATTGCCCTCCTCTCCGGTCCACTACCCTGGATCCTCACTCCTCCACTCTCCCAAGCCTCAGCCTCAGGGCTCGCCCTACCGCAGCCAGAGGGCACTGTTCTCTGCTCAGCCTCAAAACCAGCCGCAGCCCCAGGCTCAGACTGGCCCTGCTCCTTTCACCCAGTATAATTCACAGAGTGCTCCACCACCACCACCTCCTCCTCCACCAGCACCATCGACCTCCACAGCATATTTTCCCAGCCAGAGCCCCTCACCTGCTGGACCCTTCCCTGGGTTTAAACCTGCTGTCACGTCCCAATACCCTCCTGGTTCTCAGCCCCTGATGCAGACTCTTCCCCACAGCGTGCACTATCAGAGCTCAGCTGCTCCACCGCCGCCACCTCCTCCACCTCCGCACCCAATGCCTGGCCCCACCCTGCTGCACGTCAACCTGCAGCCTCCTCCCATCCAACAGCACCAGCTCATAATGACCACCGCCCCTCCTCCACCTCCTCCCCCACAGGGCCAGACCTCCCAACAGCAGCAGCAGCAGCAGCCTCCTAACGGCAGCACGCTGCTGTCACTCACCCCTCCTCCGCCGCCTCCACCTCCTCCCCCGGCACCATCAACCAACCCCCCGTTGCAGCCCCACCACTTTCAGAACTTAGGGGGGTTTCAGCCGGCATTGCTACACCCAGGCACCACTGCCAACCCTTCATTGCCCCAGTCTACGTACCCTCCACCCCTTCAGCAGACCGGACTGCCTCCACCTCCTCCTCCTCCTCCCCAACAGAGTCAACAAGGCCAGGCCCAGGCTGCCGCCTCCCAGATGCCTTCTGGGACTCGTGGAGCTCCTGCGTCATCGACGCCCTTCCACAACTCGGGGTACCTGAGCACAGGGTGGCACTGACCGCCCTCTCTGCTGTCGGCCCCCAGCAGCCCCTGAGAACTCAGCCTGAGAGGGGCATGTACAATAATCTGTAGATATGTTTTCTATGTACCTGAACACATGGCCAGTGGAAAAACAGCTGATTGCTGGGTAAAAGGGTACTTTTTAGGAAAAAAAACAACAAGGACAGAAAATTTTAGAAAAAGGACAGTGAAATAATCTTCACGACAAACTGTATAAAAATGAAGATGGACGATCTCCCCGGTGCTCATAGCCCTCTCTCTCTGGCCTCTTTTTGTTTTTATATATCCTTCCTGTGATAGAGAGGAAAAACTCTCTGTTCTGTGTCTTGTTTGGACTCCCGTTGTAAGACCCCGCACTTTGTTTATCAATGGACATTCCAGCCTATACCCCCCCTTTCCTCCTCCTCTTCCTCCTTTGTCAGTTATTCCTTTTACTTCCTCTTCTCTCTCGTCTGTTGTCGGCTCTCTACACCATTTATTTGTTTTAATCTAGTGGCTCATTATAGCAAAGAGAAAGCTTTTTGTATAGAGAAAAAAAACACAATTATTTTTTTTATTCCTCTGTCTAACAACAAATATCTGTTCACCGCTGCAGATTCAGAAAAGACCCATTTCTGGGAGCCTGCCTCACCGCCCTGGGAGGCTGCACTCGTGTGCGTGTGTGTTTGTGTGTGCGTGCGTGCGTGTGTGTGTGCGCGTGTGTATGTGTGTGTGACAGTGTATGAAGGTGTATGGCTGCTTAGAAGAGGAAAGTTTGTGTGTGTGTGTGTGTGTGTGTGTGTGTGTGAGAGAGAGAGTGTGTAACGAGTGCTTGTAGTCTTCTGAGGTAGACAGAAAGGTCTCGCCACAGGTAGGACATTAGCGGTTTATTTTTGAATATCAATGGTTATTTGTAGAAAGTGTAATTTAATGTATAGGTGTTTACTCCGGCTTTCACCAGGAACAGGTTGTAAATATTTGCTTCTTTTCTTTTCTATGCTTGTACAATTCGCTCCCATCCCATTTTGAATTATGGTTGTAAATATGAACGCTCTTCTTGGCAAAGCTGAATGTTTCTGTGACTGTAGCATTATTTTTATTTTATTTTTTCCCCCTCTGGACTCTTCAACTTTGTCTTTTTTATTATTTGTGTGTGTGAGTGTATGTTTGTGTGGAGGGGAGAGACTCACAGACACTGCACTGGTTGGCTATTTTCATGGTTCATTATAATAAATCACTGTAATGACAGTTTTATACCACTTGTGGTGACATGTGTCTCTGGGAAAATTTGTGCTTTTGTCTCCACTGCCAGCTTCTTTGACAAATAACCACTCGGCTTTCTGCCTTCAGGAGAGAAGACAGGAAACATCCAAGGCAAAAAGCTTGTTCAGGGCTGAATCTGTGGTCACAGCAAATTTGTCGTAGTAATCCAAACTACTCTTGTTTAATCTTTAGGACAGATGCACACGTCCATCCATAAATCCATAAAACAATAATCTGTGCAAAAAAAAAAGCCGAAAAATACCAGCACACTGCTATCTCCCAGTTGTTTTTGCTCACGGACATGACAGTACGAGGACGGAAGACCATTTGTGGTCGAAATGTTACGTCCATGTAGAATATTAGAAGAATTTGGAACGGGATCCCAGTCTGCAGATATTTCTTTCAGCATTTCTAGTTGTTATCTTCCCGAATTAATTGTAACGATCACCTTTTGGAAAGTTGGTTAATTGCATAAATAAATAGGGCAAGGATACATCAAAGTAAAGGGCATATAAACACGAACAGGAAAGAATAGGAGGAAGAATTTTAATTACATTGATGACGGTTGATACTGGAAAAACCTGAATTAGAAATATGTGAGGTACTCCAACGGTGTACATAACACAGTCAAGGTCGGAGCTTCAAATAACCACATTAAATCACCAACATTTGTCGGTTTCTGCTTCTCGGTTAAGAGGATTGTCTGATATTCTTTGTTTCATATCATTGCAAACTAAATATTTTTTTGGTTTTCAACTGTTGGTCAGACAAAAAAAAAAAATAAAAATTTGAAGACCAATAGAGTAATCAATAAAAAAAAAAAAAAAAAAATTTAGCCCCCACGTGTATATGACATTAGCATGTGACTCATTAGACACATGAGTCGCATTAGACATGTGACTCTAGGGATGGCAGTTTCTGGCAGGGAGCTAAATAATAACTTCAGCACACATTTACTCAGCTCACAGTACAGTTAAGAATGATGAAAGCTGCGCCTAGTCTGACAACATAGAGGTGAGCTTGATCGACTGAGTCCGTAATGTCCTAAAATGGCCGCCCTAAAGAGGAGACAGCGTGTACGGTGTGATTTAGGAGACAACGTGGCCTTTCCTCAGGCTAAACTCCTCTGCTTGACTAGTGGTTCTGATCTAAGAATAGCAAAGTCGTCTGTTCCTCCATCCAGTTTGTGTGTAATGAGTGTTACAGCCTCACGAGGCCACTAGAAGGGCTTTAAACTCTTAGCCCACTGAAAACAAAATTACTGCTCGATAACTCGTAACCTCATCCAACAAAGATACTATAACATAATTTGTCCTGTTACAGGTGTAAAGCCCCCTGTGGGCCCCCGGGATTCATGTGATTCACGCCCTTGATCCAGGAAGCCCGTGTGCATTTCCACCTTGGCCGGCGCTGGTGAATCCACTGGGTCCTTGGTGATTATGATGCCACTCCTGCCCTTCACTGTGTTTTTATAACAAGGACAGGCATCGCAACCAACGCTCACCATGTCAAGTATTTCTCTCATTTGTCAAGAGTTGCTCTGCCTCCAGGCTGCTCTTGAATTATTTTCCAAAACAGAATAATTAGGGGGCACATTTTCCTAGTAAGTTTAAAGTCTGAGTCGTGAACAGTTCGACAGAAGCAGCACATTGCTAAGAAAATCTGGGGTTTGCTACTTTTTTTATTACCACTCACATGATGTATTGCAGTGTGAAACGTACATATTTCCTTTCATTCCTATTTGCTCATCTGGACAGATCCATACAGAAAAGGTTCAACATTTTTGTTTTCGTCTGGTCTGGAGTTAGGAACAAAAAAAAAATACTACCTAGACCTTTGGGATCAGGATTGTGACTTGATGATAGAGCAGGAAGGTACAAAGAGTTCTTGTTATCTTTTCAGAGTAATGTTGTGTGTTTTAACTTGGTGCGACAAACACTCAGGACTCCTTCAGCTGAAACGTGGTAACGCCTAAAGTTAGAGATAGTGTCAAGAGGAGGCACGTTCACAAGGATAAAGTTGCTGTGTGACCCTCAAATCTATCCTACTTTATTTTAAAAGGAATAGTTAAACAGTTTGTGAAATACACATTAGCTTCCTGGTGGTGATATAGATTAAAAGCTTGATACAACTCTCTTATCTGTTCTTTATATCATTACACCTAATTTTGTCACCCATCAGATTTTGTTACTTGTTTGGCAATTTCAGCTTAATTGCCGCTGAAGTATTTTTTTTTTTTTTTTTTAATCATAATTTGTTGGATACTTTATTTTTGATAGCTGTTACCAAACAATTTGCCACCATACTATTCAGTTAGGGTCACAAGTTTCAGTAGCTGCGATTTAGGTGTAGGTTCTCTGATACTCTCATTGAATATCTGAATAGGGTCACAATTTTTTTTGTGAACAGCCATCAAAATGTGTGACTGTCTGTAAATACTATGGAGCGACCATTTTGCCAGTAGGCCTACCCATCAAAATAATGTATACTATAATGTGTACTATAATGTGACAGTCTCTGCACCAAGTTAAATTTAAGACTTTTTAATACCACACTAAATGCAATTTAATATGGTCACACTGACCAAAGTATGAAATGTATCCATGAAACCATTTGGGATGATATGGCCTATCAAGCAAGTGCACGAATTTATTGACATATCGCATTTGTTGCTATGTCCCAGCGGTATGTAATAATGATTCATCATAATGTAATTAATTAATAATTAAACAGGACCAGGACCTTTGATAAGCAGCAGAAAGTGGAAGGAAGGATTAACCACTTAGAAAATAACCTATTTATTTGAGGCCCACATATGAATTTTTACGTAACATCAGAGGTCTGGAGCAATGATATTGAACATTTTCCAGATAGTTTTGGCTAAAATCACATACAAAAACATTTCGTAAGCAGCGTTGCTGCCCACAGCAGGGTAGAGGAAATGTTTAAGACATTTGTGAATCAAATTCAAGACGTTTTAATACGTTTAACGACCCTTTTTTTTTTTTTTTTTGAGGAAGATGAAGTCAATGCTTTTGTATTCTTGTCAAGATCGGTAGATTTCCTGCCGTGTGATATCAAGGTCAAAGAATCCGATGGGTTACCGAATAGCTAACACCTGTTAGCTTAGATTAGCACAAAGACCAGAGAGCCTAGCACCCGCCACCAGCCCTGAAACTCACTAATTAACGAGTTATGTCTCGTTTGGTTAAACCGCAGAAAAAAACCGAAGTGTAAAAACGACACTTCGCCATTTTACGGGTGATTATTGGCTTGACTATTTCTCGTACACAACAAGTAGCAACTTGGCTAAATTCTGGTTGCCTGGCAACTGCTCAGCCAAGTCGTAGCCCGACACGTAAGAGGGCTTAACGGTCGTTTTTACACTTTTCCTTTTTTGTTTTTGTAGTGGTTAAACAAACTAGATATGTTAATTTATGAGCGTTAGAGCTGTCGGTATGTGTATTTATTTATTTGTTTGTTTCTTTGTAATTTGACAAAGTCAAGGTTAGCTGTTCCCTGCCTTTTTGATAGTTTAGGATAAGCTAACCGGCCTATAGTTAACTTATTTAACTGACATAAATAGGAGTGATTTCTTCCCATCTAGCTAATTAATTCTGCCAGGAAGCAAATGAGGGAGCTTACGAAAATGTCAAGTTTTTGCTTTTAAGGGGTCGATTTATTTTGTATTAACAGTTTCAGTGTAAGTGAGACTCAACTCTTTATGTTTGTTGTTAGTCTTTTAGCTATGAGACGGTGAAAAATGATAGAAAACAAAAAGATGCAACAGTACAGGAGTGAGACCTTTTCAGCCACATGTCCAGTTTAGCTTTTCTTATGCCCTTTTAGTAGTCCACAATACTGTCAGATTACAAGATAGGGTATGGCACACAATAATGATGGACCAATTTCAAAATGTACATTTCAAAGTCAAGACAAAGTACAGGGACATAATCAACATAGCTGTACACAGATTATAGACTTGATACAATTGATGTTTTCTCCTATTTAGTGCACTTTTATTTTTACTTTTTTTGCAAAGTTATCACCGGCAAAACCTCTAATTACTACCGCTTGATTCTATCACATCAAACATTAAATGATAACAAAACATTACTGTTCTTTAAGTTGTTTTTTTTTTTGTTGTTTTTTTTTTTTAATCCAGCCTAGAAATTGTCTTTGCTGACACCACTGTCCTTTTTAAATGGAAGGTCAAACAATGTTAAAGCCAGACTCCAGGGAGTTTGTTGACTTGATAAGAGCAAGTTAAGTCCGTTAAGTCCTTATTTGTGTCGGTCAAAGTCTGGCTAATTTGGTTTGATTTAATTCAATTTGAGCGGCTGCCACTCCATGGTGTTTGTCCAGCGAGTGTCCTGTAGGTGATTTACCACATGAAGAGTCTTTCTGATATTTTTTATTTATTTTTATTTTTTTTCACTCTTCCCACCCCTAGCTGAACCTGTGCACTGGCAGCCTTCCCCACATCCACATGGAGAACATTTCAGTTGGAACAGCTTGGGCAGGATGATGCAGTCACATACCAACACAGGTAAGCTCAGAGAAAGTCTTTTTGAGAATTCATCCTGCAAAAATAAGCAGTTTAAGATGACTGAGAAGGCTATTTTACAGGGGGAGCTTTCAGCGGGGACATCCTGGTCCCCTCCACAAGGTTGTGTGGCCTCTTCCAGACCACCTCCTCTTCCTCTTCCCTTTTGATCTGTTCACACATCAGCTCTGCATCCCAGCCACAAGCTGGACCAGGAGAGGGGAGCTGGATCCTGAAGTAACATCATGTCTAGGCAGCAAAACCTGCAGGCGATAAGGAAAATAATGTAGAATCTCCATGAATTAATGTAGTTAAGAATTGTGGAACAGTTATTCCCCCTGGGCTGCACTTCATCTAATTGACCAAGCGTAGTAAATACCCTGGAACATCTTTGCTTTCCATTTTTTTTCATTCTTTTAATGTTTTTTATGCTGTTCATTTAAAAATTTCTCTAGAAAGTTAAGAGTAGGTGGGAGCCCCGTGGAGCATTTATTATACAAATAAACTCAAGCTTTCAAAAACAATCGCACTCTTGCAGAAAATGTTGGCTCTCAGATGTCTCTCTGTTCTTTTCATCAGTAGATACAGATTCATTAATACAGCATCGGCTAAATCAACTAAGCTACATTAACCTATTCATATTCACATATGGAAAGCAATTATTACGCATTATTGTACTGTTAGTTATTTTAAATATCTATTAATTAACAAGTTGATACCTGTAAAATAGTAAAGTTAAACATAAAAATTGACAAGAAATTACACGATGATAATTATCTGATAATTATGATTACTACTGTTTTAATAATATAATTTTGATTGTATTTATTATTACTGATTGCTTCAGGAACATTTTCCAGTAAATTTGTTTGTTTTTGCCCTCGGGAAGGAATTTAAAATAAGTGTCGGTCAAACTAATGCTGTGCAACCAACTTTTGTTCAAACGCGTGTAACTTTATTTTAAAAGATGGTAGCGATCCCAAAGTTTCCAGAGTTATCAAAAACTTTAGCAGTTTACATTCCCAGACAAATTGAACATGACTGGGTTTTCAAGGCTGATTCTGACATTTTGCTTTTTACTCAACATATCTACCCTTTTCATTTTCTAGCAAAAAATAATAAATTTCAATTACATAGGAGAGGGAATTAGTATGTCTCCACCAGGTTCATATTCCTGGGAGAGTGGAGAATGGGTTGTAATAGCATTGAAATCATCATATAACAACATAAATATGACTGAGATATAATTGAACAGTCATACAGTATGGAATTAAATGATGTTTTTTCAACCTTAAATCTACTTAAGGGGAAATAAAATGGTAAAACTAGATGTCAATGGGGTTTAAATGGGCTGAAGAACTTAAAGGTCATCATTGTTATAACTTGTGGTGATGGTAGCACTAGTACTATCAAACAATGAAAAGCAGCTACTGTGGGCAATTACTGGCAACTACAGGATGGTGGCACATTGAATTTCACTACATTTCCTGAGATTCCCCTTAAGTCAATTGCTTTAAAGGCTCCATCATTAGGTGAACTGACTTAGAGTGAGTGGAAAATGAAGTCTGACTCAGTAATGTTAGTTACACAGAAGTATCATTGTTTTTTAATGGTTAAACTCTTAACAACTAGGATTTTTTTTTTTCCAAACTTTAACTTTGATTGTCGCTCAATTTACGAAGAGGATAACATTTGTTGTAATGTGAAAAAAAAACAAACAAACTGTGATTAATGGTAACATCAAATTAAAGATAAAGATCGATGTCGGTGATTTCGCACCTTTGCAGCCTTACCTGTGTGTGTGACTGCTTTACTCATAGCAGAAGTTATATGGCATTATTACCGCTCTCTGTGGGGGGAAAAACAGAGAATCCAGTTCAGTATGGATAAAGTAGCTTTCACATTTATAACCAGCAGGTGGCAGTGTTACATAAAACTAACAGTTCTCTCCTCTAGAGCGACTACAGCTGCAGAATTAAAACACCCCTCTGATGTTTTTTGGGGGGGGGGTTTTGTTGCTGTTTTTTTTTTAAAACCTGGACAGGTTTCACTATCCATCCTCTTGAGTGACAAGATAAGAAAAACATCGCATTTAAACTTCAACTGCTGTTTGATGAATCCCGCATTTTCACTTTCGGCCTTATATTTCATGTACATCCGCCTCTTGTTCTCTCTCCTCCTCATCCTCGGCTCATTATCCGTCTCTCTCGTCCCCTCTGTCTTGTCCCCCCTCTCCGGTCTCTCGGTTGATAATGGCTTCTTCCTCCCAGTCGCTCTGCTTATACGTGCTAACAGGCGACTGTGTCCTGGCTGATACACTGGCTGTGATTCATTTAGACAGGCTGGCAGCAAGCTGTGTAAACAGCCATTAGTAATTCATGACTCAGTCCAGCATCCCCAGACTTCAATTAACCCTTGCTGTTGGTGCATTCTTCCCCTCAGTCCCCCATCATTCTCTCTCTTCTCTCATTGCATTTTATCTCCGTCCTCCTTCATCTGTATTCTCCCAGCCCTTCCTGCCTCTTCGCTGTTTAAATCATTCTCTTTGGGTCCGAGTGCAGTTGTCATCTCGTCCAGTCAAAAAAAAGAAAAAAAAGAAAAATCTCATTGGTAACAGAAGCAAGCGAAAGCAGCCGAACAGGTGGTGTATAACATCCATCTTATGTATGCAAATGAATAACTTGCGCATGTGAAATTATGCAAGGAAAAAAGGGTTGTTTTTAATTTCAAGCTGCTGGTGGGATGTGCGGTATGGCAGCAGGAATCCGATGGTGTCTTTGATGTGTACTGTCTCATTATTGTATTGAGCTTGAATGGAAAAGCCAATTAAGCGCCACAGTGTGGAATAAAATCAAGGCAGGACCAGCTCCATATTCAAACACAGAGCAGACACGTGGACCAGCGTTCCGATTGATCTGCTAATAGATTTATTGGCACTTGGTTTTATTTTGTTTTGAAAATAGCCTGTATCTCCTTTCAGGTGTAATAGCACTGCAGCTTTTATTTATTTATTTATTTTTGTGTACCAAACTGTCGGTGTTAAATAACCTCCACAAATGACCACGAATTGGGTTCGGAAAAGCAATAAACTGATATTACTCTTTTGGTGTTTCTATATTGAAACAGCAACGTATCTGGTGAAGAATGTGTTATGACTGGTCGAGGACTTGCCTGATTTTACTTCAGATTTAAGAGCTGAAAAGATTAAGGTGGGTAATCAGTTAGTCCGGTGTGTTTTTAGATGGCTGAAGACGTAAAATTCTCCAGTATTTCACAGAGATAGGCGAAAAGTCAGAAAAAATAAACATAATTTATGCAGCAGTAATATGTTATTACTGCCTATTTCCTACACTCCCTCAGATTGATGTCAATCAAAAGGAAATTCATCCACAACAATTTTGATAATTGATTCACTGCTTTGTGTAGTTTTATCGTAATTTCTCAGTAATTTTTCGATTGTCTCTCGGCTCCCTGTGGACACTTGAATGTAAGGATTTGCAGCGTTTGCCAATCATAACCTCTTTGGGGGTTTTGACCGCTGTTCCAGCAAAAAACAGTGGTCAGTAGTAGTCCCACCTCTGCTACACTGCATGGGCAAAATTACGTAGACACCTTAACATCATACCCATATGTGAATGTAATATCTTGTTCCAAAAATGCAAGGGAATGTTGATTTTTAAACTTGGCAGCAGGCATTTGATCCCACTCAGGGAAGGTCAAGTTGGGAAAAGCATTTCTTTAGGGATTTGGCCTTGTGAACGGGGTCATTGTCATGCTGAAAGAGAAAAGGACCTTCCCCAAACTGTCTCCTTAAAGTTGGAAGCACACTATTGTCTAAAATACCATCGAATGCTCTAGTTTTAAGATTTCTTTGGTTCATATATAATATGGCCCCCTAGCTACGACCATGACAAACAGCCCCAGACTAAAAGTGGACGTGTGCTTTTCTTACTGTCTCCCAGCAGCTCCTCAGACATCAGACTGTCCTGGCGGTTTCCCAGGACAAAGGCCAGGAAAGAGAGGATGAGCGCGTCCATGATGCCCATGATGGCCAGGATGTAGGCCCAACGCACCGAGCAGGCGCCCAGCGTGTACTTGTCCGTCTGCTCGCCACACATCCGCTTCACCTCGTCGCTGTCCCAGCCGTCTGGGTAGATCATGCAACCGAGGATCAGACACGTACCTGGATCAGGAGGAGAGAAAAAAATAGGTTAGTGTCTGTAGGGGGCTCATTTGGCTACCGAGGGAGGACCTCGTGTTGGAATTGGGACACTGTGTAAACCTAAAAGCACATCACTGTTTATAAAAGGTGCACAAGATATGAAGTGTACAGTGCTCAGTGTAATAACATTATGCAGGGAGGTGGTGGAGTTTCAGTTATAGTTTAAGCCCGAAGTATAGTTAATAGAATGCAAATTAATCGAGGAGCCAAAAAATTTAAAATTAGTTACCAGTTTTATTGTTGTGGCTGTAATACATTACATTATTTAAATTACAATAAATTAATTATTGCAGTTTGATTCATGGTGATTCAGGTTATGGTTTACCCCATGTCACTGGGTGCAAATAGACACATGAAAGGATATAGACTGTACTAATGCTCTCTCTATTTACCCCATAGAGTACCTCAGCAGTTGCTAGGGGGGTACGTGGAAATTACTAAACTATACTCAACTAACTCAATTTAAAATAAAAATTGGGGTTTGATTTAAAAAAATATATATATATTTGTGTTAAGGAGGAAAACAGACCGCCGAACAGGATTTCAAATTGGAGTCATGCTAGCCACTTAGCAAGTGAGCAGAAAAGTTGAAACAGTGAAAAGTAATGAATAAACTGTTGAAACAGTTAGCTAAAAGTTATGGATAAATGATTGAAATTTTCAGCTGCCGCTCCAAGTTGTAGTAGTATGGGTGCGACCTATATATTGACAGTTAATTTGTATTAAAAATGATTGTAACATTATCCACTCATACAAATAACAGAAGAAAATACCACCCTGTTTATAATCCATAACATATTTGGAACATGACAGTGTGACAATATGAGCTTATCTGACACAGCTGTGGGGATATGTCAGACTAAAAGGGCTGGGAACCACTGCTCTATGAGAGCAAGAAGAAAAGATAGGGTAGATATTAGAGCTTTCAGAAAAGAGAGAGAGAGAAAAAGGACAGGAGGTGACAGGAGTACAGAGACAGGACAGAGAGGTGAAGACGACGGCAGAAAGACAGAATATGTTACCACATGTCACCGTACCATGTGGTGAGTCGCGCTGCCTTCATTAGCCGTCTGCTACGTGGCTGACAATGACAGACTGGGCTGCCAGAGAACAGAGTCATCTAACAACACTTCTGCTGCCAGTGGGGAGCTGTTGTCACATTCACACACTCGCCCACACTCACACACGGTCAGTCGAGGCAATCAAATCATCTGTGGTTCTGAGAGGTCTGTATTTATTTGTTGACAGTGTTCCTAAGTCGGATTGTAAGAGGTTTTGTGTGTCAGTGCTTTTGTTGTTTTTCTGCCTTTGTGCCGGCCAATTTGAGTTTTAGATAATGAGAGTGAAGATGTTTTTGAAAAGGGAGGATGCATTGGATATTTGACAGTTGAGGCTTAGGATCAATGATAAAGTTAGGTTTTGGCTAAGCTTAAAGGGGCACTCCACCAATTTTACACATGATATCTGATATCTGTAGCTTTGAAGGGAGCTTTCCAAAGTCTGAGAAAATAACCCTGACGACAAATTTGTAACAGAAAGCCTGCACGGAGTCTGAAAGAAGTGACCATTCACCCACCAGGGAGGGTTTATGGGAATTGTAGGATCCATGATTTGGGGACACTTTTTTTAATTTTGGGATCAGTCCCTCGCTTGACCCATGCGAGGGACTGATGTGATGACTGACGACTTTGATGTGCTTTAAAAACATGGAGTCTTGAATCCGAATATTTAACTCAGTGTAAACATCATATAGCTTCAATAAAGAGTAGGAACAAGCTTACACATAATATATTGTAGGCTTATATGATATAGCCAGACAGTGTGAACTATGAGGATTTTAACAATGTTAAAACTAGGGAAATTGGGAAAATTGTATGTTAAGTGGTTAATATGGTAATTAATTTATGATCATTTTATTGTATCATTGTGTAGTGTATTTTAAAGGCCAATCTAGGGATTGATTTTGGTTATACACTCACCGAGCACTTTATGAAGAACACCTGTGCACCTGAATATTCGTGCGGTTATCCAATCATCCAATCATGCGGCAGCAATGCAATCCATAAAATCACGCAGATACAGGTCATGATCTTCAGTTAATATTCACATCAAACAACAGAACGGAGAAAAAATGCGTTCGCATCGACTTTGACTGTGGCACGGTTGTTGGTGCCTGAGGGGCTGGTTTGAGTAATTCTGAAACTGACACCAGCGGCACGACCTCAGACTTTGCTAATTTAATTTTGTACCCTGAAAAAGTGCCAAATGTTGAAATGGCTTGGGTCAGGCAGGGAATACAGGTTTGTGGTCTCAATTAAATTATCGACACGTCATCTGTGTAAAGAGTAATTTTATACTCCCTCTCCCCACCGAGAACACCAGATATTAGAGCGTGCTGCCTTATTGCCTGGGCCAGTGGCTCAATAGCAACATCGAAGAGCAACGGGGTAAGCGGGTCGCCCTGTCTGTTCCCACGGTGAAGGGGGAAAGTTGATAAATCTCATCCCATTAGCCAGAACTGCTGCCGTTGGAGTATTGTAAAGAACCCTGACCCAACTGACAAAGTTATCGCCCAGGTCAAATTTCTCCAGAAATTTCTTTGGTTGTTTGTCAAACAAATAAGACCACTTGAGCCGGTCAAATGCCTTCTCTGCAAAACGTTGTGCACACCTCTCCACCATCACGTGACTCCCTTTGTGGTCTTTCTGCATCTATTTTTAAACGTTTCATGTCTCTTTGTGATTGTTTTACATTTCATTATGGTAATTTTGTCCCAAGTCAAACTTGTTTTGTGTCTCTGTGTGGTCATTTTGTGTGACTTTGTACTCCTTTTGCATCTCTTTGTACTTGTTCAGCATCCATATTTACTTGTTTTGTGTGTCTTTGTGGTGATTTTGTGTCTCTTTGTATTAATTTGTTCCCGGTATGCTCATTCAATACAAGCGTGAGTGTGCGTGTGTGTGTGTGTTTGTGTGCGTGTGTGTGTATCAGGTTAGCACACTAATGTGAGCTGCCAGCGACTAAGCAGATGGATAATTTCCGGAAATGTCAAAGACTCGTGGCCCTCCCTCCCTTCCCCTCCCATTCAGTTTGTCATCTTACCCTCCTCTCCCTTTTGCTCTCTTTGTGGCCACTATAATAACACAAAATAGAGAGGGTGCTACAGTAGTGAGGCAGAGACTTTTGCATACAGTCTATGATAGATCAACAGGGACATCAAAGTCTCGCTGAACAGGAAGAAGAGGGCTTTCATGGCAGAGTACACTGACGATGCCAGGACAGAAATCCATAATGAGCTGAGGAAGGCTAAACACTGTTATGAGAACAGGATTGAGGGGAAGTTGCAGCAGAACAATCTGACAGAGATGTGGGGGGAGTGAGGAGCCTTACTGGCATGAAAATGTCAAAGGGAGCAGTAGAGGGGACAAAGAGACACGCTGAAGAGTTACACCAGTTTTTCAATAGGTTTGACTCACCAACACCCAACTTCTCTAATGTCCCTGACTCACACATTGGCTACCTCCTCCTCCGCATGCCTCCCTTTTGGTACCACAAGAGTGAGGCATGGCAGTCACTGCCCGTCTCCTCTCCCTGTCTCCCCACCACCCATCCCTCGCCTTACCAACTGTCCCTCCTGTTCCCATTCCCCCTCTCCCCTCTGTCCCTCTCCCCTGACCCGTATCCCCCCTCCTCATCTCCCTATCTGCCCATTGCCCGCACCCAATCGGATATCCTCAACGTCCCCAGTCCAGGGGACAATCCCATACCCCACAATATTCCCAACCATCCCAGTCACCACAAACAGCCAGGTGAGACAGCAGATCAGCGATCTGACAAGATCCACCTGAGGGTGCTTAAGGTATGTGTGGATCAACTGGCTCAAAACGGTGCCCAAGATCTGGAATATCTTGGGCACCTTTTGCACCTCCAGCTGCAAAGTACCCTTGCTCTCAACGACTTCAGGCCCATGGCCTTAACGTCACGTGTCATAAAGACCCTTAAGGGCTGGTTCTACAGAACCTTAGGCCCCTGGTATGTGACAGCTTGGACCCACTGCAGTTTGTGTACCAGGCTGACATCGTTGTGGAGGATGCCGTCATCTACCTGCTTCACAGAGCTTGCACACACCTGGAGAAGCCATAAAGCACTGTGAAAATAATCTTCTTTGACTTTTCCAGTGCTTTGAAAAACGCCTGGCCACTCCAGCTCACTGAGAAGCTTTCTGTTATGCAGGTGGAGCAGGACCTAGTGGCCTGGTCCATGTTCAGCCACAGACCCATCCAGCCACGTGCCTCAAAGCGCTTAGGGGTCTCTTTCGTGAGATCAGGAATCAGACTCCACAACGCCACAGCACCCGGTACCTCCTTCCTCCAGTGACTAAGACTCACAACCACACAACACTCTCAGGTAAATGGTCAGCACCACAGATATTGGACAACACAAGAGCATTGCACATGTACAATGTGGCTCTCAGACTTTTGGACCCCACTGCACATACACACGTCTATAGCATTTTATTTTATTTTTACTTATTTCGAATGCACAGATACTTATTGAAATTTCTTTCTCTGATGTTAACTACATCCCCTTGTGCTGCTGAGTCAAATTGAATTTCCCCTGTGGGGGATCAATAAAGGCACATCTTATCTTATCTTGAGACAGAGGATGAGCAGACATGACATGGGTGTCTGGGCTCCCAGCTGTGCCCTCCCTCCCCTCTCATGTCTGTTTTTCCCTTAGTCATGAGATAAATCCTTCTCACAAATTGTACCAATAACAGTGGCAACAACCTACTGTAATAACAACCAGTATTGATGTAAAAGCGTTCTAATCCATATCCTGCGCCTACATTTCCCAGGAGGCAGCGAGTCTATTGATTTTCCGGCTGCCTTCCTGGGTTTGGAGATCAATTTTCGCAGAACAAAAGAAAAAAAAAAACAATTTAAAACAGCTGCAGACTGTTGTAAATACATTTCTTTATATTATTTTTATTAGACGCAACGTGTACCCTGTTCAATATGTATTTTTTTGACTCAGTGCTGTCTTTTGTTGCACAATGGAGAAAAAGTGCTCATCAGGCATGTATTTTTTATTTGTTATCCTCTATTTTTTCATCTGTTTTTGACACAGCTTTGATCCTTTTTTGTCAAATACTAACTTACAATAGTTTCATGTCATAATTTGAGTTCTTGACTCTTCTGATCTTTAGGAAATGGTTTTTCTTGAACACAAAACCCAACTTTAACCATGTCTTCCACGGCATATTAGTGTTGATTTCCTTTTTATTCATATTAGAGGATTTGGTACTGTGCACACACTCCTCTTCTGTGTAAACAACCTGCTCCTGCAGGCTTTTCAGCTGTAATATTAATAGAATGAGCTGAACTGCACGCCATCCTATTGGCAAATCTTAAATCTCCCGCAGAGTTTGAGTTGGAGAGAAATACAGGAGATCAAAGAGGCACTGGTTTGTCTTTGACTCTCATCTGAAAGCCTCAAGATGTCCAGTTCTGTGCTGAGGTGGTTCAGGCTTCAGCTTCCAGTAGTTGCAGGTTTGATGCCACAGAAGCCCAAATATGCAGTGCTCACCCTTTGCATAAAAGTATGAAAGAAATGTAATGTAAATCCAACTTATTCTCACTGACTGATCTCATTATCATCCTAACAGCTGCTATCTTCAATACCGAAACGATTCCTGCAAAAACACTTTTTTTTCCCCTGTTTTCAAAAAAGTACTGACTCTAATCTTTTAGCTTCAGCGGACATGTAATTTCTTTCCTTTTTTTCTTTCTTTTTCTTTTTTGCTGTTATCTGAAAAGCTGAAAAAGCTCAAACAAAAATCATTTCTATCCCCAAGACTGTCTCTAAAGTAGGCTCAGGACGATCTTTTATCTTTTGCAAAATTGTTTTGTTCATAGGCCTGAACAGAAATGTCGTATAGCTACTAACAATCGTACAAATGGCATGCAGCTATAGTATAGCATGCAGTAACAACAGGGGTAAGCCTGCAGGATCAGCCTCTTCATCTCCCGATAAATAAATTCCCCTCATCTCAACATTCCTTCAGCCTCATCTGCTACAGAGGGAAAGCAGCAGCCTGCACACAATCCCTTCCATAAATAATAAAAGATATTATGAAACCCTCAGACGAGGAATCCTGTCAGCTCATTTTGAGTCTTCAAATGAGTGATGCTTTCAAATCGCACAACCTAAAATATCAGGCCTACATTTAAATAGGCAGGAAACAGCGGCGTGATCCAAGTTTGTAACTTTCAACGCTTCAAATGATTTAAGTCGACTGAAAAATCGAGCACACCGGCTGTTCAGAAATGTTTAAAACAGGCCGCTTAAGAGAAGGCTTCATTCAGGATGGTAGTACTCTTAACTCTGGAGGAGGTGGGTAGTAATGAGCTAAAGTTCACTGTGGACTCCTGAGAGCCACTCCCCACCGCAGAGGGAGGAGGAGGGCAATTAGTGAGCAGTGCTCTATCTCACCCTCTCATCTTTGGTAACTTGGGAGGCTTTATGCCGTGCACATTTCTTTCTTTGGTCAAGTCAGTGTTGAGGAGTGGAAATATTCTTGATTCCTAGGCAGTCATGGATTGGTTTGGTTTTGTTATTTTTTCATTAATAATTTTATGCTCTACTGTTTTTTGTTTTGTTTTTGTTTTGTGCTTTTTTTGCTTATAACAACTGAAATAAAGCTAAATTAAAGCACAAAAGCATGTTGAAATGGTTAGTGGATTCATTGATTAGTTCAGTGACACAATTTCGATAGTCGATTCGTCCTATAAAGAGTAATTTAATAGACTAGAAAGTAGTTGTTAACAGCCGGTTAAAAATCTGCTCTGTTACACCTGTAAACACACCCAGCAGTGATGTCACAGTTTACAACACACCCTGGTGCGAAGTTGCTCTTTAAACAATTTTATCATGTATAAATACCAACTAGTTTCTGGTTCAAGCTTCTCAAATCTGGGGATTTGCAGATTTATCTTTGTTTTAAATCTTTAATATAAAACGTAAATTTAATATCTTTGGTTTTTGGACTGTTTTTCCTTATGGTATTTTCAGACATTTTTAAGACAAATCAATTAAAAACCGAGTTTCCTCTGTAAAGAAAACTCATCAGAATGTGTAGTGAACAAGTAGCTCAGGTTTTAATGCTGTGGCCGATCGCTGTAGTGGCTTTAATTTTCTCTAGTGCACTTTTATTTCCTTTATTTAATTTGGCTCATTTCATTATTGCACTTGAAACTGAACTTCTATTTTCTATCATTTGTCTGTTTTAGTGTAATTTTATTCTATTTTGACTGACTTAATTTCCCTCTTTATACTATGTTAAAATGTTGTAATGCTTTTCTTTGCCTTATTTAAAGCCCTTAGAGAATCGCCTCTGTGTTCGAAAGCTGCTACACAAATAAATTTGACTTTACTTTCTCAAAATGCTGTTTTAGGAAGCCCTCCCAGTCTGCACAATTGCAATACTGTGTGTTTACGTTTGGATGTGAATGTGTGTGCTACTGGTGCCAGGTTGTTGGAGGTTTGGATCTTTTGTCTCCCATGGGTGCTTACTCATCATAGTCCTCCTGGCTTTACACATCCATAGCTGTGCTGAGGGAACTGATTAAGGAGGTAGGATGGTAGTAGCTCCACTCACTATATGATATCCTATGTCATTAAATAATCTTATTATTTATTGATACTCAAAGGGAATATATATATATAAATATATGTGTATGTGTGTGTGTGTATGTGTGTGTGTATGTATGTATGTGTATGTGTGTGTGAATGTGTGTGTGTGTGTGTGTGTGTGTATGAATGTGAATGTTTGTGTATGTGTATGTATATGTGTATGTATATGTGTATGTATGTATATGTGTATATATGTGTATATATATATATATATATATATATATATATATATGTGTATATATATGTGTGTGTGTGTGTGTGTGTGTGTGTGTGTGTGTGTGTGTGTGTGTATGTATATGTATGTATGTATATATAAAATGGAAAAATACACACACATATGCTCAGATAAGCTGAATACACTTCCTCTCTCTTTGAAGGTTTCCCAGCTGACAGCTGTTGGCAGCGACCCCAGGGACAATCAGAAGAGGAGGTCTCGTAATCTAGACTTCTCTGTCCAATCTCCACATTCTAATTTTCACACACACACACACACACACACACACACACAAAACAAGCCACTCACTATGGCGCATCTCACAGGCCCAGCTGTAGCTGTCTACTTTGTGCGATTCATGTTCCTTTAAATGTCACGGTTATTGAGAGAGTGTGGGTGCATGTGCAGGTGTGTTGGTGCTTGTTTTTGTGTGTATGTGCAAGTGTGGGTGGAGGGCTGGAGATACAGAGAGTGAAGCAGAGAGCTCATACTGTATGCACTGTGCATCAGCATCAAGGTGGACCATGGCAAATTATATTAATGGGAGTTAACTGGGGCAGAAACTGGCAGATGCAAGAAGGTATGAGGACAAAATACCTCCTCCCCTCTCTCTCTCCTCCCCCCTGCCCTGATCCCTTCTGCTCCACAGAGGACTGAGTGAGCATGTGTTTGTGTGTGTTTGTGTGTGAGCTGAAAGATAAAGCAGGGGAAAGGGAGAATGATTTGCAACACGAATCCTGCCGCATACCATCCTCATTAACACCTCTTGTATCAGGTCCACTGATTCACAGGGTTTGTCTGTGCTATCGACCGCTGGCACAGCAGATTAATGGGCTGTTGTGAAGTCGCAGCACTTCCAGGTTTTTATGTTTCACAGAGTCACACGTTGCATGATACATAAGATTTGAGAAAATTTCAAAATTAATATGGAATGGCATATTAATTGGCAGTTTCTTCTGTATTATATTTAAACAGCCAATGTGTATACCTTGTAGACATGACTTTTTTTACATTTATGTAGAGTAATCTCAGCTATGTAGCATGTATGTTAGCAGGATGATGCCCCAACACCGATGAATCCAGTATACAGACAACATAAACCACAAAAGTTTGAGTTCGTGACAGAACACTCAGCCCGTGAAAACCTACATTGTCAAGGATTTTTATGAAGATTGGCACGAGCAACTTGCTTCACTCGGCGCTTCATTCAACAAAGCGGGAGATGAAAGCATATGAGTTCTCGCATTACATAGGGATGGTACCAATGCCATGTGTGGAAAATGGGTTTGGCTATAGACGGACAATGAAAATTGTGCTATATAGTTACAGGGAAAACATCATCCATCCCTGTATGAGGACACATTACGTAAAGCACTGGAGCAAAAACACAACAATCAACAAAATTTATACACACAGAAATTTAATGAATTAAAAAATACATATTTATTTATTTAAATAACTTTCATAAAAAGAGAATGATATATAACTTTAATTTCTTAGGAACTTTGCTGGAAAGAACAATTACCAAATCACAGCGTCATTTCCAGGAAACGTCGTAGGAAAATAACAAGCAGATCATCAATGAAAAACATGAGAGCATCAACTTTCAACCTGAACTTTATAAGCAAAAGTGGACAAGAAGAAGTGCCCAGAAAAATGAATAATTGAACACACGCAACTGGGAAAACTCCACCTGCTGCTGATACGACCGAAAGCTTGAGAACCGACACTAAATGGACCATGGACAGTTGACGTTTCATTCGTAGTGTATGGCCCTATAATGAATGTACCAATCCATCAACAACACTGGCTATCGCTGCACGCAACGCACAGATACGAAGACGGGGAAAACAAGTAAGAGAGCATAAACAGATGCAGAAATATCGAATAACAAAATGTAACCGACATCACTTTAGCAAGGAGTTAAACTTCCCTGTTAACAGTGTAATCCTCACAGAGCTGTCCATCCACCGTGGTGCTGAAATCGTAACCAGTACATGTGGTGTGGTGGCTGTTTTCAGCTGCTGTCAGCTGTTTTCAGCCTCAGCAGTTCCCTGTGATTTAGACACTGACTGGGGTCACTCTGGGCCGGCCTTGTATGCGTGCCTTCCGCACAGGCCGAAACAGAAGACTGTTTGCAAATGACCTCTTTTCTTTCCCTCTTCACCCCCTATAACAACCAATGCCATGTTGCCGTTGTCACCGTGGATGAGGGGAGGAGAGGTGAGCGACATAAAGCAGAGGTGAAGAGAGTGAGGAGAAGAGGGGGAGAAAGAAAGAATAAAGGCAAGGGGACAGGAAATAAGGAACAAATAGTAGAAGGGAGGAGTGGTCAATGTATTCAGCTCAGGCTTAAAATAACGTCAGTGGCTGTGTGGTGTTTGTTTGTTTGTCTGGACGTGTAGCATGACAGGAGAACAATGAGGATGAGATTATTAGAAACATTGGATATCAGGAAAGAATCTGAAGGTCGGATATTAAAATGAGAAGACATGTATGTAGTATGTGTGCGTGCGTGCGTCATTCATGTGTCTAATTCAGGTGTGGACTGCAACGACAAGGCAGAGGCGAGAGCGGGAGTGAGCACTGGAGGAATGAGGCAGGAACAAGGGTTACAAGATTGGAATCCCAATGCACCTCGTTTGGGACATGGAGGGAATGAAAGTGACTGTTTAAAAATGCAGCGCCAGACAGACCACGCTCCCCCATCAGAGGATGGCACACAGACAGAGAAACCACACTTCAGAGACATATGGCAGACTCACTTTAGTCAAGCCAGGGCAAAAAAAACAAAACAAAAAAGCAAAAAGATGGTTAATCCACTCTTTATTTTACTTGCTAGGATACCCTTGACCATTGGGCCGTCCTGTGTCAAAAACAAGGTAGTTTGGGGATCGTCCCATGAGAAGAGAGTGCTATAAAATTGATTGAGGATCAGATTTACAATCTAATCATCTCTGAGAAGAGGGGAGCGCCGCACTCAGGTCTGTTTTCAGAGCAGGCCAAACACAAGTCTTAGTGTATTATTAGTGCTTTATCATTTCTCAAAGGAAAAACCGCTGACATTGGTTCAAGGTTATACACACTTTTATTTACACCTAATGTAATAGCAGAAACTCAGCAGATGTTAAGGGACAGCTCCCCAGCAAGAAGAAGACATGGGGATAAACAAAAGAATGAGAGACAAAAATGAGAAAGAGAAACAGCGTTGTTGTTGTTGTTGTTGTAGTATTGCAGTGTAGCGCTAATTAGACCTGGGATTATGAGAATGATAAGGAAAAATAAAAGATTAGACTCCCATTTCATTCTAACATAATCCCATTTAGCTGCTAAACTCACACACTTGGGCAACCGAGACCAGGATAAGTTCTGCTTTATTGTTCATATTTTTAAATGTGTTTTTCAAATAAAGGCTCTCACGTTTGACGTTACAAGAGAGAGGGCTTTCAGGATGGGGGCTAACTAACAAGTCTGGCAAACCTAACGTTATTGTGAACAGACCCAAATCCAATGAAGAGCCGCAAACGGTCAGTCAAACTGTATCGCAGCATCCAAGAGCAGCTTCCACACGGTGGGAAGATATTGCTCAGTGGAAGTGCTGTTGTGATACAGAGCCCATTCTAGACTTAAGCCGTAACTCTGCAAAGTATAATATGCTCCCTTAATAGTGTAGGTATTAAGTTCAGTTAGCCGGACATGCTAACCTATGAAGTTGTGTTTATTGCAGTGGCTGTTTTATCCATTTCTTACACTTTAGCTGTTGTGCTTTCAGTTTTAGAAAAAGGCTCAAAAATAAAAAAGACACCATCCTACAAACTCTTCAAATTAGAGCAGAGTAAAAAAAAAAAAAGAGTAGCATTGCTCTTACTACACCCCTAATGCACACCACCTCAACATGTGGAGAAGCCCAAAGCTTGACAGACCTGCCCTGCCTGCCTGCCTGGTTTCTTATGCGAAGCCATGACTGGACAGTTGCTGTTTAGAGGAGGGCAGACGGTGCTACTCCTTCACAGGAAATGTCAAATAATGTTAGTTAATGTAATGACAATGCCTCAAAGCCTCATAAGGTGATGACGGGAGAACAAAGCTTGCCCAAATTTGATGCTCACGAGTGTGTAAACAAATCAGGACTATTTTAAGATACCTCCGGGGGCTCTTTTTAAAACCCCTCGGCAAGGCAGCACCGCAGAAACGCATCTTTTCTTCTTTTAGTGATAATCTGCGTAAAAAGTTATTATGATAATCCTCCTGGGCGGAGGTATTGTTTTCCCTTCTCCAGATGCTTCCTCTCATACATGAGGCCCCCTGCTGCTTTACAGTACACGGGAGACATTTTCAGAAGTTGAATCCAAACACTGATTGTGCCTCTGATTTTGTTGCCCCTCTTGTTTGAAGTCAGTCCTACTTGGAACAGTCTTCTTCTTCTTCTGAGTTTCCAAACGAGCGTTAATCAAAGATTTCTACGGAGCACGAAACATGTTCGGGAGTGAGACGGAGTGAGAGGTCGCTCTCTACATCGAGGATCCAATCAGCACTTGGATGAGGGAGATGCTGCATCGCCATGGAGACGGGGCTGCCTGCTGTTGCTGCTCTAAGATATGTGGGTTTGTACGGATGAGTACGAGTGTCAAGGCTGCACCAACACCTCAGTGGCGTGGTGTTAAGGTGACAAAAAAAAAGCCTCTTGTTTTCTCCCTCCACCCTCTTCCTCTTTCATCTCTTCTGATGAATAAAGCCCTGCCATATGTCCCAACCCTGCGGAGCCGTCTGCCCGCTCATATGAGCAACATATCCTCACACATGAAGCAGATTTTGTTCTCTGTGAGTACAGGAGGACCCCGTTCTCCCCCCCACAAACCTATCAGAGCGGGAAGAGAGAGGGTGAGTTAAAACAAGTGTTCCCATTAATTAACAGCTTCCCCCGGTGAACCTGAGGAGTAGATCTGCCAAACAGGATCCACGCTGCATCCCAGACGGAAGGAAAGACATGTCGTGGGCCTTGTATGCTCGCTGTCAGTAAAGCCAAAATCCCCCTACAGTGAGAGTGTTTGCGTAGCTCAATATTGTGGCGGGAATGTGAGGTGAGAGGCCAGGAATAAAAGAGCAGCAACACATTTTGTTTACTCAGTTGGAAGGCGAGGAAAAGCCCAGATGGTCAGACTTGATTTATTTACAACCTTCGACCCAGTGAGTGTTGCATTCCTGATAATCCCAGGTACTGTATGTTACAAGTTTGATCAATCGTTGCTTCATCTAAGTGCTCTGTTTTCTCTTTGCTTCCTCAGATGTGGTGACAGTGTTCTTGAAGTGGTAGAGAAGTTTGGCAGTTCTTTTGAATCTTTAACAGTTGTCCTTATTTTCTCTCCAAAACCGTCTGCCTTTGAAGTCGGCCGAGGGGATTGCTCCACTCCGTTTCAGTAACTTCTAATGTTTCTCTGATCTGTGGTGATGGCAGAGAGTACATGTTCTCCTCTTTTTTTCTTCAAGCCCTCCCCTCCTCTTCTCCGTGTCCCCCTCTCTTTCTGCAGCACCGAGCACTAATGACTGATGATGTGAGGGGAGAAAATCCACCTGGCATGAAAAGAGAAATGCAAGCTGGTACGAATGGGGACAACGGAGGCTCTTAAACAATGCTGTCTCACCGATGGGTCAGTCAGTACAAGCTTGTGTTGACCGAGCAAGCTCACCACAAGGTCCATTTAGTAGAAGTTCTGGCTCTTCAAGCTATCGTTGTTTGTTCAACACCACGGAACTTTATTTTAACGTGTAGTGCAGATCCCAAAGTTTCCAAAGATGCCAAATACGTCAGGCAGTATTTGGGAAAAATGTGCTTAAAATTATGCAGAGCACATATAGAATATTTCCATTTGATGGACTGGTAAAACCATAAAAATCATGGATTGTGTCGGAAATCACTCTCTATCCATTTAACAATGCACTATAATCACCTTTTGCTATTTTATTTGAGTGAAATTTATCCACTGCATAGTGCCCTGAAAAAATCCTGCACTGGGATAAAAAAGTGGAGTCCATGGAAATGCAGTTTGTGTTGCATTTTATAGAGGCAAAAATTGCTGTTGCGTGACTCAGTGCTGACGCAAGGGGATTAATAAGTGTCCGAAATCTTAATATACTGCTCACTAGAAAGTATTTAGTGTCTAATATATAGAGAGTAGTGAATGAGTGAACGAGGGAGTGTTTTCAGACACAGCTACAGAGTCATGTTTGGGCTTGACAATTCATTCTCAACCTTGGAAACAGCAGGAGGATGTCATATAGTTGAAAGCTGCAGAACAAGCGAGTAAATGGACCCTGTCAACTGTAGTTTCCATGTATGTAATTTAAGTCCAATATTCAGTCTCCTTTTAGCTCTGTTTTTGGTCTCCACCAACTCCCGGCTCGTAAGTTGCTAAATGCTGCACTATGTTCGGTGAAGAGTGGGTTTTCAGAGCTTTTTCACTGAAACCAGCTGCCTCCTGTGGCCAAATCTACACTGATGAGAATGAACCAAAAACAGGAAACTTGTAGGCCATAGGACCAAAAGAGGGAGCTGAAAGATACTAAAATGCTCTGTAGAGCTGAGAGGAACTGCAGAGTTAGGTGATAATTGCCTGTGGGTTTCACACTCCATGTAGTCCCTTGATCCATTTTTAATAGAAAAATGTTGATTATAGCAGCTTTAAAGTTGCTCAAGGAGACATAAAAGGGGAAAATGGTTGTTAAGCTTCTGGAAATGTTGTCACTCCTGCACTGGTGTGAGAAGTAAAATCCTCATTTATGCTTCACAGCTGCATGGATGCTTCCCTGACCTGCGTCTTCGACCTGAAGAAAGCGGTTGGATCAGCCAAATCTGAGGACTTGAATCGCTGCTCGTTTCCATGGAGACACCCTGAACCACAACGGGGTGCATCAATTCCCAGAGTGCATCCTCTCCGTCTGCAGCTCCTGAAGAGCCCTGCCGATCCGGAGCAGCTCGCCTTGGCGATCTCTCGGAGAGGAACGATAGGATGCTCCCGGCGGCGGTAGCAGCAGCAGCCGTTTCCATGGCAACCGGCAAGCTCAGAGGGAGGAGGAGCATTAAGGGGCGGCTGAGGTGGCCGCGAACATCACCGAAACAACACACGTCCCCTCTCTATCTCCACACACACTACGCTCGCCTGTGTTCTCTGATCCGTGACCTTTGGCCAAAAATGGTGTCTGTTAACAAACACACCGCAGAGCAGAAGCACCTGTTAACCCACAAACACTCACAGACACACACACACTCACACCTGAGAAAACACTTCACTCAGAGCCTATAAGAGCCTCCTCTGAGTGCAGCGAGGAGTATTGTTCCTCTGCTATTTCCCAGGTGTAATCATAAGTTAGTCCACTGGGATGCAAGCACCCCCACAGATCACACTTCTTAACTCCCCCCACTAAGTTTATCAAACAACAGCCCTCGCTGCGCCGCTAGACGAGCTCTGAAGCCGTTTGATGTCCTCTTCAAGCTCAAACCTCATTTGTATTCTACTTATAGCCCCAGTTTTCACTAAGCTTTCTTTGATTCACTACCCCCGCCAACATGTTTTTCCAATGTTAACATTGTTAGTCATGTTTTCGCACACAGCATGGTGCACCTCCTCACTTGCAGCTCAATACCACTGTTATACTCGTTGATGGATGATCAGTGTAATTAGGCGTTTTTCTCAGGAAAAAAAAAAACAAAACAGCGGGGGTAGACTCCTTGTGGCTTTGCAAACGAAGGCCTGAATGGATTTCGGTTCAGTCGGTCCCATTCAGTCTCTGTGTGCAAGAGGTAATTTCAGCAGGAAAACATCAGGTAGACATTTACGACTCAGTAACAGCTGTCATGTTTCCATTCAGCCAACAGAAGGAAGCACTTAAATCTTCCACAGAGGCCACAGACAGTCCAGCAGAGTAATATTTTCTGGATGTCATGTCTGTATGATTGCTAAAAGGCTGCAGTCATCAAACATCTTCCTCATCCGATATGAGGTTATTGATGGATGAGAGGACGGGATGTGGAAATGAAATGGCCTGCTGAGAAAGCTATTTGTGGAGTAGCAGATCTAATGGATCGGAGTTTTGTTTTGGCTCTTTGGGGAGGAAATGTGTTTGCACTCTAGAACTGCAGAGATGACCAGAACAAGGGATTTGTAGGGCATAAATGGGGAAGACAGAGACAGCAAAGAGAGAAAGTATCATATAGAGATTGAACGCTGGGATGAAAAAGCAGTGTAGAAAGTAGACTAAATCCATGTCAAGTGCAAAGTTTTATCCAAGCGTTCCTCTGGAAATTTAGAGTGTTGGTGAGAATGGCAGAGGGGTGTGGTACAGTAACATCCAGCAGCACTGAGATAGAAAAGTGTGCTGACGGTATACCACTCTTGTTCTAGCACGTGTCGATTCTTAGCTGTACGTCACTGTTGTTTTTTTGTTTTTTTTTGTATGTTATTCATGTACGCTACTGTTTATTACGACATGCTGCTGCTGAGTGCAACTAAACAGCTTGTCATCCCTGTTTAACTGGCAGAATCCACCTTTTACCACCTTTAGTTGTTAGCTGAAGCCTTAATAATCAGTATATGAACATTTAATAAATGGCTTATAGCAAATGATGCTGTAGTTTTAAGCAGATATCAGTGTTTTATAATGTATTTGTCAAAACTTTAACTACTGTGACCATCAATAAGTACAGGCTCATGTATAAACAGAAGAATGAATGATAAAATAATTGTAACAGTACAGTTTTAATTCTATAAAATATGTTGTGGTCGGAGATATTACAAACACGACAAGCACTGTACATTAATAAATACTTTAAAATGTCCTTATATTTGAATACAATTGTATTATAGTCTGTTTAAAAACTATTCATTAGATTTTTATATACTGCTTTTAAATGCTAAATAAGGGAGTTAAAATAAAGTGTTGCCGAATCGACATATGCAACTAGAACAACAGTGGTATTTCAGCCACTTTTCCATCCCGGCATCACTTATAATGTCTGCTAAAATGGGAAAGTTATGACTTCCTACCGTCATCAGAAAAGAGAGTTTACGGCAGTTTTTTAGACTTGAAAATTGGGCAGTGAGGTGCAACCTCCACCGAAGTGTATTTGCTATAAATCAAGGAGCACCGAGCATCATTCACCCCCAAACAATGACAGCCAGGTGTCATAACAGGCCTCTCAGAGAGTCTGATATATGAGGAGGACTTGAGCCTGTGCGTCAGTCTCCTCGACACCAGCAGTAACCAACACCGATCATTTATTAACTCAAACACTCGCACACTGAAATGAACATCAGTCAAACGTGCACGCACGGACACACACAGGCTCATCCGAGGCAGATAGTTCCAAACGGGTCATCATGTCCTTGTCCTGCTGCCTCACTCAGGAGGAGGAGAATAAATTAACCCGACTGTCTTCTCCATCCCGGCCTACTGATCAAGAAGATAAACCCCTGATGGGAAATCTATAAAGCCTGCCCCTCCTCGGGGCTCGCAGACATGCGAAAGCTAATGGCAGGGGAAGAGACGTGTTGACAACAGTTAGGCTACGGCTACAAAGTCTAATGGATCAAACAGAAGCTTGATATAGCTGCTGTCTGCTGGTCATTCATTTGTTTAAAAAAAAAAAAAAAAAAAAGAAGGCTCCAGTGTCAAGTGTGGAGGAGAAGAATCCTTTTTTATCCTCAGAAGTTTCTTTTGCACACTTAGTAACACACAAAGGAAAATAAAACACAAGACAGAAAGCAAAAACAACAGCATAGTGTTGACAGGATTGTCCCTTTTTCAAATGGAATAAAATGCCTGTTATTGTTGTTTCCCCCCCAGACACATTAGAAATTGGCTGACAATTCTTAGGTTCAATTTATATATATTCATATCCAACTTTGGTGCATTTATTCAAAGAGTATTATTCATACAAAACTTTTTGTTTTTTAGATGGTGATAGACTAAAAAGCTTCCATCTTGGAAATGCCATGCATGTCATCTTTCAAATTGAGTTTTGCAAACTATTTTTCCTGCCAACATGAAAATAGCTGAGAACAGCCCACAGACATGCTGGTGAATTCAAATGCAGTCAACAAAAATATGAATAATTTGAAAGGAATATATATTTTACGGAGTGTGCTCGTGCATAACCGTCTCTTGTTTGGTGGATTAACTGGATTAACCGGATTACCTGGTGAGCCCCGGGATGTCAAAGACCCACAGAGTGAGAAATATACAGTTGAATCAACTTTTCAGCATCTTGCCAAAATGAGTTTTTATAAAGTTGTTAAAAAATATCTTTGTTCACATTTCTAAGGACAACATAAGGTTCTGTCAAACTGCGAAATGTATTTGTTTCAGTGAACTGCGGATGGGTTACAGAACGGGTCTGCTGGGCCCAGTCCGGGAGTCCAAGGGGGCAGAGGTCCCTTAAATTAGAGGCTCTGTTTAAAGTGACTGTCAACAATGAGATCAAAAGATCTCAAAAGTTGTGAAAAAAAATCGAGTTATTTTTGCTCTATGACAGTGCAATCCATTAACAAAATAAACAAAAATTGGAGGCCTTATCTCGTAATTGTGAATAACTATCTCATTTCATAATGATGAGATCCTGATTTCGTCATTTCTTTTCCTCCACAGCCTGCAAACCCAAATGGGGTTGTTATTAATGGCATACAACTGATCTGTCAAGCATAAGTAAACACTTTTTTAACCATTAATAAAGCCATTAATTACAGTTTATAAAGCCTTTACAATTAGGTGCCTTATCAGAAAAAGCTTATGATTGGTCTTAAAGAACATGTGCATTGTGTGTGGTACTGGGGAAGTGGCAGAGTTACGTAATAAGTTCCCCGATTTGAGGGTTCTGGTAGGATCAGAGTTCACAATCTTGATAGTTTGGGGGGGGGGCATCTTTTTTCCAAGCCCCTGAGCAACACAGAACAGCTATTTAAGTAGGTTTGACTTCAGTATAGTTCTGCTTTAAGAAAATAAAACCTGCATCACAGGCATCCCTTCATGGCTCCCCTGTAACATTTTGTATAGTGGTCTATGGTCTAAGGACAAAGGCAGCCGGACTTCATCTTCAGCATACGCCGGAGTTTACGCGCAGTTGCTGACAGAAAACGACTGGGAGCGTTGGGGTGGGCTTGGGGCCTCTGCCCAGGGGCCCATGTAGTAGCTAGGTAGAGCTTCTCAATAGTACGCTCTTATGGTGTAATTGCCTGATATGGTGTCCTCTGTGTTGTCTTTTTCCCCATCATAGTAAAAGCGTTCATATAAACATGATGTCTTGTTGTTAATACGCCGCATCCCCACATTTTTTTTTTTTGGCAAAACACGGTACCCTCTCATCGCCCTCAGGGCTGAGATTAATTGTGTGGAGTAACTCTCTCTCTCCCCCTCTGTCTCTCTCTTTGCCCTCAGGTCCTAATTAAGAGAAAATTCAACATGCTTCATCTCGTAATTATGAAGCCGGGGAGAGAGGAGCTTGCTCTGGACCCAGTATAAATACAAACAGATTGAAGAGGAGGAGGGGGAGCCGGAGGGTCTGGGCAGGACCTGAAGTTGTTGTAAGTCGGGTGTTTTTCGCTGCAGGTTTGCAGGTTTGTGTTCATTTTGTGACTGTGTGTGATTCCATAAAAAGCATGCGGCATTCTAGAGTCACAGAGAATCTGAGACTGAGCGAATCAGAGACCTGACCCGACCCACTCCGAAGCTTTCATTCATGTCTCAGAGTGTAACGTCTAATTCACAAACAAGTGGTTATGTTTGGCATTTATAATTTATTTTGAAAAGACTCAAATGGCCACTGCGGGGAGAGACAATGACGGGAAGAGCAGCATTTAATCCGCAAGGTCGTTCGCATTGGCGGCGACGTTCCGAACATCTCAGCTGTTAACTGCGCGCTCAGATTGAACAACCCGAGGGATCAGGAAGCAACAAAGTCGCTCGACAGTCAATTTGGCGTACTGTTGGTTCGGCTTGTCACATCCCATCTGAAAGAGGCGAGCCTCAAATCTCAGGCTTTGTTTTCCGGCTCTGACGGGACACTTTTGTGGAGGTCCCCAGTCCTCTGAGGTTCTGAGGAGTCGTCGATGAGCTGTTGGTCGACGCTGAGAAGGTGGTGACCGGCTGAGGATTAAGTTGGTGACAGTTGTATGTAGGTCTCTAAGCTCGCAGGGATGAGCGGTAGAGGCCGGGGCAGCAAGGCAAGGCTGCAATCAGCCTTTCTACTCCGCCCCTCCCCCGCCATTCTGGTTACACTAATTAGGTTCCTCCTGGAGAGACGGGATAATCAAATCTTAACGAGGCGTGGAAGACTTCAGTGCCGCGCTTGACATGCCAGTCTCCACCAACAGAGGGGCTGAACCTTTGTCGACTCCCAGAGGTCCCTGTAGGATTTGTACATGATGCAGCCGCACAAAAAGCCTCTGAAACCCATTTCCCACCAGACCTGTTATCCAGGATGAACACTGTGAGGGCGACATGGTCCACCCTGATGAAATGCACTGATAAACATCAGCGCTGAGACCCAGCAAATCTTCTCTTCTTGCTATAATTGGCATTATTTTTGTTTTCTTGAATTTACTGTCAAAGATCAGGAGGAGAACAATGGTCTGAAATATTGTTTACTGATGAAAACGTTACTGAACCCCTGAACTGACCCGGTCGAAAACGTCATCCTTTGTAGTTCATGTTCTGTGGAAAAATCCTGTCAAAGTCAAATGCTTGCCGTCTCATTCTGAAATAAATGAATTAATCCTTATTCTCCTTGACTTAACACTTCTACATACTGTGTCCTACAACCTGGATTACCGATTTTTTTTTTTTTTCCTTGAGTATGTTTACTCCAAATGGTGCGTCTCTTTACAGGCCTGACAAACATGTTTGCTCCCATTTATTTAGCCAATAGAGCTACATGCTAAAAACTAAGGATGCACCCATCCAACATTTTCTCTCCTGGCACAGATTCCGATACCTTAACTCGGGGCATCTGCCAATCCTATATAAGTGCTCTCCCTTTTTTTTTTTTTCCCAAAAACGTGTTTACCTCACAGCGTGAAACCCATCAGGTTGATTTCTCTGTAAGGTATCACAGGGCCAGAGATTCGACGCAACACTGTTCCCATTTCAGTGCCGCTATTTGGCAGCCCTGATAGGACCCTGGGGAATGGAGGCTTTCCCGTTCAAATCCTGCAACATGGTCTGACTGGGAGGTTTTCAGCATTTGCTTAATAAGAGGAATAAATCAGGAAACGAGTCTAGCTGTGATTGACCGAGTGGAGTTAGTCCAAAACTGTCTGAACGGTGGGATGGATGGATCGGATGGAAAACACAAATCTGAATTTAGCCACTCAATCAAAATTACATTTTTGCAATGTCCCAGTGAAACATTTTTGAGGATACGGTTCCTGTTTATATATATATATAGCAACAAACGATGATTTGAGTTTTCAACTACATCAACTCTCAAAATTAAATCCACCATCATGATAGCCTTTGCTATGCAGAACAGACTGACATCCACAACTATGAAGAATAAGTGTCTTAGTGTTATTCTGGAGCTTCCCACAAGACTTTAAGGGCAGCAGGAAAAACAGAGGGGCAGAGTACTTTACTCTCCTGTGGGACAATCTTATGCTCTTCCAGATTATCACTCTCCCCTGCTGGGGGATTTGTCACTGATCCCTCGTGCTGTAGGGAGCAGGCAAGCTATTTAGTGACGCTCCCTTAGGGACACATAATACAGTAGGATAATACAACAGCAGATTGGGAACATTTTCTTTGCAGAGAGGGAAATAACACAACATTGACGGCGGCTGCTCGCATCAGCGATGCTCCCACTCAACCATTCTCTTGTCTTTCATACACACAAACTCTTTTGCTCCGCGCTGTTCAACAGCACACCGGGGGATGTCAAACTCAGAGCTGCCAATCACTCCTCTTCCTCTCCTCGTGCCATTCAGCGCTCTCATTTCCTAACAAATCTCCTGCTGTTTGCTCTCCTGCTGTTAGCCCTCCTGCTGCTCAATAACTAGCTCCTGATTAGAGGTGTTATTAAACCCTATAACTTCATCACATGCACGTCGTTCAGCGGCTCCTGGAAAGATCTCGTTATCTCCCCATCAGCTCTGCTAACGGCTCTATCTGTCTGGCAGCTGGACACTTTCCCATCATCATCCCACCAATTTAAAGGCCCGCACAGCTCTTGAAAATGCCAACAGATAAAGCCTCCTTCTTGCAAACGCAGCAGAAATCAAGTCAATGGGCAGTCTCCAGGAGAGAACCGTCACTCTTTAGGAATTGTGCTTCTTCATGCAAGCTAATGTGGTTTGAGGTTTGACAGTTTTTAATAACAGCAATGCTGAAGAATTGCCCTCAGCAATCCCAGAAAAAACATGAACATAAACTCACTTCCTTAAAGTTGGTTTAATGATTGGGTAATGGAGCCTGAGAGGTCTCTAATGCCGGTCCCCATAAAGCAACTGTCGATAACCTGTGCGACGAAAGTGCGATTTAGCGTTAAGTTGGGGATTCAAAACAACTAGAAGGCAATCAGGGAGCGCATACTCTCGCAAATGCTACACGATCTGCATCTGGATCTGCATTAAAGTTTGCACAGTGATAGGCAATCATTTTAGGAGACTGGCTGAAAACTGCCTGTGAATATTAAAGCTTTTTACGAAGGTGATTTTTTTTCTTTTCTTTTTTTTTTTTGCCAAATTTGAGGGGAATCTGACACGCAGCCACTGAGTTATGATCATTTAAATTTATCAAGTTGCTGCAACGGCAACAAATAGGTCACAGAAATTTGGCTGCCAATTGTAGAAAAACTGTATGGAAGGACAAAAAAACAAACAAACCCAGGTTTAACCAAATAGTTAATCGACCAACTTCAGTTAAGATTGGATGAAATGTGTAGGAGGAGTGAGAAAAAAACAGTTTAGGAAATGACCTACACTGATACATTCTTGAACCAGAAAACTGGATTCATAAGTCCAAGCATCATAGTCCAGGAGTTATGAATCAAAACTGGTTACACTTTATTTTACGATGCGTGATTTCATTTAATTATTTTGAATTATTGACAGGAAGTTTCCTGGAAAGAAATATGTAAGTTGGTACTATTTGTAGGAAAAATAGGGAATGTCCTTTAAAAAAAATGCTCCATTTAAATCCAAGTAAATATAATTATTATCCTCATTATTATTGTCAACTTTTTGCTCCATACATGCTGAACTATATGCTCGAATGGAGACAAATTTGACCATTTTTGAATGTGCACCTGATCTGCTGTGAGCTGACAAGAAGACCAATTTAACAAAGTCTCTATTTTCCCAGTAATTAGTACCAAATGTCACAGTTCATTTCGGAAAGTACTGGGAAATTGAGGGAACGCAAACTTAGGCATCACGGAAAAGCCAAAGTGTTTTGTACGCAGTCGCGCGGGGGCACAGTTAAGCTCGGTTCACAGCCTGTCTCAGCACCAAATTTCATTAAAATCTTTTAAACTATCTTTGACCTATTGCGCAAACAGACAAACAAGTAGTACCAAGAACATAACCTCCTTGGCGAAGGTAATAAAGTAGCTTAATCCCACATCTCAGTCAAACAACATCAGTGTTTTCATGCTTATAAAAAATTGGCCTCGAGCTATTATATCAGTTTGTGTTCGTGCATGACAGCAAAGACCCCTATCGATGCAGTTCATTTCTTTGCAATTTAACCTGAAACTAGGAGTATCCATTTTGTGGGGCATAATTACAGTCTCAGAGCCTTTTGAAGAAGGAGGACATTTGGATGTAATTTTCATCTGGTTGGCAGCCCTGAAAAACTCTTGTACTTCTCCCCATCTCACATAATCTCGATCTCTCTGCTCATTCCTCGTCCTAACAGCTCTGAAATCAAAACTGCCAGTCACACTTAAGGCTCTAAATACCTTGCGATTCCCCAATCAGACACGCGGACCCCCGCTTTACCTCAAACGGGCTCCGGCCGCTGCTGCAGCCTCGCCTGTCCATTGCGCCTCGGCTAATTTTTAAAGACAAACTCGTCAGCACCTCGGGATGACATGTTATTCATCAACAAGCTGCAGTAACTGGCTGAAAAATAATGTGACCTTGACAATGTCAGCGCAACGTTTTTCTGTTCTTGCTTGTATGTTGCTGTTGTTTACTTTATATTTATCATGTGTTTTATGTGTTCTTGTGATTATTTATCTCATTGTCTTTATCTGTTTTTGAGCCATGTGTGGCTCTCGTGATGGTAGTGTCGATCTAAGGGTTGGTTGGTCTGCAATTTTGGTCCAGACTGAAATATCTTAACACCTAGCGGATGGATTGCCATGCAATTTTGTGCAGAAATTCATGGCTTCCAGAGGGTAACCCCTACAAACTTTGGTGATCCTCTGACTTTTCCTCGAGCGCTTCTAACCGGTCAAATTTTTCCCAATTAAATGTTTCACTCAATTTTATTGAGTGAAACATTTAACTACTAGATGCATTTGTGCAAAATTTTGTACACATATTATGGTCTTCCGATGATGTATCCTTATGACAAAATACCTGCGAAACAGAGGACATTCCCAATAGCCTCAGCCGTCTTTGTTTGTAGTGTTAATTAGAAAATGTTGGCATGCTAGCACGGGAAATTAAGATAGGGAACATAGCAACATTATACCTGGTAAACGGTACTATGTTAGCATTGTCGGTGTGAGCATGTCAGCAGGCTAACATTAGCGTTTAAGTCAAAGCACCACTGTGCATATACTGCCACCGTCTCCGCTTGGCTGTGAACTCATCACTAGGAATAAGCTCAGTGGGAGGTTTATGGTAGAAAAGCAAAACAAAAAAGCAACAACAAGAAAAGCTGTCAAATGTACATGTTTCACCTGTAATAGTCCTTGTGTTCAGCACTTCACAGAAGTTGGGAAAGGCAGATATGACGACGCGCAGTCTTGCCCCGAGTGCAGCACCATGGGCACGATGTTCAATCTCACCTCTCCACCAGACCAAAAAACCCATAAAACACTTTGCCCTACGTGACACCTGTAGGTCGCCCCACCTCAGTGTTCAGATTTATTCACAGGCTGACAGCTCTATTAAGTGGATCGCTGATCATCTGGGTGGTAGAATTCAAAGGACACATTTCAAGCATTATTTGGTTTTATGCACTTGATTTCGCGAAGCTCTATATTTTTTTACGTCTGTGTTTCAAGGGGCATTTAGTGTGATTTTTTTTTTTTTGGTAAATTCATGCCAGTGTCAGTCTTGGAAACAGAAGATTTGTAGCTTTTTCTGGAGCTTTTGGTTAGATTACACGATCTTCCTCAGCAGATGGAGTAGAATCGTAGATGTTAAAAGTTTCCATTTTTTTTCTGAGCACTTTAGGGACTTTTTGTCCATCTTAACTTAGAGGTTGAGACTGAAAGTTTTGTCCATCTTAAGTTAGAGGTTGAGACTGAAAGTTTTGTCCATCTTAACTTAGAGGCTGAGACTGAAAGTTAATTTTTGACCTTGGAAAATACCAAAAGGACAGAGTTACCCTGGAGTTTGTCAAAGATATTGACCACTGGAATGTCTCGACAAAACGGTAGGAGTGTAGCGATGACCAGCACCACAAGGTGTTTCACCAGCTAAAAAGCTTCATTTGTGAGCCGCCAAAAAGCACAATAATGAATTGGCTTCATGATTATATTATTGTTGTTCTGTGAGCTATTGGATCATGGCTGTATTTAGTGCAATCCTGTTTTGAAATGTGACTCGTCTCTGTCAGAATATGGTGCACATTTTGTCAAAGGGACGCCGGAGGCAGTGAAAGTGACTGTGTTGTGACAAATAAACAGTTACTGTCCCTTTAAAATCCTCATCAGCCAAAGGAGGTGATCCACTTTCTTAATCCTCAGACTCAGATGAAGTCTGCAGTTGAGATCTCTGTGATTTCCAGCTGGCTTGGCTGGTTTCTAATTTGGATGATTCACACTGTGTTGCCATTTCTCTTTTTATTTCGCTTCGGTAGCGTGTCTTTGACTCAGTGTAAAATGCCAGTCCAACCGCTGTGACCTCTCAGAGCTTAAAAAAGTTTTTCCTTTGCAAGTGGCTCCTACAGGGCAGGCAGCCGGGTGAGGGGGGGGGGGTCCACTTTACCGAATGGAGAGAGGAAGTAAAGGAAGAGGGCAGAGCAGAGGCAGGCTTCATCTAGACACCTTCAGGTGAACGCAGACGTTTGTTCATCTAATGGCTTCTTCACTCTGTGTGTGTATCTGTGTGTGGTCAATGCTACCGCTTTGTCTCATGTGTGATCATGTTACATCACCGTAAAGCCTCTTAGACTCTTCCGGTCCCTCATTATATGTGTGACAGGATAAGGACTGGGCTGATGTCATTAGCTCTCGGCTCTAAATCCAGACCATCTCACCTCACATCAGTGTACACAGATCTCATATTGCTGCCGCCTCTTTTGAAAATTAGAGATGCTTTGATCAAGGGCCAGTTAGTGCCAGCAGCTTGTTTTTATTTATTTATTTAATGTTTATTTTTTATAAGTACATAGCATGGACCAGTGCCACATAATAAAACATTAACAGCTTTTATAGCATCAGACTTAGGAGTTAGTCAGTGATTTTGGTGCCTTTTTCTTTTTTGTGTGTGAATATATCTCATGTGAAATCCTTTTTACATGTGAAAAATTCACATGTGGACACACATGGTTGGACATTTTCCCAGGCGCTAAATTTACACGATTCTGTATAGGCACGTGTGATTATCAGAGATTTCGCGTGTCAAACGTAAAATTACTGACCGTGGAAACAGCAGTTGAGAAATAAAAATAATCCCACCTCGAGGTCTTTTTTTAGTAGCTCTCTAGTTCTGGAGCTTTCGATCACGTCACATAATCTTCATCGGCGGGTGAAGTTTCCATTGCCGTCATGGAATTGTAGATTTTTCCAATGACTTTAAGGAAATCTCATTCTTGACATTGAGATTGTTTTCTCAACCGTTTCCTAGGTCAATAGCGGACTTTGAACCCTCAGAGTTTAAGCAAATATGGATTCAAGACTCAGCAGTTCTATATAGTATTTGTCACATGCTCATACAACATGTGCAGTGAAATGGAATAAGGCTGTTTTTTTTAAAAAAAGGCTAGTGAGCAATAAATAATAATAATTGGAATAAAGTAATAGATTAAAAATAAAAACTAGAGAGGATAAAAAGATTTTTTTTAAAGTATGTAATGTGAGTATTAAGATGCTATTGTGTATGTTGGCCTGGAGAATTTCCACCTGCTGAGGAAGATCATGTGATATGATCAAAAGCTCCGGAAAGCTACAAATTGGACCTCATGTTGAGATAGTTTTTCTCAACATTTCAAATGTGATTTAATCACCTGTCACTGCATATAATTCATACTGTATATTACACAGGTACATGCGGTTTTTGTACTTTTAAGGTGTAATATTTCACATGAGCTTTATTGTAAAGGAAATTCTCTGCAGTTTTTGTCATCTTATCTATAGAATCTCATTAACTGTGGGCAAATTATCTAATTAAATTGGAGCATTTTCTGCACATAAACAAATGACTGGGGGGGAGGGGTGTTAAGATTAGAAAATGATACTGTTAGCGAGTTGACATAGCTTCTTATTGCGTCAGTATGTGGACAGAAATAACACAAGCGGTATTTCAATATGAAGATTTCGGCTTTCAAACATTCCCTGGATCGGCTCTCCTCATCTGGCCTTCTCCGCCGCAGACGCAGCCTGATAAGTGCCTCGCTGTATCTTTCCCTCTCCCTTCCAAGACACAATGTGACGGTGATAAGCAGCACGTCCCCGTTCCACTTGACATCTTTCTGGAGAGGTGTAAAATTGAATATCACACAACACACTGAGCATTTGTATAATAATATCAGTGCAGTGAGTCAGGCGCTTTATCAAACTGTGTTATCATGCATCAAGCATAAGGCAACCAGCTTTTGTGTTCTCTGTCTGTCACTCTCATGGCGAACAATAACACATAACCAAATTAAAATACATGAAGTCAAAAAGGCAATAAACTGGAAGCTGTCCGCTGTTGGAGCACTGATTCCTGTTATTCTAGAAAGAAACGTTCGGATCAATAAACCTCTAGCTACCAAATGGACCTTTCATTGTTGGCTCCGAACGCCGGGCCCCTCTCTAGAGGACCACTTAGTCGGCAGCGAGCGCCGTGAGGAAAGCCACTTACTGAACAGGGGGCTGCTGGTCAGACAACCAGGAAATGGATTGCGTGCTTGAAACGCGTCAGCAGCACTTTCACTAACCCACCTCCTGATTCTGTGGATTTCTGTGGATCTACAGGCACAGAGAATGGGCAGCTGCTGATGCCGTGGCGGCCTTCATGTGCACGTTTGTGTGTCTGTGAGATCCAGATGGCCATCAGAGCTCTGGAGGCTATCCAGGTTATCGAGCACCGATGTGCAGCCTCACGTCAGAGCCTGTCTGCCTGCTGCGCCACACTGAGCACGCTCACCTCATCCCCTTTTCACTGACAGTGACACTTTCTAATCAGGCACTCTTTTAGGGTTTAAAAGTTGTAACTAATGGATTTATTAATGGAAAATGAATCACTTCTTACTGCTTCATATATAAATTATAAGCCATTAATAACCTTATAACTAATTAGGTTGCGAGAAATCCATTTGTCGTTACTATTTGTTGTTTATCCTCCTCCAGTGTGGTTTTTACAAGCTCTTTAATTCCTCAGAAAAAACTAAGAAATTATGAAGTGAGAAGCCACAAGTGTAACAAATCTAAGATCAAAGAAGAAACACAAACAACATAAAGTCTCTTAGAGGAGTGTTGGGCCAACACAACCATCCAGAAAAGCTTGGCATGGATTCACCAAGCCACTGGAGGGATGAAACACAATTTTTTTCTAAAAGATATTCTGCGGACGTATCACTGTATACATTTGCAAGTGTGTCTGGAGAGTTACGAAACTTTATCTCAGTCTCTAACTGTGTGGTCTGATTTGTGAACACGTAAAGGAATCTGCAAGTGTGTATTCGAATACTACGTATATATAATATATGTACTCAAAAAGCTGAATGTAAATGGCCTTTCATTGTGAGTGAAAACTGTAATATTAAGCTTCAAGCAAGGGGAGGGCAGATAATTCTTCATTTCTACCTGAGGTATGCCTCTCAGTTGGCTGTGTTTTTGCATGCGAACTTTGCTGCACTGCTGCCCGTGCCTGGGATCTGCGAATGTGCGTGGCGTTCTGGTTGTATGGCCATAATATTGCAGCGGCAATACCGCCCACAAAATCCACCACTAGCTGGGTGGAGCTCTGGAGACTGCGAAGGGCCGTAACATACGACACAGCGGTCATTCAATGTCGTAATCATTGATAAACCCCGCCTTAAATACACTTTGTTAGCTGTGACCTTTTTGACCTCTGCAGTGGTTCCCAGCCTGCGGCCGGGACGATCACTAAGGATCACAAGGTAACTTGAATGTGATTAACAGGACAAGAAACCAGTTAAAAAAACAAACACATTTCTGCAAAACCAAATTATGTTTTTTCAGACTTTACGCTAATGGTTTTCTCATTTCTCTCCTGATTTCCTTTCATCTCTTCAGCTTCTAAAGATTACCGAGAGAAAAACTCTCTTTTTGGTTGGATTGATCACAACCAGTGGACATGCTGTATGCGACCAGTGACGAAGGGGTAACAATTAGATATTGCTTTGTTTGAAGGGGTCACAAGCAGAGAGGCAAAGACACAGCTCTTTCATTACGATGATCCTCATTATTCTCTGCTATTTTCCTAAAATATCTTCTCTAGTAGACGCCAAACATCCCCTGGTTGGAGCAGAGCCTGTGAGTTATATGTGCTGCCTTTGATATCACATCACAGCAGCTCCATACCACCTGAAATCACATCTAAAAGGGAGGATTTTTTTTTTTTTTTTTTTTTAAACAATCACACAGACTACTAAGACAGAGCAAGCGCCTCGATTTTCGCCATTTAACTTGCCTAGAAAAATCCTTTAATGGCCAATTTCAAAGTGGCTCCAGTGCATCAGTGACTGAGACAGAGGAGGAGTGATACTGAATGAGGCTGCGAGTGAAAGAAGCACTATGATGATCAAAAAAAAATAGGGGATTCAAAATTTTACTCGTGTAAAAACCCGCACATTTTAGCAGCAAAAAGTACATAGAGTATCAAAGAGAAATGGCCCCTGTAACTGTTAGTTTACTGTATATGATATTATTATATTGTTGATCCCGATGCATCAGTGTGTGAGCAGCATTTAACTGTTGTAGCTGGTCAAGGTGGAGCTACTTTGACCTACTACATGTACAGTAGGTTTAGTTTAATCAAAGAGGGGAAATGTCTCTTTGGTGGACCTGCTGACAACTCGTCGACTTCTGAAATGTGACAAGGGGCTGAGGGGTGACAAGCCAAAAAAGGGTGGGAGCCGCTGGTTGTATTTTAGTGTGTAAGTTTATCATGTGTAGAGCTGCGACGATTGATCGACTAACTGATGAGCGACTGACTGAAAATTAATCAAAAGTTCAATATTTCCCTCTGAGATGTAGTGAAATAGAAGTAGTACGTAGCATAAAGTTCCTCAGATGTGTCCTTACGTACAGTACTTGAGTCAATGTGCTTAGTTGCTTTCCACTGCTGCTAACCGCATTCCCAAAAACCGCCGGGGACGACTGTATCAACTGTGACGGTTTTTCAAAATCTGAGGTTCGTTTTTCACCTGACCGTGTGGCAAACTCTCACATCTGCTCCCTCGGCATGGCGGGAAAACTCAACATGTGACTCAGAGGAATAAGAAGCAGCTCTGAAAAAAAACTGTAAAGACGCAAATTTCCAGACCCTCTTGCTCATCGTCGTGCTCTCTCTCCAAGACAATCCACCTTGAGCGGCGAGGGTTTGAGACAGTGCAATTAAATGGGAACATAGTGTAAAGATTGGGCCCAATAGCTGGCCAGTTACTCTGCTCACCTCTATATCTAATCATCGTTTATTGCATCAAGCCATTAGATGGCTGCCATTTATTGTCCGAACTGGTGGTCAGCAGACTTTCGGGACACAGCCGCTACGTACTTCTGTAGGCAGCTGCACTCTCCATGAATGTGATTGTCATTGGTTTTGACATTTAATTCCCATTTGAGAACAAGGACTATTTTGCAGCAGGCATCATGGAGATGCATAGCATGACGCCGGGAGATCATTTATAAGCAAAAAATTTGATTTATATGATGGTTCTGAGCCAGAGACTGTGCTCAAAACCCTTTTTTGTCAATCATTATTTATCATGTCTTTCTCAGTTGAGGCGTTAATTGGTGTGATGCCACTCATTTTCTCGCAGAAATGAAAGGAAAATCTCATGTTTTACAGCTCCTTCATTTAAATACTTGCCCTGTTGTCTCTGTTAACCATGCCTATTTTTCCTCTCTTGTTAAAAAAATCCACAACTCTAACCAATAACCGTTGAGCCAAGGTCATGTGAATGACACAGGGATTGATAGCATCTATGCTCCTCCATTTTTGATCAGTTTAGGTCCATTCACCTTGGACCTCATTGTGGTTTATCATTTATACAAATGATCTTCCCTGAGCTTCAGCTAGTTCAAATCCGAATATGTTTGCAGACAAAACAGTCGCAGCAAGAGCAGACTCATAAATTTGGGCCCACGAATATCAAAAGACTTCAAAGAGTAACTCGCTCTCGAATCTCCAACCAAACTGTCAGCGGTTGAGTTGCATTGTGGGAAATGTAGGCGGCAGGTTTTGACCCAAGGAGAGGCAAAATCTCTGGTTCTGCCAGGTCGATTTTGGTACTTTTTGTTAAAACTGTCCATGCTGAGTCCGACAGCGTTATAGGAGTAAAGTGTTAAATTAGTGGAGTACTCTTTTAAAGTGATTATCAAATGGGTGGAAAACAACAAATTGGTGGTAAGTGCAAACACCAGCAAAAGAGAGAGTGACAGTATGCGCAACGAGCTTGCAAATGTTCAAATTGAAAAGGTCACAAAGGTCAAATCACTGGGAGTCAAAATATGAATTAGTCTGACATGGACAGCTCATATTACTGACCTTTCCAAAAAGATGATGAAAATGTGTTGGACAAATTGCAAGCCTCATATCGAAAGATACTTTCAACGTTGCATCTCATTGTGCATAATCTATAGTTGCGTCAGTTATTGCTCTGCAGTGTGGGGCGTTGCAGCACAGGGAGATGTGAATAGACGGGCGACTGCATTAGAGAGGGCACCGAGAAAGTGCGTGACTTAAAGTCTGCGAAAACGTGAGACAGGATGCAACTGCACGATTTGGGGAAAAATTCCAAAGTTTACAAAGCCGACAAGCAGAAGTGTTATTAGTGTGAGATAAACATAAATTCCAAAAAAGAAATAAAGGGTAAAAATCATCAAACTGAAAGAAAAAGCATTTATTGAACATTATAATTGATGGATTGTAGACTGTAAGTTCTTATTGTGGCTGTGAGCATACTTTGTGTTATTGCACTGCCATGAGTGCAGTAGCATAGGTAATGCGCAGGTGTCTATATGAAGTGTTTATCTGCATATACTGTGTACACTGTAGAGCTACGTATGATTATGTACAGCTGAGTATATCTGTGTGTGCCGGTACCTGTAGTCATGTGTTTATTTGATGCACATGTGTGAGTGTGCTATATACTATTCTGAAAATGTGTTATTTCGATTTTTATATGGACTCTCAGGAGAGTAATATAGAACTAAATAAACAAATTAAAAAATAATATATATATAAATTATAATTTAAGAAATTTTGAAATATTCTGGTTTCTTGTCAAAATTAAGTGGTTTGTAATGAGAGTGGTGAGGGGTGTGTTGGTGGGGGGACACGTGACCCCCCCCCCCCCAGTTTTTCTAAAATCCAGGATAGGGCCCTGTCTCCGCTGCTCTGTGAGTTCCAATCTACCAAAAAATAAAAATATACAGGGAAGAAAATGTTGTCATTTTCTCTCGTGTACTGACATAGTTGGTTGAGATACAAAGCTGAGCTGCACCGGTTATTTGAAAATCTAATTTTGGAAGCGGATCAAGATCCGCGCACATGCAGGAAGATTCTCTGTCTGCTTCAGAGACAATCTTGAAAATTTGACTGAAAATAATTAAAGGCGGAGAGGAGCTGTTCAGTCAACACTACATGTCTCCGGCTCCTTTGATTCTTGTTCCTCATCTTCCGTACAGGAGTTTTTCTTTTCGTTTAATGTGCATGGTGGGTTTAAAAATGTTAGAGAAAACCCCTCAGTAAGGGAAACAGAACTATTTGCACATTTCCATTTTCTGCTCCTATCAAAGGCAAGTGCACCACCGAGGACTTACCCGTTCTCATGGTTTATTGGAGAGTTTAATCGACCTTTCGGGCGATATCAACAGAATAGAGTTTACCGTGGTTTTTTTTTCTAGCTGATATATGACGAAAATCAGGACGTACTTTAGAATAGGATGCATAAGAAATAAGAATAAAAATAAGAGAAGTTATGAAAATAAGAGATTCAGAGGGAAAAACATGCATCAATTTATGTATTTCTGCAAATTTCATTGATTTTTTTTTGTTGTTGTTCATATTGATGAATGCTGATAATGATCCCCATCTGGAGGAAGTTTGCCTGTTTCCTTCACAGTCTGGTTCTGAGGATTTAACGAACCTCCAGGTGGATAACACCTCAAAGTCCACTCCTGGCCTCCAGTATCATCAAAGCCCCCCCCCCCCCCCCACCCAGCAAAAGATGGATTGTAAAAATGCTTGTGTCTTATTCATCAGCACAGTATATACACTTTTTTTTTTCTTTACTGTTTCGACTTAAGGTCTCACTTTCTCCAAAGCTGTGGTCACTCCACCTAGACTACACACAGTTACGTAATGTTTTATAAGGGCTTTAGCAACCAGAGACTTGCAGTGAACTGGGGTTTCAAAGGACAACATTTTGTAAAATGAGGCTCTGTGTCTGGGGGACATTTGGATTTTTAGGGTGAAACCGCGGTAAATCTGTGCATTGTGACTCTGGTCAGCTGCTTTCATACCAAACTACATGAGGTGGGGGAGATGGAGGTGAAAACCTGCGACTTGGGACAGTTTCTAGGGAGCTGTACGCTGCTTACACTAATCTGAGCTCTGCGCGATCTCACTGGAGCTCCCCAGACCACTTCGACAAGCACCGAACTTGTGAGCTTCCACCTGCAGTCGGAGTCTCCTACCTGCAGCCAGCTGCATCCAGCCGCAGATCTTGTACACGGTGCCGGTGCTGCAGAAGAAGAAGAGCGCGAAGCAGCCGATGCAGGTGAGGACCAGCACCATGGACATGCCGATGAAGAAGGAGGCGGCCTTGAACGCACCGGACGGGATGGTGCTGAACTCGGTGAAGCTGCCCTGGCAGGTCAAGTCCCGGGACAGCCCGTTCCCGATGCAGTAGTGGAAGAGACCGAAGTAGCCCGCCTGCGGGGTGTCCACGCCGTCTCCGATCCAGTACGGCTGGATGAAGCACACCACGTTGACGATGGCGAAGAGGATGGTGAAGATGGCCCACAGGACGCCGATGGCGCGGGAGTTGCGCACGTAGTTGGTCTGGTAGATTTTGGCAGCCTCGGATGCGGGGAGCATGGTGGTGGTCGTGCTGGGGGCCCCGGGGACCATCCTCTGGTCTGTGTGTGTGTGTGTGTGTGTGTGTGTTTGTGTGTGGGGGGGGTCTGCTCGGTCCTCAGGATCAATTAACCTGTGCTCACTCAAGTAACATCTGCCGCATCTGATCCGTAAAAGGCACAGTCGCAGCGCTCAGCCTGCAGAACTTCTCCCCGTCGCCGTCTTCGGATTTGAGATTCCTGCCTCTGTTCAGTCACAGTCGTAGCCTCGGCATCACTGCACTCCCGCATCCATGGCGAGGACGGGTTTGGTTTTCCTCTCCGCCTTGTGTTTTCCAGCGATTTTCACTCATCGCCCTGCCACGAACCATGAAAGAAAAGAAAACGCAACCCGCGCTCCGGAGAGACCAGCTTCAGGCATCATCCACCCAGAAGCCCGTGGATTTATCCCACATTTGTCCTCATGTTTATTCAGAAACGCCTCTACCCGAGTCGTGCCAAAGCCAGGGGGCCGTGATTCCGACGGAGCGGTTTCGGCTCCGCGAACCAGTGCGCGAGAGATCTCGCCGAGGTTTGGTCCGTCCCCCGCTCGACGGCGACAGACCAGCGACCGCGGCTGAGCTCCTATTGAGTTAGAGTTGGAGGACGAGCCTTGGATATTACAGGGCCGGCCCACATCTCCTAATCCCAGTCTGACGTAGCAAACGTTACGGTAAGGCGCGAAATCTCGGACACTTTGTTTAAAAAAACAAAAAACAAAAAAAACGGACCTTAATATATTGGTCGTATATTTACCCAACAGCCTAATTGCATACTTTATGAACTAATGCCTGCTACAGTAATAACAATAATAACGCAAAATTAATTACCAGAAACGAACACACGCAATTACCGGCACCGGTTGAACTGACCCAACTCTACCTGTGTCTATTACCAGTCAGACCGTTGTAGAGCAGTTCATCATCTGGCCTATAGCTTCCGCAAAGACACCAATGTATTTTCTATTCTGCCGACCCGAATTGACTTCTGCACCAGTTTTTTTTATTTTGTTTTTAGGATAATACTAAAGCAACACATCGTAGTTTATCATTACTGGGCTGATTCCGTTTTGTAATAATAGTAATAACGTGTGTTGTTATATTGGTTAGATTATTTAACAAATTTAAAAAAAAAGAGAAAAATCTCACCACAAGGTCCGTTGAGCCTGTTTTAGGGCTGTTTTGGAGCTTTTGATCGTATCACGTGTTCTTCCTCAACAGACGTAGCTGTCACGGAATTACAATATATATATAATATGTTAAAAAAAATAAGTTTTAAAAAGTACCTCAGTATATTGGTAGCATTTGGCATCGTAGAGGGCAAGATTAAATCAAAATGTAACAGGAAAGGCAGTAAAATTTTTACCTTTAAGTCCAAAATTTCCCTTTAGCTCAGAAAAGAGTGTAAAAACTACATTACCAATAATCCAGTGGCGAGTCGTGATTGGCTGATAATGGAAGCTCGTCGTTTGACGTAACCAGAAGGCGCGCGCGAAACTACCGTGACTTCCCGTCGAAGGTGTGCTTGTGTTTTCTAACTTTAGCGTAGTTTTTCTCACTGTTTTAAGTTTGTTACACATTTTATTTTCCGGCGTGGGTATTTCCACAGGACTCTGTCGCACTCACAGTAAATAGTTTCCGACAGTGTCACATTTTTGACTGAATACCGCAGTTCGTCGCCTCCTGCTCCCGTTAAGACTCGCCGTAACCGGACACTAAGCTAACGTTGGTTTTGTTTTTTGTTTTTTTGTTTTGTTTAATTCAGCCGCATGTCACCGACCTCTCCACGGTGTAATAATCCACGACGTCGCTGTTGGTGGTGCGAACGGCAGGATGGCAGCGCTGTCGCAGCATCCCGGATACGAGGAGGAGAGGCTGCAGAGGGTCGCAGAGCAGCTGCCCTGCAGGGAGGTCCAGGCTGGGGTGCTGCTGTCGCTGATGGGACAGGTATATTCAACCCGTTTTATTTTTATATTCGGTCTCAACTCCTGTGCCCATGGGAACAGTTTAGAGAATAGAATTTACAGGGTAAATCTGCAGATCTTGAAAAGTCTAAACAAAAACAAAAAAAACATAGACATAAACCAAACAACAAGAAAAACGTTGATATATAATTTACTAAGGTCTTAGATATTTTTATAGACTGCTATAAGTACTAATGTTTCTGTAAGTGTTTTTAACAAAAATGTCAGGAAAATCTCCAGTCCCATTGCCCCAGGCCATCCATCCATCCATCTGATTTATGCTGCTTATCCAGGTCCACGTAATTTTTAATGATTAATTAATGCAACTGATTAGGAATTATTGTGATATGCAGCTGACACAGTGTGACAAGAATGTGATAATAAATATCAGTAATTTCATGCACTTGGTCAATAATTCTTTGGCCATACCATCCCTCCTGGTTTTCGTGAATATCTTTCATACTTTGGTTGGTATGATGGTGAAACAGGTGTTAAGCAACATATCGAAATAATAACAAAGTCTGAAGTTTAACTTGGTGAACCCTTCAGAAACCATTGAGCCTGGTGTTTTAAATCAAAGGAATAAAAGGTAACGCTATGTATCCTGTGTCTCTTTAGGTGTCCAAAAGGTTCAAGTACTACATACTTAATAATTGTCGTTTTAACAGTAATATTAATGACAATAACATTTGTTTTTTTATTGCACTTTGCATACACACAATGGAGCTCAAATTGCTTTAATCAAATTGTATAAAAACATCAGAGCTGCAATGAGGAGTTAATTGATTAGTCAATCAGCAAAAGTTAATTGGCAGCTATTTTGATAATCAATCAATTGTATTAGTCCATTTTCAAGCAAAAATTCCAAACATTCGCTGGTTAAAGCTTCTCAAATGTGATAATTCTCCACTTTTCCTTGTCGTATCTGATTGTAAATGGAATGTTTTGGGGTTTTGGACTGTTGGTTGAATAAAACAAGCAATTTAAATTGTGCTTTGGGAAATTATAATTGGTCATTTTTCATGTTTTTCTGACCTTTTAGAAGAAAAATTAATCATGAAAATAATCTGCAGCTTTATAATTAGTTATAATTAAATTAATTGTTAGTTCCAGCCCTAAAAAAAAAACCCATTAAAAGGTTTAGATAAAGAGGTGGCAAACAAACGTTTTAAGCACAAAAAAAGAGGGTAGAATAATAAAAATGATAATAAAATCAAGTAAAAAATGTGATAATTTATTGAACATGAAAACTATCTATTTATTCTTTCACTGGTACTTAAACATACCTTACTACAGATGAAAAATATACACATAAAATAAAGTATAACAATTTTATACAGCAAAAGATAGTTACGTCTTCAAGTTACACATTAGATCTTTAACTAACATTTCAGTTTACTAAAATTATATTTCTTCGTGTTCAGTATTGTAAGTCAACAGATAAACAGTAATTCGTGTTGCAGCAAACTTATAATCAGTTTCATTTGTCCAGTTTGGATTAGGGTCTTAGTTGACTGCGAAATATTTAATTAATTTTTAATGTTCTTTTCGTGAGAATGAATTGTGTGTCATTAGATCTGTGGTGTCAGAATAATATGAATTAATAAGCTTGGGTTTTGTAAGCACTAGAGCTGCTTCCGCATTCATCTCAAGAGAAACAGTTATAGCCTAATGGAGATTTTTCAATTAAATCAACGAATCATTTTTTTTTTAAGGACATTAAGACACTAGTCGCCAATTATAAGAATGTCTTTAGTCAAACACATTAGCATCACAATTCATTACTGCCAACAACAGCGTGGTTGATGTTAGTTAGGATCACAGCAAAAGGGAGAACTTGTTTTATTTAGATTGTTATTGATCGTAATGAAATATTAAATTTATACTGAGTAAAAAGATGCTGAATTTTGTTCCTACAGCCGCAGCAGTACAGCTACCCTTCAGTCTTCATCTATGGCCATCGGGCTTCAGGGAAGAGCCATGTGATGCACGTTTTGCTGAAGGAACTCGAGGTGAGAGAGAAACATCTGCAGTCAGATTCAGGGACCTCCAAGGGCTCCTTAAATGCCGTTTTTATGTGTGTATGTACACGTTAGGGTGGGTCCGATATCGTTATCAAGGTGAGAAATGATTTCAGTTTCTCCACTGTTATCTCTTGTACTTACACTGCAGTGTAGCAAGGGACAAACCATTAATCAGGCTTGTGTCAGTGTTTAACATGAAAGAGTTTGACTCACTGAATTGTTTAAGCTTATATTAACCTTAAACAGATGCTGGCACTTCAGTCATAAAAGAGCTTTCGTCATCAGACGTCTGAAAGAGTGCTTAGTCATCGAAAATATTACTTTATTACTGAAAGAAAAGGGTTCTTGGCAACACGATTCCTTTTAATGCATTTTATTGTGGCAGTGTATTTTAGAGAAATCTCATTTCTACATGCACACAAAGCTTTCTGTGCTTTGTGGGCTTATGTTTCCCTTCTTGATTTAAAATTTATGAATAGAATACTAGGTGTCGGATTTTAGAAAAAAAAATAACTTTTTGCTATTTTACTGCAAATGTTTTTATATGAATTAAATATAAAGAGCAAGGTTTTCCAGATTCTTAGTGATGCTTCCCATCCTTTGTACCCACACTTGAGTTTTTACCCTCATGGAGATGAGCAAGTCTTTCTTGCCTAACATCACAAATAACTAGCCCTTCTTTTTTATTTTTGTTGTTATATTACTTTTTAAAGATCATATTGATACTGTGTTCCTGCTTTTTGTCCTCATCAGTTTTCATCATCAATTGTCATGTATTATATTCAAAACCATGTGGGGAAGACAGCTTTTTACAATGTGTACAATAAAGTTCCTACCTAAGTAACTAGGGCCGCAACTAACAATTATTTTCATTATTGATTAATCTGCAGATTCTTTTCTAGATTAATCGTTTCATCTGTAAAATGTCAAAAATAATGAATAAAAGCCGCTCAGTTTCCGAGATATCAAAGTGACATCTTCAAAATGCTTGTTTTGCCCAACAAACAGTCCAGGACCCAGAGATATTGAGTTCACTATCATATCAGATATAAAAAAGCAGCAAATCAGTTTAAAAGTGAAAAAAAAAAGTTGGCACACCATCAAAACAAAAAATACCTGTAGAATTTCATATTTTATTAGAATAATAGCAAATAAGCAGCAAATCCTTTCATTTGAGAAGTTTGAGCCAGAAAAATGTTTGGAATTTTTGCTTTAAAAAGACTGAAACCATTAATCGATATAAAAAATAGTTGCAGGTAATGTGTTTTTTGATCCACTGATCAACGAATCCACTAACTGTTGCAGCTGTAAAAACTAACTTAAATTTGGTGCTCAGTTAACATCACATTAGTTGTATTAGGTGACACCAAATCAGAGCATAGGAGAGTTGTAACAAGAACTAATTTTTTAAATAATTAATTAATTAATTTATTATTGCTCAAAGCAAAAGACCGAACCATCACAATATGCAGACGTGTATTATCTCAACAGATGTTAAACTGGTTATTCCTCCTCCTCTCTGCAGCTGCCTCACGCCACAGTCAGCTGTGTCGAATGCGTTTCCGTTGCGTTGCTGTTTGAACAAGTGCTGCTGTCCTTCTTTGGCTGCGAGGCCGCCTCGCTGCTCCCCCGCAGTCCCTCGCTGTCTGACTTTGTACGCATCTACAGACAGCAGTGCTCCCAGTCTCCTGCCAAGCAGACGCGATACATTGTGAGTGCAGTGCACTTTACACTCGAGCAGAAAATCACTCCTCACTTGGCACACCAAAATAGCCTAATCAATGGCACGTCAAATTGTTTATTCTTTGAATGTGTAACTTAAATGTTTGTATGATAATATGATTAGTAGTGATAGCATATGCAAATACGTGCTAAACAAAGCTCCAGATGCATTAGGCTGGAGGAAATAAGTGTGATTTTCAGCCAGCCAGGGGTGGGTTTAATCTAGTTTTTTGGCTCTATCATTATGTACATTTTAAAGTGAGCTTACTGCAGAAGACACAGTAAAATGCAAAACACACATTCACAACTTCTGTTTTATTAAGTATAAATGTAACTCAAACGTACACACACTCTTTTCAGGTAATGGAAAAAGCCGAGCTTCTGAGAGACACGGATGCAAACCTCCTCCCCGCTCTCCTGCGTCTCCAGGAATTGGTGAGGAAGTGCAGCAAAGTCTTTGTGTTATCTATCAAGTGAGCCACTTTATTGTCGTTGCACTGTGTGGATGATGAAGAGGGACTGGAGGAGCTTCTTTTGCAATGAATGACCTTGAGCTGAGTGTGGGGAGCTCTTTCATAGTGCTGTTAGGAAGGAAGGGTGGCAACCACTCACTGCATTTTAATTAAACACAGCAAGAGTAAAAAAAAAAAGCTTAGGTGATCATTTGTGCTGAAAGCTGACTGTTCTCTGGTGGAATGTGGGTGTTAAGATGAATCTGTCTTTTTAATGTCAGTGCTACCACAGAGGATTTGGAAGTGATAATTAGGATTTAAGGTTGGGCTATATTTTTTTTTATAGTGGCATAAAGGAACAAGCAGAGGTTAGAGTATGTGTTCGCTGTTTGTAAGTGTGTTACTAACGTGCACAGATCACAGTGATCTGATCTGAATTAAACTTTTTGACCTTTATATAGTGAGGAAAAGAACTCCCAAACTGGTTTAGCCTGCCAAACTTTGATCTTATATGATTGGGACGGTTTTGCTGCGTCTACACATATGTCACTGTGGACTATGGGAAAAATCTTGATGGGTCATTTATATGCATAACTATCTTGTTAATTATTGTCTGGACTATTAGCTTGGTAATAAATTGAGTAAATTGTATATTGTGATAAAGATAGGCAGAAAACAGTCATAAAAAAGCTCCGGTTTCAGGCTACACCTGTTTGATCATTGCTGCTGTACATGTACTCTATACTATGTATATACTATATATGTATATATGTATATTTTTGGTAAAATCACAAGTCATCACAAGTCCCCAGAGTGCAATGTGGTGCTGCCAAATTTCTTGTTCTGTACAAAAAACTGTCCGCAACAATATTCTATTTAAATTGATATAAAACAGAGATAAACACCAAATCCTCACACTTGAAGAGCTGAAATCAATGTTTGGCATTTTTGCTTGACATAAATGATAAATCAGCTATCAAATTGTTGCAGGTTCGTTTTCTGTCGGTCGACTTATCAGTTGAGCACTAAATATAATACGCAAAACATCACACGGAAATAAATGAATAAAACACATAAATTCCAGGAGTTAGCAGTGCCTGTAACCATGGAAAGACTCATCGACCTGTAAACGGTAGAAGTGAGTATACTTGTTGTACAGAACCACTATCGTATGGCATATGTGTAACTACGTACATCTGTTCTTCAGGTTGAGGACAACATTACCGTCATCCTGCTCAGTGAAATCGCCTGGGACAAATTCAGACCAAACACGGGCTGTTTCGAGCCACTTCTGCTCCATTTCCCCGACTACAGTAAAGGTATTACCGTCCTCACACGCGCTACATCAGCCGGCGTCGCGAATAACTCTCACCGCACTGGATAGTGATGACACTCACTTGGCAGATGCAGTGTGAGATGTGAGATTTGTACCTGTGATTATGTTCTAACACTTTAGGCAGCGAATGTGGAGGAATATTGCATTATCAAACAGCACTGTATAAATTCAGCACTTGGCGGGAGTGAATCATCGAACTTGATATGTGAGAATCTCTAGCTGGTTTTGGAGAGATGTAACTTTGTACAATATCTCTGTATAATAATCTATGTGTGCATCCATTATTCATAGGTGAGCTGCAGCAGATCTTGTCCCAGGACAGACATCCTTCATATTCAGCTGAGTTTTACTCGTCCTACATCAACATCCTGCTGGGAGTCTTTTACTCGGTCTGTCGGGACCTCAGAGAGCTACGCCACCTGGTCAGACACACGGATACACACACACACACATTCATAAGTCAGTGAAGATTTTTCACCTTTTGATTTTCTCTCAGCCTTGCATCATTGATTTCTCTCTCTGTTTTTTTTTTTTTTTTTTTTTTTTTTTCCTTTTGGACTAGGCTGCCCTCAACTTTTCAAAGTTCTGTGAGCCTTTGGCAGAAGGAAAAGGTAATACATAAAGGGGTGCATTCATTCATCTGACAGCTGAGCAGTATTTAGAAATATCTTATGTTACCTTCTTATTTGTTTTAAGAGGGATCTTTCTTTCTATATTCTTAAAGCTGCATTTAATTGATATTTTTAATTTAAAAAAAATTTTTTTTTGCCTACTTGAGGGAAGAAGAACAAGCTGTAAAGACAATGTAGGAGCTCAGTCTGTTACTGTAAGATACTAAGGTGTCTAAGCCAGAAGTGACCTGACTGACACGCTTAACTTTAGTTTGATGTTATTATACACTGCCATTTGCTGTGTGTTGCGTTCAGTAAAGAATCTGCAGACTGTTCTTTGGTTGCAGCGTAACAGTCCCTTTTTATGAATTCCATCGTGCATAAATGTGAATAAAGACCTTTTTTCCAGTTTCTATCGATAAACCAAACACACTACTTACAGCACGGCAAACAAACCTTTAGTGCCACAGCGTCAAGAACCCTTTACCCTTCCAGGGTAAAAACACCTGACGACAACAGTGACTTCCCTACCTATATACGTGAGCCCTAGCACAGCAACACCAAATGTACAGACAATAAATAACAATTAAATATTGGCTCATATTTGGCTCCTACACAGAACATTGACAGATTATTACCCGATTAAGTTGTTAAGATGAACTTGTTAGAAAACATTTACCTGTTTACACCATTATCACTCAGTTGTAGATATGTTTGTGTCCACCTGAGAAATGCAAAGCCAGGCTTATGGTCGACGCAGATACGTACTGTATAGGTTTTGATTTATGTAAATTTGTAAATGTTAACTTACAATTTGTAAAATTGTAAATGAACTAAAACAAAACCAAAAAAAAGCTGACCATTATAAAGTTCGAAAAGATAGATGTTACAGCAGGACTGCATAAGATTGTACAGGTGTACCTAATAAGGTGGCCACTGTGTGTACATTCACCACAGGAACTTTGTTTGCATTCTTTCAGTCACTTTGTGATACGAGGTCGATCACAGTTGTTGTGTTATCTCAAAAGTCGTACATGCAGCATAACCCCTAAGCACATGAAGCTTGAGTCCAAAAACCACTGTTCTTAAGCTCTAATTTGGTCCACTCTTGGTCTGGTGTGGCTCTTTAGCCGCTAGACACCCGGCTTTCTTCACCAGCTAGCTGCTAGATTTATCAGTGTTCCGTTTGGTGCTGGGCAGGTACTGTGTACAGTTTGAAAATAGGTGGCTGCTGTGGCTGGAAATGAGGTTTATGAGACCAGAGTTTGCAGGCCATAAACAAACAAATGAGGCTAAAAGAGGCAAAAAAGCTCCATAGAAATCACTGTGGAGTCGATTGATTATTCTCTGTGGGTTCTTCACTTCCACACTGCACAGTCATTTGATCTGTTGTTGATATAAAAATATTGATTTTATAATTTTCCAGTTGTTTTTCCTGTGCCTTTATGATTACGTCCCTTCTGTTGATAATGTAAGTGAACTTTGTCTCATCACATGCTATCACGGTGGCTTTTTCAATAACGCGGCTTTATTTTATGTGTTTAGTGAAAGAGACTGACACACACAAGCTGTGGAGAAACATAGAGCCTCATTTGAAAAAAGCCATGCAGACAGTTTATCTTCGAGAAGTGTCCAGGTTTGTCAAATCAGACTATGTCAATCTTGGTCTAATGTCTTATTCTTGTAATTTGCCTTTCATGCTGTCCTCTAGGCCAAAAACATGTCATTGTTGTTCCTGTGGCTCCTTATCATCATTGTGCGTTTTTTCTCTCGTCTCTCTGTTCAGTCTTCAGTGGGAGCAGATGCAGCAAATGGAAGAGAAGGAATCGGGTGCCTTGAGAGGTACCAACACACACTGAGCGCTGTTTCACTTGATGACGTAATATGACTGCAGAGCAGATGTTAAACTGTAAGACAAGTGATAGGGCGCAGTGACACTGTGGATTCATGCTGAAATTGTGATATTTTTTCCCGTGCAGTTGATAACTTGTAATAGCGAATCAATCCATCGCCCCAAAAATAATACATTAACATCTAATATTGGGTTGCAATGAACATGATGAATTAATTTTGTACAGCATATCTGACTGATTGCACTTATTGCCCTCCTTGCAAAGGTTTATCTGCTCACACTCATGTTGAACTGCCTTATTACTCCAAGTTCCTTTTGATTGCTGCCTACTTGGCATCCTACAACCCTGCCCGCACAGACAAACGCTTTTTCCTCAAGGTAGGCAATTTATATTTTTATATATTTTGTTATATATATTTGGTGAAAAGCTCCCCACGGACTCTTAGTCCGCCAGGGGGCCTCTGTAATTTTGTCTTTAAAGATTTTACACCAGAGAATCTTCTGTTGAAATTATGCCTCTGTGGGTTTTTTGTGGGGTTTTTCGTTTTCCAAATTTGAGGGTCTGAGGATAGAAAATGTCGTATATTGTACAGATTGAAGAACCCTTTTCGGCAAATCTGTAATTATATGCTATATGAATAAAAATTGACTTGATTCATATGAATTAAAGTGTTCGATGGCTGTCTGTTTCCTCCCAACAGCACCACGGTAAAATAAGAAAAACAAACTTCTTGAAGAAAAACGAAAAGGTGATCATCTTTACATACTACTGCCTTTGTTCTTTGTTCATTTCACATCACAAGTCTCACATATAATTTAATATAATGTCAATATCTTCCAGACTAGCAACCACCTTCTGGGGCCCAAGCCTTTCCCTCTGGACCGCCTGCTCGCCATTTTCTACAGCGTGGTGGACAGCAGAGTCGCCCCCAGTGCCAGCATATTCTCCCAGGTAAGAGTCCAATGGGCAGCTGCAGTCACATTTAGTCACTTCACATTTGAATTTTTGCATGACTTGCACCATATTTCACTGAGCATTCAGCACATGTTGCACAGATTCAGTTGAGATTAACCCAGGACAGGGCGTTTATCTGTTGATGGTGGGGGTGGACTGTAACAGTTGTGGGCATATAGCATCCTGTGAGCCAAATTCAGCTCTTCAGCAGAGGTATTTGGCCCCTGACAAGTTTTTAACAGGGTTTTTCTTAAATCTGCTCTAGATAACAACATTAATCCAGGGATAATTTAAATTACAATGAATTTGAGCTTGTAACATCTAATACTCATGGCGCTGATATACTTACCAGATGAATAACACAGATAGATAATATAATATACTTTATTTAAATATTTAAAATGACAAACAGTTTTAATTCCTCAGCTTTAGCTTGTTTGTGTCTCACAAACACGAATAGTGGCAGTTTAACAGAATTGTTGTACTGGACATTTTTTTAAGTTGACGACAACAACAGCTGCAATTTCATTCAAACATCAGCTCCATCTCTGTTCTCGTGGTTCAACATATATTCATGCATACAATAGTTTTTTACCAAACAATTATTAACATTAGCATTTGTAATATTAGTTCTCACTTACTAATCAGAAAAATGACGTCGACCCTCAAAAAGTTATAAATGCATTTTATATTTTATTTATAAATAAATTGAACGAAATAAACAAACATATTCAGAACAGATATATATCTATATATATATATATATATTCCATTGCTGACCCCTGCAGCATAGTGTTCTTGTAAAATATAGGACACATTAACATATACTTAGAGTATGTGTCCCCGGAACACTTAAATGGTCCACTGTTGCCATTATACTGAATTAAACTAAGCTCTGTAGTGGTTGAATTTCACCCTTCATTTAGTCCTGTAGTGGCTGTAATCTTTCTCCATGATTGTGACTCCCACTATTAGCTACAGGAAGCCTCATGCTTCTGCAAAATTTCCAACAGAATATAGAAAATCATTTCATTTCATGCTTTTACTCCATTTACCAGATAAGCAAATGTAAGAGAATATGCACTATATAATAAGAGGATTTTAAATGATAATTTTTCCCATTTCTAGGTGCACATGTACTATTTTATGTTCAATCAAGCCTCATGATCACAGTGTCTCAGATGAGAGAGTTTTCTAGCCATATGGTCATGAGTTTTGGGATCCGTGGCCAAATGCCGATCTATTTATGGCCCTGAGCATGAAATGGTTTTAGAAAATTAGGCTTAACCCGTATCTGTGCAACTGGCTGTCATCATTTACTGCCTCTGCATCAAAGTGTGGGAAAGCTGTGTTTAAAGAAGTGGAACAGAGAGTCATTTTTGGTTTTTCTCTATTCTCCGTTTAGATCTCCTCTCTGGTGACCTTACAGCTGTTGACTCAGGTCAGCCATGATGACCAGCTCGATGCCCCAAAGTACAAATGTGCTGTTTCTATGGACTTCATCTGTGCCATATCCAGGTGTGTGTTCATGTTTGTTAATACGCATGATTGAGACCGACTGAATTTTTCAAGGGAACTGACCTTTTAGATTTTTTTTTTTCCACTGAGAATGTGCCTGGTGTGATTTATCTTCCAGGACGGTGAACTTTGATATTGTCAAGTATCTGTATGACTTCCTGTGAGCGTGAAGGGAGTAAAGGAGAGATGACGCATTGTGACAGTAAGACAAAAGGGGGATTTCTCTGTATACTAACACACTTCAGGAGAAGCATTTGGCAGAAATATGTGGAGAAAAACTAATCCAATAATGCCGCTGCCCCCTTGTGGCTGAGAAATTAGCTTTTCCTGTAGAGTCTCTGTGCCTCATACCATGTTAAATATTTGCATTTGTAAAAAAAATAAATGCCATATTGGCAAGTTGACTTTATCTTGGTTTAGTTTTGTTAAAAAAACTTCATGTTTATAGGAAATATCCTACAAGAGTCTTACTGTCGTAAAGAGTTATTTTATTATAATACAAAAAGCATCCAGTATATACTGTATAGCAGTGGGATTAATGCAAATATTCACAGTTCATGATGCTTCGAAGAAATGCAAAAAAGATTATGGTGTAGCTGTATTATTTTTGCCTGACATAGAGTGACCCTGGCACCATGCAGGTGATTCATTGTCCTTGCTCAAAGGAGTTTTTTTTTTTTTTTTTCTTTCTCTGTGATGTGCTTTTACCCCATTGTATGAAGGCACTGAAATCAAATGATACTGTAACTATAATGGAAGAAATTCACTTTAAAAAAAAGTCTGGTCCTTAATTTGGGCTCCAGTTCACTCATCGTCCTCATTTAACCTTTAAACAGTAAACCAGACCAGTGGTTCCCAACCTTTTGGGCTTGTGAATGCTTAAAACATACCACTGTCAATCGTGACCCACTGTAACCAGTCTTCGTCTTCTTTCTCTTCCATTTCTATTCTTTCTTTCAAATTTCTCAATTTTTTCCTATTTCTTTCATTTACTCATTTTTAAAAGGCATGAAATGCCTAAAATTGTCTAGTAATTTTTCCCCCCTGCTTTCAATCCCATTAATCTTGTGATTCCTCAGATTTAACTTGCGACCCTGAGGTTGAGAACCACTGAACTGGAAAAATCTTTAAAGCAACGTCTCATCCTAAATAGAGACGATGATATTCACCCTTAAAATTTTCATTTGATTTGCTGTTGATCAATCCAGTCCAGCATAATTTGAGCTTCTGCACAGGGTGTATGTGAAAATAAAGAACGGCCTTTCGGTGATGGCAGTTTTTGTAGGAAGCCGTCTCTTTGTCAGTGGTCGGGACCCCTAAGAGGGTCTCAAGATGAATATTAGAGGTCACAAAATTATTAAGAAGTTGGGAAAGAAGAACCAAAACTTTTCTCTGCTCTGTAAAATTCTATTTATTTTGCAAAACATTTATCTTTGCTTTTTGTCTTATAAGACACCAGATAGCTTAACTTCCTCATGCCTCTAAAAATTATTCAAATTAAACTACCTGAGAAGGTGAAAATCACTGTCCTTTAGGTGATCACAGCTCATAGAAGTATGTAACATTTGATAATGAGTCTTGAGTTGACTTCTTATCATTTTAAGCGGTCAGAAGCCTGGTTGGGAACCACTGCTCTATGTCTTAAGTTAACAATTCCCTCTAACTTGGACATGTCCTACATTAGTTCCTCCTGCTGCTGCTGCTGCTGCTGTTGTTGTTCCTGTGAATCCTAGAGGTATTCAGATTTGAAATGTATGTCTTTACATTTGCCGAGGGATGGTAAGGTGCATCAGGCTGGACTATAGCTTATTGTATGTTTTGTAGAAACTCAAATACCTGCAAAACTGATCCAGTACATTTAACAGAAACATTACACAGATGATTTTAAGGGTTCATTTTTATTGTACAAATAAGCAAAAGCTGGAAAAAAAAAAACCCACATTCTGCAGCCTTCCAACTTAAGGCACCAGTACAGCGTAGCCAACAAACATAACAATTTCTATATCTGTATTTACGCTGAATAGGAAGCCAAAGAAACACCCACGCACCGATGTTACAAAACCACAAGCCAGTAGTTTGCCTTTTGCTTCCTCTTCAATTATTTCAAACATTAAAAAAAGGTTAAAACATAAAAAGGTAAACATTTGAGAATTGTATTTGGACGTTAGTAAATCTCTCCAGAAACTTTCACCTGTTCCTATATTACAGCCATTGACTTAATCAGATTAGTCTGGATGTGAAGCACACTACAGAGTCATAGCTTCCTTCTGTAAACCCCACAGGTAAGAACAGGTAAATAGAGATTTGAGTAATCTGATGCAGAGGGACTCAGACCCCGGGAAAGGAGGGGGAAAAAAAGGTTTGGAAAGCATAGTTGAATGCATGTTATTGCCACTCTGCTAGCTCCCTCTTTTATCCCTCGGGGTATCTGAGGGTAAGTGGGCCGTCTGAGAGATCATCCCTCATGCCAGCGTGGCCTTGGAAAAGCTCAGCATCATTAAACAAGGACAACGACTGGTCTGCAAAGGTTGACTGAGTCATCCAGATGCTTTTAAAGTGCATGTGTGCTACTCTTATAGAGATTAAAAATAAGAAATGTCAGTGTTATGATTACACGGGCATCATATTAAACTGGCTGAGGTACTGGGACTGGACAGATTCTAAACGCTGTGCCTCCTGTTGTGGATCATGGCCACAATGTGGGTGAGGTCCAGACTTTTCATCATCACCTCCATGAAATCATCGTCGCTGCGAGCACCGGCCACAAACTCCTCCAAGGAAAGCTCGCCTGTTGGAGGAGACAAAGATTGTATTTACACTTATAAAAGAATTAAATTTACAGCTGCATTTATTCATTTAACACGTTCTCCCCCTCCTCATCTAACAATGAGGGTGCAGGATGTGTAAGCAACGGTGAACAATTGTCCATAATTACGTTTTATTGTAAAGCAACCTCTAGTGGCGGTACAAATTCAGATGAGAGCAAAAGAAGAAGCCTGGTGACGTCATTGTAGAGCCACAAAATCTGCATACAGATGAGGTCGGGTCGGATGGATGGGTTGACAAAACCTGGGTCTCTAACCGTTTGTTTCCGCCATGTGAACCATGTCTTCATCATGATCACGAAGGTCCTCTAACCCTAACAAAGGTCTTTCAACCCAGACCCCAAACCTAACCAAGTCATTTTTGTGTCCGAGACGAGCTGAACCTTTAGTATAGCATTGTCACATCATTCATTTAGGTTGGAGGACTTGTTTGATTTTGGACACAGCAACAGTGACAAGTTAGGTAGTGAGATTTATCAGACTTCAGGGCAGCTCCCTCTGAAGCCAGAACTGCTTTTCACAACTTTTTCACATATGTAGTAGTACCCCCCCAAGAACTGTAAAAAGACTTTGATGTGTAAAATCGGTGGAGTTCCCTGTTAAGTGTTTTGCATCTTTTGTAAAAGGTTTATGGATTTTTTTTATTGTGTTAAGTAGCCACCTACAGTTTATATTCTGTCTGTTGTGTTTCTTGGCTCAGAGGCAGCACGGGGGCAGATACTGTAAATATCTAAACACCGTCTACCCACGATCGATTTCTTCCTAAATCTCTGTCTCCATACAGTGCCAGAACACACTCACCATCGCCGTTTATATCAATCCTGTCAAACACACGGTTGGTGAACTCCTCAGCGCTTGTTTCCTGACTTTCATTCCCATTGATTGCACGAATGGCCTAAAGGGAAAGGGATCAAATCAGTATGCCACGTTCAGGCCAAGACTTGCAAGGGAATGCAGTGTGGAAGCTGCACAATATGCTGTACCTTTATGATGTTGAGGAGCTCGTGTCTGTCAATGCAGCCGTTTCCATCCACGTCGTAAAGTTTGAAATACCAGCGCAGCTTGTGCTCCATCTTTCCTCGCATCACCAGGCTCAGAGCTGCCACATACTCCATGAAGTCTATGTAGCCGTCCTGCGGAGACAAGCAGGGAGATGAGATTTGTACGCTCTTGTTCCTTGTCAGAACAGTATCAACCATGAATAAATTGTTATTCACGACCATCTATTTATTATTAAGACCATTTTCAGGCTTTGAAAGTGATAAATCAGTCAACCAAAGCTCCGTCCTTCAGTTGAAAGAGATCCTCCTCATCGCAACTCCACAAGCTATCTGTGTGAAATGAAGCATGCCAGGGCAGAGGATTATCTCTAGGGTCTGGCTGTGTCTGAACACGGGCAACGATCTTAGCCTCAAAGCATTGTCTCATAGATAATCTCACAGTTTAAATCATGCATACAGATTACCATGGCCTTTTGTGAGCTGAGCAGGAGACTAAATATAGACACGCAGCTTCTCAGAGGGACACCCTGCGATGACCCTGTCACGCGCTCAGGGAGGCTCTTAGTAAACCTAAGTGATCCGAGGGCCAAAACGGGATGCAAGCCCATCCTGGGAAGTCACCGCACTGCTAGAGCGCTTGTGTGTGTACATATACACTTCAGTGAACGTCTGTCCCTGAACGATACAGATGCTCTTCAATTTGGGCATCATGTCAAAGAGATATATAGATATTTTCTGCTCTTGTCTCAATTTTAAATGTAGCCTTAAACACTCCAAAAATCATGCAGCAGGCCATCTTATTCTGGTGTTGTAATCCATTTTAGTGCTGAAACCATGCGTCAATTAATCAATTACTAGATGACGGAAAATAAAGAGCTAAATTTTGATCAGCAATTAATCGTTTCAGCCACTTTTCTGGCAAAAAGACCCAAAATGTGCAGCACCTCAAATGTGATGATTCGAGACACTTTCTAGTACTTTAAGTAACGTCATTAGTAGGTAAAGAGCTGAAGTACTAGGTAAGCATCTGAAATTAGTTATGGGACGCTTTAGTTTTAGAGGGTGATGTAAACAATTTGAAGATGACAATACTTCTAAGAAAAAAAACCGCCAAGTAACAAAATCCCACATTCATTTTCTTACCTTTAAACATGACATACTTCAACTAAGGAAGAAATATGTGTTCTTCTCAAATGGATCGACCTAGTGTACAAGTGTCCCTCTCTCTTTAAAAGTCGAGACACAGACATGACACAAACTAGCAATCCCAAAAGAACCAGCACACCCTGACACCTTTTTTAAAAAAAAAAAAAAAATCACTCCCCACAGTCAAAGTGTAGGCCCTTTTGAATTTAACTTTGTAGTTAAAAAAAAGCATCATCTCACCTTGTTCATGTCGAACGTGCGGAACATCTGCTCTATGTAGGCGTTGGCCTCTGGATCCAGGCCTCGCAGCCCGAAGAACTGCTTGAACTCATGCAGGGTGAGCTGACCTGAGGGGCACTCGGTCATGAACTTCTTGTACCAGAGGTGCATCTCCACCGCCTGCAGGTCGTCCACAGTGCTTCCTGTTGAGTTACCCATCCCTGCAGACAAGTTATCTGGAACCCTTGGCGGCTGGCGCACAAACCTCTCACCCCAGCTGGTCTACCGTGAAGCGGAGGTGATCCCTCTTCACGGTCACACAACGTTGGGACTTAGGGTGAGAGCAGCCGCCGGCGCGGGCCTTTTGTAGATGACTGCGTTCGGGGGTTGTGGTGATCCACGCCCCTCTGTGTCCTCCTTGGGCCTAGTCACCGGCTGTAATCCAGGCAAACATGCAGATGATCGTCTTAATCATCCCAGTTAAGGGCAGGTTGACACTTCCACCTCTGTCCATGTTTATCCTGAGATGTGCTGACAAGCACAATACAGCTTTCATCCGTCACCTGGAGACACGGGATATCCAGCACAGTCATGTATCTGAACCGATGGGATACACCTCGCTCAGCAAGTGCACTGAAATATGAGTGGTGCAGCTTTAATGCTGTTAGCGAAGACTAAGCACAGTACAAAACGCACAAACCTAAGTCTGTGACTCCCTCCACTACACGCTTAAAGGACAGGTTCACAGCTTTTCAAATCTGCCGTAACACAATAGTCAGTGTCCATGTGTACGTTGAAACTGGTTTTGCTTGATCTAATCATTCCTCCTGCTCATACAGGCCATAAAAAAAAAAAAAAATCCCCTCCTAATGCACTTTCGAAGTAAGTCATGGGGGACAACATCCACAGTCCTCATTCAAACGTTTATCTGAAGCTAATATAAGGCTTAAGCCAGACATATTAGACGAGCCAAGTGCGCGTCTTTGTAAGGCTGCGGCCTTTTTAGTACAAAGTTCTCTCTTTTTGGTTAGTGACTCTCTGCTGCAGCTCAACACTGTCCATGGAAACACAAAGAGAGACTTTGTAAGATAAAACCCTCATATTGACTTCAGATAACACATTTTTTGGACATATTGAAGACTGGATTTTGTCCTCCATTACTTACATTGAATATGCATAAGTAGTGCCTTAATTGTTTTAATATTGCATGTTTTATTTTTGTTATCTGTTGTCTTTTGCAGTCTTGTGTGCTTTTAATTTTACACTCCACTATACATCCTGTGGTGTATGTCTGTGATTAACAGGTGTTTATATGATTATTCAGAAGAAGTTGATGGACAGAAAATTAATCTACAACAATTTTGATACTCAATTTCATAAGTTTAGGTAATTTTGTAGAAAAAAAAAAGCCCCAAAATTCAGTGTCCAAGTTTTCAAATTTGATTATTTACTAGCGTTTGTCTTAATTCCTTTTGGGTCCTGATATTTGACTCTGGGAAATTGTTCATTATTTTCAATGCTGTCTGACAAAACCAATGATTCAAGGAAAAAACTAGAATAAAAAAGTACAACACAGTTTGGTAGAGATCTTTATTTAGATACTACAGTCTGAATCCAAGGAGGCAAGAGCCATGGCTGATTAGTACAATAACTGAACAAACATTACAGTTTGACTTAGTAAAATTAATATCAAAACGCGGCAGAAAGCCATTTGATCTCATTGTGAATGCCATAAAATAACACGACAGCTACGTCAAAGTGATTTTGTATGAAGTTAAATCTCACTTCTTAAACATGACTCCTTTGTTACAACAATTTTGTAATATACTTGAAAGTGTAAGTGTATTTGTCCTATTCAGCAGCTATTGTTGCAGTTAATGTCAAGAGTGCATTGTTACAATTTACTAATCAATTATCAGTAATAAAAAATAATACAGATATATACTGTATATGTCAGTGCTTTAACTGCATTCTAAATGCACTAAATTAAAGTATATGCATTAATACAAAATAAAAATAAAAACTTTAGTAAATGCAGTTGTGGGTCACTTTAAAGCAACATTTCACTTTTCATAGTGTCATTTCTCACGTTGATAATATTTTTTACGTCAGATACTAGTTGCCTCTGTAATACATTCAGCGGGAGTGCTTACGTTTCTTTCTGGCTATAAAAATCTCAAAACCACGGTAAAAGTTTCAGACTAACAAAGAAAAACGGCAGAAAGCACTGCTCTTGCCAGTTCGGTAGCTCATCATTAATTCGTGTCGGAAGAGGAACTGGTCATTTTATGCCAAAAAAAACAACAGATATTACAGTGAAATGAAATATTGTGCATGCTTCACAGGCACATACGTTTAAAAATCAAAACAAAACAAAAAAACATTTGGCTGTTGATGTTATGATGTATTCTTCATTTAGTGTTAAATTAAAAATTTTATCCTAACCTTGCTTTAGTGCAATAATGTAGTTCTAAAAAAAGGCATATAGTATGCTTCCATCATGTTTCACTCTAGTTTGCATTACCCTGTGACACATTTGCATATATCAGCGGGTACAAAGGATGCATGGCAGCATATGGGCTTGTCTAACAAATAGCCTGACATGTAGTTTCCAACATTTTGGAAGAGCATTTCCTGACGATAACAAAACCTAGATTGAACAAATTATGTAGCAACACGTACAAATATAACACCCGTAAGACTATGTAACAAATAGCTATATTCTAAGATCTTACAAAAGTAAAAAGCGATAATATTTCAGACTTCAGTAAGGCCTCATTTTTCGTTCTTCATCAAGTATCACTTTCGCTTCATATACAGTTTCCAAAGGTTAACCCCTTCAGCTTCAGTCTCTGCTGTTCACTGCTGCCTTTTATTGGCTTTTTGCCAATATAGCACTGTCACTAAAAGTCATGATAAACATGAAGTCACTGTGGCTCCATACCAGAGCTCGGGCAGAGCTCTCTGGCCCCACCGGCGACAATCTTCCTCTTCCCCCAGTGCAGGTGTCTGTAGATGGAGTCAAACGCTGACACCGTGTAGCGTGCAAACAGGCTGGTCCACTTCACCGCATCCACCATCCACTGCACAGTGCGCCCCACGAAGGCCACAAACACTGTGGTGTAGTGGGCAAGCAGCAGTAGACTCCTCCCGAGCTGCTTGCCATGGTTGATGAGCAGGTTGACTCTTTGGTCATGTCTTACCATCGTTATATTTTCTTCTGTGTTGTTCCAGATGGTGTAGGGTCAAATTATGTGGGTTTTGTTTTTTTGTTGTTTTTTTTTTTTTTTTTTTGCTCAAGGGCTCATTTTTCTTTTTAAAAATGTGTATATTTATGCAGATGCTCCCCAGGAAGGAGTACTCACTTGGACATTTGCAGGCAGTCCCTTACATACGCAGATCCCGGCTGTCCAATCAGTGCAGAGGAAGTTTTGTTTCCGGGAATGTTTGGTGATGTGGCTATGCTCAGAAATCCATCCGAGGAAAAATATCAAATAAAAACCAGACACTTTTACCTGGGAAGCGCTGTCGCACAGGTGAGTTAAAGGCAATTTCTTTTAAAAAAAAATACACAGCTCGCAGGGCTGCACCTCAGAGCTGTCATGCACTGGGCAGAAAAAGTCAGCGGACCAGGTATTAAAGAAGAGGTCCTATTTACGAGTTATCGACCATTAGCCAGCTAAGCTAACTAAACCGTGGAAACTACAGTCAGAGTAAACAGCGAATGGTTTCGCTAGGCATCCTGTTCACGCCACCGTTTCTTTATCTTCAGATGTGTCTGCTGTGCTTTGAAGATATAGGTGTCCCGTTGCTCTTAAAGTTTGCCGTCCAATTTCGCGTTAGCTAGGTATAATTTTTGCTCTTCACAGATCGAGTGACGCAGCCGCAGTGGAGTGTCCGGCAGATCCGGAAAGACTCGGTTCTGTTCGGCTCGGCTCGGAGAAAATAGGCTAAGGGGGTTTGGCAATGTGTTGCTTTTGCGTTTTGCCCATGGCCCTTCTGTTGATCAACTTATCGATTAATTGACTAATCGCCTAAGCTGTGGTAATTGGTAAAGCCATTAAAAAGGTCCATATAACTGACAAAATCTCAACACAAGCTCCTTTTTAGCAGCTGTTCTTGAGCATCAAATCATCACACGATCTTCCTCAGCAGATGTAGTGCACCCAGTTATCATGAAATTGTAGATGTTCAAATTTCCATTTTTCTGAGCACTTTAAGGACTTCTCGCTCATGTTGGCGTAAAAGTTGAGACTGAAAGGTCATTGTTGACTTTGGAAATCTCAGTCCAGTCTCAGATCAAATCAAATTTCAAATCCCAGCCTCTGCAATTTCATGTCAACTGGGAAAAGGAGAGCGGCATCTATACCAAACAGAATAGGGCTTGTGCAGGTGCAGCAAGGGAATGGTTTATATGTTAGAAATTTTTACATGTTAGTCCGTGCTGAAGCCTCAAACTTTGTTTTTGTTTTTTTTCCCCCACTCACAGTGCCACATTTATGTTAAGCCGCCTGGCCACAGTCCTCCAGGAACTCTCTGGAGAGGAGGGCCCAGATGGAGACCCGCAGGTGAGAGGCCAACACATAAATTATAACGCATTAAAAAGAAGAGTATTGCCAACTGTGCCCCCGGCTTTTAAATAAGTATGTGCAGACTGTATGTCTGGCCAATTTGAAAGCCTGTCGAGCCCTTTATCCTCTAGTTGGGGCAATCATTCAACAAAAACAAGTGGGTGAGGGTAGAAAATGTCTGCTTGTCTTTCATCTTTTGAAATGAAGACAAGATGAGTTCTTATAGTCATCCTATCAGAACAGAAACATTTTATGCAAGGTTTACTAGTATTTTATGCAAGATATTGAAGATATGCATAGCCAATAGCTCCAAGAGCCAATAAATGTTTTGACTCCAGAGTGTCTGCATTTTCAAGAAAACCTTTGTCTCTCTCCGAATTTAACTCCAGCGATTTAGTATGATACTGACATTAAGTTGGATTGCTCAAAAGAGAATTAATGGTCAAAATGAAAGCAGCAGAGGCCAAAATATCCTTACTTTTACTCCCACAAATCTGTCTCTTTACCCCCAGTTTTTAATGCAGGCTTTCTGTCAGAAAATTTGAAGTGTCAGGGCCAAGGTAAAAATAACCCTGATGGACTTGTTAGGCTAATTTTCTCATTCTTTACCAATTTCCTCCAGAGATACAGCTGTTTTTAAAGGCTGAGCAGGACTAACCATGATGAATAAACTGACCTTTTGTATTCAAAATGAATTTTGAATAGGGTATGCTGGTGCCACAGCTCCCTGCCAATGAGGGCCAGGCTCCAACGGAGTCTGAGGTACCTGAGGAGGCCATGGAGAGGCTGGCCCACCTGGAACAACTGGTGGTCCACCTGAAGGAGCTTATCCGAGACAAAGACACTCAGCTTGTCCAAAAGGACACCGAGCTGGCCAACAAAGATGTGCAGCTCAAGGTGAATAATCGTCTGTGTGTGTGTGTGTGTCTGTGTGTCTGTGTGTGTGTGTGTGTGTGTGTGTGTGTGTGTGTGTGTGTGTGTGTGTCATCGTTTGCTGTCAACATTTTCCTCCAACAATCAGTTCACCACAGTGTATTCTTTATGCCAACATTGTTTTGTTTTGTCTGTTTTTTTGCTTCGTATCCACAGAATGAAAAGGAAGAAGCCGAGGCTCGATTCACCAAACTCAAACTGCAGGCCAAAGCTAAGATGGCTACACTAAACAAACAGATAACTGATTTGAAAGGATCAGGAGGAAGCACAGTGAGTTTAATGAGGAAAGAAATTGTGTTGTGCTTGTAGGATTATTACAAATCACGCTCCAGTTGCCTTTTAAGAAAAAAAAAAGATTTTATACAGAATAAGATATGTTACACGTTAACCAGAAACTAACGATAAAAATCAGGCCCTTCAGTTTTTATCTGACTTCTGACTTATCTGACAGAACATCTGTTTTGTCTACAGCAGAGCCCAGACAGCTCTTTCACAGAAGCTGGTGCTGCAGTCGAGGAGAAGCTCCAAGAACTGAAGAACAAGCTGAGCGAGGAGGAGGCCAACGGCATGGAGCTTAAACAACGACTCCAGGCCACCGAACAGCTTCTTAAAGAGAAGGAATCTGCCCATGCTGAGCAGGTGACTTAGCTGGAATTCCATGTTGTCTTACTCTGTTAAGATTGAATGACTTAAAATGTCCCGAGAAAGGATCTGTCTGGATGATTTGGTGTATTTTTTGTTTTCAGTTGCATAAGCTGCAGGCTGTGGTCTGTGAGAAGGATGTGCGTTTCCAGGAACAGATCCAAAAACATGAAGAAGAGCTGATGAGGGTCACAACGCAGTCTCAGAATGACGGCGAGCTACAGCAGGTACAAGATCCAGTCGTTTTTCAATATAATCTAACTATAATTTATTTGTGGTTTATTAATTTATAGTCCACCCATTTAGACTCTACTCTGAATATTTGACCTTTTATTTTTTTTTTCTCTTTCTGTTCATTGTAGGGCTGTAGGGCTTAAATGATTAATGTATTAAGTAAATTGTTGCTAAATAATTTTCTTTCAGTCGTTTGAGCTCTCGTTGATTGTTTGAAAGAGTACAGCCACATCAAATCATGAAAAGAAGGACTCTAATTATGGAGAAAATATGTTTTAGTCTTTTAATAATAACAATTTAATGTCATTATCCTGTCAGGTGAAATGAATTTATATGGGCCAAAACCACTAATATACCCCAGAGGGCTACGCTCCCTCTATCCTTAGACCATCGATTTGCAAACTAAACACTTTATTTTGAAAAGGATTTAGGCTAAAAACAGGAAATACCCATTCTTTAATTAAATTTGAATGACTGGCAAACAACTGGAATTTGTCTCAGTTCATCTCCAGTGGACAAACACAAAAATGTTTCAATTAATCAAGCAGCGGAAGAGTGGACAACTGCCACACTTCAGACGAACAGTACATTCCTAGACTTATACACTTGTGGATTCTTTGTGATCTCATCTTTCCAAGGCCCTGCATGCAGCCCAGAGGCGTTGTGAAGAGCTCGAGGAGTCCTTGAAATCTCGCTCCCAAGTGCTGGAAATGCTGCAGCAGGAAGTGAGCAGTGCTGATCAGCAAAAACAGGTACAGATCCTGTTGGATTAGCTGCTTTTTGTGCACCTTCTTATCCAAGGTTATTATAGAGATTGTTCCTCATATGTCATAAGTTTTACAGATGCTTTACTTGGAATGAATACTCAAAAACACTTCAAACAAGACACACCCTAGATCTCGATGGCATGTCATTATCATGGATTGTTTGACTGAGACACACAAAACACACCCACTCATATCCTCTTTCTAACTCTCTGTCTCACCCTCTTTCTTTAGATCTTGACTGCTCAGTTCCGGCAGATGGAGCAGGAGCTGGCTGAGGTCGTGAAGCTGAGGGAGGAGGAGAGGCAGCAGTGGGCCGAACAGGCCGGCAAGGCAGATGTAGAGCTTGCAGCCCTCCGAACCAGCCTGGAGGCTCTGGAAAGAGAGAGAACGGAGGTGGCGAGGCAAGAGAGTGAGCTGGTCTCCCTGAGAGAGGCTGAGCATGTTAGTCAGGAGGCTCTGGAGAAGGAGAAGATGGAAGTTGCCAAACTGGAGAGAGAGCTGGCTCTCATGAAACAGGCTGAGCTCGCAGCCGTTCAAACGAGCCATGATGCTTCAGAGAGAGACAGAGCAGAAATAGCTCGGCTTGAAAGTGAACTTGCATCTATGAGAGAGACAGCAGTTCGTGCCAGCCAGGACGCCTTAGAGAAGGAGAAGTCAGAAGTTGATAAACTAGAAGGAGAGCTGGCTTCACTTAAAGAGGAGCAGAAAGATGCCCAGAAGAAGAGTGAGATCTTGGCTGAAGTTTGGAGACATTTACAAGCTCTGGCTCTAGATGATGTACAAGCAGCAGAGGAAAACCCCGTCCCTGTTGACCTTTCCCTGTTTCTGGACACTGTACAGTCGATTGACACCCAAATCACAAGGCTGAAAGACAAACAGAGTGATAGCGAGGAACATTCTGCAGAGCTCACCCACACCATGGAAACCCTTCAGGGTAAGAGCATTTATCTGGTTGTTTGTGGGATTCAGTGTATTAATGTCAAACCAAGGTACGGATATTTTTAATGTGATCTTCTGATTTTCAGAACAACTTGACAGAAAAACCACAGAACAGAATGAGGCCACTGCCAAGATACAGCAGTTGGAGCAGCAAATTGTAACGGTCAGTATTACAGCCACATTTATACCTGGTAGTAACACGTGATCTATGGCAGGATACTTTATCTGGATTATCTGTTTGTCTTGCCTTTACGCTATTTTATTGCTCTTTGTCCTCACAGTGTGGGACGTCTGACCGACAGGCCTTTGCATTTATACCTGGTGTTAAAGAGCTTTCTCGTGATCCTCATTCTGCCTGCATTTTAATCAGATTTGAATATCACAAATTAACTGGGCTGGCCAATCCGATCACAATCTGATCACCGTGCTCACTGCATGCATTTATTCCTTGCATTAACATGCAATTTGCCTCAACCAGATATAATGTCCAGACACAGATTTTACATTAATGCCAGGTGTAAGTGAGGTCTTCAACACAGAGTATTAAAGAACACAGAAGTAATTTTTGGTAGTTATTACTTGCTTAACACTAGATGTAAGCAGCTTGTTTCCGCTGAGATATGAACTTCAAAAGGCAGCTCCATGATACCCTACAAGCTTTACCATCTCTACAAAGCTTAAACTTAAACTGTACTGAGTTCCTGTTATACTGTGTCTCTGTTTATATGATGAAAAGGTGTTAAAGTGGAAGATGTGGGACTGGAATCTTAGTATAAGCTGAGGTATTGGGAGTAAAAGTAGTTCTAAATAATCAATCTTCAAAGACAGACAGGTGTTCCATTTGTACTTTTCCCTGTACATTTAAAACACAATTTGCAGAAGCACCTTTTATTTTTAGAGCAGGGCAGTCTGAATGGTCTTATAAACTGCACCCAGTCCAGGGTCACAGCTTGTGTCTGGACAGGTGATCTCCATCTCAGACAGGACAGAAGCAGGGTCATACAGTAGACAGACAATGCTTTTTAACTCATTGTGAGGACGCGAGTCTAATCCCTTCTGCGCTGATCCACTGGTATGACCGACTGTCTGAGCCGACCTTCACCTCACAGTACAGCCTTATACTGTATGCTGCTGATATAGATTTAATTTGAAAGAGCAATCATAGAGGCCGCATGGACCTTTTTTTAAAAACCGTTGTTTCACTCCTTCTTACTCAGGATTTTTCTCTAGTAAATCACAACAACTTTCAGTCCGGCCTGTTTTCAAAAGATAGTCACAGTTTTGTCTCTTTCTTTCAGTTGTCTGAAAGAGATGATGCGACTGAACCGTCAGCACAGGATTCATCTGAAGCTGAAAAAGGTATAAAAATCTTTCCAAAAATAAAATTCACACATTATATGGAGACAGTATCTAACATAATGGTCAAGATCAGTATGCTCACACATACAATAAATCCTTTTTATGCAGCTCCAGACAAACAAATATAGAGCTATTATGCACAAGGCTCATATGTGTAGAAATAGGGACAAAATCGATCAATTGTCATTTTTCTACATTTTTCTACCAAAAATGCCAGACATTTATTTGTTCCAGCTTCTCAAATGTAAGGATTTTCTGATTTCGTCAGTCTTTCTATTATTGTAAAATTAATCATTTGGGGTTTTGGACTGATGGTCAGACAACACCATACATTGAAGATGCCATCTTGGCATGGTATGACAGGCATTTTTCACTATTTTCAGACAATTTATAGGTTGGATGAGTAATCAGTTTCAGCAAGCATTTGAGAAAGTGATCGGCAGATTAATCTATAATGAAAATAATCGTTATCTGCAGCCCTGTGATGCCTTACTATAAATTAAGCTACTCGGCAGTATAAAGTAGTTAAAATTAGCCCCACCTTGCCAGCTACACCATCTAGGTGATCCTTATACACTGATACATCAATAATTATAATCCAGTCATATGAGAGAGATATATATATATATATATATATATATATATATATATATATATATATATATATATATATATTAAATGGGCAAATCTGTGTAAAGAGTATTTTTTGTACTTTTATTTTTATTTAATACCTTTACTTGTAACTTGAGTATTTTTACATTGTTGTATTGCTGCTTTTACTTAAGAAAAAGATATGAGTACTTCTGCCACTGGTTTGAGGTCATAAAATGTCAATAAATTAGAGATTAAAAAAAAATTGTGGATTGTGGAAATTGTGTCCTTGTGACCCTTATTGTAATTATTTAACAATATAATGAAAGTAAAATGAGAATGTGTCTATTTAAATCGTGAAATTCACATTTGAAGGATAGAAATTTTCTTAATCTCTTTAGAATCAATCTGGGTTCTGTAAAGGTGTCGATGTTGTTGGTCTTTTAATTAATTTTAGAGGAAAGGTATACAGAGTCATTCATCAGGATACCATAGGTGATATTCTTGTTTATCTTACTGTATCTTTCCTACATTACAGTAGTTTTAAAATAATTAGCTTTCCAAGATAATAAAAATAGGCAATTCTGTTTCCAGGAGTGATTTTGCCTGGTTAAGTACTGATTTTCTGCTCGGGAGCCTAGTCTGACTGTATTTTTCTAATTACTTTGTCTTCCACAGCACACATACTGGCATTGGAGCAGCAGCTATTAGAAAAAGACAATCAGCTGGTTGCTTTGCGAGAATCCCTCAGACTGGCTACAGACCACAGCTCCAGTGAGGTCGCATCAATTGAAACAAACAATCAGACTCCAGATAAGGATCACGATGCCTGTACGGCCACCCATGACAGTTCTTTAGCTCTTCCTAACCTAATGGAGGATACACAAGAAGAAGAGACCACCTTAGTGGCTGAGGATACCTCTGTCCTCTCCAGTTCTGCTGATAATGAGAGCAGCCCAGAGCTTATTGGACACCAGTCTGAGTCCCCAGAAGAATCCAAAGGGACCTCCTCAGACGAGATGGTCGCCAGTAGTGATTCAGAAGTGGCCCACAGCAGCTGGACCCTCTTGGAAGCTGTGAATCAAGATGGAGGCCAGGAGTGGCCCTCCACCCTGCAGGACTTTGGCCAGCTGCAGCTGCAGTCGTGGGAGACGACGAGCATGGAGCAGGAAACCTCCACAGTTCAAGTTGAGTCCTCCTCTGTCATCATCCGAGAGACAGTTCAGGTTCATCTAACACAGCAGAGTTCTTCCTCCACAGATGCTAACGTGCCCTCTGGACCGTTCTTTGCTCAGGCTTTGGCCGAGGAACTCCAGAAGAGGTACAGTGAGCTTTTGGCTGAGCTGCAGAGGCTCAGAGAGACAGCTACAGAGTCACAAGAGAAAATCAAGAGTCTGGAAGATGAAACACAGTCCCTTACTGCTGCAAAAGAAGAGGCAGAGTCCCAGAGCAACTTCTTTGCAGAGGAGCTTAAGTTAGCCAGAATGGAGTTGGACAAGGTTTCCCAGCAAAGTAGCTCAGTGGTGGAGAAACACAGTGTTGAAATGAACCTTATAGAAGAACAGATAAATACTTTGAATGCTGAAAGTAAAGCCAAGGAACAGAAGATCCAGAGCCTGCAGAGCGACTTGGAAACAACCCACCAAGCTCTCTCTGAGCAGGAGGGTCAGGCCAGGATGTTGAGTGCTCAGCTGGAGGACAGAGAACTTCTGTCCTCTGAGCTTGAAAGGAGGCTGCAAGATATGGAAAACAGCATGTTGGAATATTCCCAGACTTCAGATCTAAACAATGAGTCTTTGTCAATGAAGGACTCAGAGATCAATGAGCTACAGCTTCATCTCAGTCAGAAAGAGCATGAAATGATGGAGCTCAATGACAGTATGTCTGCTAAACTCCTTCAAGTAGAAGAAGAGAAGTTCCAGATAGACAGTGAACTCAATAAACTGAAGGAGCAGATAGTGGAACTTCAGAAAGTGAGAGATGAGGAACGGCAAGCACGTTGTGAAGACTCAACTGCTCATGTAGACGATGAACTTGGTAGTTTACGACAGGAGAAGGAAAGTCTGGAAACCCGACTAACAAATACAAAGAAGAAGTTGCAGGCTGCACTTGTGCAACGCAAAGAGCTCATGAAGAAGGTTGCTGATTTTGAGGTAGAAGAAAAAAAAAGGAAAGAGCGAGATGAATTAGCAAAGGGAGAAACTCCTGCCGATATTCCAGAGGTAGAAAAAACTAGTGGACATGAGATTCAAGAAATGGAGGCTGAACTCCTGGAGCTCAAGCAAGCTTTAAGATCCAAAGAAGAGACAGTTGAAGTTCTTGAGCAGAAAATTAGCGAACAGGATCAAGTCATTGCTGAGACGCTTGCCCTGAATAGAAAGCTAAATGAAGAAGCTGAAAATACTCAGCAGGCATCAGACATTTCTTCTGAAACAACTGTGTTACAATCCCAAGTGGCCACTCTTGAAGCAGAGTGTGAAACGCTTCAGAAGAAAGTTCAGGAGGCTCAAGAATCTCGCAAAGAAACCATCCGCAAAGCGAAAGAGAAAGACAGACACCACCGTGAACAACTGAAGCAGCAGAAAGAAGAATTCAGTAAGCTGATGGAACGTTTTGAGGTGCAGAGTGGAGAGAGAGAGGTCCTTCTTACTAAACTGAGAGAATTAGAAGAAAAAGTGAGCCCTGAGAGAGAGGACCTGCCTCAACAAGAGACCAAACAACTAGCTGAAAATTTGGAGAAGAAAGCAGCAGGTGATTGGGTCCAGGAGGACTGGGTGGATTTTTCCACATCTGCCCCTGATTCATCCCAGCCACAAACTAGTGATCTAGTTCAGCATCCTGCAGAGTCATCTGACGCCCACTCTGACCAAATGGAGGAATCTCTGAAAGCTCTCAGAGAAAAGATCCAGACTGTGGGGATGGCTAACACAGAGCTAGAGAAGCAGTTGCAGGAAACTCAGGCCAGTCTGTCACTGAAGGATGCTGAATTACTGGATTTGGGCAAAGAGCTACAAGCACTAAGAGAAAAGGAAAAACAGATTGATGCACTCTCAGAGGAAATTAATGATCTTAGAGTAAAGTATCGCCAAGCTGAATCTTATGCAGAAACACTAAAAGCAGAGATGGAAGCTGCAGCCAAAGCAGCATCTGCTGATTCCACATCCTCCATTGTAACTCTTCAGGCTGAAGTGGAAGACTTCAAGCAGTTTCTCGACAACAAGAACCAGGAGATAATGGCGCTCAGTCAGCAGCTTAGTGAGCAGAACTCTCTCATACACTCAATGCAGGATACGGTGTCTCAGAAGGATCAACTAATCACTTCTTTACAGGAAGAATTAAAAGTTGAGCAGGAAAAAACACAGAGGTTAGAGGTTGAAGCACCACAGAGGCAAGAGGAAGAAAAAGACAGTGAGGCAAAGATTCAGCAGCTTCAACGAAAACTTCAGGCTGCTCTGATCTCCCGCAAAGAGGCCCTCAAAGACAACAAAACCCAGAAGGAGAAACTAGCTTCAACTGAGAAGCTCATTGCTGAGTTGCAGCAGAAAATGGAGTCAGCAGAAGATGAGCTGGAGAAGCTAAGAGGAGAAAGACTTAGACTGATTGATGAGGTTGATCGAACGTTACTGGAGAATCAAAGCCTCGGATCATCCTGTGAGAGCCTCAAACTGGCCATGGAAGGCATACTGAATGAGAAAGATGCTTGTAAGAGAGAAGTGGATTTGGCAAGAGAGGAGGCTGCTAGGGCAAGCAGAGAATGGGAAGAAAAGGCTCAAGGCATGAAGGACGAGTACGAGACTTTGCTCAAGTCCTATGAAAATGTGAGTGACGAGGCAGAGCGGGTGAGACGAGTCCTGGAAGCTGCCAGACAGGAGAGACAGGAGTTATTAGCTAGGGTGAGGACACATGAAGCTGCAAGGCAAGAAGCTGAGAGGCAGGCAGAGGACGCACAGAAAGAGGTGGATTTGGTGAAAGACAAAATGAGGAAATTTGCCAAAACAAAACAGCAGAAAATACTGGAGTTAGAGGAGGAGAATGAGAGACTCAGAGAGATGCAGGAAAAGCCCGTAATAAAACGAGAGGACAAGACTCTCAAAACTGAGGTTGAAAGACTTCAAGAAGAGCTGGGGGCTTTGAAAGCTGAGCTGGATGCTACAGCTGCAGAGAGAGACTCTTTAGGGCAGCAGATTGAAGAACTAAGGGAGCAACTTGCCCAAATGGGAGACAAAGAGGACAATGAAATACAAGTGACTCCAGTTAGCTCTGCAGCTGTTGTAGAAGAGGTTGTCACTGCCCAGAAATTAGACATAATCATGACCAAACCAGAGCCTATTGAGAGTCAATATGTAGACCAAGAAAAACCCTTAACGCCAGAAGAGACTCCAGACAACCAAATAGTTGCAGTGTCTGCACCAGAAACACATTTGCAGCCTAAAGATGAGAAAGAAAACGAAGAAATGACTGAAAGAGCTCAAACTTTATTAGAGGATAAAATGAAGGAGATGGACGCAGCTGTTAACAAAGAGAGGGGACTGTGGCAGGAACGGGAGGCTGAACTCAAAGCTGAACTGGCGTCTCTTGAGCAAGACCTCCAGGAAAGTAAAGAGAGGCTGAGTCTTGTGGCCTCTCTTGAGAAGGGCCTACAAGAGAGCAAGGAGAGAGAGAAGAGCCTGATTGAAGAGGGTTCGAAGAGGGAAACTCAGTTCAAAGAACTACTCAGAAGCCTTGAAACTGAGAAGGATAACCTGGAGGAGCGTTTGATGAACCAGTTGGCCCAACTCAACGGGAGTATCGCCGGTTACCAGCAAGAGACAGCAGATAACCGGGAACACCTGGCTGAACATAAGCGGGAGGTGGAGAGGTTGGAGAGGGAGCGAGCTGAACTCGAAGCCGAGGCTCAGAGCGAGAGGGACCGGGCATCCAGACTGGAAGAGGACATGAGGCAAGCCCAGAGAGAGAGAGCTGAAGCTGAAGCAGAGTCTGGTAAGCAGAGGGAGCTGGAGCAACAGCTGAGATCTGCTCAGAGGGTCAGAGAAGGCAGCCAGAGCAGAGCACGTCAGCTGGAAGAACTGTTGAGGGAGAAGCAGCTGGAGGTCCGACAGCTGCAGAAGGACAGCATCCAGTACCAGGAGAGGATCAGTGAGCTGGGGAGGGAAGCTAAGGCACTGCAGCTAGGCCATGACGAGCTCAACAACAAACTACAACAATCCCAGCAGGAGACTTCCAAAACTCTAGAGGACCTGAAAAGGATTGAGGCAGAGTTGTCTAGCTGTAAATCTCAACTGGATGAGGTCCAGAAACTGTTAGGCGAGAGCTTAGCTGCAAAAACAACTTTAGAACAGAGCGCCCAGCAGAAAGAGGCCTTGATGAAAACTGAGGCAGAGCAAACCCTGGACTCTGTGAGATTCAGGCTGGGAGCTGAACTGAAGGAGATGGAGCTGAGACTGGAGGAGGCCTATAGAGAACGGGAAAAGGAAGAGGAGGCCACCCTGGAGGCCAGAGAGATGGCAGAGGCTGCTGAGAGACGAGCCCAGGAGATGCAAACCCGTCTAGACGAGTCTCTGGCCAGGTTAGCTGCCTTCTCACGTTGCATGTCCTCACTGCAAGATGACCGGGACAGAGTTTTGGACGAGACCCGACAGTGGGAGACTCGTTTTAATGATGCTCTGCAGGGTAAGGAGGCTGAAGTCCGGGAGGCTGAAACACGGGCAAAGGAACTGGGAGAACAGCTTCAGAAAGAAACTGCACTGAAAGAGGAGCTTCAGCTTTCGGTCGACAGGTAAAAACCTTCTCTGTGCATTTGTCTTATTTCCCTGTTTCCTTGTAATTATTGATTATCTTCAACGTTTTCGCTCCAAACTCACAAGATTGTTTGTTTCCTCCAGACTAGAGATAGCAGACAAAGACCGGCAGGTGAGACTGGAAGAAGAGGAAAAGAAAGTCACAGAGAGCCAAGCTGTCCTTGAGGAGGAGAGGAGCAAGCTTCAACAAACCCTAGCTGAGCTGCAGTCTGCACAAAATGAAGTCCGTGCACTGACAGATGAGCTGGAGGGTCTCCGTCACAGAATCCAGGCTCTGGAAGAGGCTGTAGGTCGGCTGCAGGGTGAAGTTGACCAGGCCAGGACTGAGCTGAAAGAGAGGGAGGCAGAAGAGAGGCGCCTGTGTCTGAACATGGAGCAACTGGAGACAGACCTGAGGTCCTCTAAGGCCTTGACAGAGAGTCTGCAGACTGAGTTAAATGAGAAGGAAAGGAGAGAAGTGGAAATGCTAGGGGAGAAGGAGCAAGCTGTTACTCAGGTATTAACATTTATTCATTTATAGTACATATTATATATTGTTTTGCCCTTTCACTGATGTTTAATAAGAGAGCAAATAGCAGCTTTCTCACCATTATGCGTGTTTTATTTCCCAGGCTGCTGACGAGGCTAGAAAGGAGGCTGACAGCCGGGCACAAGAAGCTGAGAAGGAGCTGGAGCAGAGAAGAGGTGAAGTGCGGGATCTGGAAGAAAAACTGCGAAAGACAGAGGAAGAGAGCAACAACCGAAAAGCCAGACTGGACTCTTTCATGAACGCCATGGGCTCCTTGCAGGATGACAGAGACCGAGTCCTTAACACGTACAAACAGCTAGAGGAGAAACACCTGCAGGTAATGGCCGTAACAGCTTTGTTGCTCTTTTTTTTTTTTTAAATGGCCAATATAATATTTGTATTGTGTCCCAGGTGATGATGGAGAAGGATGGTCTGATTCAAGAGGCAGCAGGGGAGAACAACAGCCTGAAGGAAGAGCTGCGCTCTCTGCTGGTCCAGAGAGACGACCTGTATGCTGAAAAGGCCAAGCTGTCTGCTCAGCTTCATGGCTATCGTGATGAACTAAACCATGTCCTGAGCATGAAAGACTCCCAACACAAACAGCTTCTGGCATCTCAGAGAGAACGAATCACCTCTCTGGAGAGGGAACGTGAGGAATTGGAAAGTCAGTTAAAGAGTGTTAGCAGAGCCAAAGAGACAGAAGTAGAAGTAGGGAGAGTGGAGACTGAGATTCTTAGTCAGGCTGCTGATAGTAGGACAGTATCACAGGTGATAGATGCTCCTGGTGCAGAGGTAGAGAAGCTTAGAGAGCAGCTACAGGCAGCAAGAGAGCAAGTGGAGGCTTTAGAGGACAGCTTATTAAGGGAGAGACAAGAGCAGGACAGTAAGAGTAAAGAGCTAGCTGAGCTGCGATGGGAGGGAGGTGTGATGCGGACAGAGTCTGAGAGCGCTCAGGAGAGGGTGGCAGAGCTGGCCCGAGACCTGCTGGCCATCGAGCAGAAGCTGCTAGAGGAGAAAGAAGTGACGACACAGCTGAGAGCAGAGAACCAGTCATTTGCTAAAGCCATGGCCTCCCTCCAGGACAGCAGGGACCAGGCAGTAAACAAGACCCAGGAACTGAGCGTGAAGCTGGAAGAAATGAGCAAGGCAGGTGGCCCTGCAGCACACAGCAGCCCCGGAGGCTCCACTGGAGAAGTGTGGGGCCTGAAGAACGCGCTACAAGCCCTTCAAAATGACAGGGAGAGACTGGTGAGTGACGCGTCTGACAATAAATATAAATGCTTTAGTCATAAACACAGATATTACGAAAAAAAACTCTTTGAAAAAACTCTGAATAAACTATAAATAGAAACATGTTTTATGGATTTTCATAGACATCTATTTCAACATATCATTTGTCTGTTCTTTTTGTGTGCAGCTGGAGCAGCTTCAAACACAGACTTCTGAGCTCAAGAAGCAGCAGTCGGAGCTAGCTCGGCTAGGTGCAGGAGAGCTAATTAAAGTCAGCCAGGAGCTGTTCGAGGAGAAGAAGAAGAACGGAGACATGCTGGGTGTCATAACGCAGATGGAGAATGTGGTGGAAATGGGCAAGCATGAAATAGAGACACTCAGGTAAAACAGAGTTAAGGAATTTTTGTCATTCTAGTCTGGTTTCAACAAAGCAAAATGACAAAAGGAGCCTTTTACTTATTGCCTGCGAATTAGAGTGTCTTGTGTTTTGTTTTAGGCTGGAACGCATTGACTGGATGGCTCAAGCAGAGCAGCTGAAGCAGCAGACCCTCGCCACACTCTCAGAGAGGGACCAACAACTGCGACAACTCACCGCCATGCTGGAGGAAGCTCGCACTCATAAGCCCAAACTTCAGCAGGAACATTATCAGAGAGAGGTAGGGGCATAGACATTCACTTAGGCTGCTTCTGACTGCTTTAAATAAATTAAATAATAATAGTGCTTTTTCCTTAGCTTGTTATCCCTTAAAATGAGCCCTTGTCACAGGTTATGGACACGAGCTGTGAGCAGCTCAGGCAAAGAGGGATTTCTCTTTCTCAGATATTTAAATTTGAAGGATTTTTAGAGGCCTCAAGATGTAAAAAGTATCCAGTATTTTGCAAAAAATCTTTGCTTGACAGCTTTTTTTTCTTTACTTATCCCTTTAATTATCCCTTTAAATTTACTCCTTAGTTACTTGGGATCCACTGCTTTCAGTATTTGTCATAATTCTGCTTACAGTTTCAGATCATATCACACATTTGGTATAAACGATTGTATCTTAAGTGGTAGATGTATTTTAGTTTGACAACTTTGGCTTGCTGACGGCATGATAAAAACTATAAAATCAGCAAGACACAGGATAAGAATGCTGCATTCAGTGTGAATTATCTCTACAATGTCATAATCTTCCCACAGGGCACAGAGAAATTGGACAGTCCTCCTGGAGCCCCACAAGAGCGAAGCAGCCTGCTAGACAGCCACACCTACATAGCTGAGGTCAAAGAGTTACAGCGGAGGTATAGTATGGATCACACATTAGCAGGGTTTTGAAACAGGCAGGATGTGGCTCACAGATATTTACTTATTTTATACCTTGTCTATATCAGGCTAGATGAAGAGACCCAGCAGAGGGTGGCTGCTGAGGAACAGCTAATGGCCACACAGGACCGACTCAAACGGTATGAAATATGACACGAGATAAGGGAGATAAAACTTTGTTAATCACACGCAGGAAATATCAGAGCTGCTATAAACAGTATTTTTTTATATTAACAATAGATTAAATGACTGTGTAATGTGAAAGTGGCTGCTCGTACTGACAAAACACATCGTTTTATGACCTGACTAAGGAGTTTTTTGTGAGCAATACACAGCTAGAAGGAGTGTGAATAATGGACTTAGTTTTGTCTGCTGGACACACACACACACAAAACACCAAATGAATCCTGATGTTGTTCCCTGTCTGCTTGGAAGTGGACATAAATAAATAAGCAAGTTTGCCACAACGACTTTAAAAGATGATATGTCAGTGATTTGTTAACAGCTTGTAACGTAATACAACTAGAATTGCACTGTATACATCGAGTATATAGCATGTATAACAAAAACCATGAAAAATAAAAGTGGTGTGATATACTCCATGAATACACAACATACATGGAAAGACCACAAGTGATGACTTTAGATCCCAGTTAGTTTATATTCCACGTTGTATCATGTTGCTCTTCCGCATTTTAATGTTATAGAATGTGACATTGACTACCAAATTGACCTTGATTAAATGTTCCAAATGTATAATGTTGACACTAATAATCATAATTGTGAAAAACAGCTGGCAAACAGTGCTGTCACATGCTCTCTTTTGAGTTTTTCTGTATCCAGAATTCATCTAGTCCCTTTTCAGCTTTGAGCAATTTGTGTAATCAGCAAAATATGACAGCTAACATCTGTTGTTGTTATTATTATCATCAGTCACAGCCAGGCTAAATGGCACAATGCACAAGAACGGGATCACTCAGAGACCGCTGTTTTTATCGAGCCGCCAGAAGGAGCTGTCACACGAGTAAGGTTTCACTAATGTCCTAAACCACCTAATTTGTCTCCTTAATAGCTGTAATAATAAAGACTTATGAGCTGAATGTTTCCTCTAACCTTGTGTTTTCTACTCTCGCAGATTCGAAGAGGTGGCCCAGGTGTGATGCGGATGCTCCGAGTGGCCTTCTGCTCTCGCCAACGCACCCCTCTGCTGTTCAGCCTCTATCTGCTCACTGTGCATGTCCTGCTCCTGCTGTGCCTGGGCGGATACCTCTGAAACCAGCTCCCTTTAACAAAGATAAGAGACAGAGATAGCGATAGGGAGAGAGACAGAGAGAGAGAGAGGAGGAGAAAGAAAATGGAAATGTGACACAGACAGAACCCAAGTCATCGATATGTTTTCTATTGCTACATGTAATAAATCACAGGGTGTGAAATCTGGTCTACACACACACACATTGCACTTTACAGGACTTAAACCTTTAGCCAAAGTAAATACATTTATGTAGGGAGCTGTTGTCATTGATTTTAATCATTTTGATCTTGTATGACTAAGTGTGTATGACAGGTTTTTCCAAGCAGAGAGGACATAAGGGACAAAGTTTTAATTTTCCTCTCTTCCTTTTTCCTGCGGTTTATGGGAAAATAAAGTCGATTCATAATCGGGCATTTTGGCATATGGTGCTCTCCATGTGCCTGTAGATTTGGATATAAAAGGGTTACTTTACGTTAAAGTAAAAGTTGGACATTTTGGGGAAAGGTCCAAAATGAAAGCGTTACTGATCGATTAGACTGATACCTCTATCTGTCTGTTAAATATAAGGCTTGCTTACTTAGCTTAGCTTAGTACAAAGATTGGAAACAGGGGCAAATGGTTAGGCTGGCTCCGTCAAACAGTAGCAAAATCCACCCAAAGGCACCTCTGAATCTCACTAATTAGCAGTTAATGTCTCATTTGTGTAAACCGTACTGTACCTAAGTACAATTTTGAGGTACATGTACTTTACTTGAGTATTTCTGTTTTATGTTACTTTATACTTTTACTTCACTACATTTCAGAGCTAAATATTGTGCTTTTTACTCCATTACATTTATCTTACAGTTGTCACTTCAAGTTTTCATTAGTTGTTAGAGAGATTTCCCCTCTAAACTTCTCCGATGGTTTCATTTAAAAAAAAAAAAAATCTACAACAGTAAAATTAGACACAGTTACACATTGATGCATCAGTATTAACAATATAATAATGTTATATGGAATCAGAAATCAGTCACAGGAGAGTACCTTTACATTGGATCCTCTCAGTACATTTTGGTGAAAATACCTTTTGAATGGAGAACATTTACTTGTAATGGAGTATTTCCATAGTGTGATATTGGTACTTTTACTTAGGTAATAAAAAGCTGAGTGCTTCTTCCACTAGTGTTTCCCCATTTCCAGTCTTGGTGCTAAGCTAACCGGCTGCTACCTGTAGCCTTATACTTAACAAATATGAGAGTGGTATGGATCTTTTCATCCAACTCTGGCCGGAGGGTGAACAAGTGCAGAATTTCCCAAAATGTTTGAACTTTTCTTTTAAGGTGGCTTGAGGTTCGGGACGTGCTGTTATAGTCCAGTCTCTTCCTGTTCTACTCATTTCATGCACAAAAATGGAGCACAGTGCAATTTCTGCTCTTACACATTCCTGTTGTGTTTTCCTTCCCATTTACTTTCCTCATACGTATGTACACACATGTATTATCTATTTCAGCTGGATGTGGGTCTTCCTCCTTCATATCCAATAAGATTCCATGTCTACGCTTCTGTTGCACAGATTTAGATTTTACCGTTTGCTCTGTAGCTTTTATGGCAGATGAAGTTGCCCTAAGGTGCAATGTTACCACAGTTTGGATTCATTCCAGAGGAGGAAAACTGCTGTTTTATAATGATATCCATCCTGTTATAGACTACTCTGATGTAGCATAATTTATTGATCCTCATTTCTCTTTTCAATCACTCATTGTTGGTATAACGACTACTCTGTACCCACCTTCTTTCTTAATTAACGTTCTTCACATCTTACACGCCATACTTAAGGTGTATATAACTTTTAAAAGGGCTGTATAGAAAAAATTAAATGTAATTAAAGTGTTAGTGGTTTAGATCGGGGACTGATCTTGTCAAGCATTAATTATTTGCTCATTTATGTGTCTAGAAAAAATCTGACAGTGGGACTTTTTTTTTTTTTTTTTTTAAATTTGCATTAGGATTTTTGTTTACCGTTTGTTTGGGCTCGGTTAATTTCAATTTCAACTCCGTAAATGAAAATACTTTTTTCCTCTTTTCTGTAAAATACTTAAGAATAAATGGGTTATTGTTACTCACTGATTTTTGCATTTTAAACAAACATTCATGAATGGCAAGCCCTGTTCATCTGACCATGTTCCCAGCCATGCTTGTAATGTTGAGAGCTTTTGGTCATCACAACTTCTAAAAAGTTCATGTGAAGCTCAGGTTCATACCAGTCAAGGGAAATGATGACTTACTGTAACATTTTGAAATGCACACAATTAAATGAAGGTCTTTAAAACAGTAGAATGCTTCTCTCTCTGGGAGACAGAATTATATAAACGCACTGTTATTGCTGCGACACTCAAATCACTACCACATTTAAGACTTTGAATAAAAGGATATTTTTAAGTTTAAGTAAAGTCTGGGTGGAAGCTGTTTGCTTGAAGTCTAGATTAGACTTTGATGTGTAAATTTTAGGTTTTTGCTTTGTCTTGAGCAGGTTAGATAACATAAGAAAAAAATAGGTTTTGCAGCAATAATAATTCGTAGCACAGGGCTAAAAATAAAACGTGTAAGTTGTTTCTGTCTCTGTTTAAAGTCAAGGTTGTGAACTTTTTGCCAGTCACAGTGCAGTAGTGAACATGGAAGTGAAAATATTAAATATTACGCTCGGCGAATGGCTACACGAAGCTGTATGTTTACCAAAAAAAAACAGATTCAGCTGGAGATGCTGCATATTTCAGACTTTCGTGCAGGATGTGACGTTTTGTGGAGGGACATGACTCACGTTAAAAACTGACATGCGTCTGAACCCACTAGAATCAGGTCTCGTCAATATTTTTAGTTATGTGTCCAAATCATTTGACAGACTTTTTGAGCCTTGTTCACATCTGAATGTTAACAAAAAAAAGCCTATTTTAAAATGCTTTCCTTACAACGACACAGACTAAATTTTCGACTATGAATTTCTTGTTTAGTCATCACGGTTCTGGACCCCGAGTGCTCTCAGATCTTTCCCAGGTTTTTCGTATTACTGTCGGTCATCGTGTTGAAGCTGTGTGAGTCTGCCCCCAAGTGTTGCAACTACACTGCAACTGGCCAAATCACAGCCTTTTTCTTCATTTTAAGTTCTGCTCATTAAAAAAACAAAACAACTTTTAAGTAGGGAAACTGTAACTACAAATGACAGCCCATAAAAGTCAGTGTGTTTTTTTATCTAAAGTAGTAGTAGCAGCTCCTGTAGCCTCTCCTGGGTGCCTATTCTTGGAATTTCCCGAGAGCGCTTGAATGCAGCATTTCTTTCTTTTTAAATGTCTCTTCTTTTTTACGTCTTTAAATACATTTTTAATACTACGGCAATGGCAACGCCGTTACCAGTCATGAGTAACATCATGGCGCAGACAGGGACGACAATTGCTTTACTATTTACATCAACGCGCGTTCACGCGAGCCGGATGCTCGTCCACTTGGCGCCCATCAAAGTGCAACAGCGTCTGTGGAAAAACTTCAAGAGCACTTTGTGGTTGTAATATCGACCCGAACACGAATAAACTGCGCTGACAAGTGAAAGGTAACGTCGTCGTTGTTGTTGTTGTTGTTGTTTTTTCTTCAAACGAACCCACTGGCAGGTCTTTATGTGCTTTTTTTATTTGTTAAATTTTCACTCTTACTGAAGAAGTAGGTCTAGTGAGACGGAGTCCAACCTGTTAGTGTACTGTTAACCGTTAGTGCCAAATTACCGAAATTGTATGCACAGACGCAACAGACTTGGATAACATCAAAAATGCTGAAATAATACATTAAGTCTGGTAGGGCTAACATTAGATAGCTTTTGTAACTTAATGTGCACCTGCACTGTATGTCCAGTATTAACAATATTATGTCCAATATTACCACTGCTACATTTACTAGCATACAACTACCGCCTATGCTAGAAAAATGTGATAAAACAGAAAATAATAGTAAAAAATAAAGTGACAATAAATAGCCTAGCATAAATCCTCAATATATGCTAAGCCGCCCTCAAGGTGTAATGTTATTTTCAGTATGCTACATAGGATTTTAAGCATATAAGATAATATAATTATTTCAAATACTCTGTCGTTACGATACTGTTTCTTTGGAGTTTTAGTGTGGTTTTTACAACATGAGGCCCTAAAGTTAGTTTCATTAAGGGGAAATGAAGCTTCATGTTGAAAATATCTTAACTTCCTTTTTGGGACTTCAGCAAATGGTGGTCAGAGATTGTGGTTGTGCTGTAGTTTTTTTCAGTCATCATAATAAATAGTCTATGCCTACAGTATGACAGTTTTGCATACATGCAGGTATGAGCACGTTAACAGGCCATTGATCACTCTAAATTTACTGTCTTTAATGTGGCCATCTTATGTGGCTTATATGGTTTTATTTCCCCCAGATGTGGAAGTCAGTCGTGGGCCACAATGTGAACATGAAGGTGGCTGCAGAGGGGGACGACTGGGAGACAGACCCTGACTTTGAGGTACTTTGGGGAAAATGTTTGTTTGGTGCAAAAAAAAAAAAAAAACCCTGACTCAACCTTCCTCCTGTTTGGATTTCATGGGTCATTTTCAGTCTGTACTTTGTGCTTCAGAATGACGTTTCAGAGCAGGAGCAGCGGTGGGGAGCCAAGACCATCGAGGGCTCGGGACGTAAAGAACACATCAGGTGAGAAGATGCTGAACCTGTCGCTGGAAATAAATTACTGCGTTGCAGATGGAGAGAAATGCAGGTCAGAGTGGGTGCGTCGTAGCAACAGGAAGAGGAAGTGAGAGCAGAGCACAGGCTGTCAGGCAGCTAGTGTCTCCTAATATGGGTAATATATGATAATGAAACTTTGACAGTGAGATTTAAACCACTGCTGACATTGTGACACCATAAATTCAGGCAGTAGTGCTGAATTTAAGAAAAAGGTATTGTTCACTCATTCTGGTTCCACTTTCTAATAAGTCAGCCTTTACAAAGTTTAACTAAGGGCGTTATTCACACTTAATAACTTGTTTACTAATGCTTTATGCATTGGTTAAAAGCCATTAATAAGAAGAACTCTTGGTGGCTCTTAATGATGCTCATTATACCTAGTAAAATAAAAGTCTACATACAGAGAGAGGATATAGAGGATGATACTGTTATTTGTGTGTTGAGAGTTAAAAAAATCTAGTGATAAATAGATAGTGATAAATCAGCCAATAGCAATTTTTTTGTAACATAAACTCATAACATAAAACGATCTTGATATAGATCCCTCAGAGTTGTTTTTTTTTTAAACTATGCCGACCAAGATAAATGCAGAGCAGGACATTTTACAGTGTAAAAACACACTTGTTAGTGCTCTCTGGTGGAAAAACTGTAAAGGTGACACTGTTTGTAAACTAGTTCAAACCAATTTTGGCATTTCTGTTCTGCAATTTCTTGTTACTTATTGGCCAACATGTACACTGATAAATCTTTGATAAGCTAATATCTAGCGCTTTATCGGTCTCGCTGTACTATGCATACACATGAATGAAACCGCGGGGTACCGGTTACTGTGTTGTAAATTATAAGAAAGGAGAAAAGTTGTACAGAAAGTTACATCTCTGATGCACCATGACAATATTGACAAATAATAACTTGTGGCAAAAAATAAAAAAAGCCAAAATAGCAAACATTGTTGGATTAAGATTCTAAAACAGACAATTTGCTGTTTTTTTCTGTTTTGTAACATTTTATATTGAGTGTGATTAGATTTTAGACTGTTGGTCAGAAAAACAAGGCACTTGGAGGCTGACCTTGAATCGGCTTTGGGAAGCTACGATAGTTTTTTTTTTTTTTTTTTTTTGCAGTTTTTATGTGATTTTTATAGATAATCAGTTAATTGAAAAAACAGCAAAAGATTACTTAATGATGAGGATAATCATTAGCAGCATCTTCACTTATACTATGAGTAATTCAGCTCGATACTGGAACTACTACTAGATATTACTACCTGGGATGACAATTCACAGACTCAGTTTTGACATCTCTTTGAGTACTTCACGCATCTCTTCTAATTGCTCGAGATGAATATTTTTCATACATTGTTAGTGAGAAATTCCGTTAATGAATGCAGCTATGTGAACATTTACCCCCAAAATTTTACTTAATAATCCTGATAAAGCTTCAAATTCAAAGAGTACTGTATGAATGTCTGAATAACTGACTGCCATGCTTGCTTCACCATATTGTCAGTCATCATTGTTAGTCATTGGAATGCATAATTAACTCTGCTGAAGAGATATAGATAAGTGATACATAGTATTTACCTAGTATGTACCTAGTATGAAAAAAAAGCAGGCTTATGACCCAGCTGTCTCTTCTGCCTTTGTATGTCTTTATTTTCATTTTTTCAAATCAGGATCAGCAACTATGTTTAAATGTTCACACTTTCACTTATTCTGTCCTTTAAAGTAAGAGTACTTGCAGTAATACTGATGAATAGTCCAAGTTTCTAAGGACAAATATCACTATCAGCATGTGCACTGGTGTGGACTTCTGTGCGATGCCAGTATGTTTGACCCCTGTATGACCTGCCAGTGTTGCAGAGCTCAGAAGCAAGGTGGCTGTGGAGCATGAGCAGGTGAAGGAGAAAGAGCACATTCCCAAAGCATCCTACGGATATGGAGGGAAGTTTGGAGTGGAGAAGGACCGAATGGACAAGGTTAACAAACCGTACTTTCTGACAATCAAAATATGGTGATATGCTCCTCTTATGTCCTGCTAGATTTGATCTATTTTTTACTTTATTCTGCATCCACTGCTTATATAAACCATATGCTGTGGGTTGAAATTGCTCACGAATGTGTCTCTTCTATCCAGGTGGCTGTGGGTCACAACTACGTGGCACAGGTCGAGCAGCACTCTTCCCAGAAAGATGCGGCACGAGGGTTTGGCGGGAAATTTGGTATTCAGAAAGACCGTGTGGATAAGGTTAGAAGACAAGTGGGCTCTTTTGCACACTCTTAGTCCTTAAAGCAGTTGGTGAAATTTAGAGATATGACAAAAACAAAACAAAAAAGAGAGCACACCACACCTATTTCATCATCTTTGCATTGACTCTCTGTCTCTTTTAGAATCTATTTTAAAATTTTATCACTTGCCTACAAAGCTCTGAATGATTTAGTACTGCTTCGTCCTCTATAGTCTGTCTTACATCATCACACACTACAGCATTAATATACAGTTAAAACAAGTAAGTATAGAAAAAAATCTTAAAATGTATAATTCTGCCCTGTTCATTTGTATTTTACTGTTTGCCACCTTATGATTTATTTTTCTAAATCTTTAATGCAATATGATGTAAAGTATTTTGAGCTGCATTTTATTTATGAAAGGTGCTATAGAGATTAAGATTATTATTATCTATCATTGCTATTAAATGCAATCTCTGTGTTATCTGTGCAGTCTGCCATGGGCTTTGAATACAAAGGGGAAGTGCAGCAACATGCATCTCAGAAAGGTAGGTCAACTGTCTAGATTCTAATATACAGTATTCTCCATTTAGAAGTTGTTACTTAAAAGAAGGTTGGATCTCTCATTCAAGATTTTCCTGACAATCCTTTATGGCTGTAGATTATTCTAAGGGGTTTGGAGGAAAGTACGGGGTGGAGAAGGAAAAAGTCGACAAGGCCGCTTTGGGGTACGACTACAAAAGTGAGACAGAGAAGCACCAGTCGCAAAAAGGTGAGTTTAAGCTGTGGCACTTGTCAGTTTTGACACAATGTGCTTGAAATTTGCTTTATTTTTGCTTTTGCATCTTATTTTCACCAGACTATGCTAAGGGATTTGGAGGAAGGTACGGGGTGGAGACAGAGAAAGTGGACAAAGCAGCTTTGGGGTACGACTATAAAGGAGAAACTGAGAAGCATCAGTCACAAAAAGGCGAGTTTTAGTTGTAGCACTTATATGTTTTGGCACCTTTTTGCCTCACATCTAACTGCTTTATTCTGTTCTCTTATCCATTTTCATCAGATTATTCAAAAGGATTCGGAGGGAAGTTTGGCGTTGAGAAGGAGAAAGTAGATAAAGCAGCCTTGGGCTATGATTATAAGGGTGAGACGGAGAAACATCAGTCACAAAAAGGTGAGACAACACTCACATATGTATAATAATAAAATATCAGAGGACTTATAGTGCATTTGACTGAACAAATTTTTTTCTGTGTAGATTATTCAGCAGGTTTTGGTGGTCGCTATGGAGTGCAGAAAGATCGCATGGATAAGGTCAGTATTAGGGCTGCAGCTACTCATTATTTTCATTATTGATCAATCTGCAAGGGTTAATTGATTAGTTATTCTGTAAACGGTAATTAAACAGCAGGAAATTTCCATTACAATTTCCTAGAGCCCAATTTTAAATTGGGAAAATTGGAAGAGGGCTCTGATTCAAATAATAAATAAACTTACTGGCAGGAATGCTGATATTACATTAATGACAAAGCTAAATTACATAATATTGACATTAATTTTGATTGTTGATTGATTTTACATAGAAAAGGACGCAATTTTATTCTTAAGTTAGTACCTCGTTTTTTGGTAGTGTGTGGTAGTTTTGGAAAAATCTTTATTTTACAGAATTTTTATGACGTTTCTAGCCTCTTTTAGTGACCTTACCTTGTAAACCTGAAATTTGAGCCATTAAGTAATATAAGGATTTACATTTTCAATTGTAAGAATAATATTGATATATACATTGGATTTGTGATAAAATATTTGCGTAAAGAAGTTGTTTCCGTGGCTTGGCAGACGTTTCAGTCAGGCTTATATCTCGTACGATTGCTTAACCTTATCTGGCCCTGTGTAGGACCAACTTAGGGCCAGCTGTGTATTATAATGGGCTAAGATAAGGCTGTTAATGGCCCATACGTGTTCCTGCTCTAGCAACCAAAGCCCACCAATGGGGCCATTTTTCTTTGTTGTGTCTATGAGTGGCCAAGTGAAAGTGGACTGTGTGGGCGCTCACTGTCGGCCAGACTAAATTTGCTGTATAGGATAATACAAAAACAGAGACAAGGAGCATGTCTTTCTATTTAAAAAACGACTAATAGATTATACTAATTGTTTTAATTATATCTGCCATTTGATTTACCAACTAATTGACTAGTCATTTCAGCTCTAATTGGATGGAAAGACTGAAAAAAAAGTGAATAATTGACTTTTCTAAATGAGTACATCTTCCTCTAGAGTGCAGCCGGCTTCTCAGAAATGGACTCCCCTACCTCTGCTTATGAAAAAACACAACCGTTTGAGGCCTGTATGTTCATTTTTTTCCCTCTAATCAACCCCATTAAATCCACAAGTGTTGAATTGTTTCTATGTTCAAACAATTGTAAACAGGGCGAGGGTCACTGCTAATGCAATGTATACATATTAATGTCTATCTCTTTTATGTAGCAAGTGCAGGTGCAGGAAAACTGAAGGCACGTTTTGAGAGCATGGCCAAGGCTTCAGACGAAGAAAACAGGAAGAAAGTAGAAGAAGAGAGAGCGAGGAGACAGGCCAGAGAGAAGAGAGAGCGAGAGGAGGCCAAACGCAGACAGCAGGTAAAAACATGCACTTGAGATGTAAAGAGGGAAAAACTAACTAATAGTCAATTTGCATATCAATGATTCTGTGTTTCGGTGTGTTTCCTGTAGGAACAGAGCAGCAGAGAGGAGGAAGTTTGTCCACCCCCTGTTCCAGATGAAGATCCAGAGTATGACATGCCACCACCAGAAATACACCACCACATGCCAGAGATCCAAGAAACACCAGAGCCAGACCCAGAGCCAGAGCCAGAGCCAGAAGTAAGATACTCTGATTCAATCAAACATAGGTGTAACAAATAATAGATTAATTTTATTCATGTTTAAAGGATAACGCTTGTGATATGCTATATTTTTCTTATCGTCATCAAATGTGTTAGTCCATCTCTCAATTCTTTTTGACTTCACTCCCTTACCTGTCGCACTGACCCCCAAGCCCATTGCTGCTGACTGAAGACATAAATCTTAAGGTTCAAACATTTTTTGTTAATAATCAAAAAGCTAAAGGATGTCATACAGAACCCATCTTATGTCTCAATCCAGATGGTTAGAAGAGAGAGAGGATTCTAGAAAAAGGTTCAGAAAAACAGATACTTAGCTCTGACTCACATGTAATGGTAATACACGAGAGCCACAAACTGGGACTGGGACTTATTCTGAAGTCTTATGTCATTTCCAGGATTTGAGATCATGATATCAAACATTCTGTGATGTTTCCAGGATGAACCTGAGTATGAAGAACCCCCGGCCCTGCCTCCACGCTCAGATGATTTCCTCGAACCGGATGCCCCCCTGCTACCTGACAGGTCAGCAGAGGTGGAGGAGGATGAAGCAGAGTATGAGGAACTTGCTGAACCACCTGCTCCTCCGCTGACAGGTCTGTGTCAGAGTCAGCTGCAGGTAAAAGTCGTTTTCACATACGAAACACCTGTTAATTTCAGTTTTCTTTTACAGGTGAGGAATACGACTACGAAGACCTGACGTGTGGCCAGGAGGCAGTAGCAATTTACGACTATCAGGGAGGTATGACACTTCTTCAAAACTTCGTATTTTCACATTCACACATTTCATTTCCACACTTGCAAGGACAAATCCTATGGTGTCCTTTCCAACAGAGGCGGATGATGAGATCTCCTTCAACCCAGATGACGTGATCACCAACATAGAGATGATCGATGAAGGCTGGTGGAAGGGACAGTGTCACGGACGCATTGGTCTGTTCCCGGCTGCTTACGTTCAGCTGATGCAGTGAGCGACAAGCTCACGCAGTTGTTTCAAGCTTCACTTAAACAATCCCAGGTTTCTTAGGTTGTTCAATAGAGGGAATTTAGCACTCTATAGAGATAATAAATCACAGCAAACCTGTGCCAAAAAGGTTTCCAATCAGCTGATTTCAATCCTTACTGTAAATCTCGCTTAGGGTCTGCGGCAGTGAGTTTATTGGGGTAGTATGACCACCAAATCTATTTTAATGGCAAGAAAATACATCTTGTGTCTGCAATAAACTCATTGGAGTCAATAAATTATTCTATAGGCAGGATTCTTTGTGTTGTTTGTATGGCAACATCCTTTATTACTATCTATTATCATTATCACCTTTCACTGGAATTGAATGTAATTGTGATCATATGTGACTCGAAACAAAGTTTGGTTAAAACTGGGGGGGGGGTGGTTATACACGTGAGAAGCATTTTATCTACAACACGGCTGATTCAATAATGATTTTGCGTATCCGTTCTACATCATGGTATATGCAGCAAAATTGGAAAAATATTCCACATTAATTTAGAGATTCTGATGAGAGAGATAAGACGAAATGAGGGGAAAAATGGGGGATATGCAACAAATATCCCCAGTCTCCCCCGAAGCTGAGCCACGAGGCCAGTAATACTAATTTTAAACATATTGCCCAGTCTTAAATGTTAGAAAAAAAAAAATATATATATATTATATATATATATAGTGAACAATGCAAGCCATGAATCTGAGAATAATTTTTTATCAGAATATGAAAAGATGTAAATTGTAGTAGAGAATATATGACAATCACCTGCAGTGCTATGATGTATTAAGACAAGCTAAAGGCAGACGTATTTTGCACAAGTCTGATTTTCTTAAACTTGTCCTAACATTAAGATGCAGCTGCCGTTCCATACGAACCAACATGTTCCTTCGGTGACATACTTTACAATAACATGCTCTGTGGCACAACCATGAGTCGTGTAATCCACTGCACTGAATGAGATCCAACAGTAGAAAGTGGCAGTTATCATGTATAAATAAATACATGAAATGATCCTGTGTTTCTGCGTCAAAAGTCTTTAAAGCAAAGCGAAGGTCTTTTTGTTTCCTCTGGTTCACCAGGCGATACCCTTCTTCTTGCCCTGGCTGCCTTTCTTTGCCATCCGTTTGCCTTTCAGTTTCTTGGCCTGCCGCTGGCTCATCCACACAGGGTACTGTCCATTATCATCCAACAGGGTTTTCTTGTTGCGCTTGACCTCCATGTCCATCTTCCCATCTGTAACACAAAAGGAAAAGATTTGCTAAATAGAAGAGGTTTTGATTAATAGGCCCTTGCTCCAAAACGGTAATATCATTTACTTACAATCATACTGTTAGAGGCAGTCCCTGTCAAATGGACCAACAGAAGTAGCGGTACAGATGGCTGTCAAATGCTGCGTTGTTTGATGTAAGTAACTGTGCTCTTTTAACTATTTGGAGCTTTGTGTGTCAGCTTCTCAAGAAGCCAAGAATAATACAAAATGTTAACCCAGTCTGGCAATCTGTCCCTAAAAGGCAGATCTACAGAAATCAGTGGGGGGGGGATCACCTTTTATTACAGACCCTATAAAAAGCCACAGCTTTAGCATGTTGTGCTCAAGCAGTCACTCACCGTGACCCTCTACCTCTGCCATTTCAACATCCGTCTGCTTCTTGATCTTGTCAGCAGGCACCACAGTGGCGATATCCTGCACGTCAGTCATGGCAGCTTCTCCTTTCTTATCCAGATTCAGGGCTTGTTTCAGACGCGCCAGCTCCTTGGGGGCATTTTTCTTCCTCTTCTCTGCGCGCATCTTCCGCTTCCATTTGCTTCGCAGGCTTTTTGCCATTTTTAGGAGCTTCTGTAAGAAACAACACGTCAGTCATGACGTTAGAACTTTATATAGACAGTAAAGTTATTTGTGCATGGCTTAAGGTAAAAGGTAGAGGCAGCTCTCTAGGGCTCTACGCTTAATTTACTTTCTTCATTAAGATAAATGACATTCATGTGAGATATTTAAAATGCCAGTTCACTGGATCCCTAACACTCAAGAAGTATGGGCAGATTATGCTTTCTTTAATACTCTCCCTCACTTTGTCTTTGATGATAATACCCTCAACATGATATTCCTGAGAGACCAGAAAAACGCCTGTAAGAAAAAAAAAATCGACATTTCATTTCTATTTATAAGGCTAACGCATGATATTCATTATTAGCTGGCTAAGCTTCAAGCAGTCTTTTGGCAAGGTATTCTTAAAAAAAACAAACGGAGAAGTTGGGAACCAATCACGCTGATGTTTCAGTTGTTGTTCTAGAGTAGAATGATGTGGGAAAATATGTCTCACAGGACATATACAGTAATCAAGTGACTGTCCAAACAGTCCAAGTTTCACAAACCAGGTTTAATTCACCGTTATTGCTTAACAGGGATAACTCTGAACACAAAATAGTTTAGTAGTAGTTACTTCATTTAAAAGAATGATCCTGCTCACGATTTACTTGACGTATTTGTCCGCATATCAAACGGAATATAAGGTTAACGTTACACATTGTCATTAATTTGTAGTAACGTGGCATGACTAGATATTGGTTAGCTACAGCCACTACAACAATTGGAGTTCATTTATACCGCAGCAAGCTGAGTTAAGTTTGCTAGCTAGTTAGCTATCCAGGCTTCTACTGTAGAACACTTCGCAACAAAACATACACTTTAAAGCTAATGTTAGCTCATTCGACGTGCTAAACTATGTTAGCACTATGCCATCATGTAAAATCAGTGAGTGTCACTTACGCTGCGAAAACGTAGTTTAATTTAGGGTTTTTAGATTTCCAGACACACTGCGGCGTACACGTGTTTACAAGATGAGGAAAAAAACGCGCATGACGCGTTATGGAAGAAGCTGCGACATGATTGGCCACTTCAGTTACTATGAAGACCACGACGTCTGATTGGGTAGCAGTCTCAATCGCGGAAGCTCGGGGGATCTCGGGTTGTAAACAAAACGTTAACAAGAATATAATGTACAACTGAACCCTCCTCAGGGGTTCATTTGGCTCCCAGCTATAAACTAAGGCGCTAATCGTGAAGCTGCATCTCTTGGCGTTGTAAAAAGTTAGTTGTATCGGCCTTTTTTCTCTTAAATTAGTAGCGGCTCGGTCTGCAGCCCTCCGCTCTCTTCTGCTTCTCACACAAATGTTCAGCATGTTGGAATCGGCTGCAGAGCAAATGATGGTCCACAAAGATTTCCAGGCAGCCTTTGACACATGCGACAGAGGTCTGCAGAGTCTCGCCAGCACGGAGTCGGAGGACAACAGGTGAAAGTCTTAGGCTCGCACCTTGGATGCTCCCTGCGGCCCGGGCGTCAGTATAACTGTAAGTTTCCGTGTTTTGTCTCCTCAGGTGTGGAGAGTTCAAAGCTGGTTTCTGCATCTTGGGGATTCAAGCCCTGGCTGAGCTGAATCAGTGGCAAGGTGTCCTCTCCTGGGTCCTTCAGCAGTACGAGCACCAGGAGAAAATACCAGCAAAAATAATACAGATGTGGTGAGTGGAGCTCAAACAGTAGGTCCATTTATCCATCCGTTCAACGAAAAAGGCTTTAACAACAAACTTGTGTAACCAATTGATTGTTGAAGTGAGTTATCAAGCAAAAATTGACCCTGTTAAAGTGATGTTTAACTGAGTGTCTTTATCAATGCAAATTGAGTATCTTTAGATTTTAGACCATTGGACAGGCAAAACAAGTAATTTAAAGATGTCACCTTGATGAGTTTTCACTTTTTTTCTGCTGTTTTATTTACTAAACAGGTAATGGATTAAATGAAAAACTATTCAAAAGTTGCATAGATTGTAAAAAAAAAAAAAACATTAGTGGCATTTCTAAGTAAGGAATCTGAGGAAAGGTCTGACAAGACAGGCCAACAACCAGTACATACTGCAGATATTTGGATTATTTATTTGTTTTCCATGTCTTATTCTTGAATTTCATTTATTAAACAAAGAATAAAACTGAATTACAATTTATAAAATTAAAGGAAGGGTGGTGTCTTCAGTTTTCTTTTTCTTTAATCTGACTAACAGTCCAAAACCGAAAGATACTGAATTTACTGTCATATATGACAAGAAAAGCAGACAATAAATTTTTGCTTTAAAAATGACTGAAAAAATTAACAACCACCAAAAGAAGTTGCCAATTATTTTTTTGTTGATGGACTCATCGCTTAACTGACTAATCATTTTAGCTCTAAAATACATATTGAATTGACTCTCTCTCTCATATTGGCAGCATACTTCTTTACTCTAAGGTGGGTGAGCCTGCTGTGATGCAGGACGCAGCCAGAGTTTGGTTACACTGCCCGTCCAACAGCAGAGTATCAGGGTTCGGGACAGTCGCAGAGCTGTACTTGCTGCACATCCTCGTGCCTCTCGGACACACGGAGGAGGCCCGGGCGTTGATCGTCGGCGAGGTCGGATGCAGTGCGTTCACGGGAGACCAGAGACAGACAGCGCTGGATGTTGTCGTAGAAAAAGAGCGACAGAATCGAGAACCGCCTCTAAATCCCGGTTGCAGCCCAAGCTCTGCGATCTCTGCACATACTGTCTCAACTAAAGGTCACAAATTGTAGTTCAGTTCCTGATTAGATGCATTTTACTAAATCATATAAGTACAAGTGAACGCAGACCTATTTTCTGAGTGTATTTGTGTCCTGCAGGTGCTGTAATCCATAAACTTGGAGCCATGCTCCGTTTTTTATACAGAAAACTATTGGTGACCAGCTCTGGCTCATTCCCTCTCCAGAGAATCTTTCTGACAGCTGTCCTTCTCTACATGCTCTTTGCTCGAATGGATCCAGGTTGGACAAAATGCTATTTGTATCTCACTTCCATCACCAGGCTTGGTTAAGTATAAAACCTTTGAGTAGGAATTAATTGGTGTTTCTTCCTGTTCTTTTCCCGCAGCTCTCCCGTCTTCATTCATGTGGATTTCCAAACTTCTTGAACTGCTTAAACAGATGTGGGGTGCCATGTTTACACCGTACTCTCAGGGTCTCACTCAGAGCAAAGGATTATAAAAGACTGAAAACCAGTTTACATTTCGTCCATTGTTTCGATTTTTTTTTGTTGTTTTTTTTTTTTTTTTTTGCTTGTAAGAGAACATGGCTACAAGTGTCATCATACCTGTGAAAATCATCACTTTTATTAACAAACAAACAAGAACATTGCCAGCAATAATTGTTCTTTTTTGAGTTAGAAACCACAGACCTTCGATGCCATCAAGATGCTCCACAGACTGTGAGAGGGTGATCTTGCGCCTGTGTTTTTTCAGTGCACATCACTAAGCTTTTCTCATAAATGCACCTCAGGTCCTCAGCAACACATCCTTAAGGTTGCAGGACCAGATTTTGCATCTTAAGGCAACACCCACTTCATCATCATAATAACTTTATTTAACCGGGAAAATGATTGACTGAGATTTCACAGGAGTGTCTTGGCCAAGACAGCCACAACTCCTACTTCACATATAACACAGACTGATAACAATGTAGCAAAGGAATAATTAAGGATAAACAAATCCAATGTGATGAGATGGTTAATGCAAGAGAGGTAAAATAATGTCAGTTGATATACCATTACAAGGAACAACGCAAATACATGCAATGAATATATGAAAATTTCAAGTTAATTTAGTGTTTTATGGTTTTTGAGAGTTATTCTTAAAGGACTGTAGTCAACAATTGAAAAAGGTAAATGGGAAAACTTTCATCAGCTTTTCATTTAGCCGTTTGACACTAAAATGTATTCATTGAATTGGCATACATACCAAATGTGGAGATCTCCATATGTGCAGGCTCAATTTGTGCATGTATTTCCAATGCAGCCATACATTTTAAGATACTATACAAACATCATGACAAAAATTGAAATGATATCAGTCATTATAGTGTAAAAATGGTTGATTGAAAAAAAATCTAGTTTAACCAGAATAATGGTGGTATGACAACAGAACAGCTATTTAGATTTAACAGTATAAAGTTTTAACTGCATTTTAACAACAGTTGAGATGAGGAACCTGAACTTGAAAAACACAATTTAATAGCCTTTAGACACAGTAGGTCTTATTGATATTACCATTTGAAATGAAATAAATTGAGTAAATGTTACAAAAGGCTGATGAAGCCGAATGTTATTTACCGTTAGTTTTGTGTTAGTATTACTGGGGTTTTTTTAGTTATTATTATTATTATTCATATTCTGCGCATGGCAACTTTTTTAAGTTTCGATTCCAGCAAAGCGAAGCGACGCCGCGAACCGAAACCTGTAAAACGAAAGCGATCCGGTGAAGCTGCCGATGCGAGGCCAACGCGACCAGGCGACTTCTGTGAAATCCACCAAAACGCTGGACGCCTGTCCTCACACTAAACTGAAGCTGGTCGCCGGACGCAGTGAGGAGTGACTTCTGCCCTTATGGCTGCAGGGATCTCTGGGCTCCTTTCCAAGTGCCGCGCAAGGGACCTCCGATGGGGTAAACGGACTGTACTCAGCTTGATTTAAATGTTACCAGATATATAAATATATATATATATATAGAGAGAGAGAGACACCCGTACAGTGTAACACAATAGCCCTGCTTTGCACTGCATACTCCTGTATTGGAACTTTGAAATGTGTTTTTGACACCGTGTCAAAGAGGTATCAATTCAATTATTATTATTATAGGTGACTTAAGTGTATTTAACTGTAGCCTGTGCAGGGTTGGTCTCAAGAGGGATGGAGAGTTAAACTAATACTCACCTTTTAGATATTATTTCATTTGGGGAATCAGAGAAAAAATTGTTTAACTTATTTTGCTGTCTGACATTCTTTAGAGACCAGGTGTACCTGGTCCCCAACGGGTAATAACACGTTATAACATTTACATCCGGATTAAGATCTTCATGCTCCCCTGAGTGTTTAATCTCAAAGAACCCAAACCTGTAACTTGTGGTTTTTTGACCCATGGTCTAATAATACATTTAACAGAATTATTTTTTCCCATCACAGCCAGTAAACCCGTCATGTGTGTACCATTGACACAGAGACCAAACTAGGCTACTGACTGATGTGTGTGCATTAAACCTGGCGCTCATCCACTGGCATTCTGGGCCTTCTAGGTGGACACCTGATGGTGGCTAGACCCAGCCATGGATAACGCTTGGTTCAAGGTACCACAGACAGAAGATAAAAAGTGTTATTTAAACTTTTTTCAATGGTCTGTACCAGGAATAAGAGGCCTCACCAACTACCATCTGTCCTGCTGTGTCAACACTGTACTGCAGACCCTCTCTGCTACCTGGGAAGTAGGAGACCTGCTAGAAAGGTAAGAAAATTGATATATTCCTGACCTATAAGGCAGTAATACCTCAACAACAAAGTGGTCAACAATGCTTTTAATGTGTAAAAAGAAAAAAAAGTGGATATTGTATGTTACTTCCCACATTTACGTTGAGAGAATAATATGAAACCTTGGCCTCATGAAACCCTGTAGAATATTTCAAAAATGCACAGGTGTCAATCTGAAACCAAGGCTGCTTTTCTTAGGGGTTAAAAAAAAAAAAAAAAGAATAATGATGGTTTATAAATTGCAAAAGGTGGGAAGCCGCAGGTGTGAGAGCAGGCAGCCATAATGTCCCTCTACAGTTAAAGAGAGTTCTTGCAGCCATGAGGAGCGACCTTCTTGAGCATGTTCCCCATCAAGACTTCCTCCACTGTCTGGACAGAAACTGCGTTCGACGTAAGTACCACAGACTTACAAAGTCAATGTCTCATACTGGTGTTGTGTATTTCACAACTCGTGACAATGAAAATGTTGTTTTGCAGTTAGTAGGCAGCACGATGCGGATGAGGTGTTCCTCACCATCCTGAACCTCATGCAACAGCAGATGGATGACAAAGCACTGGTTGGTTTTGTAATCATTTGTACTCTTTATTTTTCATCTGTAATTGCATCGTCTATATTTGCTTGGCTTTGTTTTCTCTGGCAGGCCCTTGAAATCCAGAATCTGTACAAGATTTCCGTGGAGACGCACCTGCAGTGTTTAGAGTGCTCCTCTGTCCAGACTCAGACCAGCTACCTCCTCAGCCTGCATCTACATATAAAGGAAGATCACAACTCTCTGGTGCAGTTTTTTTTTCTGTGAATAGTTTTAAACGACATTTTTGCCAAAAATTAGATAAGAAGATTGATACCACGGTCATGTCTGTAGGCTAAATATGATGCTACAGACAGCAGCCAGTTAGCTTAGTTTAGACTGTAAGGTAACAAAATCGCCCCACCAGCACCTCTAGCGTTCACTCATTAAAATGTATCTCGGTTGTTTAATCCATACAAAAACAAAAGTGTAAAAAAAAAAAAAAAAAAACAATTTGTGGTTATATGGGGACAGGACTCACAAAGTCACTCCTTCCAGTCCAAAAATCGTCCTGCACATATCCCACTGCAAAACCACTACTTATTTTTACACTTTTTTTTTTTCTTTCAGATTAAACACACGAGATATAACATGTTTAACTGTGGACTTTTAGAGGTGCTGGCAGGTGTTTTTTTTTTTTTTTTTTTTAACCTATTGACAGAGCCAGGCTAGCCAATTCCGGTATTGATGCTAAGCTAAGCTAGCCTGCCGTTTGCTGCCATTACAAAAGTTACCTTACAGATGTGAGAGTGATCTCAATGTTTTAATCTAACTAAGCACAAAAACTTTTTTCCCAGAATGTCAAAATATTAGTCTAAATTTTCCTGGATTACAATGTACAAGTATTTCTAACATGAATCTTTTCAGGAAGGCTGCATATCCTCCTTCTTGGAGGACCAGGAGCTAAGGGGCATAAATTGCTGCTTTTGTGCACAATGTGGAATCAAGACTCCATCTAAACAGGTGAGGCTTGTTTTAAATGCCACCCAAAAATATTAAGTAACACAACTTAGTCATTTCATTTCTCTTTCAGGGTTTCAAACTGCTCTCTTTGCCTCGTATCTTGTGCGTGCACCTGAAACGGTTTCGAAATATCCGTGGTGACACCCGAAAGCTTGATTGCATGGTTACCTTTCCAGAAACCTTTGACTTCTCTGGGATTGTTAAAGATGCATTCTCCACAGACTTTGTCCAGGTACTTGTATTTCGTATCTAGTATCTTGATATTGTATTTTTTGCCTTCTAAAAGTTTATTTGTTCTTCCAGGATGAGTGCAAGTACACTTTGTATGCAGTGGCAGTGCACTCCGGTTATGCAATGTGTGGGCATTATAGTGCCTACGTTCGTCACAGGGTGAACCAGCACTGGTACTATGCAGATGACAGCCACATACAGCAGGTTTGTCCAATAAGACAGTATTTTTCTCACTTTAATGCAATTTATTTTTGGCTTTTCTACTTGCTGAAGACAATAAATTTTCTGAAAAATAATCTGAATTCATGTCTTAAGTTTGCTACCTAAACCTCTATGGTCGACAGTGGAATATAGCTTTTACTCTTACTTGTTTGATGATTTTTGTATTACTCTAATCACATGTTATGCAAATTTGTGATTAATTTTGGCTTTTCATTCCAACACACAGGCCTCCTGGAAAGAAGTCCAGAAAACATATGGAAAATGTTACAAGTAAATTGCTCAACATCAATTTATATGTCTGCTCTGTCTTGAATAGGCTCTTTTGATAACAGTGAAAGAGAAAGTTATGGAGTCCTCTTAACGGAGTAGTTCAACTTCCTGGGAAATGTACTTTTTCACTCTCTTGCTGAAGGTTAGGGTTAGATTGATACCACTCAGGTATCTGTACGCTAAACATGAAGTTACTACCCCAGCCAATTATCCCTAATTTATCATAAAGACTGGAAACAGGGAAACAGCTAGCCCTGGCTCTTTCCAAAGGTGACAAAATCATCTACCAGCACCTCTAAAGCTCACTAATTAACATGTTATATTTCAAAGTGCAAAAAAGATACATTTTTACACTCCAGTGTTTGTATAGATTAAACAAACAAAACAAACATAGGTCTTTATGATATTTTATGGGAGCTAAACTAGCTAATATGGGTATTTCTTCCTTCTACCTGGTTTACTTTCACTGTGGAATGCCTCAGGGCTCTATTCTGGTTCACCAATTATTTCACAACTACATGCTCCTATTTGGTCACAGTTTATAGATCTAATGTTACATTGATTATATTTCTAGTCTTTCTTACAGGTGATCTGGAAACATCAAAAATTACAATTTTCACAATTTTTTTTCTCAATCTTCAGCCTAATGATGACAAATTTGAAATTGTCACCACTTAAAATAGTTCTCTAATTAAACAAAAACTTAGGTGAGGTGGCAGTCTACACTGAAGCAGCTACCGGAAATTTGATTCTGCTCTTAGAACTTTGACATTTTAGGAATTACACTTGCTTTATTGCCAAAAGTTAGGTGAGAAGTTTGATACCACTCTCATATCTGTCCATTCAAATGGAAGCTGGAGACATGTAGCTTATCTTATTTTAGGATTAAACAAACAAGATATAATGTGTTAATTAGTGAGCTTTAGAGGTGGTGGTGGTAGGGAAGTTCTTTTTTAACCTTAGACATAGCCTGGCTAGGCGTTTCCATCTTTAGGCGTTTCCGTATTTATGCTAAGCTAAGCTAACCCTCTCCTGGCTCCAGCTTCATATTTACCACACAGACTTAAGAGTTATATCAGTATTTTTCATCTATTGCCCTCCAGCTGAATTTTGGAGTTAAATTTAAGATTTTTATTAATAACATTCATAGCCCTAAATGCTTGACTTCCGTTGATATCATGGAGCTTTTATCTTCCTACTTACGCAAACAGCCTTGGATCTTAAGACAAAGCCTTATTGTCTGTGCCCCAGTGAAGATTAAAGACCAAAGGTGACTGTGTTTTGCAATGAGGCCTGTCATACGTTTGAACTTTTAAACGAGGAAATCCATCTTGTCTGTCTTGTTGTCTGTCTCTCAGCAACAAACAGCTTTTTGCCTAACACCTGGTAGTTACATTTTCCCTCTTTATGACTGTTTATTGTATTGAAATGTATTAATACGTTTCTTTTATCCTTCTCCTGTCCCTACTCCAAGAGGCATAACTTTGTTTGGTACATTTCTGTCTTATTTTTACAGAAACACGGCATACATGTTAATGTACAGAAGAGGTTCAAAGGAGGAGGGACAACAACCTGATTTATCTGGCTGAGCGTATGGATGAATGAATTTAATGAATGAATTAATTAATCTGGGGACAAGGTGCAATACAGGATCAACATGGAAACCATAAGAATTTAAGGAATTTAAACACTTGTTTTCTTGAAATATTTTATTGCAATTTTTGATTTTATTGTTCATGGGGAAAGGTTTTATATGTAATTTTTTTTCTGACCTCATTGAGTTCATAGAGATTTAGTATGTATACTTTACAGCAGCACAGTAATTTCTGCCCAACAACAGTAGGTGGCATTCAAGACTCAAAACACTGAAGGGTTTTCCACTCTCAGACCACACACAATGTGACAGGCTCAGTGATACTGGGGGGTTGGTTTGAGGAGAATGCTTAGCTTGGATATTCACTGTTAGGGGGGAAATACCTGCAATGGGACTCAGTGTTCATTTTCCTGACACTGCTGTATAATATATGAGTCACTCATGAAGAACAATGAAGTCATTTTTTTCTCATTTGGACTGCCAAAAACGTCAACAACAAAAAAATAATTCTTTCATCATCTCACTTTGAGCCAACACCTGCACATCTCCCACCACCTGAGCTCAGAATGTATTCACTTGTGTTCTGAATGTATTTGTTTTTAGAATGCATTGAGGAGACCATCTTACAATGAAAGGAGGTTAAATGTTGCAGTTGTAGCCACAGAGCTTGAGTGCTCAGTATAGGCTGTCAGCAGAGTCTCTAAAGTTCCCACTCACTTGGCCAAGAGTCGGGGGACCGTGTGAAATGGTGCCTATTTGCTGCAGAGCTCTGACAGAATGGAACATGTCTGCACAGTGCCACAGGCAGCAGGCCTCATGCTTAGTCATCTCGCTACCATGAGGCACAGGCGCAGCTTTCTGCATAGGGGTATCTTCCGTGTACATTCAGACCAAAGACTAGGGCAAGATATTTGCATTATGTGTCTAGACTTGAGTCACTGTCACAGATATAATAGGTGTTTTGCCTTGGATTTGTGAAATGAGATTGAATCTTTTCCTCTGACTAGTGCAAGTTAGAAGGTGACAATGGAAAAAGTCATAATAATAAAGACTTAACATATACTGAGAGGAAATTTGCATTTTTTTTTTACATAATAACAAATGTTAACAACATTGGGTACTTGGATGGATTTACAAGCCATATTGTTCATTGATATTGTCTGTTACCAGTCATGAAGGTACGCAGATAATTCACTTAAAGCAGCTATAATGAAATTTTTTTTTTATTAATGCATCAAATGACTACGTGTAATGTGAAAGGGGTGGCTCTTAGTGATAAACCCACAGAGAATAATCATCCAACTCTGCAGTGCCCTTCAACTCTACAAAGATTTTTAGCATCTTACAGCTCATAGTTTTGGTTTTCTGGTTTCTTCTTTATTGTTTTGATTCGCTCCTACTGCCCTTATAGCTTTGTTTTTTTGGCCACAGCAGGCAGCTGTTTTTAGTTTAGAAATTTAAAAAATTTATCACAATATTATCTGTCCAGTACCAAACTGAAGACAAACTTAGCAATAAACGTTAGCTAGTGGTCAAAGTGTAGCATTTAACAGCTAATGAGCCAGATATTTCCCTCAGGAATTGGTAGAGACCAAAAACAGAGCTAAAAGGAAGAGTAAGAATAGAATAGGATAATGGACTTAAATTCGCCAAGTAGCAAGAAATACTCTAAATTAATGCTAACATTGATCTGTTCACTTTGTAAATAAGCAAATGTTTGCTTACATAAAAGATAAAAGGTGAAAATATATAAGTGCTGCGTTCACAGCTTGATTCTACTGCCCTCAAGTAGCCAAAAAAATCGGTTACTGCAGGTTTCAGTAGTACAGAAGTACAGAAATATTAGTATCCAAAGATACTTAAAGTATCATAATACAGAATAGCCTGATTCAGAGTGTTATTATACTGTATATCACATTACTGGATCAATACTATTGATCCATTAATGCGTAAGCACAATTAATGCTATAACTGGTCGAGGTGGAGCTAATCATTTTGTGTATGGTTTGGTAGTTTAATATATAAAACGCGTCATGTTTTTTTGCTGATTATCTAAATCTGCAAACTAAATATTAACTTAAGCTGTCAGGTACATGTATTGGAGTAAAAAGTACAATATAACAAAAACTCAAGTAAAGTAAGTGCCTTAGTAATGCGCATAAGTTCAGTTAATGTGCTTAGTTACTTTTCACCGTCTTATATCCCCAATGCATCCCCAATAACCAGATAGATTTTCCTGATTGTGAATTTTAGAAGAAACATTAGAATCTGAATAAAATATGATATCGCCTCCAGAGAACTGATTATTCTCTTTGCAGGGTTTTGATTACTAGTTCATGTTGTATGACTATGTGTCAAGTAGATGTTAGACAAGCATCTCTCCATGACATAGGCAGCACACCCCAAGGCCGCATGTATAAAGTCTGACTGAACGTCTTAGTTTCTTTTCAAGCACGTGTCACACTTGCATGAGGTCTTTGTCTCTATTTTTGAGGTTGAGCTATGCCCCCCCCACCCACCACCCCCCGAGGTTACACAGACACTTTATGGCAGATCATATTCTCTGAAATTAAGTTTTAGATCTTTAGACTGGTGAGGTGTTAGCCAGTAAGCTAAGGAGAAATAATGTTGTATTGTTTTAAATTCATCCAGCATTGATACTGCTTGACACAATAAATCAGTAAAACCACAACTGAAGTAGGTATCTGCTGTAAATACAGCCCTAGTAGGCACATAGGCTATAGCAGCAGGGATGGTATTCCTCTGGCTTTGCAGTGTGGCAACACTTAAACTGTTTTCTTTGGAGAATATTTCAAGGTTCATTAATGCTTTTTAGTCATTGTTGATGTGTGTTTACCAGTTACTAGGTGAGCACACCAGTGTGATGCGTCGAGGAGAAAATGGAATTTGGCTATTTGAGAACCACTCTTAAATTTTCCCTTTTTTGTGTGGTGGATTTCACAGGCTTAGATAAATGCCTGTGCCTGACTTGAATTTTTTCAAATGCAACACACAGCAAACCAGTATTCCAGCCCTCTGTCTATTTAATGATGTTCAGCAATAATAATGTCATTTCATGTCATTTGTCAAAGAATAACCCTCATGTTGTTCACACAAAAGCAGAGAGCACTAAGAAAGCAGTGAAGTTGAACTGTGAACCGGCTGGCAAACTGTGTCTCAGATACAAAGATTGTAATCATGGATTTATTATTATTGTATGCCTTTTTAGCCATGCTAGCAGCTTGGCTCTATGGCAATGTCAGTCTGCCGTTTGGAACAACACCAGGCTGAAATTACTCGGCAGCTATTGGATGGATTCCCATGAACTTTTGTACATTCATGGTCATCAGAGGATGAATTCCTAATGTCTCTGTTGAACCTCTGGCTTTTCGCCTAGCGTCGTTGTGGTTGGTATTTTTGACTTTTAGTGAAATATCTCAACAGCTTTTGGATGGAATCCCATAAAATTTGGTACAGACTTTCATGCCCCATCATCAAATGTTAGCATGCTGAGATGGTGGTTATGATAAACATTGTACCTGCTAAACATCAACATACTAGCAATGTCATTGTGAGCATGTTGTCATGGTGATGTTAGCATTTAGCCAGAACCACTCACAGAGCAGCTAGCATTGCTGTAGATTCCTAGTTTTATTTTTACAAAGAAATATTTGCCACTAAATGTACGTAATAACAATAATAATAAAAAAAAAAAAAAGCACATTTGGATAATTTTAATGGCATGGAGAGAATATCTACCGCCAAATGTCTTCTTTCAGCTATGTTGTGCATTTTAACTCTGGTTTAAGAAAAAAGCTCCATCTACTCTATTTATATCGAAATCAAGGTAACAATAGGGAGTGAGACATGCAATATAATTTATGGCTGTTTTCCCCTTATACTCCATAATTACACAGTAAGGTTGTTACCACCATTTTCCCCAGACTTCAGTTTTGTATCACAGTACTGTACCCTGTAGTATTTACCAAAATAATAATTTAATTATCCTTTACTCTAAAGTGCTCAATTAACATTTAAGTACCAATCGGAACCACTAAGTATTTTATTGGTACCTGATTTATGCAACAAAATTGCATTGTGAATCACAGGGTGAATAGTAAAGTATGAAGTGTCAATATAATAAATTACATTACAATTTAATCTATTTAAACACATGATTAAAAAGATATTTAATCCACATCAAATTGCATGATTTCCATCTGAGTCAAAGGCTGAGATAGCAGCCACTGCTACTCTGCTAAGCTAAAGTTGCTAAGCTTTTGCAGGAGTTTAGTTAGGTTTTTTTTTTTCCGTCATCTAGTTGCTGCCCCATTAATTATGTGAAATAAAAATTACCGACATGTCAGTTCATCAAACTGGATATTTTCAAATTTCAGAGAACAGCTTGGGAAAAATAAATAAGTAAATTTAGTTTTAGTTTTAGGTAAGGGTAGCTGTAGTTATCTCACCAGCTGACTTGTACTGATAACTCATTACACAGCCAGTTACTGTACTATTAGCTCTGTTTTGTACTTAATACAAATAGTACATTCTGTTTTCATGGAAATTATACATTTCTATGGCATAATGATTTTTATGTGAAAAAATGGACATCAAAAAGATGCGCGGCTTAACTCAATTTTGACTTAAGTTCATGTGTTTTTGTTTGTAGGGCAGTGTTTCAGCTGTTTCATTCCGAATTTAAAAGTTTCATCCTCTGGTTTGATTCCTGTTTGCGGCTGCCTCTACACATTTGTCCTTTTACTGCTCAGAACAAAGATTGTGAATGGTGGCTGGACATGTCTTGTAAACTTGCAGGTATACTCCCCTATGAGATGGCTATGTTAAGCAAGATGTTTCTCCCATAATGTCAAAACCGAGACTCTTTAACATGCCCTGTCCTGATTGCCCTTCGTCTGCTCTAATCCTATATAACCTAATCTAACAGCGAAATCTCATGGGTGCTTCAGGGGTGGCAGACAGCTCACACAGCTATCCTTTGGTTACATAATGAGGTTTCAAACAGGAAATGATTCTCTTTCGCTTTCTGTCCTGGTGACCATGGGGAAGTCTGCTTTTGTAAATAGCAAACAAAGACTTAAAGCAAATTTCTGCTGCATGACTTAGATTTTCCTCTCATATTAAAAAAAAATGGGTAAATAAGATAAATGAGCAGAGAACTAAAAATGTATCTGCATATTTCTCTCTAATAAAAAACCTGCGTCCTACTAATAAATGGAAACAATTTCTCTTTCTTTCTTTCTTTTTCTTTCTTTCTTTCTTTCTTTCTTTCTTTCTTTCTTTCTTTTTTTCTGTCTGTCCTTTGATTTTCTCAACAACCGCTCGTCTGATCGACTTCAAACTTGACGGGTGTATTGCTGAGGACCCAAGGAAGTGCAGTGTTGACTGTGAAGTTGTTTTTACCAGCCGTCCTCAAGAACATCAAAAATACAACTATAAAACAAATCTATATAAACCCTACGCAACCAGGGGGGTTCTATGACTTCACAACTGTGAAATTAATAGAGTGCTGCAGGGATGATGTATTTTTGTATGACAACCCAAAAGTTAGCATCCCCGTGGTTCCCTTGACAAAAAGCCAATTGGATTTTTCCACTGGCTTTTGGATTGTTGGAGAAAATAAGCTCTGTGACAAACAAAAGCTTATTATATTTACGTGTTTTGTTCAGCAAGATAATCTTCACAAATGAACACCACTTTTATGATTTTTGAAGCCTAAATACAACTGCCCAAAGTAAAAAAACTAATGTTAGGCTATAAACGAATTACATCATGGTCGTATAACTGCAACGTCCCCACCACTAAACTTCCAACTTGTAATTTGATTTAGCTCGCCTACCTCTTCTACAAAAGTCTTTCCTCTTAGAAAAGTTTAATAGTTTGCAAGAGCGCAAGTATAAACACAAGAAGGCTGTAAAGGCGGACTGGTGAGTAGATTGGTTTTCGTGTTCGGTGTGATGACGTTTAATGTCCCTGACAACCTCTGTAGTCTCATTGAGCCACTTGGTAGCAACAGCTTTTTTTAAGACATGTAAAATCTTGAAAAAATCCCAAGTGGGGTATGTACTGACGCAATTATTGTCATAGCTTAAAATGTGAAAATGTCTTTTGCTTGTGGCATCTAACAAAAAAAAAAAAAAAAAATCGATTCAAAAACCCATTGACTTTCCCAAAGGAAATGTAACTAATTTCAGGGCTTAGGACTCATTCCTGAAGCACTCAATAGAACCCATTACCCCCATCAAGCTGTTTTTTTGTAACAATGCCACACACCAACAGGCACATTTTGAATGGGCAAAAACATAGTCACTAGTAATTCAAATGACCTTAATCCAAAAGTAAACTCTAACTATAGCCATGTAGAAATGTGTTTCAATTATCTGCTTTGATTTATGACCTGTTACCTCCAGTTTCAAAATGGTAGCTCATGTGGCTCATATTAAGGTCATGGCGGTGAATTCTGGTAAGTATCTCTTAGTTTTAAGTGTTAACACGTACATTGGTCCGTGAATATACTGCAGTGATTTCAGTGGAATTTGTAGAATGAGCGGTCGTGTCGAGGAAGAAGCCTTATCTTTCCCCAGTGAGTTCATAAAATTTCCTCTCAGGAGGGATAAGGTGAGTCTGGTCAACACAAAGTTTCCCTCCCTTTCACGTGTTCAGTTGTCCTCCCGAGATTCTTGGCAGCCTGACTCTAATAAATAGAACATCTGCTGAGTTTTCTAGGAAAAGGGATGTTGAACAGTCAAACTGCTATAAGTGAACAGAAAAGACAAAGGGCAGCTCAAATTTAGGTGAAATGAGGTTGGGGTTGATTTGCTTTCATTTTGGTTGACTCAAAATGGCCAGTGACAGTTATTTTCCAGGTAATTTATATTTACTATAAATTGGACTTCCAACCAAGAGGAGTTGGCAGCAGGTTGCAAATACTGGTTCTCACAGGAGGGGAGCGATCGCCCCTTGGCAATTGTGGTCATCACATGTAGTATCGCCTCAGTGTGATCTGATGCTCCACCCTTGTCTTCATAGTTCTGTCGTTACCCTTCAGTTAGCGCCTTATCTCAGCTCCTTATCGTAAGACACGGGATCCAGGGAAGATCAGCCGTCGTCTCAGAAGCCAGGCTGCTCCGGTTACAGGTGAAATGGCTTTACTGGCGGGCCCATGTAACTGTCTGTCAGTTTGTGAGCGTCCTGCCTCAAAGCGAGCTCCTGCTCTGACATGTACACCACCATGTTTGTGTGCCTCCACACTGGTCCTACCAGTATTAAAGTCTTGTTATTTATGGTATGATATTTTTTCATTTTTATTTTGCAGTGCTTTGCCTCAGTTGCAGAATGTCATTCGAAAACCTAGCAAAAATAAACCCTTGTGACTTTTTGAGGTAAGCTCATCTAAACATTATAAGCTCGTATCATAATAAATCCTCATCTTCACGTGGCATTCCTCAAATTAAAATTCTCCTTCCCCGGTCTCTCAGTATACAGGAATGAATGGAATTGCACCTTGAGGGTAACTGCTGCCTTACCTTTCCAGCTCTCAGCCAGTGATAAGCTCACAACAACCTGTTAACGGCTGCAGACACACATTTCAGCTGCGCTTGTGTGCTTGTGTATGCATGCCAATCAGTTGCTACATCAGTGCTCCAGTTAATGATTTGTACAGTAGGAGAAAAACTTGTGACAACGAGAGAGCTCATATCGAAACTGGCTTACACACAAAAAAAAAAAAAAGACGTTTCTTTTCACTTCTTTTTGGTGCACCTTGCCATGTTTCAGAGACCTGACTCAGGTTTCACTAGCTCTGTAACATGGGCTGGGCACACTGAGAAGTGAGCTATCTATTGTCAAACCTCTTTGACCTGCTCTCTCCTTCAGCGTCTCCTATTTCCGCACAAAGACTCTCTAATGCCAGGTAGCTGGTGCTGGCATTCCTGTTGCATTCCACCATGGGGAAGTTGCTGGGATCAGGATGAAAAATGCCTGAAACAAAGGCCTACTCTCATTCACAGGGTTTAGGGTTCTGTGGGAAAGTCCAGGCTGGACAGAGGTTGGATGGCAGAGGAATGCAAAGCAGGGCATAGCTCACACAGTCTCTATGACACAGACCCAAAGACACATTGACAAGGTGGGGGTCTTCTTACAGAGAGGAGGCAGCCCCCCATGAAAGACGATGATAGGACTCTGGATAACTGAAGTACATCCTTCACTTGTCATGTTTACAGACAGGTCATCCATTCTGCAGACATGATGGGTAGAGCTTTGATTGGATGTCTGGGTGGAAGCTCTGATCCATATCCCCTCAAACCACTCATTTCTGGCATTATTTGCCTCTATTTGATAGTGACAATAGAGAGAGATGACACGGTACAAAGCAGTGGTTCCCAACCTTTTTGGCTTGTGGACCCTTAAAGCAAAAGTCTGACTTATTGCTTTCTGGCAAAGAGTTAGATGAGTAAGGTGATAGCACTCTCATATGTGTCTGTTAAATATGAGGCTACAGCAAGGTGCCCGTTAGCTTAGCTTAGCACAAAGGATAGAGGCCTGCTAGCCTGGCTCTGTCCAAACGTAACAAAATTGCCAGCGGTGGATGTCCCATTTCCCAAGATGTCCGATTATTCCTTAAAATGAAGCCTAATTCTGACCCTCATGACAAAAGTGTGAGCAGGAAATTTTTTTCTTTTCATATTGGTTGATTTGCAGGATTACAGAGCACTAAATAGGTAAATATGCAGTATTTAACAAACAAAAAAAACATTGTCCCTTTGATCATTTAGCGACCCCTCAGATTTTTTGGGGACCCTTTTTGGATGTCGTTTTCTGACCTCCAGGGCGGGAATTACTGCAATAAAGGCCCACAGCTGATGACATGTGCAACCACGGTCAGTGTCTTAAACCTCTACACTTTCAGCTGAAAATAAATGACAGCTTTTCTTACTGTTCATTAATCATGAATTATTACACCAATAATTTTTTCATTTGTAAAGGTATGAAGTCCATTCCTTCACTGCCTCATGCTGAGGTTAAGTGCCTGACCTTGCTTCACCCTCCCTCCCCTGAGCCATATCTGAACCACGGCTTGTGAAGATTTAGAGAGGAATTTACTGTCAAAACTTTTCACTCTCCCACAACAAATACCAACAGATATTCTTGATAATGTATCTTCAGCTATGGGGAAGAGAAAGGCAGTCAGGTGAGTGTAAGCTACTTTTAAATGACGGTTGAGACTCCTGCAGGCCAGATCTTTCATATTTCAGTGGGACTGAATGATCAAAGACTACAGGGTAATAATTTTTAGCCTCGCAAGTGGTATGGACTCTATAGTTGGCAATGTTCGTCATTCCAATCTGTGGTCCAGAACTGAAATATCTCAACAACTATGTTGATGTATTTTCTCGAAATTTTGTGCAGATATTAATGCTGCCAAGAGGACGAATCCTAGTGACTCTGGTGATCTTCTGACTTCTCCTCAAACCACCACCATGAGGCTTACGTTTGTGGTTTGGTCTCAACAACTATTGGATAAATTGCCATGAAAGTTGGTACACATTCAGTAAAGCTACAGTGTATCTCTGTGCACACACAGCAACAACAATGCTAACCTCAGTGATTTACATTACACGTAGCCACCGATCACAACAAAGCAGTTTGCTTTACCTGTAAACAGTGTCCCTATCTGTACGCAAGGGAATGTTGACAGTTGTTGATGCGGTTTTCCTCAAAGGTTTTTGTACAGATACAGATGGATTATTTTTCACATGGTGACAAAAACGGCCGAGCACACCTAACCAGTTAAAGCTGCCATTTGTTTATACTCTGAGCTGTGGCCTACTATCAGCTCAGGCTTTTTATCATCTCCAGAGTCTATACGTAGAGTGTGGTTGGTGGGGCGTTGGAGATGGACTATGTGGGGAAATGAGAGGAGATCTGTTGCAGCCCACAGGCCCCCTCAGATTCTCTGATGTGGCTTCAAGACTTCCTAGGAAATGCAACGCCTTCTGGGATCGTACTGATCTAGTCTCCCTAGAGTTTTTCAGTTGTGTGTTTGATAGTGAATGGGTGCATGGGCCTGCATCTTTGCGGATCTCAGTGTTTTTTTCCGCCACTCTCAGTGTTGGTAAACTCTCTCCTTTGCAGATGCTGACTGCAGCTTTTCAAGGAATGAGCGAGTGTGGCTGCGAACGAAAGGGCACAACAACTACATCATACAGGTGACTTATCTTACGGGTGGTGCATGTTGATACTACATTTAAGGTTTTGCCTCTGAAAACTTGCTGCAGCCACACATCTGTGAAATGTACAGGTCTTAATACACAATGACATTCCCACTGTTTTCTCATGGGCTGTTATCAGTCTTATTCAAACAAGGTGCTCTGGCTCGTGAGATAAACGGTGAGCTATTATCTTTGCTATCTCCAGTCTGTTGTGCTCCTAACAGGCTGTGATGCATTAGAGACCACTTTAATGGATAATAAATAAGTTAAGATGAAGAAAAATGTTAATGTTCGCAGATATTCAATACCATTTTGATTTTTTTTAATTCTTTCCTGCTTTTCGTTAAGTGAATAGGGCTGCTGAGAGGCCAGGCCCCTCTCATCTGCAGCCTGTTATGGCAGAGCGGGGAGGATGACATCATATTGGTCTAAGAGTGGCGGCTGGTAATTGGCCCACTCTCCTCCTCCAGCGGCACGGGCCAAACAGAACACACAAGTGGAGCCAGGCAATACAAGTCAGATGCACTGGGTTTTTCCAAAGTGGCTAGTGGGGCCTCAGTGGAGACTGAGAGCCAAGAGGCCTCGAAGAGGGGTGCACAGATCCAACTGTAAATGTCAGAAATGAATGAAGGGCCTCAACTCAAAATGAAATATGATATAATGCGCCCCAGGCCAGCCTGTTTGATCTGCTGTACAGTCCATTGCTGTAGTTGTCTGGATAACTGTGCCTATTCTCCATGATATGACATTGCAAAAGCATTTTCATGTGGAAGTTTTTCGAGGGCCAACGTCTGTGAGCTCCCAGCCCACACAAAGTTCCATTACAGAGAGACTGAAGTGCTGCACCTCTGGGTCGTAGAGCAGCAACAGCCAGTGATTGTTTGTAATATTAAAATCAATGTACAATTTCTCAGTTCTGAAGATATTCACGTGCCTCGCAATGCTGACGCATTACTGATTACAGATGACATAAAGCTCCACAAGCTTTATTTTAAAATTCCTCACATGTGAATAATGGCCAGAGGATGATACATCTGGAATTTAGATTAAACCTCTGCAGGTTCAGATGTGTGTCTTGTAGACTAAAATCCCATCAGCAAGACAATAACACGCAAAAACAACTACTCCCATTACTTTTTAATTAGCTATTTGATGTGTCAACTTGAGTAAGCCTAATTGGTTGCAGTGGATCTGTGAACGAAACCTGGTTTTACCCTGTGGCCAGTCTCACACACAGCATATTGGCCCGGCAAGGATGTTGGATACCTGTGTTCTAATAAAGCACAGTCGTTATCTTTTATAGAGGCTGCTCAGTCATGCCACCATGTTTCATGCTATGTGGTCGTTGTACAAAAAATCTGAGGTGTGCTGATCTCCTGATTGCATAGGTGGAGGTTTAAATAGACCTCCCTGTTATCATCTAAGAGCACAGTTGTGAGAACACGTTTGGTTTCTAAAGCCTGTGTGGGAAAACATGCTTTCTCGCTGTGTCAAAACAGGGTGCAGTGCTTAGCGTGTTACCACGCGCCCATTCGCCTGTCTGTTGGCCATTGTTGTTTCTCCACATCAGTGACAGATAAAAGTTGTGAACGGAAGGTCCCACTGAACCTGTAGGTGGTGAGAACATCAAAGTTCTAGCAGGGCAGAGATGCAACTCTGCGTCCATGGGCCGAAACGACTGACTGAGCAAAAACTGTCAGAGGAGCTGTACTGCTTTCGCCAGAATGATTCTTTGAATGCTTTCACTCTCAGTGCTCTGTCAGGTACTGCACTGGGCTGTGAACTTGCGCACTGCAATGAGCCGGCATAGGTGTTGTTACCATGGTGAATACAATATTTGTTGTGTGTTTAATCGATTTCTAGAAGCGCTTTAGTATCTTGTGGCCTGAAAGAGAAGTTGCAGATTGCTGATGCATGCAACAAAAGTCATGAGTCACTGTCGCTATTCTCTGCAGTAAAGCCCCCTTTTCTATTTATTTCTTTAGAAAATTGGCAGAACATCTTACAAGATGTGTTTGAAGTCACAGTAAGTGTGTTTCCCTCCGCCTGTTTTTAGGCACATTTTTGATTTTTCAAATTTAATTTTTCAGTTTCTTTTTTTTCACTCGGCTAAGGTAGAAAAGTTGGTGTCTCAATAAAGGCAAGCATGTACATGATGAAGAGATTTTACTGCTCCTCAAATTAATACGACACAAACAGAAATGCCATATTTCCATGTGATTTTCACCATGGTTTTCCATCGTTTGAGGTTTGACTGCCGCGCTTGTAATTACAGTGGCATGAAAAATTTGGGCACCCCTGGTCACAATTTCTGTTACTTTGAATAGTTAAGAGGGTAGAAGATGAACTGATCTCCAAAAGGCATAAAGTTAAAAATGAAACATTCCTTTCAACATTTTAAGCAAGATTAGTGTATGAGATTTTTGTTTTGTAGAAGTTTAGAGTGGGAAAAAAAGGAAAGGAGCACCATACAAAAGTTCGGGCACTCCAAGACATTTGAGCTCTCAGATAACATTTACCAAGGTCTCAGATGCAGACATTCATCAAAAGAACAACTCTCCAAATGTTAAGCATGGGGGAGGATCAATCATGCTTTAGGCTTTTGTTGCAGCCAGTCGCATGGGGGACATTTCACTGGTAGAGGGAAGAATGGATTCAATTAAATATCAGCAAATTCTGGAAGCAAACATCACAACGTCTGTTAAAAAGCTTAGGATGATACGAGGATCAATTCTACAGCAGGATAATGATCCTAAACATACCTCAAAATCCACAATGGACCACCTCAAGAGGCGCAAGCTGAAGGTTTTGCCATGGCCCGCACAGATCCCCGAAACAAGAACTGAAAGACTCTCAGCTGCTACAAAAAGTGTTTACACGCTGTGATAGTTGCCAAAGGAGATGTTACTAGGTACTGACCATGCAGGGTGCCCAAACTTTTGTTTTTCAGGCCCTTTTCCCTTTTTGTTATTTTGAAATTGTAAAAGATAGAAATAAAGATATAATCTTGCTTAAAATATTAAGGAAATGTATCATCTTTAACTTCATGAAATTTTATTCACCTTTTATTCACCTAATGGTTTAATGGCACCCAAGTAAAGAATTAGAGCCACCAGCTGTTTATCTCAGCGAGCCAACTCCTAATAGCTGCATAACAGTGGTGGATTGAAACATTTATCTGCATTCACTTCTGCCGATTTTCTGGAAATTTGCTCAAAATTTGCACAATATTTGGATGGAAAACTGATTATTGAAACAGCAGGTGGAGCGTCTTTACCTTCATACAGCACTAATTGATTTCTGAAGTCGAAAACTCAACATCAACATATTACACCCTTCTTAAGTTGTAGGGGTGAGCACGTTCGCAAACAGTTGTTTATTTACACATCCCTCTGGTCTCCATCCTCCAACTCCTGGGGGGATATATCTTTGTCTGACTGTTGTTTGATGCTGAGCTGATAGCGTACAGTGGGTTTATTGAAGCTTTTTTTTCTAAATAAGCACTGCCAGCTGCAGGTTGAGACTGATCCTAAACAGTAAAATTGCAGGCTATAAAACCAAAACAATGAGCTGAAAGATCCTAAAGCTGTCTATAGGGCTGAGAGGGAATTGCATAGTTTTGTGATAATTCTCTGTGGGCTCATCATTGTGAGTGACCATTTTTTCACATTACATGTAGTCATTTGATCCATTGCTAAAATAAAAAAGTAGATTAAAGAAAATATAGATTTATTGAGATGTATTTCTGAGTGTAATGGAACAAATCAGTGGGGTAACTTTTTGAGAGGGATTTCAATAAAATCCTTCAGATTTGACTGGCTTGCTGAAAAGTGGGTGTGCAAAGCAGAGCTGTAGACGACTATAACTGGTTTCCACCCACATCTCACTTACCTTGTGGAATCAGGAGGAGGAGGATCGGGGAGGAATGAATAAATTATTTTTCTACTAAAATGATTTTTTGACATAGATTTGGCATACAACAAAAGATAACCGGGACACAAACGTATTTCTTATTTTACTGTCTTTAAATTCCTTAAGTGTATTGTTGATAAGCCTCTCAGCCCTAGACAGAAGCTCTGGTTTTGTTCGTGTGAAATTATAATAATGACTTTGCCTTTTCACTTCCTATCATAAGTCATTTTAGGACAAAAAGCTCATTTTGAATCAGCAGGTGTCTGTGTAAACTCCACTCAAACTCCACTCTAAGAGCTGGTCAAAGCTTGAACTTCAGAATAAAAACTTCCCCTGTAGCCTATCTTTAATTTTTTGTTGCTGCTGATGCACATTTCCCAGTACATCCTCTCTGTCTCTCAGCTGGTGAGCTAGCTGTCGAGGCAGAAACTGCACCGGAGGGAGGAAATGATTATAGCATAAGGGAATGTGTTATCACTTTTTCCCTCTTGTGCATACTCTCTCAACCAGCTGAATGTCATATATTCGTGGGTCTTATCTGTAAGATGAGAAAGAAGCACATTTCACAACTTGGATGAGAATGACACGTGTCTTCTGCATTTTTTAGATTTGAACGCTTCTGTGTGTCAAGTCAAGACGATTAGACCGGACTGGTCGTGTCCAATGAAATATCAAATGTCACGTAGGCTTATGTGTGGCTGCACAAGGGAGAAGTCTATATCATGTTTCCCATCCATCAAAAGCTGCACTCTGGAGGAAGCAGACCCAGCTGTTGTTGGCCATTGATACCTTTGTTGTTCCACTCTGTTGAACTGTAATATTCTGCAGTTGCAACCCTCAGCTGCTAGCTCTTCACCAGCCTCTTACTTCACTTCATATTCTGTCTGTCTGTCTTAAAAAAAAAAAAAAAAATCCTGCCTCATTCTTTCTCTCACAGCAAAGTTTGCACTTGAACCTGACTGGTTGACTTCTGGTCATCAACCTACAGTACTGTATGTGTCCGTCTCAGAAATATCCACTGACTAGCACAGGTATAATGCACTTACAGGTAACTTCAGAAACAGTGCAGTTGAGAAAGAGTCTTAACCAAACGGTGCAACAGATATATAAGTTGTAAAACCTTAATTTTCTGTATTTTTATTAATTATTGTCACAGACTGTACAGACAACTTAAAAAAAAAACCCATTTCACTTCATGTTTGATCTATCTAGAGAACACAATGGAAACGCAGTATCTACAAACAAAATTTAGTTGTTTCTTTTTTGGCTGTCTACTCCATTTGGAATAATAAGCTACTTTAATAAATCAGTCTATAAATGAAAACATTTAAATATGTCATTTAAAGGCATCTTAACCAAATCATATCACGTATATTTCACTTAAGCCAGAGGCTGCCGGGACACAAATTATTACTACTCACCAACTAGCCTTAACAAGCGAGAGTGCATGCACTGTAGTTTGGTTTTTACATGCTGTTTTTCTTATGTTTTTTTTTTTCCCTAGAAATTACACAATTACTATGGCATAGTAATTTTTACATGATAAGGTAAGATCTCAAATAGTGAGATTCTGGTCTTAACTCAGTTTTGATGTAATGTTTTTTAAGTTTTGTAGGGCAGGGAAGTTGTGATGTGGGAATTACGTCCACCATCACTTTATTTGCATTAGCCACAGATTGAACTCAGGAAACAGAATGCAAATATATATAGTTCCCTTCACATCTGAGAACACATATCAGTTTGACAGCCGTAACTGCAAAGGGTGGAGAGAGCAGCCGCACCTTGTAAGCCCTGGCAACTTTTCATGTCTAGCAAACAGCCACATGTGTCAAACTTCTCCTCCCACGCAGCACATTTCACACATTCCTAAAGAATGTTTGCTTTTTTACCAGGTCAAGAGAATGAATCCAGTGCTGCATTGTGTGTCTCAGCGGCTTTGAGCAGCTTTTGGAGATCATTCTGTAACACTATTTCATCTTGTGCAATTCATTCTTTGCCCAGTCATCAGTTTTTCTGCAGTCCGATTGAAAGTCTTGCTTCTCCCAGTGAGTATTTATGTCTTCATGGGCTAACCATAAAGACAGCCTCCCTGTGCTTTCATTTCCTCAGTGACAGCAGGAACCCTGACCAAGGGCTTGAGCTCTGGCCATGGCTCCAACCATAACATATGCCTCACTACTTCCTGTTATCAATGATTACATAAAGTTCGGAAACAAAGACATCCTAGGTTGTCAGGGAAGCATCCAGCCCTCCCCCGATTTCCATGAGAATGGAATAATTGCCAGTTTTATAGTGAAACTGATAAGCGCAGTTTTTGCACGATATCAGACTCCATTAAAAGATGTTATTGGATATACTGTACTGATGTACTCTGTGAGGCTGTACGTTGGCACAGCAGTACTTTGAGCCAACATGCTAATATTGACAATGCTAACATGCTGATGTTAAGCAAGTATAATACCGCAGTATTAGACAATAGACAATTTGACCTGATGTTGATGCTACATGAAAGGTCAGGGAACCAAAGTTTATACAATTCATCCTTTGAGGACCATAAATGCCTGTTCCAAATTTTGTGCCAATCCGTCGCGTAGACTTCAACATAGTTTAATTAACTGATTGTGTAAAACCTTTGACCTGTTGGTGGCACTGGAGCAAAAGTCAGAAGATCACAAAAGTCATTAGAATTCATCCTCTAGAGACGATGAATATATGTATTAAATTTTACAGAGAGTCATCCCATTGTTAATGAGATATTTCATTCTGGACCAAAGTGCTGGACTGAGCAACCGACAGCTCTGACCAGAACATGTAGCAGCTGTGTTTGCATATAGGTAATTTACAGCACAAGCTGTTACAGGTATCTAAAGAAGGTCTGATGTGATGACTAGCAGGCATATTTTTGTTTGCATACAATATGTAGGCCACTGCAATGAGTTGTGGTGTTGTGAGAATGCTGAGGCTGCAGAGTGACATAGCTGGAACTTCAGCAGGGCTCCCCAGGGATGAGGCCTCGGTCCTGGGAAGCAGTGGCCAACAGGATCATCGCAGCTGCAGGCTGTAGCAGCACTGTGAACCTCCTTCTTTCCCAGCGTGGGCTGGCCCGTGGCTGACATTTGAACAACTATCAGAATAAGCCCTGATCCTCCCAGACTTTCGGTGGGAAGAATTGATGAGGAAAAAGTTTTCTCCTTGGCAGTAACTATTATTAACACTGCTGACAGATTTCTAAAGAAGACAGTCCTTGTGGGAATGTTCATTTGGATCAAATGTAATATTTCCAGCAGGGTGAAATGATTTGTGTGTGTGTGTAGCATGTCATATCATGATCAGTCTTATCCAACTCTCATAGCTCAGGGGGCTCTTAGCTTGGTAACAAAGCCCTGGTATCTGGTTCTGCAAGCTTGTTATTTGATTAAGACTAATCTCCGGGTTTTGATTTCAACAGGCTTTGTTTGGGGTGGAAGTACTTTTTGCTCTCTTAATGTGTCTAAACTAAAGCTCAGCCTGTTAAACTGGATTTTTAGCCCTCTGAGCCGAAGCGGGCTGCACCCAAGGTAAAGTGTAAAGTGTAAAAGACATGGGAAAACGCTAACCAAACTGTTTTGCAATGAGAGAAAAATTCCATTTATTACAGAAATAGTTTAACATTGTGGCAAAAAATGCTTATTCCCTTGCTTTCTGAGAGTTAGACTAGCATATCGATACCACTCTCTTGTCTATAAATATTTAGCTAGAGCTAGCAGCCAGTTAACTTAGCTTAGCAACAAAACTGAAAACGGAGAAACAGCCAACCTGGGTCTGTAAAAGGCAACAAAATCACCTCCCAGTGTCTTTTCAGTTGCCGGCAAGTGCTCCCATGTTTGGATTAAACAAATAAGATTTAGAATTGTTAATAAGTGAGCTTTTAAGATGCTGATAGGCTTTGGACATAACTAGGCTAGCTTTTCCCCCTGATTCCAGTCTTTACACTAGGCTAAGCTAAGCTAACTGTCTCCTTGCTGCAGCTTCATATTTATATTCATACAGACATTAGAGTGGTATCAATCTTTTCATCTAACAGCTAAAAGGTGAATAAGTGTATTTCCCAAAATGTCAAACTATTCCTTTAACTGTGTGATAACGCAGATTTAATCTTTATGTCAGAGGATAGAGCAATTACTGTGTTGTGTCTCATATTCTTGAACTTGAGTGAGAGATTAGATGATTTCAGTAATGTTGCCCAGTATGTGAAATCCCTTGGCATGGTCGGAATCAGGAACGCCCTGGTGGATACAGACAAGCTAATGGTCTGGGCACCACCAGGCAGGTTGGCCCCTCTGCTCCCCTGGACGTCCACTGGACCCTACGACCCATTACAGGATCAAAGCCAGACTGGATGTCAGGGGACAGGAGGAGAATGATGTTTTCATCCAGCCCTGACCACACCATAACCATGCTAACTCATATCAGAGCATTTCCTGCAGATAGGCTTGGTATGCCCCTGTTTGTCTCATTTTTTTAAATTCTTGGGTTCTCTGGAATGCCATATTACACAATATACAAGGGTAATGTTGGATTTCGCCATCGCCTGAAGTGTGATGCCGTGGTAAACTCAATGGAGGCCAGAGAAAGACTAAACAATTGTCTTGTGGTTAAAGTGACATGGTCGTTTCTGGACCATATCATGCTATATAGGCTTTCTTCTTGCATTCACACACTCTTCCATTGTCTTATTTGTATAATTGGATAAATGTAGTCTGTTTTGCAATGCCATAGCTGGCTATGAGGGCTAGAATGTTTTCAATTTTAAGACAAAGTCATTACAACAAGAGTTACCTCACAGAAACAATATTTCCCACTCCCACTTAGATCTATTAAACTGACAATACTTATCAGTCTGCATCAATGTGTTTGGTCTGGCTGCAGTTCACAGCCTGTTTCTCTCTCTGCAGTACACGAGGACCATTGTTGTGGCAGGCTCCAGCTCACATACTGATAACAGGTTGATTTCCATCCTTCTGTCTGAATGCATGAAACGTTTTGGGGCGGAATAGGGGCCTTTCGGAGTCTCCCTGCTGAATTAAATCAAGCAATGAGACCAATGAGGTGAATTAGGGCTGGAGCTGACTCAGCCTTACAGAGGCCTCTTTATGCCGCAGACGAAGTCAAGGGGGCCCAGGGTTAGCATGCATCACACACAGGAAAACACCAGGCAGCTCCCAGACAGTACAGGCCCCAGCAGTCCGACCCTGAAACCCTCCCCGCTCACCGTTTATAAGGAGCATATTGCCTCACTAGAGCCACTTTCAAAGAGCTTTGGTTCACATTGCGAGGCCCCCCATTTCCTCTTCTCTCTCAGGAGGGAAATGTAAGTGTGCAGGAGTGGAAATGTTACAGAGTTGAAGGGAAGTGAATGGACGAAGAAAGCAATGTTATTTGTGGAACAGCGAGGCCCATTGGTTTAAAATAAACTCACACAAAATGACTTACTGGAAACTGCTCAGTCCTCTTCTGCTGATTAATGCCTCGTTTTTCAATGAGCACAGACAGTGTTTGAGAGAAGGACAGAGAGGGAAAGACTAACTTTTGTTTGATCCAAGGTCATTGAGTGGCCAGCTGCAAGGCCCTCTATCTACCCCTGGGATCTGTCTTCCTATTGGACATCCTGTCCCTGATGAATTGTCACTCTTCTCATTAAAGATCACACAGAGGAAGCCAGCCACTGCCAGGACACACCCACTGGTCTTCGCTGGCCAATCGGGTGGCTCCAGTTGTCAAGCATCCTTCGCACTCAGAAAACCACAGCTGCCGCAGGAGCTCCTCCGCTGGAATTTTTGTTTGTGTCCTTCCTTCCTTAATCTCTGACCACACACACTTGTTCACTTGTGACAGGCAGCCGATGCCTCTTGGCCGTGGCCCAGTTACCCCCCTCGTCTTCTGCGCCGCCCTGAGACATCTGTGTATTGTGAAGCAAATGCGGGGAACTGGGGGGACCTCAGCGTCGACTGCTGGAAAAGAACAAGGGGGCCCCCACTGCAGATTTATATAACAGTCAGAAATCTAGCTTTATGCTCACATGAAGAACATCAGACTTTCTTTTGCAGACGCATGCCGGGCTCTCATACCGTGAACATGGACATTACATGCATGTTCTGCTCTTCTACAGTCTGGCATGCAGTGAGGGATAGGACAGACATAAATCTCATCTTATCCAGATATCCAAGTGACTGCTTCTAGACATGAAGTTTCTTCACTGTGAAATGGAGAGGATGTGATCTCACCCACTTAAAATCCAACCTATGTCGCTTGCCGCTTATGACTTAATCCAGGCTTCCCCTTTGTGTTAAGTTTTCCTCCCCAGCCCCCACACATAGAAAAAAATAGAGTTTTAATAGCGTTTAGGGCAGGGAATTTGATCTATACACAACCGATCTGATCCTTCTAATATTGCAAATTTAGGACATTTCTTGCATTCCTGAAGGGAAAGTTAGACATTATGGGACATACACTTATTCGCTTTCTGGCTGTGAATTACATGAGAAGATTGACCCCAATCTTGTATTTGTTCGTTATATATAAGTTTACAGTTTGCAGTGGTTTAGCTAAATTCATAAGGACATAGCATAAGCATAAGGACTGGAAACAAGAGGAAACAGCTAGCCTACCTCTGTCTAACGGTTACGAAATCCTCCTACCAGGAATTGTAAAGATCACCAATTAACACGTTGTAATTAATTTGTTTAATCCATACAAAAACCTAAGTGTAAAAATGACAAATTATAGTTTTATGGGGGGCCTATGTGCATGGGAGCAATTGCCAGCAGTTGCCAAGAAATAGTCTGGCATATAACCCCCTTCAAAACGGCACATTGACGTTTTTACAGTTTGGTTTTTGCACAGATTAAACAAACCAAAGATAATGTGTTAATTTCGGAGTTTTAGGAGTGCTGGTCACTGGATCTTGTTACCTTGAGTCTAGCTGTTTCCCACTATTTCCAGTCTTTGTGCTAAGCTAAGCTAACTGGCTGCTGGCTGCAGCCTTATATTTATCAAACAGATTTTAGGGTGGTATTGATCTTCTCATCTAACTCTCGCCGGAAGAGGGATAGGCATGTGTCCTAAAATGCAAGCTATCACTTTAAAGGATTCTTTACAGCAGCCTTGAGCATTTTGGAGTACAGGCCTAAATTCCTTGTTCTGGCACCTAATAGAACCCCTTTTGTTTAAAAATGTACCCTCTTCCTCTCCCCTCCTCTGTCTGCTAATACTCCTGAGTGTATGTTGGAGAATAGGGCAATGTTCTCGGAGGCTCTGGTAGTAATGAAGGATGCAAGCTGCCGGACGTCAGACTTGTATACAGACTAAATGGAAGGGGGGGGGGGGGGTTCAGCAGTGACCGAGGCCCAAACTGTAGAAAAGAAACCTTGTGTTCATGACCGAGACAGCTAAAGACCAGGCCCGGATGTTGCTATCTGTCCCGTCATTGTCTCCTCAATGTTGGCATTTGAGTTTGAATGATGGCTTTCAGTTTAGCCAAAACATTCCTAGGACACTGTGTGGGAAACACCCTCTTTTCCTGTGCTGATCTGATGGCGCTCCATTTGTTTTCTAATCTTGCTGCGTAGTTAAGTGCAAATTAGCCGGTTTCACCGCAGGGCCTCCAATCACATCTTAAGAATTGATGGTGGGAGTTACTCAAGCACTAAGGAAGTGGGATTTACACATCCAAAAAATATAATTATGAGATGCTGGGTAAAGAAAACCACAGAAACAGTTGGGAGTAGCCAACTGCTCCAAATAGTTATTTCTCCTATCCTTCACATGATTTGTTGAACCTCTCCTGGAAAGCACCTTCTTTCCCACTTTTCCACTCAGCCACTCTGCAGTGAGTGGTAGTGACAGGATAGCTTTGATGTGTGACACTCGCGATAGAGGCGTGCTCCACGTTGCTGATAGCATGACCAGAATAGCATGTGAAAGAACAAGAGCATACAACTACCCACTAGCATTTATTTTGCCTACTTTTCGTGTTTGGGAACGGCTGTGTAGTCCACATCCAGTGGGGTGAAATTACTTGATGTGAAGGCATATATGTATGCCGTTTTATCTACTCTACTGGCGGAGCTACACCAGCTATCACTCAACACTGGGTTCACCACTGTTCACACCACAGCATTCCAGCCATAGCATCCTCTTCTCTACTGTCAGTAAACCCAAACAGCCAGCTTGACTCGGAGCACATGGGCAACCTGTAATCAAGCTTGGCCCTGAAACTGGCATGTAAATGTAAATCCTGTGTTTATATCTGTGAGAGGCCTCCATCATGGAGCAACTTACTTGATTTAGCACAGGAAATACATAAGAGGATGTTAAGCTTTAAACCAATCTCTAGGATTAAAGATCTTCACTTTCAACCTCCACCTCTACTCTCTTTCTCTTTCTTTGTCTCTTTCTCTTGATCTGTGGCAGTCTGCCCATCTCCGGGCCCCTGTGCTCTGGTGGGTTCAGTGGACTGGTATGCAGCAGGAATCTTTGGATCAAGGTGATTTCACGCTCCTCCACGTTTTCCCAGGGCTTTGGCCGCTCTCTGTTACCTCTGTGCAGCCCGGAGTGTGTGATAGTGGCTGACATGTGTTATCATAGGACACATGCACAAACAGCAGCAACAGGGTAAGGCTGCTTTATCTGTCTAACACCTCTGTTTCCCTCAAGTGTCAGTGCTTTGAATGTCTGGTATGGTAGGCTTCTTTGGACAGAATCACTGACCCAGGGATTTGTCAGCCTCTCCATGCACAGACAAGGGGATAACCCTCTGACATGAAATCTCAATTCTAAGATGAATCCTCTCAAACATACACCCCCTCCTTTGAAGTAGAACTAATCTTGCTAACCTTGACATTCCCTCAGAGACAGTTCCCACTCTCACTTCACAGTCTGCTCTCATAATAGCTCCACAGTGCTCTTTTATTTTTCTCAGTGTAACATCATATCTCATTCAGCTCTTTGGTGGCAACTGTGAAAAGGGGAAGTTTGTGAAGTAGTTCCAGTGAGAAGTAGTTGAGTTCAACTACTGTCATTCAGCTGCTCCAACTGCAAATATGCTTACACATGATCGGAAGCAGCAAATTTAGATGCATGAAAAGATTTTTTGTGCATGTTTTGATCCCACTGATAAAGAATTTAGTTCTTACTGTTGCATAGAGAGCCACACGGAACTGAAATGGCCTTCACGGATCAAAAGTGATAGGGAGTTGACAACTTCATAACTTCCTTTTTTATTATAATCATAGCTTTTTATAGATTAGATCCTGTCTTAGAAGGACAAAATAACAAACACTTTTTGGAAGCACTCTCTGCAGATTTGCAGGTCCATCCTCATACTTTCATCCTTTGGCAAGCCACCATGCCAAAGGACTTCCTTTACGGAAAACTTTACTCTGGAAAGGGATCAACATGCCGTCCACACCCTTCGCCATAAGGATGTCTGTATCATCAAACTGTGTCACATGGATTTGAGCTCATGTGGCAGGACTATGACCTGATTAAAAACACCAGTGGTTTCTGAGAGACTGAGTGTAAACAAGGGCTATCACACATTATTAGATAGCGAACCTATAGTCATAGTTAGAATGAGGAAAATCTACAAACGAGCTGCAATTGTGTACCAAGAGTCTACAGCCACACTAGCAACTCTGTGAGACTTCGGAACAGTGGTGCTTTGAGCTAAATGCTAATATTAGCATGCTAACATGCTCAAAATTACAATGCTAACATGTTTAGCATTGTCATTTTGTAGCAGGTGATGTTTACCATGTTCACCATCTTAGTGTACTGTGTGAACATGACAACATTCGCTATTTAGCACTAAACAGCTGAGAGTGATGGGAATGTCATTAGTTTTGCAGGTTATAAACCAAAGTATTGGAAAAATTTAAATTTTGATTTGATGAAGGTGCTAGATGAAAAGTCAGAGGATCAACAAAGTCATTGCAATTAGTCCTCTCGGCAGCATGGATATCTTCACTTAATTTCATATCAACCTATCAAATAGCTGTCAAAATATCACTAAAAAACTAAAATGTTACCTTCATGGTCGCGCAAGAGGAAAGGTCAGGAGGTCACCAAAGTCTGTGGGCTTCATCCTCTGACTATGACTATGAATATCTGAACCAATTTTCATTGCAAACCATCCAACAGTTGTTAAGATATCCACCGTGGACCGAATTGGTGGACCAACTGACCAACAGATCTAGAGCCATGCTGCTAGCATGAAAAAAAATGTCACAAATCAGTGCAGAGAAATTTTTATAATGTCATAGATTCCCCAATGAAAATAGTTTTACAAATAAATGGAAGCAGAGACTCACAAAGAGTAGACTATATAATAGCTTCACATTTGTGGGTGATTAGCCTACTAATCAGAATAGAGTCTAGCTAGCTGGGAGATAACTCAATAAGCTAGTAGGCTAGCTTTCCAGCTGAATTCAAACATTGTAATTGACATTTTAATTGATAACTTTTGCCTCTGTCTGTCAGCTATTGACTCATGATAAGGCTAGTTTATGTAAGTCTTGTGAAAAACTGTTCGTATTTCTGGTGTTCAAACTGGCTAAAAGGTTAATAAGAATAAGGCTGAATTTATAACAGAGGTTTGAAGAAATAAAAGGCATCTACTGTTATGAATCAGTTGAACAAGAATTGAGACATTTGTTTATAATTGAGGTTTCATTTTTCAATTAAATGTAAAAGATATTAATCTATTAACTAAAATCGAGTAATATATAACCTTGATTCAGAGGCTACCCTGCAAACTGGCAGCCGATAACTAAAGGACAGAGAACTGTATGTCTGGAAGCTGCAAGCTTTTACTAATTCTTGTCATGCCTGCTTTTAATAATCTTTATGCACAGTTAGCCACAGCCTGCTAGCCTTATGAGGGAGACTATTTATCAGCAGCTCTGTCAGCTCTCCTGTCCTCATTTTATAGCACTGTCCTCGCGTGTGTCGGGCCAGCTGGGTTGCAGATATTAAGGTCTAATAGCAGACAGTGCTATTTGTACCATAAACTGCATATTATAATGTAAACAGCCTATGATTTGTTCAGTAGTGCAGTAATATGATTTTCTTCCAGTTTTCTATACAGCAACATGTTGATATTCATTCAGATGCTCTCTTCAAGTAAGATAATATAAAAAATATTTTCAGCAGTTTCCTATACATGAGCTTTGCTATTTCTGCTATAACTATCATCCACATATACTGTTCTAAACATCTGAAAATAGATAGATCTTTCAGTAGACCTGGCGCACAAAAAGGTATGTATTTATTTACAACTGGAGACATATAATAAATAAAATATCTATCTAATTTATTTACAAATTGTGAGATTTGGGTTTTCTTTTAGGTGGTCCTAGAATTTAAACATCTTGTCTACAACTGATGATAAGAGCAATGCATTATTGGCAAACTGCAATTTATTGGTATTCATGTATGATTACTATTGTTAATATTGTTTCTACTTGTTTTTTTCTAGCATCTATCAGTAGCAATTTATATATTCATGTTTCATGCTTCGACTAACATGTTTCTGTCACTACAAAGAATTGTTAGTCCTTTTTTTCTCTTTTTGTGTTTCTATGTTAAGTTTTTTTTCATAATTCCCCGGCTCCTTCATTTTTCATTGTTTGGATCTAATTTTAGTTGTCACTGTCTTATTTCCTTTTTTGGTAAGATCTGTTCATAAGCCAATGTGTTGGTTTGACTTTAACCAGAACTATCACATTTTTTTTTGTTTTGTTTTTGTTTTGTTTTTTAAATCACACATTATTTTCATCACTAAAGAACTTTATGGTACTTGTGCAAATAAAATAAAAGTCGGAGTAACTTAATCAATTAAACATGTCGCATAGTTGTCATATGTTTATTTAATCTATCTTTTGTGATGATGATGATAATTATAATGTTGCTGCTACACCCAATACATATAATATTTATTATACAGTATACAGTATTATACTAATATTTACTAGTTTCTATTTTTATTTCTATTCTTATTATTATTTTATATACTAAGAAGTATTTATTTTTTACTTTTTATCTTTTCTTAAGTCTGTCCCTGTACAGCTGCAACACCTGAATTCCCCCTCTGCGTATTATTAATATTGTCATCATCATCATCATTATTATTACTACTACTAATAATAATATTAGTAGTAATAATAATAATAATAATAATAATAATAATAATAATGTTGTTGTTTTGTTGTTATTGTTGTTGTCGTTGTTTTATATTTATATTTACATAGTCTATTTCATGCAGACTGATCTAAAGGCTCCATAAAAGTGGGTTGTCGTCTAAACCAGTTGTTAAACCAGATGAGACCTACGTCATGGTCGGTGTGTCTGCCTCTTTAAAAGTATTGTAAGGAAGTAGAGATGTTAAATAGAAGCAGATAGAGGCAGAAAAACAAGGCAGGAAGCCAAGCAAACAGTTGCTAGCAGAGCAGCAGTCGAAAGGGTAGGGTTTATTCCTCTGCGGCTTTTATTTTGAACGCTGTACCGGATGTTCTGTTTCTCGGTGTGGCCGGTTGGACACAGAGCAGCGCAGAGGAAGAAGTAAACCGAGAGGCAGCAGGACTGGAGCAAACCCAGCAGTCTCGGCTTCATGCTTCGTCCTGGGCACTTCTCCTCCTCCTGTCCGCTGTCGACAATATTGTGACATTATTTATTTTATTTTTTTTAAAATTTTAATTATTTAGTAAAAAAAAAAAAAAAAAAAAAAAGAAGTGGGGGGGAAGAAGGGGGCCGAGTCATGGAGCTTTACTGCCTGGAGTCGGACATAACCGTGAAAGCCCAGCCTGACCCAAACATCCTCTATGATGACAGAGTGTTGCAAAGCTTATTAACAATTGAGGACAGGTTTTTACCTCAGTGCTCATACTTCCAGCGGGTCCAGAAGGACATTCAGCCTTATATGAGACGAATGGTTGCAGGCTGGATGCACGAGGTTTGTGGGCATTTCATGCATTGATGCTTTAGCTAATGAGTTTTTTTTTTTTTTCTTCTCTTTCTTTTTTTGTTTTTTTTTGTTTTTTCTCGCATGTTGACACACATCCTCAAGCTAATCTTGGCTCATAAACTGGGTATTTTAGTTCATGGAGAGTTGTCATGGATGCTAACCTATTTGACAATTGAAAAACAATGACTCACCAAAGGCGTAGGAGAGTCGGAAATTCCACCACGAAGAAAATTCAGCTTCAAAGAAATAGCCTCGCTAGATATTTACATTGGTTCACAGCTACAAAGTTGGTTCTTTTTGCCAATTAGCTAGCTCGGGCGACAGGGGGGGAGTTGGGTTTAATTAACATAATCGAAAAGGCGACCCTTCCCCATCCCTGTAATTATTATTAATTTTTAAAAGTGAGCACAGCTCAAGGAAGGGCAGGCAACGTGAATGCAAAACCACTTTCATTTTTAAAGATAAAACCCCTTCATGTCAGCAGACGCTCCTTTTTTGAAGCTTGACCGTCGGGAACGATTTAAACACAACTTGGGGACATTTTGCACCCGTCGTTAAGCTCCCAGATGATTTATTTTGATTTTTAAACGTTTTTTAAAGACGGCGAGCCCCGACAAGGAAGAGGAGGCGAGGGGGGGGGGGGGGTGTTGCTGAACGACTTCCTATTGAACTAATTTGTTTCTGCCTTGTCCTGACTTTGCAGCTTATGACTGACTAGAGAGACGTTGAAATTAGTGATTTTAAACCTTCAAACCCAAAGACAACACTAGCATGGAAAAATCACAGTCCTATAAGCAAAACCCACCCCCACCTTTAACTGCTCCTCTGTCTTAAAGCATATATAAATAATCTGGTTTTCTTCTGGATTTTTCCTTTCATAAATACAACCTAATATTTGTTTGTTTGTTTGTTTGTTTTTTGGTTATATTTCTATTTCTGTCTAGGTTTGTGAAGAGGAGAAGAGTAACGAAGATGTCTTCCCTTTAGCCATTAATTATTTGGACAGATTTTTAGCAGTGATGCCCACTAGAAAGAGCTATTTGCAGCTTCTGGGAGCCGTGTGCATGTTCCTGGCCTCCAAGTTAAAGGACAGCAGGCCGCTATCAGCAGAAAAACTTTGCATGTACACAGACAACTCCATCACACCACGGGAACTGCTGGTAAGAACTGGACTTTCAAAAGACCCATTCATTCATTCGCTCATGGGAACATAAAAATGCAGTGTCACATTTTGCGATGATTTTATAATGCTAATAGCTTAATTTGTTTCACAGGAAATATCCCATTTTCCCCATAAGTGGAGCTGTGCACAATACGGCCACATCCTTTCTCTGGATCCATGTGGACTGGAGAGGCGTGTGATGCCATCTAGTGCCAGTTATGCAGCATAGAATTTGGATTAATCATAAAATGTTTGGACTTGCATTAAGGGGATGGCTGCAACTCACTATTATTTTCATTATCGTTTTTTTTTCTGAATTACTCCATCAATCATTTGTTCTACAAAATGTCTATAAAATTATGAAGAATGTCCATCTCAAGTTCCTGAAAGCCCAAGGTGACGTCTTCAAAATTGCTTGTTTTGCTCAAACAAACAGCCTGGAACCCAGTGATATGAAGTTGGCAAACCAGTCTCCACTTGAGGTCCACATACAAGCTAGTTCTGGAGCTTTCTACCATATAACACATTCCTCATCAGCAGATTGAGTTTGCTGTTTCATGTTCAAACTTTCCTTGATTCTGAGATATTCCACGTACTATTACAAAGCAAAAACATAGTTGATTGACAGAAAAATCAATCGTTTCACTCATTTTTCTAGCAAAAATGGCAAAATTCTCAGGTTTCAGGTTCTCAGATGTGAAGATTTTCTGCTTTTCTGCATATCCTGTGATAGTAAACTGAATATCTCTGGGTTTTGGACTGTTGGTCGGACAGAACAAGGAGTTTGGATGTTTTCTGACGTTCTATAGACCAAACGATAAATTGAGAAAATAATTGTTAGTTGCAGCCCCAAATAAAAGCAGCAAATCCTCCCAGTTGATAAGTTGAGACGACGTAATGTTCATCGTTTATGCTTAAAAATGACTTAACCAATTATTCTCATTTCAAAATAGCTGCAGACTAAATTTCTGTCCGTCCGCTACTTGATAAGCTCTTGACCATATGCCGGTTTTAAGGTTAGACCTGCTCCTTATTTCAACCAAACAGCTCCACATGCTCTCTATACGTCCTCCTGTGATGCCTGCAGCTGTTGAGGGAAATGACATTCATCCCATGTGATGCTCCATATTGTTGTAAGATTCCAGATTCCTGAATATCCTCACAGGATGCACAGAGGACGCAGTGAGAGCCAGTGAAAGATGTTGCAGCTCTTCCTTGTAATGAACACTCGGCTGCTGCTTCAGCTGGAAGAAAGAAACTTGAGAGGGTGGAGGGGTGGTTGTGTGTGTGTGTGTGTCGGGGCAGCTGGCCAGGAAGTGAGCGCACCGACAGCGAACCTCTGCCCCGCTCATCTCACAGTCAACAATCTCCTTAGGGGCTAAATGGGTTAAATGCAAGCATGTGTGTGGCAGGTCATGTACTGAAACCCATGTAAATGTAGCTGACTTTTCAGATGACAGCAAAGGTTTTGGTGGCGATGGGGGGGGGGACTTTCCCTGCGGGCATTGGGGTGTTGGCGCTTACTACGTTTGCTTTTTAGGTGACACATCTCCGTAAAGGAAGTGAGAATCTGTCATGTTTTTAAAAAAGAATCTGTCACATCGAGCCCAGTTCAAGCAGCATTAGCTGCTCCTACTCCTCGTTTTGACTTCCAGTTGACATCTGGCTTACTGATATAAAGACGGTGGACAATTTAATAGAAACACCTGTCAGTTTAACCCAATGCAGTTCAACAGCACCACAAACTGAAGCCTCCAAAATGACCATTCAGTGGAATCAGTGCATCTCTGAAACGGTTTCAACAGAGACTGAACATCGTAACCTTCATGAAGGAAGGATTTATTGCAGAACTGTTGTAACAGACTGCATTAGATTTACCTGGGGGTTCCTAATAAACTGGCAACTCAGTGCACATGTTAACGTAAAGAAAATGCAAGCCTAAATCTTCCAGTAATGTAAAAATGCTGTCATCTCATACAGGGTTCCTCATTGGTAACACAGTGCATCTGGACTCATATATTTATAATGATATAATGCGTCGGACGTAACAGTTTCATACTAATGAAGTGACAATAGAGGACTTGACTGGGGACACCACTTCCTACTAGTCGTCTTAATTCTTTAATTGGGGACCAAGACGAGAAATGTTAGGAAATGCTGCAAACTGCAGAACTTTACAGACCCACTCTGAAGCTTCACTGCAGTAATATGGAATTTAATATTGAAATGGGTAACAGGGCATGCTTGAAATAGTGTATGGAAATTTGTGATTCTGTAACCCCGTTTTTAAAAAATCCATTACGTCGTTATACTTGTGAAGGTTTAGAAAGATTTAGAAACGTGTTGGCTGGTTTTGAAGACTGACTCAACACGCAGGAAATTAAATCCTTAAATGTGTAAACCTTTTTTGCTGGTGCAAAGACTGTATGAAGAGTCAGCTCTGTGCTGCGGCCTGTGCAGTGCAAACTCATGGTAGCTGTTCCAGGCTTGTGACAGGAAGGAAGGGGCTAGCTGTCTCATTGGCAGGGCCTCTTAAGCAGGGCAAAGCTTGTCACATGCCGGCGATATGAACACAAAGGATGCGAGGAATGAGAAAGGCATGCAGATAATAAGATACAGCGAAGAGAGATAAAGTGAAGAAATGTTACTCCTCTTACAGAGCTGTTTCCTCTGGGAATAGGGATGGACTGTGATCTTTTTTCATGCTCAGTGGCACCGTGCCATTTAACCCTCTGAATGAGTAGATTTTGCCAAGAAAATGTATTTGAACAGGTCATCTATTCTGTGTCTTTTAGGACTGGGAACTGGTGGTGCTGGGGAAATTGAAGTGGAACATGGCCTCAGTCATTCCCAATGATTTTATAGAGCACATCATACGCAGGCTGCCCCTTCCCAAAGACAAAGTGGCGATGGTCCGCAAACACACACTGACATTCATCGCCCTCTGTGCCACAGGTAACACAGCTGCATATCATTTCATGTGCCTCATGTGCTTGCTCACTCACACATTCACTTCGCTGCCTTGTTATTCCCACATCCACCAGAATATTCCCACACACACAAACATTCTCCCATCATGAGTCATCTGTGACCTCTTTCTTCTCTCAGCATACTCCTCTGGCTGCCTTATCCACTTTCTAGTCTCTCCACAGCCTGTCGTAGGGGTTTTTCTCAACAGCGAAGCAGCTGCAAAAAGCTGCTTAAAGTGGTCATTTCCACGTTTCTCTGCTAAGTGCCTGAGAAAAATCCTATCAGTGCTGTGTTTAGATTAGCCACGTACATGGTAATGGTGGTGATTTTATCATACTGCAACTTGTACTCCAGCGGAAGCACAAACTTTGCTGCTTGACTCAGGTACATCTGAAATTCTGCGCTGCTCTGCCTGTATTGATTGTTGACAGAGAAGCTTCCAGGTTTAGAAAGTCAGGAAAGTGATCCAGTGATCTTCCTTCCTCCTCCCATCCTGGCCTCATGTCCAGAATAAACTCTGGAGGCTCTGGAGAAGCACAAACTCAGATGTCCCCTTAGGCCTCTTCCTAGGTGAATTTTCATGGCATTCCTTTGTCTATACTAGGAATCCCTCTAATATTTTCATATCCTGGACAGAAACAGTACTGCAGGATCACCTAATACACATAATATACAGCACTCCTCTGTCACAAGGCTGTGTTTCATCTGCTGCTTCCTTTCAGCTAATTCAATGAAGGAAATAAAACAAAGGAGGTCACTTTAGTGCAATGAAATTCCTTAGAAACGGCAGTGCAGTCAGATCTGGCCAATAAGCACTTGTTTACTAGAGCTAGAGCTAGTTATTGGAACCATAGGCTCCTTCAATGACTTTCATGCCCCGTTTAGCACAGTTTTAGTGTCACACGTTTTTTTTATATTTGGGTGTGTTTCAGTGGTCGCCCCAGCTATTCATAAGCAGCTAGTTATATCCAAGCACAAAGCAGCCACAGTGGAAAAAAAGGAGGCCTGCTGTGGTTCTGCAGTAATGTAAATGTTTGGAGTTTTATATGGAGTTGAGATGTTATTCTTATGATGGAGGAGCTCCTCCTATGGACAGCTGGTCCCTGGAGGAGAAGATGGGCGTAGTGAAGCAGGCTGCTCTCCAGGGTTTAATCAAAGCTATCAGGCCACCAGGACCGGTTTGCAGTGGGCTACGGCTACGTGCTGGGTTGGACTAGTGCAACAATTAACATCTTTGAATGCCAATTCCCTGCCTTTTGAGATCAGTGTTTGTTATGTTCATGTGCTGAGACCGGAAGAAGCCTTTGTGTTGTAATTGTGGAAAAACCACCAGGGGCTGTTTTCACAAAACATGTTAACGCTAAAAGTAGCTCCTGACTGGCCGGGGTTAGGAGAGACTCCTAAAAATAAGGGGTTCATCAGTTCTAAGTTTCTGCTCTAAGAGTAATTCACAAAGCAGTTTAGCACTCAAAGTTGCTCTGAGTCTGAGAGACTGGTAGAGGTAGTCCGGAGTCAATTAGACCTACTCACAATCATTGAGCTGCTGAAGGAAATATTGCTTCTCACATCAGTTTTGGAGAAAATTCAACAATAATCAAAACTTTTGAAAGCCTATTTTGGTGGTGAGCAAGTTATTAAACAGTATTCCAACCATTTTAGCAGTGTGCGCCTACAGCGTTTTCAGACTCACGATGGACAGTTCAAACAAAAAGTATCAAGCTGATGCAGCAGAAACAGAGATCATTTTAATCACACCCATTCTTCTTCCTCGTCAAAACCACATACCCACAATGCAACTCGACCACCGACAGTTTGTTTGTCACCTATCTATCATTATATCTACCAATCTAGCGCTCTGTGTGTGTGTGTACGTGTGTTTACGTGTGTTTGTATATATATGTGTGTGTGTATATATGTGTGTACACGTGTGTGTACGTGTGTGTGTGTGTGTGTGTATATATATGTGCGTATGCGTGTGTGTGTATATGTGTGTGTGTGTGTGTGTGTGTGTGTATATATATGTGTGTGTGTGTGTGTGTGTTCCTCACCCTCCTTTTTAGTGATATTGATTTCATTTCATATTCACTGCCAAGGATCGGTCAGCTGTTAACCATTCACTGTAGACATAGAGTTCATGAAACATTATATCATCCATAGCAACGAGGCCAATCACACCCCTTCTCTTAGCTCAAGGGTCTCTCAGTTCTACTGTAAAAATTTCTCTCAGCAGCTTTGTGTAAAGATTTTAGGAGGAAACTCTTAGTGATCTTAAAGGGCCCTTTAGGAGGACTCCTAGTGGTCAGATGAGATACTTTGTGAATACAACCACAGGGTTTCCCATAAAATGAAAATAACTGTCAAGGTGAGAGCTGAAATCATGAGCTGTTCAAAGCAGCTTCAGCTCACTACATGTGTTGATGTTGCCTGTTGTTCTCTCCATGGCTGCTTCCTCTTCTGCCTCCTCCATCCAGGCCTGTTGTCGCTTAAGTCTTTTAGACTTGGGTATAGACTGGAGGGAGTTGTTCCTGGAACTCATTTGTCAGCGAGTAGGAGGCTTCCTACTCTGCTTTTCTAATCAGGGCTGTAGTTTCTATGAAGGAAGCGGCGCAGGTTTCACAGAGCAGCCATGTGTGTTGAAATTTAGACTGTGGGAAAGTCAGGTTCAGCTGTAGAGCATATGTATTGGGTATGATTCAGATGTTTGCACCTCTCGTGCATCTCTCATACTTCCTTTCGGCTGATTTAAGTGTTGCAGCGCTTTGTGTCACGATTACAAATGTGATTTCCATATGCCACTATGGCCTAAATCTACTGCTTGACTAATTGCACATTAATACTCTTTGCTTCTTCCTCACCAGATGACCGCCTTGCCATGAACCCTCCTTCCATGATTGCCTCGGGCAGCATGGGAGCTGCTGTCTGTGGCCTCCAGCTGGACCACACTGACCAGAGGCTGAGTCGAGACAACCTGACAGACCTGCTGGCCAAGATCACCAACACAGAGGTGGTGAGTACCACGGTGAAGGAGATTTATACCTGTGAGAAGCAATTACTCAATAGTTTTAGTGCTACACAACAATGCGTTGTTAATAATAATCATTGCAACATCTCACGACAGCAGCATAAAGGCCCTTTAGTAAACAACAGTGATGACTTCAGTAGTGGCAGATTGAAGCTATTTACTTTTCATGGAGAGAGAGGGAGAGCAAGCTTTTTGGCTCTTGGCTGGGGAGCCAGACTGCTGCTATAAAGAGCAGCGGCAGAGGGAATGTCTTCTTAAAACTCAGAGCCCACATTCTTGTGGTAGGACACATGCAATTTCTTTGCTTGGCTCCCAGTTTAGCTGTGTGCCCCTCCTGGTGGAGGAATATGTTCGTAATGAAGTGAAGTGGCGTCTTTTCCGGTAAAGACCAGTGAAGAAACAAAGTTATCGCAGCTCTCCTCATACCTGTACACTTTTGGACATTTTTGGAGGATTATTAATGTATGAACACTCATTAACTTTAGTGGAATGGCTGAGTTATACTGTAGTCATACACTGTGGGGTGGAACTGAACTTTAAAAACGTGGGCTTGAATGCATTACGGCGTATAACTCACACACGGTGAGTTATATACGGTCATCATAATGAGCTTATGTACGTTTGATCATTGTGCAGTACTGAGTATTCTGAAATTTCTATTGAGTTTGTACTGTATACTGCGCAGGTGCTGTAATATAAATACAATGGAAATGAAAGGGTCTCCGTAGACCATGATACACTATATATATTCTCATAACAATTCATGAACTATAAATCATCATAAAGTCATCATAATGGGAGAATGTACAGTTTATCAGTGTGCAGTATTGGGCATTTTGAAGTTTGAATGGAGTTTGTATTGTATACAAGTGCCGTGCTATAAACACAATTACAGTGAACAGGCCTCCATAGACTTCAGTGTGTTATGTAAGCCATAAATTGCACACTCCATCTAAATGAGTTTATGTATATTTGATCAGTGTGCAATACCGAGCCCTTCAAAATTTGAATGGAGCTTGTGCCGTATACAGGTGCTGTGTTATAAATACAGTGGGAGTGAAAGGTCCTCCATAGACTTTAATGTGTTCTATAAGCTATAAACTGTATATGCCATCATAATAAGCTCTAATACAGCTTGTCAGTGCAATAGTAAGCATTTTGAAATATGATTTGATGTTTGTACTATATACAGGTTGTGTGTTATAAATACAATAAGAGTAACTTGAACCACAATCACACTAGTTTAAAAAATATCACATATACCATATTTATCCCAGTGTGGGATTTCGTTGTCGCAGTATCTTGTGACACCAGAGGACCAGTTCAGAAGCCTATAAATCGAAAAAGGCCGCAGTCATTGGGCCAAAACGACAACAGGGTTGCCTCTTGGCTTGTGGTCACGTTGCCATGGCGACGAGTGCCCCGCAACCCAGCCGTCACAACAGGCGCCCCGACTGCAGCCCATCGGGTTCCAATTATCCGTACATTTCAAAGGAATGCTGGTCTCTTTGCGGGCCTCGGTGAATTCTTGAAGACTGCTGCAGCCGGCCCAGTGAGGCAGACCTCCCACATCTTCAAGTCTTCAACGCAGACCTGCAGAGGAGACAGAGACAGAGACAGAGACACGATCCCCTTTCACAAGAGAACTTGTCCAAAAACATCCGGTCCCACTGTCCTATATTCTCCATACCCAAACTCTGAGGGTCAGGGTGCAGTAGGTCAAAGCCATTTCCTCTAGGCCTCCACATGGGACTGACCGTACTGTAAACCGCGGGGGAGTCCAGGGTTGCATATCTGCCTATCTGTTCCGGGATAGACCACAGAGCTCTTTTAGGACCTTCCAATCCCTCCCCCCTTGTCCCCTCGCTCATACCTCAGACATGCGCAGGTTTCGTGTCACAGAGGAGCCGTGTGCCAACGTGTAGCTCGCTGCTGTGTCGTTGGTATCGGAGTGTACTGGTACCCATTGTTCTGGTCATGATGCAGACAGGACCACCTACAGCAAAAAACATAATTCCCTGCTGGTATGCAATGCATGTGACCAAAGCTGTTAGACAACTTTTACGTCAGATCTGCGCACAGGTGGACAAATTTAGCTCTCCGGAGTCCGTCTCTTCATCATTGAATAGACTGAGAATGTTTTATTTATAGTAACGTAGCTTTATTTGTGTGTCATGTAGAGACAAGCTGAGAAAACCTGCTGAAAAGTGTTGATGCGGGGCTTCACACAGCATCTCATTCATGTCCATGGACCATAACAGTTTTTTAAAAAGACATTTAAAACTTTGAGTTATTAATATTTTCTGTAATTTACAGGCATATATAGACTTTAAACGAAAAAGGCAGAAAAACGAGTTGGGATAAAATCATTTTACATGTGGACTGACTGTATTCTAGTTTTATTTCTTACATTTTTTTCTGCAGTAATTGTGTGTATAAATAGTAAAAACCTATTTTACACCCTTGAAGTGTTCTATAATAATATTTTGAGTGATTATCACTTTTTTATTGGTTCCTGTTTCATTTTTTCTTCTTTTTTGGCAGTATCCTGGCAGCTCTACGCTTATAGCAGTCAAACTTATAGTTGAGTTTGCGTTGAGAAAAAAAAAAGGATACCTTGCATGTGGAGTAAGGACAGTTTAAAAGATGCTAAACAAAGACAAAAATGAATGCATACAAAGTTTGCAAAAATTCTCCACAGGGTTTTCTTGGTTGGTGTGTAAATGGCGGGCCTCTCTTAAAAGCATTCACACACTAGCAGAGGTGTAATGGAAGTGTGCATGCGTAACAATGTCTGACCCTTTCTGTTCCAGGATTGTCTGAGGGCGTGCCAGGAACAAATCGAGCGTGTGCTAGCCACCAGCCTGCAGCAGGGCCAGCAGTACCGGCAGGATACCAGGGTCAGAGCAGGCAACAAAGCGAGGGAGCAGCAAGACCAGTCCAGCACCCCCACAGATGTACGTGATGTCAACTTATGAACTCCCGTCGCAACCTGACTCGCACACCACCCATGCCTGTCTACCAATGAACTAACCGGAGCGATCGAGGGGGCATGAGATGCCAGTATCTACGTCAAGTCACTGCATGAGCGATGGTGTGACAATCTATGAACTTTTAGAAATTAAGAAATTTCTAGTTTTTCTCTTTTTTGCCCCATTCATACCTGGCTGGCTGTACTTTCACCTTTTGTACAGGCCACATTTAATCAAACAAGCTATTTAAAAAAAAAAAAGGTAAATTCTTGAAAACTTGATAGTGCCTTAGGTTTCCCAGAATGGAAACCTGAATATATTTTCATACTTGAAAAAAAAAAAATAGCATAATTATATGAAATATACATATTTCTTTTGATGCAACCTAGCAAAAATAAATATGATAAATAATGTATATTTAGCTAGCATTAGTTATGTTAATCTTTATCATCTTTAGCAAACAGTTATCAATTCACAGTTTTATCGGGGGTTTTTCCTCATCTGAAAATCCATGTAGTAGTGATTGAAATGCTGATAATACAGTACATGGCATTTAAACAAAGCTGATATCCAGCCAGAGGAGCGCTACTGTAGCTGGCTGCTCTCTCTATCTATCATACTGTGTGCACCTGTAGCACTGCTTACTATTTATGCTGAAAAGTGCTGGCCAGGAGTGGGCTGGGCCTGCTCACCGAAGAAGGACATGAGGGGGGGTTTGAGCAGTGGCTAATGTCTGAAAGGTTAAGGCAGAAGACAAGGTCAGTTATTAAGGTCTTGATTTCCCTGCTGAATCCACAGACTAGTACAGTATGTTAACAGGACTGTGTGTACATGTATATGATTTCAGCGAGGCTACATTTAAATGTTCCGATTTTGGTGTCGCTCCTACGCGTTAGAGAGCAGTTACAAGTGTTTAGTAGTTAGTTTAGAGGGGGTTTTAGCCTGAGTCAGGTAGTAGTGATGTCATGTTACTTGTGAAAAAGGAGATTTGGCAAGTTTTTACTGGTTTGAGGGGAAACGAATGAAGAATGAAGGGGTTCTTGTAAGGTTTTTGGGAAAAGATAAGCATGTGGAAAGTTGGGGAAAAAAACGCAAGAAGTCTGGATTGATGAATGATAGCGAAACAACGAGGAAGTTTACTTAAGCTATATGATGTTTCTGCAGTTACACAATACTTGAGTGACACACAGAAGGAGGAGAAATCCCTGATGATGTCCACGGGATCAGTTTGGGTGTGCCGCAGTTTCTCCTGTTATCAATTATACCTTTTAACTTTTTGGAGAGAGGGCGACTTATAACAATATTGATGCACTTTTAAAAACACACTCCTTAAGATTGGTAAGGGGGATGGTGGTTGAGGAGAGTTCAGTGGGTTGTTAGGGTCAATTATGTTCTTATTTTAGTTTTTCTTTAAGTTATTTTTTTTTTTTTTTTTTTTTCTGGGCTGGATTCCCATGGGGTAACGCACGTTGTCTTGAAAGCTACGCCTCGACAGGTGAGGAGACGTAGGATAATCGGTGTTATAGTATAATAGTATAGAAACTACGGAAAGCCAAGTCACATGTAGACTTAGATTTTTTTTTTTTTTTTTTTTTGGTTCAAAGCGTTTATTTACTTGAAATTTGTTCATTCATAGCCAAAACCTTCCAATAGTTTTTTTTTTTTTTCAAAGAGTTACACACAAACTGTGTCCAAAATATTCTTGTTAATGTTTTGCTCTTTTTATGTAAACTGCTCTCTGAACTGAAATTTTAAAACTGCCATTTTTGTGACTTCTCTCCAGTTATGGACATGGGTAGGAAGGGGTTTACATAGTGTGAAAGCTTGTATATAACCAATTTCCCCAAGAGCAGAAATGCCACAAATCCTCATTACGTTTTAGAAAGAAATAGTTTCTAAATTATATACATGCATGTTGTGCAAAAGCCAAATGTTTTTTTTCCTAAAAATGTGCTTTAAAAAAGACAAAATGTTTATGCATTTAAAGGTTTTGTGTGTAATTTGTAAGACATAATTCCAAAGTGAGAAAAATAGATTATACACATGATTCTCTTGCTGCTATGAAGCTTTTCCTTTCTAGTCTTACACAAAGATGCCTTATTGTGATTCACTTGTGTGCTGCTATATTATGAATTTTGTATACGTAACAAGTCTTCTTTGCTTTTCTGTTGTATATGTACTGGAGGGAACGTAACACAGTTTGGTGCGGGACTGGAAGTACTTGTGTTTGCCGATCTTTTTGATTAGCATGTTTTATTCTTTTATTGTTTCATTTGTATCTTTATATTCTATCATATTCTTGCTGCTTCTTTGTAATGTTTGTGTACCTCAGGTTAATTTGGACGGATAGAGCGAGAGCCCATCTCATCATTACCTCATCACATTTCACATCACACACGTCGTTTTCACTCTGAATTTGTTGGACGGGTTTCACTTTTTTTTCTGTCTGGATGAGAGGAAGTATGGTGCTTCTTCTCTTTAAATAAAAAAAAAAAAATTTCAACCGCCAGATTCCACTGAGCAGTTAAAAGTGCCTATACTTTAAAATAGGTCGTTTCATACATCTGGTGCTAAGTCAAAAACAGCGTATACCGTATGTTATACATGTATCAGAAAGACAAAAAAAAAGGTATATTTTTTTCCTACTTGGAGTTTCATTGGCATGTTTTGATCAGTTCATTGGAATAAAGTGGAATATTGTTTAGTTTTGAGGTACCCATTTAGTCAAAGTTTAAACCACGTGAATGTTTTAGCGTTGTTCAGTGTGGTTGTTATTCCAAACTCCTCTCCCACTG